>NC_136300.1:4157894-4811644 GCF_964198595.1 Lampetra fluviatilis
GGTTAAGGTCATCTCGGAGCCTTAAGGCTGGGGGACAATTTCAGGGCAATTGTCGCCGGGTGCGTGTCACCGACAATAGTTGCCACGTCAACTTTTTTTTTGTTTGTTAGTGGTGACAAACCAAAAAAAAATCGAATCGCTAAAAATCTGGACAATTTGCGATCGCCGTTCCGCCTGTGGTGGGCAACTTTGGCGGAAACTTCCAATCAAATTACAAGCGGAAGTCACGTGACTTCCCAAGGTCGTGCACTCTTCAAGGCGATCGCCGTTCGTCAACTCAACTTTCAACAAATTGCATTTTTTGTGCGCAAGGTATAATTATTTCACTGTACACCGTGTGTTTCCGGATTTCATATAAGTGGCAATCATCGACTAAATTCTCCCCCACGCCCGACCCTTCTAAAATTACTGTCATTTGCCGTTGCCTTCAATTCCACATTTCCACAACAGAGCCCAACTTTACCAAATCGTGCTCGTGTGCTCCGTCCAGATTGTCGTGCAGCCTTAACCGGGCAAACCTAGTGGTAGGCCATACACGTTCTCTGCGAGTATTAGTTCCCCTGGGAATGAATTCTTTGGTTCTTTTCGGTTAAGTCACGTCTAAAAATAAAATAATAAATCAAAATAAAACAACACATTACGACGTTTCGATTGCAACACAAGCAATCATCATCAGGCATAAAAGAAATAGCAACAAAAATCTAACTAGAAAACTATAGACCGACATACAAGCAGACAGACATCACAACGGCACACAGAGAGAGGAGTATACAGGAACACGAAAATTAAATAACCTAGTAAAATATTGAAATGTGATGTAATACAACACAGAGAGTCGGTTAACACACAATTAACGCATGGCCTGGTTGACTACGTGTTTCAAAATTTGCTAAGTTAGAATTTTAAGTGTGAGCAACAAATATCTAACTAGAAAACTATAGACAGACATACAAGCAGACAGACATCACAACGGCACACAGAGAGAGGACACAAATCGGCTGTGTGAGCAACAAAAATCTAACTAGAAAACTATAGACAGACATACAAGCAGACAGACATCACAACGGCACACCGAGAGAGGACACAAATTGTGCCGATTTGTGTCCTCTCTCTGTGTGCCGTTGTGATGTCTGTCTGCTTGTATGTCTGTCTATAGTTTTCTAGTTAGATTTTTGTTGCTATTTCTTTTATGCCTGATGATGATTGCTTGTGTTGCAATCGAAACGTCGTAATGTGTTGTTTTATTTTGATTTATTATTTTATTTTTAGACGTGACTTAACCGAAAAGAACCAAATAATAATTCCTGCAGTCACGAAAGCTCCCAAACCTGGGAATGAATATTCAATCCCATTAGGAACCAAAACAAACTCAGAACTGTTGGTTCCCCTTTAGAATATTTCTAACAAAGTCAGATGTCCGTAATATTGAGTTGTTTTTGTGGTTAGAGAGGGTAAATATAATGTGTCGTTAAACCTGCCACCACCCGAAACAGCCAATTAGTAAGGTTTGTTGCGTATGTCACGTAGCGGGTTTAACGACACATTTATACTTACGCGATCTCACCTAAAACAACCCATATTATGGATGATATTGGTCGCGAAAGCCTACGTTTTGGACCAACGGAAGATGCATTTGCATAGTTGTCCATCTCTAAGGGTTGTCAAACTAAGAAAGGTTAATTTTAGCGTCACTTTTCAATTGTATTTGTGAAACAGTCGCTCGGTTTCTCTTTCAGCATTTCATTCCATCTCTTTGGTACCGAACTTTGTCCGAGCCATTGTATCACCTCGCCTTGATCCCTCACCCGGGTGGCACAACGAGGTAGGATGGAACAGAAGTTTGCCCGCGAGGACAAATGTTCTGTCACCCCCTTGGGGGAGGGGAGGGATATTCAGTTCCATCGGCTCCACGTGGACGAAACGAGGGGGCTATGCCGGTCGTGATGTCACAGATTGAATGTGGAACAGCGGTCCCTCGCTCTTGAGTCAAATTCGAGTCCTTGATTTTTGTTGTTGTCAAAAATGCACAGCGAAAAATACGTACGAAAGTAATGTTTTTTTTTGTACATACAATTTGCCTTATCTAATCCAAGTCCGCGTGAAACTAGTTGAAAACTTTTATATATGCTATCACTACCCTCCCGGCAGAGGAGAGAATGTGCAGGGGATTTAGGTGGGAGGGAAACGCGCCAACGGCAACGACACGACTCACGGATTTCAGGGACAAGGCTCTCTCCCTCTTCCTGAGCTGTGCAGTTGATGCTGGAATGGCTCTGCAAACGTCCCTGGGCTCGCAGAACCCAATTTGCCACTGCACAGTATGTTGGTTACCCTTCCTTCTGCTTTTCTCTGTCCACACCTTGGCTAATGTGCTGGTCGTGAGGGCGATAACCAGATCTTTTTACGAAACGTTTTGGGTTCTTTGTTGTTGTTGCTGCTGCTACTGAAGTGCTTGCTCAGGCCCAGAGCTCATGGTCACATGATCGGTGGTGAAGCCTTGAAGCCACGTTGCTTTGCACGCTTGGGTTTGGAGCGTGGCCAAAGAAACGGGGCCCTCCTCCTTCACGTCAAAGCGTGTGGCGCCTTTGGTGGGCTGGGCTATCGACTTGGAAGAAGAAGAAAACTGCCGGCGTAACGCGTTTCATTCAAAAATGAAGCGGGTCATTTAATGGCGTCGTCGTCGTGAGCTGTGGACTCGAAGAGGGCTTTGTTTGTGTCGCGTTTAAAGCGACAGCTGTGGGAGAAAGGAAAAACTTGGCCAAAGGCTGTAACAATGTAATATTTATCCCCCCCCCCCCTCTGCTTCCCCAGCCCATCCTGAACGTACTTGGAAGCGGTTTGGATTTGCTTGCTACATTTTCTATGGAAATATTTCACGCCTCATTTGACTTCTGAGATGAAGGGTAGTTTGTTTGCGACTGTCTTATACTCTCCGTAACCCTATATGCGCGTGTGCACTGTGGGTGCGCGCGCGCGTGCATGCATGTATTCGTGTGTACGTGTGCATACAAAGCTCAGTTAACCCATAACACCTGGGGGCTGTCCCATGACTTCCTACCAGCAATCTTCTGAGGCATAACAAGTGCACCTAGCCTGGCACAAGCACCGCGGTAACGTCGCTGACACTTAGTGGAGGATGGCCGGCATTGTGCATACGGAGTTGTGTGTGTCACGTTCAGGACTCTTGTTAATCATGTTATATCTGCGTTTCATTTCAAATGATATCGTTAGGCAGTCAAAATCACCCAACACAGTGGCAATGCATATCTCACTTCAGCTTGACTGAGATTAGATCTGAATCGATTGTACTGTTCCTTCGTGGATACGTTCGCCCGTGCAAGCGTTGGCAGGGCGAGCGTTTGGTGCATTTTTATCTGGTGCAAGGGGAAATTCCTGCATCCTTAACATCTTGCCACGGTGGCTAAGAGATGTTAACTCCCTCGCCCGGTATACAGGGGGTCGTGGGTTCGATCCCAACCCTGACGCCTGCTGCTGAATATTTGGAGTTTGCGTGCTCACCCTGCGGTCGCGTGGATTTTTCTTCTCGTCCTCCGATTTTTCCCTCCATATTTAGCAACGTGCACTGGGAGCATTTGGCTGCTATAAATTCCCACGTGATGATAGACCGCTTCGTTAGGCTATCATTTGTGGGCAGGTCGCTTCTGAAAAAAGAGCTGTTTCGCTCCGATTAGCACGGTTGGCTGGTAGCCGTTGTTCCTTCCATGAAAGACGCCTGTGCATGATTTATTTTATTGGGGAGATGCTGTTGCACAGCAGCCTCCACACAGTTCTTAACATAATCCATGGTCCCCCGTTCAAGGCAATTGGCGGTATCGCTCTGCTGCAGCCTTCGTCCGCCTTTGCAGCCATTGAGATGTTAACATCTTCTTCCTCCTGCCCTGCCCTTGAGGCCTTGTTAACCCATGGCTGGGGGCAAGGAGGCTTATTACACTGGTCAACACACTTTTTCCGGCATAAGGTATTCCAACTGTTTCAAGGTAATTTTGGGGTGCTGATTCCAAATCTGGCATCAGCCAGTTTTTGTCTATCACATAAGGTTTTTGAGATATAAAATATTGCATTTTCAATCAAACTGCAGAAGAAAAATATTGAATAAATGTGGATATCTACATAAAATTATATTATGAACACACTATCCTAAAAATACAGCACAATATTTTAACACTAAAGCAGTCACTGACTCGCAACAACTTGCAATCATAAGTGACAGAGTTAATTTCGGGTAAAATCAATGAAAATAGGGTATGCCGATAGCATAAAAATGAGATGTGATAGAGCAAATCTGAGATCAGATTTGGAATCAGCACCCTGAAATTAGTCTAAAACAGCTGCAAAAGTCCAGGCCAGAGTTTTTTTTTTGACCAGTGTTATTATTGCGGCCTATCATCGCCGTGTGACAGCATCGTCAAGGGGGGTGTACGTGGCTTTTTTTAAAGAGTGAAAAGCATTTGCACATCTGCAGTCCTGACCGCACCCCGCTGGTGCTGTCGCTGCCGAGTACACGACTGCTTTATCTCGTCACGGTCGCTCCTGCTCATGTCGCAGCTGAACGTTCACGGAAGCTCTTCTCCCACTATCCAGTCACCTGCAGACGCGCTGGGCAGGAGTGCAGCTCTGCCTCCAGCTGCGTGCGGTTGGCTACGTAAGGTGCGAAAGAAGTTCGACATACAGTGGGCCTTACCTGGTAAAAATAAAAAAAAATATGTAGTTTGCTAGTTAGGCTTGGAACAGCTGCCTCTTGACTTAAAGCTTTTGTGACTGCAGGAATTCATATTCTTTGGGTCTTATGACGGTCGCTTGTGTTGCGATCGAAACGTCGTCGTTTTTTGTTTATTTTATTTTTTGTAACCTTTCTACGTGACTTTCCCGAAAGACCCAACGAATACAGCTACCTCTAGATTTGAAGCTTTCGTGACTGCAAGGATTCATATTGTTAGGTTTTTTTCGGTAAAGGCACGTAGGTAAAAAATTTAAATTAATAAAAGTAAAATAAAAATAAAATAAAAATCACGACGTGTTGCCTCCGAAACGTCGTGATTTTTATTTTATTTTACTTTTATTAATTTAAAATTTTTACCTACGTGACTTTACCGAAAAAAACCTAAGAATACAGCTACCTCTGTTTGGGCACCATCTCGTCGCAGCTCCGCAGAAGTCACGTGCTCAAGGACGTGGCAGTCGAGTGTGAAACTGTGCGGACAAGTGTCGATTGGGACCCATATCGAGTAGCCAAAGGCGCTCGTGATGGTTGTTAACTGAGGAAGAACACATTATGGCTTTGCCCCCTCTCCTTGCTAACAGTTGCGAGTGCGGTGGGGGGGGAGGGCAGTTGCCCTCCTGATTCATGTCCCCACATCGAATGCAGGAGCGACGCATTGGAACCATCAGATTGCCTTCACGCTTAGACGCACGCGTTCAGCCTGTCCATCCACTGCTGGACGAGAACCCTCTCCGTGTCGTGCGGTCGTGCAATTGGGGACTTGCTTTGCAGCTCCCGCAATGCAATGGAATAATAGCAGCCCGTGCAGTCTGTCCATTATCACTCTGATTCATCGCTCGGCATTGATACGAAGGCGCACGCATTGATTTTTTCTGCAATATTTTGCTGTCTTTTCTTGGATTTTCTGTTTGCACATAGTCACTTTAAGATGTTTTCTTGTTCATGTTTTTGTTTTTTGTTTGTTGCGGTTGCACCCGATTCGAGAGCCGAATGGCTCACAAGGCTATACCTAATAAATGAACTTTGAAGTGGTTGGCTACCCCACTGAAAAAGACTGACTGGCTTATTGCACATTCCCGGCAACGGTGGTAAGAAAAACAAGCAAGCGATTAAATTTCGATTTAAAGCTTTCGTGACTGCAGAGATTCATCTTCTTGGTTCTTTCGGTAAAGTCCCGTAGAAGGGAAATAATAAAATAATAATAAAAAAACATAATAAAATCATTCTCACGACGTTTCGGCCACAACGCAAGCAACCGTCCTCAGGTGAAGAACAGGTCTGTCGGGGAGACACCTGAGGACGGCTGCTTGCGTTGTGGCCGAAACGTCGTGAGAATTTTTATGTTTTATTATTTTTATTTTATTATTTCCCTTCTACGTGACTTTACCGAAAGAACCAAGAAGCAGGCGATTGTTCGCGTGGCCTGGGAGCTTCGTGAACGCCGCGCGGGGGGGGGGGGCCTTCGCGATGCCCTCAACGCGACTTGCACGGCCCACATGCGCCGAATTTTCGCTCGGAATCTTCGAGCGCGTAGAGCGCTCTAGGACGCTGGCCGCCGACTCGGTGGCGCGGGCGTTTGAACGCGCCCGAGCACGTGTTCGCCATGACAAGCGCGACATTCGCTCGTGCCCTCGGGCACGCCACACCTCAAGCAGATGCTAATTTAACAGAAATAAATCCTTCGGAGGGTGCTGTATTCACCCATCCCCCCTCCCCCCGCCCACCAAATTGCAGCTCAATTATAAAAATAAATTAAAAAACACACACATTTGAGGCACCATGCTCAGGAAGATGGAGATGAGGCATCTGGGCTCACCCTCATGCTAGTGCACTTTTCAACGCCTTATTCTGGCTGCATCGAGTCCGCAGCTACACAACAACGAGGCTGTTTTGCTGTGGAACAGATATGGCGACAATCCGATCAATGCCCTTGCAGCACACGCGCACCCCTTGGATGATTTCTTTTCCACCAAAAACGCCTCCACATGCGGTCTTCGTTTTCTGCCTGGAGAGACAGTGGCCAGGTTGGCCCATATGTATGAATGTTGAACTTCTTTCGCACCGTACGTAGCCAACCGTACTCATCGGAGGTGCGGGGGAAGGACAACAAACCAAACACAACAAACAGTTATGAGGAAATTAGTTTTCAATCTAGATTAAAAAGTGCTTCGCTCCAGTGGCTTCCTAATATCGGAAGGAAGAGCCTTTCAGACGGCCACAGAAGCGCATCTGAAAGCAGATGTAGCAGGCTCGAACCGTTGATTTTTAAAATAATATTTACCCGTAGCAAAAGGGATGGTTGCCGTGGTATAATAGTTATGGCATAATAATATTATTACAGTGGATTTGCAATCTAAAGGTCACCGGTTCAATCTCCGTGCACGGCAATTGAAACAGTGGCCAAGTTTCTTAAATCCTGCCCTCTACCTCTGTCCAATCAGCTGTACCAATGGGCACGCTGCAGTTGGTCAATCGACAGCTCATTGTGGCACATTAGGAATGGACCACTCTTTTAATAAGTCCTCATGTGCTGTGCAGTCCATTAATGCACGTGTGTACATCAGCATGTGATGACTGAGTTGGGCCTGTGGGGGAGGGAGGGGTTAGTGATTAACCGGACGTGGACACCAGTCACGTGGTTAATGGCGACTCGGTAAGATTGCTGTGTGTGACACCACGTGCTGTCGCAAGCTACAGATTAACCACAATACATAAATGTGTTTGCCCTCGATTTGGAGCACCTGCCCAACGTCCTTAATTTCGAGTGTGCAACATCATGCGTGGGGGAGTAAAGTGCGAGTATTCCCACCCCTTCCAAGATGTCTGGCCAACGTGGAAGAGGAGGCCAAATATCCACTGGAGGGGCTCTCCAGAGCTCTGTCTGAGTAGAGGCCCTTCCGCCAGCAGTGGTGTTTGAGCCAGAACTTGCAGGGCTGCACCTTTATATTTTACCCGTAGCATTGGACGCCTTCCCTCGCTTCGTGAACCCTGTGTATGTTATCATTATCTCCAAGTGAACTTGCGATCACTTGGAATCTAAACACGTGCATAAAAAGCACCAATGTGAATTGTACCCAAACCTTTGCGTGTTTATATAAATAAATAGGATCGGTAAGGTTATTGGCATGCATTAATACAAAAAATATATAACTATGACTGTATATTAATTTTAAAGGTACAACTGTGTGTCCACCATTTAACTCACCAATCTACAAAACTTAACAATACATGCTATAGATAAGTGAGACAATTTTACAGGTAATAAGATTGTTATAGAATGGAAGAAAATTGTGACGTTGTTTTTTTCCCCCCTTTGTTACAAATTTGTTCCGTTGTAATGGGTTGTGTTCTTATAACAATTGTTGTCGTCATCATCATCATTATAATTGTCCACAGCCAACTAACTGCTGGATAAAGGCCTCCTCAAGCCACTGCTGTCTTGCATGTTGTAACCATAAACGTCGGACCTGTGCGCAATAATTTCACATTGATGTGAAGCCGTGTTTTGTAAATCCACTCAACTAAAATGTGGGTTTTGTCAAACTTCCAGATCAGTGTATCCCAGCGGCATTTGTTTATTCATTTAGGCAACTGTACAACGGACGGATTCACCTTCACCGTGTCTCGTCAGCATGGTGTGGTTCTCTGTGACAAACAACACCATTTAAGTTTTTATCAAGGGAGAGCCTCACTCGATCCTGCTTGAAATGTGTCGAAAATTGTTCTCGGGCTGTAGTGTGCGTGGGTTTTTCTTTTTTCTTTCAGCGATGAAATCAATCCCATAATACAAATAGGGGTTTTCCCCTTTTTTTTCTGGCAACAAAACTGACACCTTTTGCAAGGAATCATGCTTACATTAACCACAATACTTGCAGTCAAATGCAAACAAAAAACAATACTCTGATAAAAAAAAGGTGTCAGTTTTGTTGCCAGAAAAAAGGGGAAAAAACCCTATTTGTATATTTTGGTACTGGCAAAGGAGGTCCCATGATGTAGCAATCCCAGAATCTCAGAAGCGTTATTCATCCTGGAGAAATGCGACGAGCTGTGAAGCTCTTTGTCACACAAGCCCAGCGAGCAGTAGCTCGCGGCTTGTGGAGGCCCATATCCAGCTGCCGGATTGACCGTGGTTTGCCGATGACGGTGATGACTGGTTGATTTTGCTCGTGGCAGGGAGCCATAGGGCTCGGGGATAAGGAGAGCGAGAGAGAGGAATAAATAAACACCCACAGTGAGGAGAAAATACTCAAACACTGCTTGTATAATTCTAGATTTGAAGCTTTCGTGACTGCAAGGATTCATATTGTTAGGTTTTTTCGGTAAAGTCACGTAGGTAAAAAATTAAAATTAATAAAAGTACATTTTTAATTTTATTTTTATTTTACTTTTATTAATTTTCATTTTTTACCTACGTGACTTTACCGAAAAAACCTAAGAATACTGCTTGTATAAGTCAGAGACATACTTCCTGTTCTTCGGGAAGGAGCATGGCATCTAATAGGCATATATCATGATAACATTATTCGTGATTAAAATGGATGCTTGCAATCACGGTACATTCATTCAATTGGCGCGGTAAAGAAGGGATCATTTCAAATATATGTAAATCATATAAAAATGATTTGACAGTATTCATCTTAGGCTAATGAGGCAAACGATATGGATGATGAACAAGACGGGAAAATAACGAGACACGTCACAAGGGGCCGTCCATAAATGACGTCACGCGGTTTTAGACGATTTTTGACCCCCCCCCCTTGTCACACGGCATCACAAAAAGTCAGACCCCCCTCAAATATGACGTCACAAAGCTCTGCCCCCCCCCCCAAAACCATATTTCCATTTTGAAAATTAAACATGTTTCAATTCCCTTTAAATTATTGTCATTGTAGTGCACATTTAATGTGGCGCTGCACTCTGATGTTGTAAGATAAACCATTTCTTAAAAAGTCTATTTAATTACGTAGAACGTTTTGATTTAAAGCTTCCGTGACTGCAGGGATTCATATTCTTGGTTCTTTCGGTAAAGTCACGTAGAAGGGAAATAATAAAATAATAAAAATATTAGACAATAAAATTCTCACGACGTTTCGACTGCAACACAAGCAATCATCATCAGGTGTTAAATCCACTTTTTTCTAAATTTATTGCTGTGGATTTAATACCTGATGATGATTGCTTGTGTTGCAGTCGAAACGTCGTGAGAATTATATTGTTTAATATTTTTTTTCTTTTATTATTTCCCTTCTACGTGACTTTACCGAAAGAACCAAGAATAAAAGTAGAACGTGTTGTCTATATTTATTTAAAGTTGCGCATTTTGATGTGACGTCACATTTCTCAAACCCCCCCTCCCTCGTCACACATCGTCACAAATGTTTGACCCCCCCAGGTGCGTGACGTCATTTATGGACGGCCCCCAAGGAGACGGCAAACATGAGATGGTGAGGAGTAGATTTCCATAGAGAAACGTGACCCAAAAGAAGGACAATTCATCAAATTATTGTATAGTGCCAAGTGGTCAATCGTGTGGATGCTTAGCATCCAAAGCTGGCTCCATCTCGAAATGACCCGCCAAACCTGCCACCGAGCACCGATTTATTTTTATTTTTAATTCTAGTTCGTGCAAACAGTATTTACTTTCGCTAAACAGCGTTAAGTAATGCCCATGCAGCAAGCGAAGTGTTATTTATTGTATAACAAACACCAGCACTTGCACAGACCTCCTGTTGTGCCGCTAACGAGGCCAGGAAGAGACGCGCAACAGAGACACGCACGGCGCGCATCAAATTGGTATTCTCTCAAAAGTCCACCCTTCGGGGGTTTTGTGTTGTTCATTAATTTGTTTTCATTGCAGACGTCGGTAATTACGCTGTACATTTTCATTCTAACAAGCACTCCGGGTCCACGGTTTGTTGCGCTTAGCAACTCAAACGTTTCCGAAAAGTAGGCGTGCGATATCCTGTTTACTTCTTTGCAAATTACTTTTTTTTTATTTTACTCCATAAAGCATCTCACACAGTTGATACACCAAGCGCGTAGTTTTACGTGTTCGCTTTGTATTTATGAATTGACACCCTGGACACCCTTGCCAGTGGAATATCGCACCGGATTATGATTTATTTTTATTAATAAATGATGCCAATAAGAATAACAATAAAAGTAAAACTTAAGGTTATGCTTCGATTTAAAGCTTTCGTGACTGCAGGGATTCATCTTCTTGGTTCTTTCGGTAAAGTCACGTAGAAGGGAAATAATAAAAGAATAAAAATAAAACATAATAAAATACAATTCTCACGACGTTTCGGCCACAACGCAAGCAGCCGTCCTCAGGTGAAGAACAGCGCTGTCGGAAAGACCGCGTCTGAATGAACACCACCAAGCTTGGCAGCGTATATTTAAGCTGGGTTAGAGGTTATGCGTTCGCTAGACAAATCGTGTTCTTCCTTCTGTCTCTCGCTGTAATTCTAGACATGCAACTCTCCAACACATGGGTCAGGGAACACATACGTCAGACAGAGAGGCATCACGCGAACTGTCAAGAGACGGACGTGCATCTTTATACGGCGCGACGTTGCTGGCTGGTCGCCGTGGCGCAGGGTGCAGCGGCATCCGAATGAGGCGACGCTTCTTGAGAGGACGCCCACCATGGAGACGGAACGATAGGACAAGCTCGATGGACGGAGTTGGCATGGGGAGGGCAGCATCCAGCGGTGCATTGATCGATGCTCGCGGTGATGGGGTAGTGTGGCACATGCTGCAGTTCTATATTGCATCGCTCTGAGTGGCGCTTCGCGTTTAAGAAACGTAAGCCCAAACCCAATACATCATGAGCAATTGCTTCCATCCTGATGAGTTGAAATAGTTGAGCGTCGCCAGACAGGTGGTCACAAAATTGTAGTGCATGGAATGACAGGAGAGCAGTATAAATATGAATTTAAAACCTCAGATTAATACAACAAATATGACGAAGCAATATCAATGAGGTCACTTTGGGAATTCATAATAACAACAGATCTTCGGCAATCTACTGCTGAATGACGGCCTCACCATGCCGTGTCGGTTGTGGGGGCCTGGGGGGGGGACATTATTTGACCATACTTCACCACGCTGGTCAGTGTGGATTGGTCAAGGATTGGGCACAAGACCCGATAATTCTCCACTGATGTTATCTGTGGCAGGAAATTAAACGAAACTATTTCTTTTTTTATTTTACAAGGTAAGGCCCGCTGAGCTATATGGCTCTTTTTCAGAAGCGACCTGGCCACAAATGGTTGCTCAACGAAGTGGCTTATCACGTGGAAATGTATAGCAGCCAAATACTCCAAGCGCATGTTTCTAAATGTGGATGGAAAAACTGGAGGATCAGGAGAAAAATCCACGCGACCACGGGGAGAACGTGCAAACTCCAAATATACAGCAGGCGTCAGGGGGCCAAGCCACAACATTTACAAACTTGAGTACGACGTTTCGCCAGTAATTACAACTAGCTTCATCAGATTGTAAATGTTGTGGCTTGGCTCTCTAACACACCGGTGTGCCATACTAGTAACGAATTGGCCACGTTCTGTTTACGTGACAAACCTTACTAGTTGGCTGTGTCGGGTGGTGGCGGGTTTAACGACACATTTATATATTTACACGATATAACCCAAAAAAAACTCTGTTATTAATTATTCTGTTGCCTACAGATCTTATACACAACAGTTAACAATTTAACATGCAAGCTGCAAATGATATAAGTGCAACATATAGTTAAAGCAATGTAAAGTGCTCTCAACTGGAAATCTGGTTTGCTGTAAAAAAATAAAAGCCCCATCCCGAGTGCATTTGCGATGTAGTTGCGCTCAGTCTACCCGATGGCTAGATGTTCTATTGATTTGCAAAAAAAATGCGCACTTCAACTGGGATCTTCAAACAAATAACTCAGACATTATCTCGCTTCAACTTTTAATTCCTCTCGTCCTTAAAATCTTTGGTCGCCACCCACACGCGATGTGTGTGTGTGTGTGTTTTAATGTTTCCAATTGGTAAAAATCCACGCCCGGCGTGTCCCTGCTGCCGAGTCGGGGGAACGTTTTGAAAAGCCACGTGTTTTTTTTTTTTGAACTATACATACGGTGCCAAGCGTCGAATGTGGAACAGCTTAAAGGAAAACAAAAGTCTGGAACGTTAGAGGTTTTATAACTAATTCATGAAATGCGTATCCCGTGGACTCTGTCAATCAGGCTCATTGTGGTCACCGCGTGCACGTGAAGCAAATTGACCAAATTGTTCGAAATTCACGGAAGAAAGTGAACCATCGCAGCTGTGATCCATTGAGAAACATGCGTTGAGAGATTATGTCGATTATTTTGTTGCTAGAAATGCCCAAATGATTAGACACTTTGTTGCGCTATTGTTGGTGGTCAGGCCGCTTCCGAAAAATAGGTGGGCTTTGACTGGTAGGATGGGGACGGTTTATTTGTCGGTTTGAAGTTTTCGTGACTGCAAGGATCCATACTCTTGGTTCTTTCGGTAAAGTCACGTAGGAAAAAACAAACAGATAAAAAAAAAATTAATTAAATCACGACGTTTGGATTGCAACATAAGCAATCATCATCAGGTGTGAGAACCACAGAAATACATTTATTGCTGATGATTGCTTGTGTTGCAATCGAAACGTCGTGATTAAATTTTTTTTCTTTTATTTATAAATTTCTTTACCAACGTGACTTTTCCGAAAGAACCCAGAGTATTATTTGTAGGTGTTTAGGTGATTTGTTTACCTCACTTATAATTTTGCACTACTGTCGTTTTTTTTTTCTATTGCTTGTTGTTCTATCGTTCTTACCCGCCCCTTACTGGACATCTGTGAAACAATGAGCTTTGTGTGTCATCGGATACGTCCAGGATGAATACATATTCTCATTCTCCTGCTGCACCCTGAGCGAACGTCTGTCAAGAGTTGTCGTGATACAGAGGCGTTGTCACATCTATGCATCCCGTTTGTAAATGGATCAGTGCCGCACTCATTGCCTTGCTAAGTGAGGTTTTTGTACATTTGGTCAAACGTGACTTCTGGATCACTGCTCCGTTGTACGAATGCAGCTGCCTCGTGTTTTCTGCACGCGAACATTTGCGGCCCCGCAAGTATTTCCGTACAACTGCTCACACTGCTCCGCTGCGTCAATTGTCATCAGTCTCGTCCCGTCCACCAATGTGCATCGTCAGTGGAGATTTTAATGCGGAATGAGGCGTTCATTCTAAAATAGTAGGGCAGTGAAAACAATGCCAATTAATATTGCAGGATTGTTTTTGTTTCCTCACCCTCCTCCTCCTCCTCCTCAAAACTACATGTCAACGAAAAATATAAATCCGCGAGTAATTAAATTAAATTACACGTCTGAGTATTTCTATTCTGTTACGCTGCAAGTCTCTAAAAAGATGCTTCGTTGTTGTGTTTTTTGGCCTTTACTTACACGACCTCCTAATGGACTTAAACCGGAAGACGCGCCCAGCATATTTCAAATCAAGCGCTGCAAAAATGAGTTTGTCCCACCTCTCGTCTCCGTGAACGAGTGCACACGAGGGCACTCCGTCCGTTCTCTCGCAGGAACGCTGGGGAGCCGGAAAGGCCCTCTGCACCAGCGTGGACGGCACCCTCGTGGTGTTCACCTTCTGAAGCGCTCGCTCGTCACCGTGGCTTGCGCGATGACACCACAACCACGTGACTTTTCTTTGGTATTGTGCGCGGTGCTTTCAGCACCACAGCGCGTGGATTTGTAACGATTTGTAACGTTTGTTTTCTTTTGTTTGCTGGTGACTTTGTGTATTTCATATTGAAATCGCCTCCAGTGCTTTTGCTGCTGGCGGCAATGAAAGTTGTTTAAAAGTCAAACTCTCGCGTGCGCGCGTCCGCGCGCGTGCATTTGCGTTTTTTTGTTACGTAGCCCGCTGCAGTCACGCCCGCCCGCATGCAGGCGCGCGCACGCTTGCGCAACTCAACAGAAATTAATTACTGCGTACGAAATAGCTGACCGTCCGAAGACAGCCCCCCTTTTTTTGGAGTTTAGTTCAATTAAACGTCTCAATTAGGTGCGAGCGAGTGCGCGTGCACACGCCTTAATGATGTTGTTTGGGAGATGGCACCACGTATTGGCTCGAGTCCCCGGCCATCTGTTCCGACTGTGAATGCAGCACACGTGCTGGTGGCACGTCATCGAACGCGCGTGCGCGTGCGTCTACCTTTTCTCTGTTCGCGTCTACATACATAGTCGTACGTGATTTTAATGCACGTCGAAAGTGAAAGTGGAGTCGTATGTAGACATATCTTTCTCGTTATAGTGCCCGCAGTCAAATCGTCCTGAATACGGGCGATGTTGTGAGAACGCTGATCAACATTTGAGCCTGGTTAGTACCTAGATGTGGAGGCCGGTTTGGGTTTACCAGATGTTGTAAGCTTGTGCAGCGAGTTGATCAGTACGTGGCAGGGCAGCAAAATAATTATTGTTTCCATCCGTGTGGAGCTTTGAGATTTGTCCCATCGCACTGCGTGGCGTTTATCTGTGTACTCCTGCCTGCTCCCAAAATGCCAGGCATGAAGATAATTATGCCAAACACTCCAATGCAGGACGCTGCTGACAACAAAAACAATTCGGCTCGGTGATGGCTTCCCTAGCAAAAAATGAAGGGCACTATTATTATGGTATGTGTGTAAATGTTAAGTCATTGTTTGCATATGCAATGGTACTTGTGTCTAATAGCGTGACAATTCACTGAATATATTAAGTCGGGATTCGTATTCTACTAGACATATATGATAAAAGAGCTGTATAGCTCATAGGATTCCTCCAGTATAAATACATATTCTGATTCTGTATTAATGGTATGCGTTCTTGTAATCGTGACAGAATTCAGGGACACAACATAACTAAAAATATTACCGGGATTGTGCTACAATCTGTAAAGTTGCATATATATTTTTGTACAATTTTTGATACTTTTCTAACTTTAATGGTACACCGGTCTCGATAGCGTTTTATTGCAGCATGATTGTGAAAAAAGTGAGGGCCAATTTAAAGTTACATCTCGAATGGAAAAGTGCCTTTCTCCGCTATTTTTATTTCGTGTCTGGGTGACACATGTGCATTCATCTTATTTTATTTTACATTGGCAGAGCGCCTTCATAACTGTGAGAATATGGTCATCTTTATTGCAGACAAAATTGCTCAATTTACATGGTCACGTGACCTGTTCTCATCTAAACATTCACAGGTGTTGTGTGAATTGGTGGTGTCATGGTTAGTGCTCTGCGCTAAACCCGGATAACTGAGTTAGATTCCTGCCCAGGGCTCGCAATCAGATTTGGGCCTCCCTTAGGTTGACTCAACCTTAAATGACTATCCGGTTCAGTGTGAACACGTGAGCACTTTGGAGATAATTGCGGCAGGGTGTGATGATAGCCACACCACCTCCTCGTGCGCCGTCACAGCCTTCATGGGTTCTCACTAACAGCATTTACCCCAACAGTCGGTATGGCTTAAATTTCGATTTAAAGCTTTCGTGACTGCGGGGATTCATCTTCTTGGTTCTTTCGTAAAGTCACGTAGAATGGAAATAATAAAATAATAAAATAAAACATAATAAAATAATTCTCACGAAGTTTCGGCCACAACGCAAGCAGCCGTCCTCAGGTGAAGACCAGATGCTGTCTCCCCGACAGACCTGGTCTTCACCTGAGGACGGCTGCTTGCGTTGTGGCCGAAACGTCGTGAGAATTATTTTATTATGTTTTATTTTATTTTTTTATTATTTCCATTCTACGTGACTTTACCGAAAGAACCAAGAAGTCGGTATGGCCATAGCGGAGAATGTTTATCTTGGTGTATGCGCGTGTATGTGTCGTGGTCAAGGTTGACACCAAGGTTGACACAGGTCACACAGGTCACACAAGCTAGGGGAGAGGTACGTACTGGTCTGGACCGGTCCGGACCGGCAGGGACGAGAGGTGGTTGGAACCGCTCTGAGGGGAGGGGGCTGGCGAGAGCCAGGGCCCCGAGACACCCCCGCCCCTCAGAGGGAGGAGATATAAGACGGCTCCCGGAGAGCGGAGGGGGAATCTCAGGAGAAGCTGAAGGAGGTGCGGCCGGAGATCCTGGACCCCCAAGCCTCGAGGATGCCGCCCCGCTGGGACTGAGTGGGCTGAGTAGCTATAGGCTAGGGAAGGAGAGTAACTGGGTAGCTGTAGGCTAGGGAAGGGGAGTAAGGAGAAGAGAGCCGGAGGCTGTACCTCCCTAGGTTGTGTGGTTGGGCTGTTCCCCCAGTGAGTCCGGAGGACTAGTGTTATTGGAATAAAAGCGTGTGGCCTCTACGAAGTCTCTGCCTCATTCAAGAATACTACAACTGGTGTTAGAAGCGGCCAACGAACCTCGCCAACATGGAAACAAGACAGAAAGCGCTCACCAGGGGCCAGGAGAAGGACGTCGAGGGCGACGCTGAGCCGGAGTCGGGAGCGCCATTTCCGGGGGACGGGTCTGCAGGGGCGGGCTCGGGTTCTCCGGGGCCCTCCAGGAGTCCGCCGACGTCGGGATGGGCGATCCAGTCGGCCCATGCCCGGCTGGCCGATCTCCTCCATGCCGCTGCCTCCATCCTCGACGAGCTCACGCTGGGGGGAGCGGGAGCACCGGGTGGAGAACCAGGCCGGAGGATGGGACGGGTTCCCGCCGAGAAACGCGCCATTCCCGCGCAAAATTTTGACATCGCCTCCGGAGGGGGAAACGTCACTTCCGCTGGGAATGCGGCCGCCGGAGATGACGTCACTTCCGCCGGGGGGGTCACCGCTTCCGGGGGAAATGACGTCACCCGCCCAGGAGGTCATGGGGCACAGGTGACTCGCGTCACATCCGGCATCGGCGGCCTTACATCGGGAGAAGCAGAGTTTTCGGGTAGGTGCCCGCCGATTTGGTCGGACATTTTGCCGCCGGAAGATGCTTCAAATACTGCACTTGGGACGCTGCTGTCTTCAAGGGGGGACTACATCCCGGCGCTGCAACAGCGCTTGCCTTCGCTGCAGGTTTTCGCGGCAAAGGGGGGGGACTGGGCTGCTTTTTCACGCCGTTTCGTGGCAAATGCCGAGACGGCTGGGTGGTCTGCCGACATCGCTCTCCGAGCCCTGCCTTCCGCCTTGGACGACGTGGCCTTGGCCACGTTCCTCCTTATTCCACGGAGGGAGCGCTCCACCTTGCAGGAGGCCCTCAATCGGATGGCCTTAGTGTATGGACCTCCATCTGAAACAAGACATCGTTTCGCCAGTCGGAGGAGGGAGGCGGACGAGACACCCCTCGCCTATCAGAGTGCACTGATGGCGTTGGCTCAAGCGGCCTATCCTCGAATGGACGATGTGGGCCTGGACTCCATAGTGCTTGAGAAGTTGCTGCTGCTGGCTCGGGAACTGAGGATTGCCGTCCACGTCAAAGATGAAGCTAACCTTTCCTCGCTGGGGGCGGCACATTACTTACACACAGAGTTGCTCCTCCAGCGGGATGGGCAGGTGGCGGCGTGCGCCGCTGCAAGAGTTGACGAGGTCCCGGATACCCAGGCCTTCGCGTCGCAGCGGGCCGCCAGTTGGAGGGGGGCCGACCGGCCTCGCCAAGGGGAAACCCGGAGGAGACACGGATCCCCGCGGGCGTGGGCTCGCGTCACGTGCTACAACTGTGGCCAGCTGGGTCACCTGGCATCGGGTTGCCCAGCACCCCGGCGCCGAGCTCCGGGTCGTCCACCATCGTCCGCCCGTCCACCGGCCGCTCCACAAGAACCCCAGGCATGTCGCGACACCTCACGCACACGGTCCCTGCCCGCATCTCATACACCGCATACACCGCCAATCGGCGCGCCACTAAATCGCGTTGCGTTGAGGGGGGGGGAGCGGAACGCGGCTGATGTTCGGGGGCCACTTCGCGCTGTTCAGTGGTCCGAGTTGGCCCACAGGGTCGTGGCCGCGGCGACGGGCTCGTCGGTTATTCTCGGGGATATTGAGGGAATTCAATTTCGATTGCTGGTCGATACGGGAGCTTCGGCTACTATAATTTCAGACCTCATATACAACGTGTTACCAAAGAGATGTCAGGCACTCACCCCGTTCTCCGTCCCTTGCTTTGCGGCGAATGGGGGTTCCCTGGGGATTATTGGCCAAATAACTGCACAAATTTGTATTGGCGACATTAAATTATCTGGTCCCGTTTTGGTTTCCGATGCCTTGGCCGTTCCCTGTTTGTTGGGTACGGACTTCTTGGGGAGGATGCCCATCAAAATTTTAATTGACAAAGGCTGCATCGAGCTTCCTTCGGGCCGCCGGATGGCGTTTCTGCCCTCACCAAACCGGCTGCGCACAGCTTGCACGACTGTTCCGGCTATGGCGTCTGAAACCGTGCGGATTCCGCCGGGTGCGCAGATGCTAATACCGCTTCAGTTACGCAAACCACTGGAGGCAGACGCTACGTCGGGGGTTTTGTTGTCTCCTTCCAATACGACCGAGCGAGGGTTGGACCTGGTGGGTGCACAAACGCTTGTGCCTAGAGATGGACAGCCCTTCATTCAGGTGCTGAATGCGGGGTTGCGGACGAAGGTCGTGCACCGAGGGGCTGTCATTGCACATGCGTCGCTGCCGCTGCACACTGACTCCGTCGCGGCTCATGTCGGTGAGGCACCGGCGTTCGGGACGCAGGTGGGTGTCGATGAGGCATGGATGGATTCTCTCTGTTCAGGGGCTGAAAATCTTTCAGAGTCACAAAGATTAAAGCTGCGCATGTTGCTTCGTGAATTTCCCGATGTTTTTAGCAAACACAAATTCGATGTTGGGTGCACTAATCTATTGAAACACCACATTGATACGGGAGATTCCGCTCCCATTCGGCAAAATCCGTTCCGATTGAGTCCGGCAGAGAAGGAACATGTCCGGTTGGCAGTGAATGACATGCTTGCCGCTGACATTGTGGCTCCCTCCAACAGCCCATGGGGTGCGCCGATTGTGCTTGTTAAAAAACATGATGGCAGTTTGAGGTTTTGTGTGGATTTTCGGAAGCTTAACAAGGTTTCGCTGGCGGACGCGTATCCGCTCCCTCGCATGGACGAGTCGCTCGATGCCTTGGCGGGGGCACGGTATTTTTCAACCTTGGACCTTTTGTCGGGGTTTTGGCAACTGCCCTTGGATGACGCTTCCAAACCTAAGACCGCGTTTCGTACGCCACAGGGCCTTTATCAGTTCAATCGGTTGCCCATGGGATTGCACTCAGCTCCAGCAACGTTCCAGAGATTGATGGAACTGGTCCTCGCTGGCCTGCAGTGGGACTCTTGTCTTATATATCTGGACGACGTGATTATTTTCAGCCGTACGTTTGAGGAACATCTGGACAGACTGCGGGCTGTATTTCTCAGAGTGCGATCGGCTAACCTTAAATTTAAGCCTCAGAAATGTTTTCTGTTGCGTGAATCGGTGCGGTACCTCGGCCACGTTGTCAGTTCTACGGGTATAGCCACCGATCCTGCTAAAACTGACTGTGTAAGAACGTGGCCCACGCCCACGTCTGTGGGGGAAGTCCGCAGCTTTATAGGCTTTGCGTCCTATTACCGCCGGTTTGTTGAGGGGTTTGCGACGATCGCCAAACCCCTTCATGCTCTGACGGCTAAGGGGGCTAAATTCCATTGGGGGGAAGAGGAAGACAGGGCGTTCAGGGCGCTTCGCGATGCCCTTGTCCGAGCTCCTCCCTTATGCTATCCCGATTTCACATTGCCCTTCATCCTGGACACCGATGCCAGCAATACCGGCATCGGCGCGGTGCTTTCGCAGGTGGTCAACGGGGTCGAACGGGTCGTTGCCTACGGCAGTAGAGTCCTGTCTCCGGCAGAACAACGTTATTGCGTCACCCGCCGTGAACTGCTCGCGATTGTCGTGTTTGTTCAACAATATCGACCGTACCTATACGGTAGGCATTTTACGGTTCGTTCAGATCACGCCGCGCTACAGTATGCGTTGAAAATAGACCAGCCGTCCGGCCAGCTGTCACGTTGGCTTGAGGTCCTACAGGACTACACGTTCACGGTGGTGTACCGGAAGGGGACACAACATTCAAACGCGGATGGCTTGTCACGCCTCCCTCCGGGTGATGGGTGCGCGTGTTTTATGGGCTCGGGGAGATGCAAATCGGCCACGAGTACCGCTCCGGCTTCCCCCTTGGCGGCGGCAGCAGGGGTGGTCGATGGGGAACCTGTCACC
The DNA here is from genome assembly GCF_964198595.1 of Lampetra fluviatilis. NCBI lineage: Eukaryota > Metazoa > Chordata > Hyperoartia > Petromyzontiformes > Petromyzontidae > Lampetra > Lampetra fluviatilis. Next base: position 4,178,888 of record NC_136300.1, read on the forward strand.
GAGGGGGACTCACAGGTGTTGGTCGCTCGCGACTCGCTCCTCGATCTGCCTCTGGACGAATGGGGACGGTTCCAGATGGAAGACAATTCCCTCCTCAGGTTACGCCGTCGTGCGGAGAGAGGGGGAGATTGTCAGGGAAAGGTAGGTACTGTCAGCTTGCGGGAGGGTCTCCTCATGTCATGGGACGCCAGCTCGGGGCGTTACAAAATCGTCGTCCCCACCGCTCTGCGGGGCAGGGCCGTGTGGGCGGCGCACGAACGCATCCTGCATTTGGGTATTCACAAAACGCTCGCTACACTGCAATTGGATTTTTTTTGGCCGGGAATGGCGCGCGATGTCGCCGACCTTTTGAATAGTTGCACGCAGTGTGCGCGGCGGAAACACCCGGCTAGGGCGGCTTGCCCACCCCTTCAGTCCATTCAGGTGTCCCGGGTTAACGAGCTGGTGGCCCTTGACATTCTGGGTCCCTTCCCTGTCACCGCTCGGGGTAATAAGTACCTGCTGGTTGGGGTTGAATATTTCACCCGTTGGCCTATGGCCTGGCCCCTCCCCAACCAGTCGGCGGCAGCCATTGCGGAGGCGTTTCTCCAGGGCTACGTCCTGGATAAGGGCGCCCCGGAACGGCTGCTAACCGACCAGGGAAAGAACTTTTCGTCCAATCTTCTGCGGGAGGTTTGTGACCTTTTGTGCACGCAGAAGGTCCGGACTTCCCCCTACCACCCGCAGACCGATGGTATGGTCGAACGTCTACACCGGACCATTACCTCTATGTTGTGTCATCAGGTAGACGACACACAGTTGGATTGGGACCTGAGGATTCCCGGAGTTCTGGCCGCATATAGGTTGGCGCCTCACGCGGCCACGGGCTATTCGCCCTTCTACTTAATGTACGGCAGGGATGTCGACCCCCCCATGGAGGTGCAATTGCGGGTCCAGTCGGCGGCGTCTCGCTCGAAACTGTCCGAACACGCTCAGTTCAATATTCGGAAGTTGGTCGAGGCGAGGGTGGCCGCGCAGGAAAATTCCAGGGCAAGGCAACGGGCCAATGAGCGTCTGTATGATCGCCGGGTTACGGGGTATAAATGGGCGGTAGGGGATAAGGCGTGGCTGCACTGCCCGCAGGTGCCGCTGTCAACGTCATCGAAATTGCTGCGGCCCTGGCGGGGGCCGGTCGACATTATTCGGGTCGTTCGGGACCAGTGTGTTAGGGTCGCGTGCGGACGGCGTTCTTGGTACGTGCACCCCTCGCGCCTGAAGCCCTATGTCACACCACGCACTCACACATCTTCATCTCGCAGGGGCCGGCCGCGTGACGTGTCCGGCAGGTTGGGGGAAGGGCCTCGCGACCCCCTTGTTGTTCCGACACCCCCTGCCACTCTTTCGGATGCTGCAGGTGTGAGTCCACCTAGGGTGGCCTCACCGGAGGAGCGGGAAGCGAGCCGGCCGCCTGTCCAGCAGGAAGACGGCTCGCGGGCTTTGTCCCCGGGGCCTCGGGACGTGCCGGACGCCCGTCATTTGGGCCCTCCTGACCCTCCGCAAGGAACGCTGGCCTCTGGCGATGGACCCGCCACACGGACTCGTTCGAAGGGTCTCAGGTTCTCCTGAGACCTGTCGCAGACACACTGCCTCCTCGCGGAGCCTGGGTGTTCGAGTCACCTTGTTCGTTGGTGTGGTGTGTCCGCGGTGTTCTTGTGTACAGGGGGGTTGGGGTAAATTATTGGGGACGGTTGTGGTTGCTGTTCTGTTGTTGTTACTGTTGTGTTGAGGCTCACGCATTGTTCTTGTCGTGTTCAGAATTCCTGGTTCGCGAGTTAGGGTTGGGATGTGGATAGTGATGCAGCCGGGACGGCTGCGTGCTGTGTAGGGGGGGGTGATGTCGTGGTCAAGGTTGACACCAAGGTTGACACAGGTCACACAGGTCACACAAGCTAGGGGAGAGGTACGTACTGGTCTGGACCGGTCCGGACCGGCAGGGACGAGAGGTGGTTGGAACCGCTCTGAGGGGAGGGGGCTGGCGAGAGCCAGGGCCCCGAGACACCCCCGCCCCTCAGAGGGAGGAGATATAAGACGGCTCCCGGAGAGCGGAGGGGGAATCTCAGGAGAAGCTGAAGGAGGTGCGGCCGGAGATCCTGGACCCCCAAGCCTCGAGGATGCCGCCCCGCTGGGACTGAGTGGGCTGAGTAGCTATAGGCTAGGGAAGGATAGTGACTGGGTAGCTGTAGGCTAGGGAAGGGGAGTAAGGAGAAGAGAGCCGGAGGCTGTACCTCCCTAGGTTGTGTGGTTGGGCTGTTCCCCCAGTGAGTCCGGAGGACTAGTGTTATTGGAATAAAAGCGTGTGGCCTCTACGAAGTCTCTGCCTCATTCAAGAATACTACATATGCATTGTTTACATTTTTCCCCCAAATTACAATGCTGCACAACATCGGTGTACGGGATATATCACGGAAGCATTGGTTTGAGCTTAATTCCAGCTGCCAAGAAATGAAAGTTCACTTCGCAACATTTCCAAAGTCTCACGGTTATTAATGAGCTCTCCAGGATGTCAACTCTTCTGCTCAAGTTGGGCGCAGAGCGGCAGCCACGTGACCCTCCCCCCCACCACTCTTCCTCGTCCATACAGCTGCGTCCACCTGCCCCTCTCGCTCCCGCACGCTTCCTTTCACATCTCCCCCCCCCCCCCCCCACAATGCACAGGGACACATATACATGCGGCTCACGCACCAGCGCTAAGCGCAAAGGTTACATACCAAGAGGCTATGAATAATGTTTTATATGCACATGCTAATGCACGTATTAATCTGCGAATTTTTTAAGTGCTGCCTAGCAAATTAACAAAACTGGATTGTTTCATTATCCAATATTGTATCTTAATATTAATATGACATTTTGTTTTAATTACGTGACTTGCTGGATGTGTACGGTAATTTGCAATTTACGATTTGCCTCACCAGAGCAGACGGACCGTGTCACTCGGAAATATGGTGGTGTCTCTCTTCCTATAAAATGTTACCCGTTGGTTTTGTTTGTTTATTAAACGATGATGAGATATCTCAAAAGTAACCTGCGCAGTTTGAATACAAGTGCCGTGTTGCAAAGGAAACCAACTCTGTCTAGGTGCGAAAGACATCCTCATTAGATCATTGGCCGTGCACACTTTGCACTTAGACGTACCGCTCAATTTAACATTTATATTCTTCAACTGCTCCGACAGCTACTACGACTCCTAATCATTAATTTATACTCATATTTTTTCTTTCGCTGCAGTTCGGTATATGTCTCAGTTGGCAGGCTCTTTAATAAGTTCAAACCTCAGCGAGGCGTAACTCTGTTTCATCGTCGTCATTGACTCGCTGATGATGATGGTGGTGGTGGCGATTACGATGTGTTGTTAATGAAAGTACCTGGTGATGGCTGTCTTACGAAGATATTGGTCCCCACGACGGTACTGCAGAATTTCCACCATTAGTTGAAGGCGACGGACATGAATGAGCGCGGACAAATTCGTGTTTAATAGTGGGGGATATTAAATTTGGATTTGATATCTGGCACTAAATGTTAAAATATGCAATGTTGAGCTTTGCTTATACTTGTTGGAGGTGCAGAGAGGGGGGGGGTGGGTGGGTAAAAAGACCCCTCCTTTTCAAGGTTATTCATTTAACAAAGACACGTGCCCTTTTCCTTAAGCCTCGAAGATGTGAAGGCAGAGTGAGAGCTGTCATTCACTGGGAACTCTCCTCACCATTGCTTGCAGCTTCAGTCTGCCGCCAGTCTTCGGCTTCACTTTTACTTTATTTTATTTCGCTTGCAAGTGACTCCACAATATGCGAATGAGGCTTTCTTTTTCCCCGTCTGCTTTTCTACCCGTAAAAAAAAAATATGCTCCCCCCAGCTGCTCTCGTGAACGACAGCGCCTCGTGGCCACGTTTGTCTCCCCTCTCTCTCTCTCTTTCTCTCTCAGCTCCAGTCCCCTGGCTGGCTGAGCTCGCAGCCTCCATATCCCGTTTAACCCTCTCTCTTGCTCGCTTCCCCTTCTTCCCTCCCACTGCTCACATTTTCCCGCACACCTCTTACAAATAACTCCGCCATTGTCTGTTTCACCTCTCTCCTTAATACCATTGCAACCTTCGCTCTTCTCTTTTCTTCTCCATTCATCGTTGCTGCTGCCCTCTGCCTCTGCGCCTGCTGCGTTTTCCATATCTCCCAGTTTGCCTACCTCATTCCCAGTGCTGACTCTCTTGCCCCCTCATTCATATTTGCACCTCCCTTGTGTGCATTCTCCCTGCCACGCGGGCTCAAGCCCACTCTGTTCTGCAGTCTGCCCGCATCAGCGTGTCTCTCAGTTTCCATCTCGCCATTTCCATAATTCTTGTCGGCCTTCCTCACGAAGGCTTTTTTACATTTCAACATTTTCTTTGCTCTGACGAATGGCATTTACTTTGAGCAATAAATCCCCGGTTTCCCCCCCGCTGAGCTCAGAACATCGGTGGCTCATCCTCTGCCAGAGGTCCCCAATTGCTCCCACAGCAGAGAGTGTTCCCACTGCGGAGCACAGTTTATACCCTCACTGTGGCACACGAAGCAACCGCCGGTCAGAGGGGTGGCCCTATGAGAAAATGTGGTTAACTGTGCCAAACAGAGAGAGAGATCGCGTTACATATCGCGAGCTACTCTTGGTCGAAGGTTGATCCTTGTTGTTGATCGCTCCGTTCTTTGGAGATGATTTTACACGCAGCGCACAAAGAAAATGCAAAGTGTTCTATTAACGATGAAACAAATTGCCAAGCTCCTGTTGTTCATCATAAGCGTAACAATGAAAGATTGGCCAGTGTGCCAACGAGAGTTGGGAGCTCTGTGCATAAACAAAATATATTTGATGAGGTCGTGAGAGGGCGTGTTTATTTCTAATTGAAAATAATGTTTTGTTTTGAAATGGTGCTAATGCATTAGCCGTGTACGGGACTGTCGGCTGAACATTTTCATGCCTGAAAGCACAGCCTGTTTGTTGACTCTTCTCTTTCTGCCCGTCAAATAGAAGCGTATCGAAGTTATGAATCGGGTTTTCAAAAAGAGGGCATTTGAAAGGGAAGAGCACTGGGTGGTCGATGCGTCAAGTGTACAGTGCCCACCATTTAACGCATTCCTCCAGCTTTGCCTTGAATCTGAAGCCAGGTGGTGTGCGGATGAAATGCGTGACAATTATTCAGGGGGACTGCTTCCCGGCGTTATTTTGTCGTTGCTCACACACACAGAGAGAGAGAGAGAAAGCCCTGGAATAAACAGCTCCCTATTTTCACGCGGAGTAGCAGATGTAGCTGCGTCTTGATGTTGCCGGCTTTGCACATTTCCCCGCCCCCCTCCCCCCCTCCTTCTTCATTCCTTTGAAACGTTAACGCTGGAACTGCTAGCATGCTCGGTTGTCATTTGCGAGGGTTTCCTGTACACCGCCCCCACCTCCTCCCAGCACAAAGACAGGATTAGCCAAGTGAATTCGAGCAGAGGAATTATGGGATGAGTTGTAACGTGACTTGTGTTAGTTCAAGAGGTGCGGGGAGAGGTGTCCTATGGTATGAAACCCCCGCTCTTAGCAAAGAACGCCACAGGATCTTCAATATCCGCAGGCCAGACTTGATTTCTGTTTAAAGGCTCATCCAAGGCAGTGGCTGCTACATTATCACGACGGCCCCTACAAACAAACTGAGATATTGCTGGAGGGGTGAGTCGGAGGGGTTGGAATCCCAACTGAGAATCCTCTATAAATGACGGACCAGGCGCTTCGTGACGCCACTGCACGTGGCTTGCTCCCTTCTGAACAAACAAAGAGATGAGTACAATGCAGGGTGATCCAAGATAGCTTGTGACCACCAATTAATTGACCCCTAAAATAGTTTTTCCCTTTGCACGTTAATTTTTGTTTTAAATAAACCTTACTTTATTTCATTTGTTTTTCACTTCATATTTAATTGATTAGGTGTAGCCCCTGTGAGCGATGCGGCTCTTGACTCGGGTGCAACCGCAACAACAAAAATCATGAACAAGAAACATCTTAAAGTGACTATGCGCAACAGAAAAATCCAAGAAAAAACAGCAAAATCTTCCAGAAAAAAGCACCGTATATCATCGCTGTGTGCAAAAAGCCCAGCGGGATGCAAGTCAAACAATAACAACCATAAGACAATTTAGATTAAAGTTATCAGGCTAACTCTGTACTTCAACAAACAAACATGGATAAACCATACGTTTTCTAAATCACCAAAATAAAGCTATAAAAACAATGGAACAGTGATCATAGGAACTGTGATTAAATTTTAACAATAAACGATATACATAACACATGCATACTTAACGATATACATACTTAAATAATATATATTAATCTTGATTTGAAGCTTTCGTGACTGCAGGAATTACTCTTTGCTTATTTCGGTAAAGTCACATAGAAAGAAAATAAATAAATTAATAGAATACGACGTTTCGATTGCAACACAAACAACCGTCATCAGGCAAGAATTACGTTTTAGATAATTCAATGGGGGGAGGGGGGTCACGAGACATCTGGTCCAGATTGTCCAATAAAAGCATTGCGACATACACCACGTGTCACGGTCCGTGTGAAGATCCACCCCCCATACCGCTACCCCCACCCCCCTGCGATTCAAGGCCACAATTTTATTCAGTGTTGTGATTCGATTTAAAGCTTTCGTGACTGCAGGGATTCATCTTCTTGGTTCTTTCGGTAAAGTCACGTAGAATGGAAATAATAAAATAATAAAAATAAAACATAATAAAATAATTCTCACGACGTTTCGGCCACAACGCAAGCAGCCGTCCTCAGGTGGAGAACAGGTCTGTCGAGATAACATAGTCTGAATGAAAGACAGTGTCAGACGCTGTCTTTCCGACAGACCTGTTCTCCACCTGAGGACGGCTGCTTGCGTTGTGGCCGAAACGTCGTGAGAATTATTTTATTATGTTTTATTTTTATTATTTTATTATTTCCATTCTACGTGACTTTACCGAAAGAACCAAGAAGATCAATGGGGCCGCTTGACAATGTTCCCGCAGGTGTCGTGATCCATCGCCCAAAGGCAGCCCTTTCTGGACAGGCATTGTCCACCACATCGAGTGCCACAGCTGTCGACCCCATACGATTCGCCGCGCATTCTTGTACAGGGAAATTGAGTTTTCAAGTTCATACGGCGTACAGCCGTTTCAATACGGGCACACAAAAATGTTTTTTTGTCTATTTGTTTGTGTTTCTCCCTTGTGATGGGACTTTGTAAGATGAAAGTTGAGAATTATAAGGACACGGGGTGACCAATAAGGTCTGAATGGGTCTGTAATAAGGTAGGGCACTGATACAGGGTTGACAGGTTTTCAGTGCTCTCCGTGAGAGCACCAGCCTAAGTCTCCGCTTCGACGAACCCACGCACGGCTCTGGTTCTGTTCCGCGATCTTTTCTCGACACACTCGGACCGCTGTCGCAAGGTAAACTGGAACGCCCCGTCGAGAAGACGAGTGTGGGCCAGTGTGGGCTTGCCTGCGATAAATCACACGTGCAAATTGTGCACCCTGCTCATAGCTGCGGGTAGCCACGCGCGCGTTTTATTATTATCAATATTAGTCACTCTAAGTGATCAGGGATTGGACCCCGAACCCCACGCGCACAGTGGAGTATGAGGCACGTCCCCAATTTAGATTGTGGGCACTGATAAGGGGTTGACAGGCGTGAGAATATCGTTCTTCGAACGTTATTAATTGTTTGTTATTGCCCCCCTCTCCCCCTCGCAAGGATTCACGGCTGCAGGAGAGGGGGTACGAGGAGGACCCGTTTATGCGAGCTGCGCATAGACAGCAGTGTCGGATGAAGTCCTCTAGCGTCGGGAGACACGGTGCTCGGATATGACATGGTGACATGTGTCACGAAGTCAGACCACCTGATCCCAAGGATGCGACGTTGACAGTCGGCGTGAGGAAGGCTTACACCATGTTTCGACAAATGAACTTGACACGTGCATCGTAGGCAGAAGAATAAATGTTCATCGATCATTCGATGCTTTCTTTGTACAGATTTACAGCCCGTTGAGCAAAAATGTATACTGCTGGGTGAGGGGCCTCTTCATGCCACGTCGGTCATGGTTTTTTTTAATTTTATTTTGACCATTCTTCACCATGCTGGTTTGTCTGGCTTGATGGAAGGGATGGCCAGCACCATTTCTTGTATCTCTCACCACGGTTTTTAGTTGCGGCCAGAAATTGAACTCAGGTCGCAGTGTTTATAGAGCATTGCACAAATCACTGAGCTCTCGACCTCACAATATTTACATGATGAATATAAATTAAAACGTGTAAATACATAACAGAGAGTTACTTAAATACGAGTTTGAGAAGCCTTCATTATACAAAGCAAAATATTTAGCACTTATGATTATTTGGAGATTTGTCATTGTAGCAGCATTACATATTGCGAACGAAAGTTAATGGGATATGGACATGATTCTAGATTTGAAGCTTTGGTGACTGCAAGGATTCATACTCTTAGGTGTTTTCGGTAAAGTCACATAGGTAAAAAAGTGTGCCGTTCCTGGCCCTTCCCCCCTCAACCATTATATATACGGGGTAGTATTTCTTGTGATCTCTCATTTACTTGATACAGCTGTCGTGGCTGTGACGGTTCCACCTGAAGACGGAGGCTTGTGTTGCTTCCGAAACGTCGTGAATTTATTTTTTTATTTTTTTTATTTGACTTTTATTAATTTAAATTTTTTACCTACGTGACTTTACCGAAAAAACCTTAGAGTATGGACATGATGTTATGGAAGTGCTGGGCTTGGAGGTGAGAGGACTACTTACGATTTTAGAAATGCACAAGGCTCAAGATTTCAACGCTTTGCTTTCTGTGACCAGTCTGAACTGTGCTGAATCGTTGCTGGCCCTGGGCTGGGCCACAGAGCTCGTAATGTCATGGCAACTCAGCCTGACCAAGCTGCTCAATGACCCTGGCTGCTCTCCTCCAGACCCTGTGTTGTGTGTACGCTTAGATCCGGGCTGACTCAAAAAAATGTCACTTGGTCATGACGTTACTCGTTTGGTTTTAACTTCCCAGCGATGTTGTGAGTTACAGCTCCCAGTGAAGCGGCAGCAGCAGCAATGCAAAACCCATTTTTTTTGTTTGGATTTTAGTCTCACCTGAATAAAATTGGTCGCAGGACATTTGGCCGTGACATCGGATGACAGATGGGCAAAATTACTCACGTAATGTAGGCCGATGAAGGTAAGATGATTGAGAGGTAGACGGACATTAATATGGTGGGCCGAGAGATGAGAATATTTGGAGGAAACCCATTAGATGGAGATTGCCATCTGATTTTGAAGAGTGGAAGACATTCAGCGAGGCCTTTGCCAAAATAAGTAGGAATGTTGAAAGCTAACAAGGAAAGGACGGGAAAGTGTAACCTAACCAGGGCTTACATTAAGCTTAGCTTAAAATCTTATTTTTTTTTGTTGAGGTCAATTCATGTCTCCCCCACTCAGGAGGCTGGGGAGGCGGGGGAAGAGGGTGGAAGTGACGGGGCGGGTGAGGTTGAGTGGACGGCGGCTCGCGGCTCATGGGGCGTGGAGACCCGGACATGGGCCCTGATGCTGATCTGGACCCAGGACTGGGTCATTCCTGGTCCCTAATGATCATGATAACAACGCATCAGGTTACCTCGTTTGACATTCTCCTCAGGGAAGATGAAACCCGAAATTCAAATAGCTCTTGCGCGCATGCCCACAGGCTTGTGTCACGAACTATGCTGCCACAGTATACTCTAGAGATGTCACTCAATCGACGTGTAATTAAAATGAGTGGAATTGATGTGAGAGTGATATCACCGGAGTGTCATTATGAAATGCTGGACGTAGCTTTAAAGTCCATTTGCTCATGAGCAAAGCAGAAAACTCATATCAGCCTAGGTATGTATCGATAAGACTGATGCGTTTTTTTCCCTACATCCTCCTTTGCTTGACTCAGTTAAAACACGAAGGACATTAGTAGTAGGTTTTAACCCTTTCAACTGGTACAAAAACTGACACCTTTATACAAGGCATCATGTTTGCAATAACCACAACACAAGCAGTCAAAATGCAAACAAAAAGAAACAACTCTGATGATGATAATGATATGCACTGTCCTTGAAGTTGATTGGTCCACACCCGAGACAGCTTTTCTTAGAGCCTAGTCTCCATTGGTGTTGGACCAGATGACGCCAAAAGGCGTACAACTCAAAAACAGCGCACTATCAGAGTATTGAGAGCTCGGGGTAAGCATTTACACTATGAGACCTCCTTTACCAGTAGCAAAATATAGTAGTAGGTTTTTACAGTTTAAAGGGTAAAACCCTACTACTATACTTTGCCACTGGTAAAGGAGGTCTCATAGTGTAAACGAAGGACATTCTTGTTTTTTTCAGGACGCTTGCACTCCTATAAGGGTACAGGTAAATGTGCAGCCCTGCAATCGCTTGCTCACGCCACTGCTGGAGGGTTGGCCTCCCCTAGAGGGACCTCTAGGGGCCACGTGGCCGACTCGTCCACGCTGGTCGAGACATCTTGGAAGAGGTGGCGGGTACCCACACATCACTCCACCGCACGCGGCCTGCCGATCGCCTGACCGTGGTGTGTACCCATTGTGTTCCGCTGGGTGGACCGATCCGGTGTGCTGACCGCTACACCGAGGCAGCAGCACTGCACTTTGATTAGATTTGGTTAAATATCACCCAACCCCCTCCCCCCCCCCACAAAGAAAATGTACCACATACCAAAAAAATGAATAAAATTAACGGATAAAACAGCCCTTCGTTTTTTGACTCCACGATGTCAGAAACGTTATGGAGTAGAGGACGCGTTTATGAGAGCGTTTGTGGCGTCATTCAATTATTCGAGGTACGCTGGGCCCATAACTCAGGCTGTGGTTATTGCCTCCACCAGGTGCTGCCGAGCCACGTGCAAATAAAAAAAAACTAATCGGGTTGAAAATTATTTTCTTCTCGAAAGCCGCGAAGAGTATATTAAGCGTGAAAACTTTACGGCCGGCGACGGTGCACGTCGGCCAGGGGTGTTTACGAACACTCTCTGAGCACCAAAGGGTTTGGTCACCCCTCAACCCCCCCGCCCCCCCCCCAAAATGTTCCCCCCACACCGTGGGACCCAAAGCTTTGGCGAATGAAATCCGCGAAATAGTGCGAAGGGATGTTGACTCGGCTGATGCCGGCAGCGCCTCGCCACATGTCGGGATGCCGCTTACGAGGATCGCGATTTACGATTTTTGTATTTATGTCCCAGTTTGATTTTCGCTAGCAGTGTCCAAACTTTGGAAAGTTTCTCCTACAACTTGTCCGCCCTTCCCCCCTCCCCCGCCGCCGCCGCCCTCCCACCCCCCTGTCGTTCCCACATTTCAGCAGGGTGTTAATCACAGTAACATGCGGCATGGACTTAAGGTGCTACAGGAGTCGTCGTTTTCAAAGGTGTCCCGACAAATTCCATGAACAAACAAAAAATCATGGTCTATTTTGCGCCACTTTCTCTATGGCAAGATGTCTCCACCACTTAATTTAGCCTCGGAGCATGCATCAAATTATTGAGGTTTTTAAAAAATATACTAATGATTTTAATAAGAAATTTCACTCATTTTTCAATCCCATTGCTAGGTGAAGTCCTCCCCATGCTGTGTCGGTCATCGTTGTAATTTGACCATGCCAACCTCCACTCGGGTCGGTGTGGGTTGACGATGTAGTGGTCCCCATCACATCATGCCTAGGACCAGATGCGGTATCATTCGCGACTGGCATCAGCTGTGAGCGGGAATTAAACTCCAGGTTGCGAGTGCATTGACCACTGCGCCACCATTGCCTATCCCGTGTTCAACAGACAATGTCATCATTTGATCCTCAATGAAAAAAAAATAGTTGAGTAAAACCTTCAATAAGGGTACAGTAGTGGAAGAGGTGTGGACTTCTGTATGTAAAGTGTTTCGTAAAGTATGGCAGATATGACTTACAAGAAAATAAATTAACTGAAACCCTAATGTCTGAGCGATTTAATTGGGATGAATCCATTCAGCTTGGAGTACAGATGGCAAATCACCTCCAGATCCGTGTTGGGCGCGGCAGGGCCGCTCGTCTCTGGCCGCTGCCGCAATGTCGAAGGGGGCCACGGTGCTGAGATGTTAACTACCTCTCCTGATATACAGGATATCGGGTTTTCGATCCCGACCCTGACGCCTTTGGAGTTTGCATGTTTTCCCCGTCGTTGCGTGGATATCCTTCCGGGTCCCCTGGGTTTTCCCCCTCCGCATTTATAAACGCGCGTTCAGGGTGTGTGACTGCTATCGAAATTTCCACGCGGTGATGATAAGTCACTAACTTCGCTCAGCTATCATTTGTGATGGCCAGGTCGCTTCTGAAAAAGAGCCATAGAGCTCAGTGGGGCCTTGCCTGGTAAAATAACAACACAAATTGCTTCGTCTCACGCAATCAAGCGACTCTCTTTCGCTTTGCCGACGGTTCTCGGAGAGGCAAGAAGTCCTTCATGTTTGGCAAGGACCTTAGCGCTACAATACAGGGTGCTTCAAAAAAATGTTAACACGTATATGGGACTTTCGTTTTTAATGGAAAATTAACGGATAATATACTGTGACTTGATAACAAATGTCATGTTAATAGCTTCACAAAATCAAAGAGTCTTCACTTGTTCGCCATCGTTGTCAACGCGTGCCTGGAATCTTCTCCAGGTGGTCTCCAGAGCCAGGGAGCACATTTCTTGTGGTGTTGTTGTAAATTCTCCGAAGTGTTCACATTTTTTTGAAGCACCCTGTATATTTTGAAGACGCTGCACATTAGCTTTCTTATGTTAACACTACAGATGTCGTGATGCAGCCATTCATTCATTGACTTACTGTTGATTCGTAAGCTTGCAATAAAATCTATGTTTTTTTAATGATTATCGTTGTATGTTACTGGTTCATGTGACCCCCTGCATTCACCGCAGTGTAGAAACAAATACTAATCGCAGGCGGGGTGAATCGTTCCACCTCTGGTTGACACCAAAGAGCAGCGATCACGACGCTTGTGATGCAGAATCTCGCCCACTGACCCTGCCTCTCCGGGTCTAAACACGTGTTTGTGTGCCATCGACCGCTCGCCGTTTCGGAAGTTTTTAATTCGCTGAGCTCTCCGGGCTGCGGGTTGAGTGCGGTGAGCCATACTCTCAGGTTTTTCGGTAAAGTCACGTAGGTAAAACATAAAAAAATAATAGAAATAATAGAAATAAAATAATAATTCACGACGTTTCGGAGGCAACACAAGTCTCCGTCATCAGGTGGGACTGTCACAGCTAGATTTACTGTATCAAGTGAGTGCGGTGAGCCAAGCGCCAAACTCGGACGCGAGCACAACTCCTTCGTGCACCACGATAAAGGTGCGCTCACTTTCGTGAGGTTGCATCCGTTGGACAAAGCCCGCGTCATTTGCTGTGGTTCATTACGAGTCGTCACCGTCGTCATCGTCGTCGTCATCATGGACCGTTGTCTCTCAACAACGGGACGAAGGCCTCGGCTACGCAGTCTCCTTCCCAGTGCTGCTGCTATCCATCTCACACTCCTGCACGTGAACCGATCTCCATCGCTCCTCCGCGGTGGCGGTACTCACTCGCGGACGAGCTCTGCTGTGCTGTCCGCCACTCCATCACCAGCGTCGTCCATCGGGCCTCATCCAATCTCGTGACGCGACTTCTCAATTCCATCGCTTTCGATCCCAATCCGCCTTCGACACACCCTCCTGCTCCGGCTGAACGCGTTTTGGCGTCTTTCGGCAAGTTGTGAAAACGGTCGACGCTTAGGCGGTGGGTGGGATTTTAATTGGAGCACTCTCACTCATTGGCTCTCTCTCTCTCGCTCACCGTGCCTCCTGCAAATCTCAAGGTGGCCTTCGTCTCAGCACCCCCACCCCAGCTTCAGCCGGTGTTTGGCCAGTGGTGCCGTGCGAGTGTATTCGACAAACCTCGCCGTGATTGACCAGCCATTGGTGGCACCCCGACAATGTTTGTGCGTCGCGTGTGGAGTCTGTAGCCGACGACGGCTGCCTGCTTGCTTGCCTGGAGACGCGGAGCAACGATTTGCACTCTCAGGGTTAAATAATAATAATAATACAAACACGGAGCGCTGGCCTGACGCGCAGTCTGCTGCCAGCATTGATGGCCTTTGTAGATGGCAAGGACGGGCATTACATTTTATACATCCCAATTTGCCTCGCACATTAAGCGAGTACTGTGATATTGCCGTTGCGGGCAATTACGGTGTATGGTTGCGTATATTTCAACGCTTAATTTATCCCACCGCTTTGATTTACAGCGCGGTCTGTCGCTGGGCAGGTGGCCTCGGGGCAATTGAGGCCCCTCCCATGGAAGATACACCGAGGGATCCACAGCTCTCCAGGAGCGCCCCACCCACCATCATCCCCATCAACCACCACCAAAGGACCACGAACTTAAATTTCGATTTAAAGCTTTCGTGACTGCAGGGATTGCGAGTATATTTAGTATACTGATGATACTATGTAGTTTATACTTTAGTTGTTTACGTGGTGGTTTAGTTACTGCAGATACATACTATTAACATTCCTTCTCTTTATTAATGCTACCCCTACCCCCTCCCTTTGATGCTGCTAATCCTGCATAATGCACGGGGCATAATGACTTTAAACCCCTCGCCAAACCTCCTACGCATTTCACAAGTAGTACTAATCGCATATCTGCATTTCCCATAAATATGCTAAATTTCTCTTGATATGCAAATTATTTTGTCAAGGCGCTCTCTCCCCCCCTCCAACCCAGCTTAAAAAAGACGCTCCAAGCCTGGGGTTGTCATTCAGACTCTGTCTTCTCGACAGACCTGTTCTTCACCTGAGGACGGCTGCTTGCGTTGTGGCCGAAACGTCGTGAGAATTATTTTATTATGTTTTATTTTTATTATTTTATTATTTCCATTCTACGTGACTTTACCGAAAGAACCAAGAAGATGACCACGAACTTCGTCGCCAGTGCAGTCCGTCGAAGTTTTCACTGCCCGGAAACGTGACGGCACGAACACTCGGTGCTAATCGTAGAAGACGAGGGAGGGGTGGCGAGGGGGGGGGGAACTTTGAAGAGAGCGCTGACTTGCGAATCGAGAGCGTTGTAACCCTCTTGATGTTACGCTGTGCACACATCGGCTTTGTTATCTGCGTGCCGAGTCAATGCCACCCCCCCCCCCGTTTGGGGGGATGATGCCAACGGCTGTGCTGAGAAAAAGAAGGCGGGACGGAAGAAATGAATGGGGGGTTGAGAGAGTGTAAGAGCGATATGGAGTAGGAAGAGCGGGGGTACAGAGAGAGGGGGGGGCAGAAAGGGGGGTAGAGAGAGAAGGGGTAAGGAGAGCAGAGCGAGAAATATTTTGTTAAATCTTTCATTTAAAAAGGGGGGGGGGGGTTACATAAAGCAAAGCATAAAAAAACGAAATTATGAACGAAGCAAAGTGCCGACTACACCGAGCATCTTCTTGTTTCCTCTGATCGTAAAAAAAGCGAAAGGGAGAGAGGAGAGAGAGAGGGTGAAGGAGAGGCTGAAGAGAGCGCTTACATCCCCGCAGCTGGTGACTCATTTTCCCCCGCGCCGTACATTAATCAAGCGTGGATGCACAACTCTTTTGGGCTGTCATTTGTTCCGGTTCTATTACCGGAAAGGAAGGCACCGGGGAGGAAAAACAACCATCGCGTGGAGATGTATTGAGCGACTCGAGTGTCCGTAAGAAAGCCACCGTGGGTCGAAGTTGCAAATCCGCGGGGGTCGTTTAGTGCGAGGTTCGCATTTTTCGGCCCAAAATGACACGTCTGGAAAGACGACTGTTCAACGACGAACGCTTTTTCGAGCATCTGCGAAGCGAAACTGTTGCAAGGGGTTTGTTTTGGGGTGGGGTCGGTGATGGGGGGGGGGGGGTGATGACTTTGGTTAACGAGTCGTCGTTTTTGTTTTGTTCTTCTTCCCAGTGAGTCAAGCGCGCACATACGAGAGCCCTCGCGATGAGAGGGGGGGGCCATTCCGATTTGTTGCAGGCGATTTTCATCCGGAAAATGTTTTTTGTCATGACCTGTAGCGACGGCAAGGACGTGAATTACGCATATCATACTGCAGCACATCTATAGCCCCCCCCCCCTCCTCCCAGTCCTCATATTGTGGCCAATTCAGTAGGAGCTGGATACAAGCAACACGACTTGGAAGCATGGCCAACCGTGCTTATATGCAGAGCAGTGCGCCTGTATCAGACGATGCCCTTCGTCTGTCTTCAGACCAGTGTCACGTGATACGCACGCGTGTGCTTATATCCCAACTGGGCTTGTATAAGGGGCGTTTATGTTCTGCTCCTGTTTATCCACAACCAGCTGCGTGTGTCGTCTGTAGCCGACGGCTGCTTGCCTGCCATGGGCCGTACCGTGAATCAGAACAAAAGCGGTTCAATTCCAAACCACCGGTAGTGAGACATTCGTGAGGAAATGAATGCCCTTTTTAAGGCTTAATTGAACCCAACTGGATTATACTCCTTAGAATAATTAGCTTCATTGAAGTTCAATAAAAAGAATCATTGACAAATCCCACGATGATTTGCCCTTAATGGACCCACAGAAAATGAGTGTGCTTCACGCTGGACACGTGCGATATCGTTCGAAATGCTGATGCTGCGGGTTTACTGATTTACGTTCATATTAATGTAAATAAACATAGTTGTCTTTCGATTT
This sequence comes from Lampetra fluviatilis, assembly GCF_964198595.1. Taxonomy (NCBI): domain Eukaryota; kingdom Metazoa; phylum Chordata; class Hyperoartia; order Petromyzontiformes; family Petromyzontidae; genus Lampetra; species Lampetra fluviatilis. Next base: position 4,195,693 of record NC_136300.1, read on the forward strand.
AAAGCTATCGTGACTGCAGGGATTCATCTTCTTCGTTCTTTCGGTAAAGTCACGTAGAATGGCTGCTTGCGTTGTGGCCGAAACGTCGTGAGAATTATTTTATTATGTCATATGTTATTATTTTATTATTTCCATTCGACGTGACTTTACCGAAAGAACGAAGAAGAAAAAAACATCGTTGTCATCATTGTCCTTGATTTAGCCACTGTTGGATGTGTGCCTCCCCAAGCTATTGTCCTCTCTCGTGGTCTCGCAATGCAACAACCCATCGAGCTCCGGCACGCGAGATGATGGCATTGCTCCATCTCCACGCCGGACGTGGACTTCGGGTGTGCGCCCTTCTTTCATCGCCACTTCTTCGTTTATGTTCATAAATGACAATGAAATAGGGTACATGCATGCGCACGTATAACCCAGGAAAGCCCCATTGTGTCTCTGGAGTATTTTTAAGAGTGGGGAATCTGATTCTGTTGAGATGTTTGACCAATTAAGCATTGAGTATTTTTTTCGTTGGTAAAAAAAAACCCTCAAGTGCCCACTTCCCAGATGACACAACCGTGTGGACTAGAAACTATTTAAACTAAACATTTTTTTAAATCTTACCAGGTAAGGCTCACTGAGCTATTACAGCTCTTTTTCAGAAGCGACCTGGCCCAAAAATGATAGCCCATTGAAGTGTCTTATCATGTCAAAATGTAGAGCCGCCAATACTATAAACGCATGTTTCTAAATGTGGAGGGAAAACCCAGAGTAAAATCCACGTGACCACAGAGAGAACATGCACACTCCAAAATATACAGGTGTCAGGGTCGGGATCGAACCCACGACCTGCTGTATACCAGGCGAGGTAGTTAACATCTCACACCGCTGTCCGACGTGGGCATCAAATTTCACCGCACGTGGAGCAAAGCTACGAACATCATCACGCCAATGACCGGACGTGACACCAAACAATGCGGATTGTGCCACGCGTTGCTGTGAATATCTCACAGCAATCCAGGACCGACGCCTCTCTCCAGACCACTGGATTACAGGCAGGTGTTTTCCAAACAAGGGTATTTGTACTCTTTGGTTCTTTCAGTAAAGTCACGTTGGTATAAAATAAAATAAATTAAATCACGACGTTTCGGGCGCAACACAAGCGTCCGTCATCAGGTGGGACGACCGAAAGGGTTTTTGTTTGTGGTTTCTTTTTTGCTGCAACGTTTTACACTCATTGTCGTGTCGTGCGGGGCCCTTTGCCGCGCGGGGCAGCTGCTCAATGAATATGCAACAAGAGAGAGTGTGTGTGCGCTCCTTTGTCGGCGACTACTCGAAGCCCTGCAGCATATGCGTGGCTATTTTGAGGCCGGGCTTACCCGCTTACTCCCTCCCTCGCTAAGAAGCGAAGCGACGACATCACCGGGGTGGGGGGTGGGGGGCAGTAGGTCACGGGGCCACGGGGCAGTAGTCACACCGCAGCACAAGCGACTCTCACGTCGCTCGGACAAAAAAAGATTAATGAGAAGGGGGCAATTAGGCAGAGTCGCACGTGAACTCTTGCACCCGCCAGGAGAAAAACAATCGAAATTGAGGCCGAAGTAGTGGCAAAATGTACACGGACAAATTCCAAGTAGCACGTTTAACCTTCGTCGTTACGAAATAGCTGCATCACGGCCGTGCTGGTAAAGCCTGTGATGAGATGCGGCTCATTTAAAAAGTGGAAAAGTTTTACAAAGTAAGTGATGCACATTACACAGTGTACGGAAAATTAAAAAAAAAGATTAAAGAGTGATGCATTAAATGTGTTATTTTGATGTACGTGTTTGCGCATTTCTAGATCGTGCTCACTAACCCTGCTTGCCCCAACAGTCTGTTCAGGCTATGTACTGCGGATCTTTGTCTTCATCTAGATAGTGGTGGCAGTGGTGCATGCACAGCGCTACATACACAGTAACCTAAGTTCAAATCCAGGCCACGGATAAAATCAGTGACCAGGAACATCTACATTTATCCTGGGCCTCCCCCCGACCAATCCAGTTTTGAGTGAGTAACTCGGGCTGTGTGTAAACATCATCACTGAGTAGACACGGGACGTGGTGTCAGCCACACTTGTCCCCCACGTTTCATATTTTTATGAACAGGAACTCAAGTGGAGCATTTTCCCTAACAGTCTAAAATACTCTACGCATGCAACAATAGGCTCATGGATATGTGATTCTTCAAATAGAAATTGTTTATTTTGTTTTCAGTGGGAGAATGATTTTGGGCACCAGTCCACGAGTGAGGAATTTCATTTCTGTGTAAACGTTCGGCCAACAGGTTTACTCATTTTTGACCCAATATGTGGCCTTGCTTCTACGTGATGGCCACAGTCACTCCATCTTGTCGAGGAGCTTTCTCTTTTTACTGGTAGGAACCTCCTGGTTACACCAGCCCACGGGGGATTATTGTGTCTGTCCGTCGTGCAGGGAGGGGCTGGGTGGGGAGACAGGGGCTGGGTGAGGAGGGGAGGATGGGGAGGGGCTGAGTGGGAGGGTGGGGAGGGGCTGGGTGGAGAGGGTGGGGACGGGCTGGGTGGGGAGGGGCTGGTCACCCCGTGGTGCCCTTATAAAACTCAACGTTTAATCTACTCATGCCGGCTTGTGCCCGCCCTCACAATCGGCTATATTTGCGGAATACACCACGCCACTGTTGACCCTGGCCATTGACCGAGCAACCCAACGTTCCTACCAGCTCCCTCCGCAGGAATGTGTTTTCCTTAAGCTTATTGTGATGACATCTTCACTCAGATTTGTGTTATATTCTCTCCTGTCTTCCCGCATTATTTCCAAGTGGCTTCCCGGCGTTCTTTGCAATCTTAGTTTGTTTGCATATTTATCCAGTTTTTTTAATATACATTTTATCGTTATTGATGGCTTTTCTGTTTATTTTACTTTGCTACCCACTTTAAGTGCAATGTCCAGTGGTCGTTTTATCTTGAAAGATTTGATATACATTTTTTACTTTTGCTTCTCTAGAGATTGTAATCTGCTACTTAGAATGAGTCTAGATTCCCCTTCCTCCTGGACAACAGCTTGACGTTATCACTGTCTTCCCGTGCCTGTCATTAGCTGTGTCCTCTCTTGGCAATGATGAAGTGTAACTGGCATCACACTGGCTTGTGATCACTTCCTGCGCTGAATAGATCGTGGCTGATGATCACAATGATGATGTTGTGTACTAGCAATGTCAGTCAGCACATCCTTGTGAAATCCATTAACACTTGAGAAAGAAAAGGGGCCGACATTAAGGCTCCATACCCTTTGGTTCTTTCGTTAAAGTCACGTCGGTGAAAATAAAATTAAACAAAAATCACATTAAGGCTGCTCTTGCAACCCGTGTTTACAGTTGATTGTCACGACGGTAAAACATTCATAATTGCCAATTTGGGAGAAAGTCACAGTAACCCTGCTCGACGGAATTCCTCTCTTGCTTCATTACTGTCAGATAGCTTTAGCAGCTCGCAAAAGTAAGGGAGCGTACATGTTTAGAACGTACGTCGTTACCTCCCGTACGTGTTGAAAGTGCGTTCTTTTTGTTGGTGGCTAGAAGCCATGGGGTGAACGCCTTCCACGTGATCACCTGTGGGAAATTTTACACGGGGAATAATGGTGTCCATCACAGTCTGCTTACTCCTGTAGAGGATTCCCAAAATGTCAATGTTTAGGACCCTTCAGAAGAAGGGTCAACACAAGGTTATGGCGCTGCCCGGATATTGTTTTCTCACGCCACTGCTGGCGGCAGGGCCTCCGCTCGTCCATTTAGATGGTATTTGGCCTACTCTTCCACACGAGCTTAGACGTCTTTGAAGAGGTGTGAGCTCCCACGCTTTTCCCTACCAAACGCATCCTGCCAATTGGCGAACTTTGGTGCACCCATATCGGGTGCACAGAGAGGCCAGGTTGTACTGGAGTCAAAGACAAAATCTTCAATGTAAAAATAAAATTATAAACATTTCGTTACGTGGACATTTTAACCTCATGGCGAGACCCCGGGGTCCCATAAGCCCCCGGCTCTCGCATAAACTGCGTTGCGACGTCATTCTATGTCTGTTGAAGGCGAACGACACGGCAATCTATTCCTCTCGACGAGCTCTACACGATGCGCTAATCAAAGTTTCAAAGTTTTGTTTCTTCTGCGCATTCGCCCTCGCTGCTGCGCTTGGACGACACGACAACAGAATGATCCTTGCCAGGTGGGTCGCGGCGTTTATGTGCGCGGTGGGACGGAGTCGCCAAAAATAAATTCATTATTACGATTTTGACTTCCGTTTATTCGGGACCCCGGGGTCCCGCCATAAGGTTCGTTTGTTCTTATTGACACATAATGTTGGCAACTCTGGTTTCCCGTGCAGGAAAATACATCAATGATAAATAACATTTCGATTTAAAGCTTTCGTGATTACAGGGATTCATATTCTTGGTTCTTTCGGTAAAGTCATGTAGAAGGGAAATAATAAAATAATAAAAATAAAACCAATAAAATGTGGCGGTTTTTTTAAACCGCCACTTTTTTTCAAATTTTCTTGCTGTGGTTTTCACACCTGATGATGATTGCTTGTGTTGCAATCGAAACGTCGTGAGAATTTTATTGTTTTATTTGTTATTAGTTTATTATTTCCCTTCTACGTGACTTTACCGAAAGAACCAATAAGATAAATAACATACGATGAAAAATACGATGTAAACAAGTAAATGTAAGGCATACTATATGCTGGCTACAAATCCGCTGGCTGTGGATGTCCTGAAGGGTAAAGCATTGATTGCCATGCATTTTTCTTGCTCAGCATCATCCCAGTTCTTACACAAAGACAAGAAGAATGTTGTGGTTTTTATACTTCTTTCACGTGTTTCTTACAGTCTCACAGCGCCCTGGTGAATACAGTTTGATTTCCATTGAAGGCATGATAAAAAAAAAATCCGGAATAAATGTTGATGTCAGCAAGACATTAAATAATTTCATAGAGTACTATTAATCACGGGGAAGGCAAATTGGCGCATAATCGGCGTGGGGTTTTTCATGTGTCAACTTAATTAATGCACTGCCTACAAAACACCATAAAGTGATACGGTACATAAGCCATTGGTAGTGGTATGCTAAATTGGCTCTGCAATTAAACATAGGGTTGATTGTGTACTAGTTTTGTGCAATTTATCCCCTTAATGCAGACAATTCACCACTGCATGATTACTGTTGAGTCTAAACCCAGGGATATTTCACACATTCGGTAGCTGCTTTAGTTTGCTGAAAGGAAAGGGATCAATTGAAGTCAGAGCTGGAGGTTTGTTCATAAAAAAAAAATACTTTCTCTGTAGTCTCACTTCATATGAAAGAAGAACAACCAACTCATTTTTATTTAAAGCTTTCGTGACTGCAGGGATTCAAATGTTTGGTTCTTTCGGTAGAGTCACGTATAATGGAAACAATACAATAATAAAAAATTTAAAACAATAAAATGCTCACGACATTTCGACTGCAACACAAGCAATCATCATCAGGTATTGATTGCTTGTGCTGCAGTCGAAACGTCGTGAGAATTTTGTTTTAAATTATTTTATTATTTCCCTTCCTACGTGACTTTACCGAAAGAACCAAGAATAACCAACTCATTATGAACTGGGATCAAATGTTTACGACCTGCTTATCACAAGTGCAGATACATTTTTGAGATGCTTGGACAATTGTTTGTAGAGAGTTATCTTCTTTTTAAATTAAGATAAGGCTTACACTATAGATTATTAGTAACACAAATGCCCTGAAGATAAATACCACAAACTAATTTTATTTGATATATCGCCATATTCAAATAAACGTGTTGGAAACCTATTAATATGACAGATCCTCATAGTCACATGCTCCTAACAATGTTTCATATTGAAATCAGTGTTATTCTTCATTGGAACCTCCTTTGCCAGTATAAAAATATGATAATAGTTGTTTTACCCTTTTATCTGGCAACAAAACTGACACATTTTTTTACGAGGAGTCATCTGGTCCAACACCATGTGAGACTAGGCTCTAAGAAAAGCTGTCTCGGGTGTGGACCAATCAATTTCAAGGACAGTGCATACATTATCAGAGTTGTGTTTTTTGTTTGCATTCTTACCGCAGGTATTGTGGTCAATGCAAACATGACTCCTCGTAAAAAAAGGTGTCAGTTTTGTTGCCAGATAAAAGGGTAAAAAAACAATTATCAGTGTTATTCTGTTTATAAAGCAATACACTAAACATTTGCGAACATGTTTTAACTTTATTAAAATGCAAGCTGTTTTTTTGTGAGGGTGTTTACCTGATCTGGAGAGTCTGTGTAACTATATTTATGATGTCATTGGTTTACTGTATATATATTATTTTTGTCTCGAGGCACCTTTTGACAAATAGTTTAATTACAATATTTACGACATCAGCATCATCATCATCATTATCGTATCATTGCTGTTGCATTGAAATATGTGTATCCGTCATGAAACTTTGAATTCAAGAACAAAAACTAGTACAAGTCTACAAAAACCTATAGGGCTGAAAACTCGAAGTTCCTTTGTCATTTTTTTGGTGATCCAAGTCACTCTTGCAAATGAGACCTGTCCCTGGTCTATTGAGTTCTCGCTTGGCGAAGCGAAGGAACTTGGCTCGACTCGAGCCCCCTCCAGCTTTAGCCGTCTTGTGCTGCTCTGCCATCATGACGAGGCCTGCAGCCTCGAAGCCAATTATGGGCCTGAACACGTTTTCACCATTTAGATTTAAAGCTTTCGTGACTGCAGGGATTCATCTTCTTGGTTCTTTCGGTAAAGTCACGTAGAAGGGAAATAATAAAATAATAGTATGTTTTTATGTTATTATTTCCTTTCTACGTGACTTTACCGAAAGAACCAAGAAGACGTTTTCACCAGTTTAACACGTAGTAGGTTTTCGCGACCAATTTTATACATAATAGAGGGTTTTTTTTTTTTGGAGGGGGGTTAGATTGCGTAAATATAAATGTGTCGTTAAACCCGCCACCACCCGAAACAGACAATCAGGCAAGGTTTGTCACGTAGAGAAAACGTGCCAATTCGTTACTAGTTCAGCACACCGGTGTTTTGGAAAGTAAACCCGCAACATTTAGAATTTGAGTATGACGTTTCGCCAGTAATTACAACTAACATCATGGCTGTCCGGAGTGCTGAACTAGTAACGAATTGGCATGTTTTGTTAACGTGGCAAACCTTACTAATTGGCCGTGTCGGGTGGTGGCGGGTTCAACGACACATTTATATATTTACGCGATCTAAGCCAAACACCCCTATGACATTTTCACTAGATCGCTGAATGAATAAAATGAGCAATAAAAAAATATGACGCTTCTCCATCGACGCACAATTTTACGTGTATTTATTTTGGGGGTGTCTTAGGAACGCTAAACATTTCATTCTCTAACCGTGCCCGTTTGCTCATCGGGGCATTTGCCGAGCGGGGGAGTGCAAGAGATTATATAAGGTCATTAGACGAAGCATGCATCTGCCAAATTGCTTCCAATGAAGTCTCGCTGTTGCACAGCGGATGCCGATGCCGTGTTTTAAGTGCAAATAATTGACATATGCGTTCACTACATTTGTGTAGTGCCATTTTCAATTTCGTCGGACCTTCCTCGCTACGTTGGTTCTTGCGCGGGCTGGTTTAAAAAATAATAGCGCGCGTAGGCAGACGGTGGGGGGGTGGTTGGGTGGGGGGGAGGAATGGGACGTGTGGTTGACGAAAAGGGCAAGCTAGTTAGACGATAAACAGAAAGGGACGGGAGCTCGACTTGAGTGCTCCCAATGTCACTGCCCGCAGCGACGTTGCTCCTCTGCCTTGTCGGTGAAGCCCCCCGTTCCTCGCGTGAGAAGCGGACGCACGTGTCCCAAGTGGCGCGGTTTAATGAGACGGGACGGACGAGTATGGCGGCTGCAAATCATTGAATCGGATCGTTTCTCTCAGATTGCACTCGATGTTTGATTGTTGTTCGTTCGTGAGAGGTTTTTTTGGGTTGATTGTTTGCTCCTTTAAATTGTACTTTGCCCACGTTTATTTACGTATTACGAGCAACGCGTTTGATATATTTTTTAATGTATTCGCGAAACTGTGATTCGTGTTCTGTCGTGAGAAATTACTTCTGATTGGTGATTATTGCTAAATTTGCAGGCCCTTATGTGCAACATTGATTTTTCTTGCATTCCACATTCATTTAATTTAAATTAATTATTGTAAATGTACCTTAATTAATAACAGAATCCCAACCACATATTTCATACAGTCCATGCTATAGTCCTTATCGAAAGAATTGCCATTGGTCTGGATAAGTAGGTACTCGGCGAATCATGTGCATGCATAGGTATCGATGGACGGGATTTTTCTCACCCAATCAAGCACCTGGAAACTGAGAACCTTCGTTGGTTTCTCAGTCCACTCGTCCACGGCGAAAGCTGCGGTGGCAGCAGCGTGTTGAGCAGCGGCGGTCCCCCTTTGCCTGGCGACAGACTTCAGCACTGCTACACTAATATACACTACACGATACACTACTATACACTACTAGATTATACACTACTATACACTACACTATACACTACTACAAACTACTACACTATACACTACTACACTATACACTACTACACTATACACTACTATACACTACACTATACACTACTATACACGACACTACTACACTATACACTACACTATACACTACTACACTATTATACACTACACTATACACTACTATACACTATACTCTACACTACTACACTATACACTACACTATACACTACTCAACACTACACTATACACTACTCAACACTACACTATACACTACTCTACACTACACTATACACTATTATACACTACACTACTATACACTACACTATACACTACTCTATACACTACACTATACACTACTATACACTATACTCTACACTACTACACTACACACTACACTATACACTACTATACACTACACTATACACTACACTATACACTACACTACACTATACACTACTACACTATACACTACTATACACTACACTATACCAGTGGCGGCTCCTGCAATATCTCTCAGGGGGGGCAAATGTCTGGATGATTGATAAGGATAAGGTCCACCCATGCAATGAATAAATTAACAGCTTAAGCATGTAAAGGCAACTTCACTTCTTTAATATTAATGAATAATAAAGTGACTCTTACAATACATCTTGTTTGTTTATATACTCACTATTAAAACAAACCACTCAAGTTTATTTTATTAAAGATTCCACTAGGTGGCGATAAATTATATTGTTGGATGAAACGTGCTTACGTATGATGACGTTAGCACGTATGATGACGTAAGCACGTTAGTGCATGCCCTCCCGGAAGCCATAGAGAATGCATTGCAGCGCCCCCGTTCGAAAAAAAACATCTTTGAATGTAAGTCTATGGGGCCACTCGGGGCGATTCTCAGCCGTAGTGAAATCGCTCAAATAGAGGCGGTACTCCACAGAACGTGACATGACGCTGATTGGACTATATCCAGAGGCTGACAGTGACGGCTAGCGTGACTCTGTGGTTGAATGACATTGGTGGTGCGTCGCCCAATCGCCCTAATGAAGAAACCGCCCCTGCACTATACACTACTACACTATTATACACTACACTACTATACACTACACTATACACTACACTATACACTACTCTACACAGGCGTTCCCAGGCCAGCCGAGTGACGTCACCCCGCCAGCAGCGAGTCTCGGGCCAGCCCCGGGGTCTTCGCCCAGGACTGAAAACTGATGTACAGTAGATGTTTTTGCTCGAACACTTTTGATTTGTTTTTAAAACCTACTATCCATCTGTGACAAAGAGCTTTACAGCTTATTTGATTCCTCCCGTATAAATACATATTCACATTCTCATAAATATCAGGTAACTGCAAAATTATTGAAAATAACACGCTGTCCATATTAGCCTAAAAAAACATTGTATTTCAGATGATAGAATTTCATAGAAACAGCATATCTTGAAAATGCCCACTGAATCAGATCTCATCCCACAGAATCTCTACATTTCCAGCTTTTAAACAGTGATCATTTATTTCCTTCCCATTACCAATGTCACGTCTCTGCGTCAGGCTTGGGGAATTGCGCAAATGCCATCGTTTTAAATCGTTTCAGTTTTCGGCGTCATCATCTGTCCCCGCGGGCCAACGAATGCCCCCCTAAGGTGACTGGTGTGGAATCGTCAAAAAAAAACCCTGAACTGTAATGATGCATTCAGCAGAGGCTGCCGGGGGCGGGCGGACGGACGACGACGAAGAGTTCACTCATTGCCGATCGAAATTCCGAGTCGCGTGGTCAGAGATGTCAAGCGCAATACTCGTGCTGTGACGGTTTAGCTCATGGTGACAGCCAAGCCAACCCCCCGCCCCCCCGCCCTCAACCCCCCCCCCCCACCCCGATAGGTGACTGAGCGTAGGCCACAGGTTTCTGTTTTCTCAGCTCGTCTTGCCAGAACAAGGGCACCGTTCAGGCGGAAGGAGCTCTCTATCTTTGAGCCGGGGTTAGAGGGCGCACAGATTGCCAGTCAGCGGCGGTTCTGCGGAGTGTCATCCTGGTTGCTGGGGGTTGATGTCAACGACGGATGCTTTTCGTCAGTCATGATCCTCAGTGTCTCTCATGGAGAACGGTGCCGTCCAACTGCTCGCCGTCCCGCCGACTGATCCGTTTCCGTCCTCTTCTTGGTTCTTTCGGTAAAGTCACGTACAATGGAAATAATAAAATAATAAAAATAAAACGTAATAAAATAATTCTCACGACGTTTCGGCCACAATGCAAGCAGGACGGCTGCTTGCGTTGTGGCCGAAACGTCGTGAGAATTATTTTATTATGTTTTATTTTTATTATTTTATTATGTCCATTCTACGTGACTTTACCGAAAGAACCAAGAAGATGAATCCCTGCAGTCACGAAAGCTTTAAGTCGAAACGTTTCCGTCCTTTTCCACCTCGTAACTTCCAGCCGATGAACCACCTTCAATGTTTGGGTGTAATGGCATTCAGCACAACAAAGCATCGGCATTCCAATAGGCCCACGTGTCGTGTCACGCGCCTGCATACACCTTGTGAGATAATCACCTGCAGGGTGACGAGAAGATCCTTGAGGCAGCAGCGCAGGTAGGTCCCGGACAGGCTCACCATCTTCATCATCACCACCAATAATCAGTCCACTCCTGAATGAAGGCATGCCAAAGACGTCGCAATCACTCGTAATAACCGTGATGTCCGCCTATCACTGGGACAAAAGCTGATTCATCTTCTTGGTTCTTTCGGTAAAGTCACGTAGAAGGGAAATAATAAAATAATAAAAAATTAACATAATTAAACAATTCTCACTACGTTTCGGCCACAACGCAAGCAGCCGTCCTCAGGTGAAGAACAGGTCTGTCGGAAAGACAGCGTCTGAAATGTTAAATTTTTATTATTTTATTATTTCCCTTCTACGTGACTTCACCGAAAGAACCAAGAAGATGAATCCCTGCAGTCACCAAAGCTTTAAATTGAAAAAAAAGCGTATTTATTCGCTTCATCTCGTCGGTAGACGTCCTCTGAGATGCGTTCCATCCCTTGGCTAACACAGGCTCCTTTGTGCATTTTGAGAATTCGCTCCACTTAAGCATGGATTTCCTCCAGACTCCTCTCTTCCCTCCCAAACATTCCAAGCAGGATCCTCCAAAACCAAATCATCTTCACACTTGGTGAGGATTTATTTGGTAACTTAATACATCATTAATACAATGTATCAATTATAAAAATTGATACATTCAGGTATTATGAATGCGTTTTTCGAAGCTGGAAACGCAATCTAAATCCAGGGCCCCGAGTTCAATTCCTGGCCATACCTAACATCAGTGGTGAGTGATATTTAACCGTTCCTGGGCTCCCTTTCACAATTCAGCACTCACCAGCATGGTGATTTATTGTCCAGAAAACCTCCAAGACGGACAGAACTTAGAGTGGCCTTCATCTCACGAAGGATTGATATAGGGTGATCTCTAATTCCGGAATGTGCATAAACATTTGGAATTTTTTTTAAAGGATATGTAACTAAATGTGGCACATTAAAAAGTCATAAAATCCCTGCCTAATTAAACTCTGGGAAATATTTAATCTGATCCCTACAGGGCAGCCCTACCAGCCACCGTCGACGCAGCCCGTCCCCAGCACCAATTAAGCGTTGTATTTTCAATCTTGTGAACATCAGTAACTTCAGCAGTTGTTCAAGAATCGAGGGAGGACGCAAATTCAAATTGATGTCACATAAATCGTGCAAATTCTCCACTAAAAAAAAAACCATCCCAACAAATCCAATATGTGCATCAGATCGCGTACGTGCGTGCCACGCGCGCACGCGTGCATTTCGGCGCGCAGGTAAATCGATAGCAACACCCACGCAAGTAATTCTACACTCTGGCTACACTTATTCACCAATCCTGATCATTTGCTGAGCAATGCTTTCATGGATTTTTCCTGTTCTTGCGCAACTGAGTTTGTTGAAGGTTACGTGTCCTAAGAGGTGGCACGGTTTGTTGCAAGTCAGCGCGCTGCGATATGAAACGGACGACCCGAGCTCGATTCCTGGCCATGGCCAGCATCGGTGGCAAGTGGAATCTGATTCAGATCTGGGCCTTCGCGATGTATTTTAGGCCTCGGGGAGACCTTAACTTAGTACCTACTGCACTGTATAAAACATTGCCACTGGGTAGACAAACCTTGACCACAGCACCCTCGTGCATATTACGAGCCATGATAAAGTCCCACTCCACCTTCCACGAAACCGCACTGACCAGGGTGTCAAACCTCCCAGCACGCGAAGGCCTTCGTCTCGTGGTGTATCCACAATAATTTCGATTTAAAACTTTCGTGACTGCAGGGATTCATCTTCTTGGTTCTTTCGGTAAAGTCACGTAGAAGGTAAATAATAAAATTATAAAAATAAAACATAATACAATAATTCTCACGAGAGAATTGTTTATTATGTTCTATTTTTATTATTATTTTATTATTCTCACGAGATAATTATTTTATTATGTTTTATTTTTATTATTTTATTATTTCCCTTCTACGTGACTTTACCGAAAGAACCAAGAAGATGTATCCACAATAAGTTTCGATCTCGATTGGTGCCGTAGTAAACGTACCGCACTGTGAAGCCGGTCACATGAGTTAATTTTAATTGTATTTTTAAGCCCAATATTGAGCACCAGTCACAGGACAGTGTGGGGGGGGGGGGGGTGGAACAGCGACTCCGCGAGCCACGAAATTGAGGGAAATTCGGGCTCTCTGCCCCATCCAAGTGGGGACCACAAGCGAGAACATGAAACGCACGAGTTCAATTCTTGATCAGCGAACAGAAGTGGAAAGTGGACTCGTTCTGCGCCTCTCCCACCCCCCCCCCCCCCCTTTTACTAACAACTCAGAATGACGAGTGTGGCTGAAGTATGTTTAAACAACACCCGTGACTGACACGGCATGGACGGGCCTTCATCCACCATCGGATTTTCAAAATGCCTTATGATTAAGAGGAATAATTAAAGAGCGTAAAGAACAACAGGATGGAGATGTAGGTTTGCCGTGCTGATGAGTTTAACAACGCAATGTTGTTACAAATTTGCCTTCAAGAGCCCATATTCAATAATTGGGTTTTTCTTCTTCCTAACCCCGTTTATGTAATCAGACAAAAAGAAAAGCTTTGAAAAATACCAAATTGTTGATTTAAAAAAAATAAGTTTACAATTTTTGTAAGCAATCGAAAACTATTTTTATATTATCAATGTTATTATTCTACAGTATCAACACATATTCTTGGTTCTTTACCGAAAGAACCAAGCATATGAATCCCTGCAGTCACGAAAGCTTTATATCAAAAGTATCAACACATATAAATACATACTGGACTTCAAAGGGGGGGGGGAGTACATGATTTCCTGGTTATATTTCTCGAAAATTATTTTCAAAATTTGTTTACATTTGCAAGGGTTGCAATGAAGTGAGTTTGCTGCCTTCCCTCAAAAAGCAATGACCGGGCTAAAACATGTACCTGGTATTGTGAAATGAACATCAAACAAAAGGGTGGTTGGTCAGCACCATGCCCACCCACCTTTGTATACTGAGTGCTGATGTGTACACACTGCACCAGCTACTCATTTAAGGCTGAGTCGACTTAGGGGAAGGCCAGGACTTGTTTAGATACTCGTCACCGATGTTGACTGAGAGCAGGAATTGAACTCGGGTCGGCGGGCTAGTAGCGCAGTGCGCTAACCATTACACTACCGCTCCCCACACATATGCTCATAACCATCACCGTTTTTAACGATCCCCCGAAGGGCACTAACACCTTTTTTGACCTAACCTGGATGAGCGGGTGGTCTGCGAATCCCAGATGTTTACTGTGGTGATAGAATGGAGCCACGCTGAGACGAGTGGGCGACCTGGTGGTTTGATTGAACTGGGTGAATGAATGAAAGAGGTATCTGGGTATGGCGGGTGCACGCACGTTACTACCCATCACTTAGAAATGAGGCTTGGTGGCACACACACAAATATGTGACACTCCTAAACGCCACGTGGCTGCAAGTGGACCATGAGATGACAGGACAGCAACTCAACGATGTCTGTGCGTTGATTCTCTCCAGATTCTCCGACATTGTCCAACACGCCAAATGCTCGTATGTAGAATTAACCAAACGTCTAAAATGCAGGACCCTCCTGAAAAGGAACAATGAGACTCAATTGAAGGTAGTAATATGTTTTTACCCTTTTAACTGGTACAAAGTCTGACACCTTTATACAAGGCATCATGTTTGCAATAACCTCAACACAAGAAGTCAAAATGCAAACAAAAAGAAACAACTCTGATGATGATAGTGCATATTGTTGAGGTTATTGCAAACATGATGCCTTGTATAAAGGTGTCAGATTTTGTACCAGTTAAAAGGGTAAAAACCTATTACTATATTTTGCCACTGGTAAAGGAGGTCTCATAGTGTAAAAAACTCAATTGAGGCTTCACCCAGGCAAAGGGCATCCCATGTCATAGGGGCGAGAAAGAATTGCGGGGCTCGGCTCGGACGGAAGTTTCATAGCGGCAGGGCACGGGAGAAGGATGCCGGGCTACGGTTCCGCGCAGCCGATGGCAGGGAGGACGGGAGGGCAATCGACGTGGCATCGTGCAACGCGAGGGGTGGCAAGCAGGATATTAAAACGTTGGGTGCGGGATGGGTGGCAGCCCACTAACCCTAATTGCTGCAGCTGCCAGCAACTTTGGGACACGCTCATCGCTAATTGCTGAATTGACCTTCTTTCCGTCGCATAATTACTGCCCGGCGGCTCATTTAAAAGGAAGCGGGAGGATAAATAAATAAATAAAGAAAACTCGTGAAGGACCGCCAAGAGATCCAGACAGGGGGCTGGGTTATGGCAACGTTATAGACCTAACCTGCTGTGAGATGGTATTAGTTTGTTTGACACTAACATCGGCTGAGCTGGTTAAAGCAAAATTGCACGATTAATTGCATTTTTTTTTTGGGCAAAGTTTGTATTTTAAAGGCTCACATAAATGAGCATGAATACATCCATATGTATATAAGTAGATACATCAAAAAGCTTGTTATGTCACTTAACTTCGGACTTTTTTTCACGAATGTCATGTAAATTATGAAGTGGATTCTGAATATAGTTTTTGGATTACATTTTCAACACGTCATTTGCTTTTGTATAAAAACAGCCACTGAATGCTGTAATACTCTTTAAAAAGGGGTCTACACACAATAGGTACAAATCAGGACCGATTTTATTTTTCAAAGCAATGATGTGGCTCTGAAGATTTGAAATGCTTATGGCCCTCTGATTTTTTTCACACCGCCACTCGTATTGGGCGATACAATGGATTGCTTTTGTAGTGTCATGTGGCTTGGCAATGTTTGTGTCTGTGTGGAGCAACGGTGCAATGGTTCATGCAATGCCCCCGCGCATTCCCTAAATTTATCTTTCACCTTGTTGACTTTGATTCTCAGTCATGTCTGACATCAGTGGAAAATGGTGTCAAAACATGTCTTGATCTTTCACTGGATTGACACGGTCATAAATTAGCACCTGGTGTTGTGTGTGTGTGAAACATTGCCACTAGAGAGACAAAGACGACTGTGCGACGGTGGTTAGTGTAATGCATTACACAATTCTGGCAACCTCTGCTAGATTCCTGACATCTATCGCACCAGTGCCAATTTGTATCTGGGCTTGCTCTGCGACTGTGACATGATTTAATATCTGTGCTTGATGCAGTGTGTCCATATGGAGATCGAGGCGGGGATAATGGTATGGTGCTGACCTCACCACCCTATGTTGCATCTTTCTGGGATAAATCGATGTTTTCTTAAAGCACGCACAAAGTTCATGAGATAATTGGCCATACATATCACGAGTGGGCCCTCTTGAAAAACCGTGTCTTGGAGACTCGGCGGCGTGGCTGTCGTGTAACACACAGAGCACGCTTGTTAATACGTAATCATCCACCAGTCCGCCACTATCACCGGACCAATTGTCTCGAGCAGCTGCATGGATTTGTACCTCGGCCCTGTCCCCAAGCAGAGAGCCTTTCTGCCAAAACAGTGGCTTCATCATTTGCGATCACTCAATCATACCACGTGAGCGTGCGGCCTGTTATCTGATCAATATTTCAGGCAGAGTTGCTACCCCACGTCACCAATATTTACTGTATTGTTGACAAAGACACGAAAAACAAAACAAAGACAAAAGTTCCCCCCCCTGTATAGCCTGCACGTAGGTTGTTGGGGCAAGTGCTGTTAACGAGCACCTATGAAGGCCGCAACGGTACACGAAGGGGGTGGGTGGCCAGCACCACGCCCGACCGCCTTTGTCTCCCCAGCGATATTTGCACACCGCACCACGTACTCATTTGAGGCTGAGTCGACCTGGTGGAGGCCCAGGACCGGTTCAGATAATCGTCACTGGGTGTTGGCCGTGAGCGGGAATCGAACCCGGGTCGCCGGGTTCATAGCGCAGCGCGCTAACCGCTACACTTACGCTCCCCGCAACGAAGATGAACACACACACAGGCGCGGGTGTCAAGGTGCAATAGACGCTTGCCATCCTTCCTCTGCCCGTACCGCCCGGGCAATGCCCGATCGTAATTGAAATGTCAGCCGCGCACGCCGCAACCACTAATGCTGCCATGACAGCCACCGCGCGCGTCTGCAATGAGTTTTTATTGTGATGAATCGTTCTAATTACATTGCCTAGGGGCAATTGGGATTTTTTTTTTGCACTCGCATGTCTCTAAGCGTTTGCCCACACACGTTTAAGGCTAGAAGCAAAAAATAACGCGTGTTTAATGTTTCAGAACTCTATTTTCCTGGGTTAATTTGCATCCACCTTAATTATTAAGGGTCATTGTGTGGAGGATTATATTGTGTGTACAACATATACGCATACGTGCGCACACTTGATGTGCATCTCTCGACTTTCTGAGCTGTACAACTGTTTCAAATAGAGATTAAAATTAAGTTTCCCGATTTTCGAATAATTTGAACATTTCTGCGCGTATAGAATAAAATAATAATAATAATTAGTTTTGTCACGTCAAATTAAATAAATGTCAGTGTGTGTGATAACAAATTATTTTTACTTTAAATGGCATACAGTATCTATAAATCCCTCTGCCTTATTGCCTTTGTATATATAATTATATATATGTTCCTGGAGTATGTGAAAATCATATTTCATGCATTTAATTGTATCTTTCCATGTGTAGCAATAACTGGTCTTTTGTACCACTGGCTGGCTATAATCCCATTTTAATTTCAACATTTATTGTATCCCCTGACGGTGCCCCTCGTAGTGCAGGAACCAACCTACTGTGGGAATCTTAATGGAATCCAAAACACATGCTCACTCTTGCGAGCAGATCTAATATTTGTGGCCAGCGATGAGGAATTAACGAACATTTCCTCGAGCTCCCGCTGCACGGAGCTGCGGAAAGAGGCCCCCCTCGTTACCTCCGAGGAGATGTCGAGCGTGTGGGGTTGGATGGCTTCCTCGTCAAATTATTTTAGCGCGAGACTACCGCAGACAAACTCCACTCTACATCAGGGCACCAGACAAACTCCCCTCTACATCCTGGCACCAGACAAACTCCACTCTACATCCTGGCACCAGACAAACTCCACTCTACATCCTGGCACCAGACAAACTCCACTCTACATCCTGGCACCAGACAAACTCCACTCTACATCCTGGCACCAGACAAACTCCACTCTACATCCTGGCACCAGACAAACTCCCCTCTACATCCTGGCACCAGACAAACTCCACTCTACATCCTGGCACCAGACAAACTCCACTCTACATCCTGGCACCAGACAAACTCCACTCTACATCCTGGCACCAGACAAACTCCACTCTACATCCTGGCACCAGACAAACTCCACTCTACATCCTGGCACCAGACAAACTCCACTCTACATCCTGGCACCAGACAAACTCCACTCTACATCCTGGCACCAGACAAACTCCACTCTACATCCTGGCACCAGACAAACTCCACTCTACATCCTGGCACCAGACAAACTCCCCTCTACATCCTGGCACCAGACAAACTCCCCTCTACATCCTGGCACCAGACAAACTCCACTCTACATCCTGGCACCAGACAAACTCCCCTCTACATCCTGGCACCAGACAAACTCCACTCTACATCCTGGCACCAGACAAACTCCACTCTACATCCTGGCACCAGACAAACTCCACTCTACATCCTGGCACCAGACAAACTCCACTCTACATCCTGGCACCAGACAAACTCCCCTCTACATCCTGGCACCAGACAAACTCCCCTCTACATCCTGGCACCAGACAAACTCCACTCTACATCCTGGCACCAGACAAACTCCACTCTACATCCTGGCACCAGACAAACTCCACTCTACATCCTGGCACCAGACAAACTCAACTCTACATCCTGGCACCAGACAAACTCCACTCTACATCCTGGCACCAGACAAACTCCACTCTACATCCTGGCACCAGACAAACTCAACTCTACATCCTGGCACCAGACAAACTCCACTCTACATCCTGGCACCAGACAAACTCAACTCTACATCCTGGCACCAGACAAACTCCACTCTACATCCTGGCACCAGACAAACTCAACTCTACATCCTGGCACCAGACAAACTCCACTCTACATCCTGGCACCAGACAAACTCAACTCTACATCCTGGCACCAGACAAACTCCACTCTACATCCTGGCACCAGACAAACTCCACTTTACATCCTGGCACCAGACAAACTCCACTCTACATCCTGGCACCAGAAAAACTCAACTCTACATCCTGGCACCAGACAAACTCCACTTTACATCCTGGCACCAGACAAACTCAACTCTACATCCTGGCACCAGACAAACTCAACTCTACATCCTGGCACCAGACAAACTCCACTCTACATCCTGGCACCAGACAAACTCCACACTACATCCTGGCACCAGACAAACTCAACTCTACATCCTGGCACCAGACAAACTCCACTCTACATCCTGGCACCAGACAAACTCAACTCTACATCCTGGCACCAGACAAACTCCACACTACATCCTGGCACCAGACAAACTCCACTCTACATCCTGGCACCAGACAAACTCAACTCTACATCCTGGCACCAGACAAACTCCACTCTACATCCTGGCACCAGACAAACTCAACTCTACATCCTGGCACCAGACAAACTCCACTCTACATCCTGGCACCAGACAAACTCCACTCTACATCCTGGCACTAGACAAACTCCAATCTACATCCTGGCACCAGACAAACTCCACACTACATCCTGGCACCAGACAAACTCCAATCTACATCCTGGCACCAGACAAACTCCACTCAACATCCTGGCACCAGACAAACTCCACTCTACATCCTGGCACCAGACAAACTCTACTCAATAGTAGTAGTCGTAATAATAATGCGACATTGTTTTTATTTTATTTTGAACGTTGCCCGAGTTTTTCATCAGAACTGCGTGCTCTTGAAAAACCTCACGTTTTCAAAGCCGGCGTTGGATGTGTTTCTGCGCCCTTCCATTCGAGGCGCGTTTGTCGCACGAGTGGCGGGGCCTGCGACGAGGACATCGCTGGAGACAACTAAGAGAGACGCGGTGGGCTCGCTCGCGAACTCCACCAGCGAATTCCACAGTCATCGTTGGGGGGGGGTGGAGCGGGGTGGTGGTAAAAGTAACAAGCGGCTCCGCGGGGTGTGGCGCTGGCACGGTGATTTTTTGTTTTAATGCAGCCGGCGTCAGGTACCCAGACCTGTTCTACACCTGAGGACGGCTGCTTGCGTTGTGGCCGAAACGTCGTGAGAATTATTTTACTATGTTTTATTTTGATTATTTCATTATTTCCATTCTACGTGACTTTTACCGAAAGAACCAAGAAGGATGCGCGGAGTTATTTCAAGAGGTTAAAATCCCAGCAGGGACGGCGAACACCTGTACGTACTGCGCGCATGAGCCCCGTAATACAAAGGGGGGGGGGCGATCCCCGCCTCGCCCCGCGCGCCCGCACGGCCGCCCGTTGATTATGTGAAAAATGCACGTCCCCCGCCCCCCCCCCCTAACTTAATTAAGAATTCAGCGTGAAAAATGTCGCGTGGCAGAGCAATTTGCTGGTAATTAATTTTCCCGACAGTGTTCGCTGGTGGGTTTTTCAGGGAATTTTCACAATCCTCCGGAGAGAGGCAGATGAATGGACCGGGGGGCAAAGGGGGTGGAAGACTCGTGCGCGAGCGTGCGTTGCGGTATTGCACGCGCGCGTGCACGCGTGTACATCTGCTGAGCGTAGTTATTGAGAGAGAAAAGCGATACGCAGGAGCAAAGAATTAGGCGTGCTAATGGGATTTGAGGGAGGGGGGGTGGAAATTAACCAGCACAAGAGATCCAAAACAATGTGTTTGTATGTTCTGTTTCATTTATAGTGACTGTGACACCCAATTACTGAACTGGAAAAATATTTCATTGTGTGTGTGTGCGCGTGATGGAGTGCAATTTCCGGTGTGTATGGGGAGCGGTATTGCAGTGGTTAGCGCGCTGTGCTACGAATCCGGTGACCCGAGTTCAATTCTCGCTTACGGCCACCACCAGTGACGATTATCTGAACCGCTGCTGGGCCTCCCCTAGGTCGACTCAACCTTAAGTAAGTACCTGGTGCGGTGTGTAAATATCGCCACTCGCGGAGACAAAGGCGGCCGGGCGTGGTGCCGGCCACCCACCCCCTCGTGTGCCGTGCCGGCCTTCATAGCTGCTCGCTAACAGCACTTGCCCCACCTGTCTATTAAGGCTATACGGGGCATCTTTACCTTTTTGCGTGTGTGTGTGTGCACGTTGGTGCGCGCGCGCGGTGCTGGACCTCACACGACATCGCTATCGCTGCCTCGCGTCAATGAAGCGAAAACTTTTGTAATCATGTGGCTTGGTGGTGGTGATCGTCGCGGTGGTGGTGGAGGAGGAGGACGAGGAAGGAGACCGCCGATCCTGACGGCTGCCGCAGAGTCAGCGGTGGCGGCCGCGTGGCAGCGGTGGCGATTTCTTCTTTTTGTGTATTTCCCTCTGGGACCACAGCGTGAACGCCAGCATCGGTAGTGGCGCGGCGTGAACCGGCAACAGCGAGTTATAATTAGTGCAGCACTCTTGCTGCGAGCCGCGCCGCCGATTATTTATGCTCCTTATGTTGCCCATAAACACGCTGCGTTAAACGCCTTTTTTACCTCTTGCTCTCTCTCTCCTCTCTCTTATTTAGCCAGTCACATCTATAACGTGCACTTACTCACTTTGCGTGTAGAGGCCCCTTCTGCTGCGAGTGGCGGCGTGAGCGAGCGATTGAAGGCTGCACCGCCTCGCCTGCGTTCATTGTTTCACCGTCGTGCATGCAATCACTCTCGTTCTCGATCGAGCGCGTGTCTTTCCACGAACAGCCTCATTTGAGCCTCGATGGCCATCTGATGAGTCGTGCTTTCGCTTGGTACATGTGTGTTGTTGTTGTTGTGGTGGTAAATCCTGTCTTCAAACTCCATAGGGGAGGATGTTTTCTTTGTTTTCGTGCAGTGTTGAGACAAGGTCACATTCATATGACCTACATCATCAACATTGTACCAAATTTGATTGAAGATATACTTGTTGGTATTTGTTTTTAGTGGTATAGCAAGTGTGGAAACCTCGCGAAAACCCCTAACATGTTGCCCAATATATATATTTTGGGGGGGGGGGGGTGGGATTTCACGAATAAAGAACGCACGCATCATCACATGAACAAGCCAATCTGAGTCGATACATCTTCAGCGGCGGATACGCTTCATCTGCATCCCGGGTGTGTGGTTAATCAATGCGGCATGTTCAAAGCATAAAAAAGTGGAATAAGGAATTGATAAGAAGGTGATGACGGCATCTGGATCTCCTCCTAAGCCCCACCGAAATGATTATCAGGAGGGACAACAGGGGCATCGCGTGTCAGTGAGATACCCATGAATATAGATATCACGAGCACATTTTAAACTCGTGTACAGAGAGCCTGGCACTGCTTCTTATGGACACCTCATGTGCCCTGTCAGTAGGAATCTTCCACACGCTCGTTTAAAGCCTCCCCTGCCCCAACCCCCAGAGCAGCTGGATTACAGGGATGTTCCATCGCGCCCTAATGAGCGGCTAATTAATTAATGCGATAATTAAGTACCGAATGAATAATTCACATATCGTTCAGTTCATTCGCTTAATAGGACGTGCCGATGACCTCTACGTTTCCTGCTGAACACGTGAAATAGAGATAGACAGAAAGAAGGATATACACACGTATATAGTAGAGGGGAAATCTGTGTAGTGTGCTCACACAGAACTGTAACAAATTGTTTTGGGCCCTGATGCGAGTGGAAGGCCTGAGATTGGGGAGCCAATTGCTGTAACACGGGAGGATTCAGACGACCGTGTGGGAATTGCTTGGCCTGTCAGTGGCGAATTGTCTCAACTCCCAGAGTGAAGAGGCGCGGAAAGGGATGTGAACACAAGGACAGCAGACATTGTGGGAATAATGTGGAATGGAAATGCATTTTAGCACCATATACATGGTTTACATGCGTGTAAAAACAACATATATAACTTTGTGGTATATTATTCCTCGTGTGCGTTGAGTATAATGTCAGGATGTAAAGAAAATCCGCTGGAAAATTTGCAGATAGCAGTGTCTCAGAGAATGCCCCATGTACTCTCTTCTAGATCACTCCACTAGGCTACTTTATCCATACTAAACTAAACTATTTTATTTCACCAGATAAAGCAGAGGCAACTTGCCCACAAATGATAGCTCATCGAAATGGCTTATATAATCACGTGTCGAAATTTCCAGCGGGCAAATAATCCAAACGCATATTTCAAAATGTGGAGGGATAGACTGGAGGACCCAGAAAAAAAAAAACCCCACGCAACCATCTGGGGAGAGAACACGTGGGTTCCAAATAAACAGGCAT
The DNA here is from genome assembly GCF_964198595.1 of Lampetra fluviatilis. Taxonomy (NCBI): domain Eukaryota; kingdom Metazoa; phylum Chordata; class Hyperoartia; order Petromyzontiformes; family Petromyzontidae; genus Lampetra; species Lampetra fluviatilis. The sequence continues at coordinate 4,219,280 of NC_136300.1, forward strand.
CGTCAGGGTCCGGGATCGAACCCAAGTGCTCCCGAGAGCCAGGCGAGGGAGATAAGATCTCCTCTTTACACCTTTTATAACGACCTGCACATATTTTTGTATCATGTCAATCAAACCAATTTAAGTCCCGGAGCTGAAATAGGCTATTTAAGTGTAATGTGAGGATATATCCGGCTCAATGACGTATCACAACTCGTCATGATGATTGGCTCTGCCGGTTCTGGTTTATAGCCAATGGGGGGAAGCCTAGGGGCGTGGCCCTGACGTAATGGAAAGGTGACAGCTGTAAGTAGGGGATTGCTTCTGCTGGCTTTGGCCACAGCCAATGGGGAGATGAGTCAGGGGCGTGGTCCCGGCAGCTTACGAGGGGGCCTGGAATATTCCATGGAGGCTAACCAGGATTGGTGGAAACGTACCACGTGACCCGGGTATTAAATAGGGGTGGAGACGAACGGGAACGAACAGAGGAAGGGGGCCACGTGGGAGCGGGGCTCCGGGTTGCCACGTGGCAGTGTGTCTCTCTCTCTATCTGTCCCCCTCACGCTGCCTGTCAGCAGCGTGAAGGAAAAGCTGTAATACAAGTTGAATAAAAGACGGATTCCAGAAGTCACCTCAACGAGCTTTATTACATAAGCAACAAACCGCTTTGCCCAAATGTTTCTTGATCGTGCCATGAGATGAAGAATGTCTGTGGAACTGTTGTGGAGCAGCGCAGCACCCCATGTTAGAGAATCATTCAAGTGGGGAGATTTCACGGAAATGTTTCTGAATTCTCTTCAAGTTGCCTCTTATCTATACCGGGGACACCGATCCTGCTACAGAGAGATTTGCCAATCGCACGACAGTAAAATCGATTTTTTATTAATTCTCAGAGGTGAAATTTAGGTCAATTAAGTGCAATACCGAATTGATCACCGTGGGTTTTGTTTGCGTAGCTATTGGTGACCTGATTGAAAACATAAAATCAATACGCTTCCGCACACGAGAACTCAACTTAATTATTGGCAGCTGATAAACCGGATCCGAACCCAGGATTTCCGCGATGCCCTCTCCATTGCTCTGACCGCTGAGTAACCTGGCCACCTTTGTTCTCCCACAACTTAATGCAGGTGCTTAGCACTTGTTTATGAAGGGGGCCCGCTGAGACCCAGGATTTGTGTGGCTGTGTGGCCATGGGGCGGGGCGGGGGTGGGAGGGGGGTTGGGGGGTTGGCTGCCATTTGGAGGCCAAAGCACATGATCCCTGCTGAACGGATCCCTCCGCCTTCTCAGTCACTAGCAGTGGCAACAGTGGGACTACTTTTCTGGAGCTATTTGTCTTCGTATGAGTTTACAGAGAATTTCGGGAAAATTTAAATGTGCGTCCGTACATATGACATCTCTCTCCCAACCCCTATGCCCTCGCCATATTTATTAAATTTACAGCATCAGAAGGCAATTTGCCCAGTCAGCAAAAAAATTGTTAGAGGATTTATGGCGATGATGTTTATTCCTTTATACCTGAATCACCCCTGGGGGTTAATTAGGGAGTCCTGGCATAAAAATAAATGCCACGAGCAATTACCTAGAGAGGGGAATACTGCACACACAGCACTCGTATCTCACAAGAACAATGTGCCCAAAGCTCAGGTTGCATGGCTGTTAAAAACAACAAAACAAAACTCCTTTGACTAAAACCTCGGCACGATTATTTGCGTCCACGTGGTCGTGCCTGCACGTGTCTGTATATATATTTGAGTAGGTCTACACTTGCGCACTGGCAAGCCATTGATGGGAACACAGCGCTGCAGTAGTAACTAATGGTGCTAGTTTGAACACAGACAAGGGCTTTAATATCTGGGTGGTGTGGGTGGGGGAAGCAAGGGAATGTTAAGTGTTTGAACATACTCGTGTGCCACTTGGGACGATGTACTTGAGTGTCGAATATTGGTGATGCTCTACAGCTAAACATAAACACCTGCTTTGATTAAATGTGCCTGGGATCTGTGACGTTAATCTTGTCACAGCTGAAGGTTGTTCTTGTTATTTTTTTTATTTTAAAAATGTACCTCACCAGGTCATTGATAACCACGAGTAGCAGAATGTATTTAAGTGAATAGCTCTCTGGCCAGGTTCACAATAACTTTATGAACCTCATTGTCCATCACACAGTGAGCGAGGTGATCAGTGCTGCTACTAGTGCATCGGCCAGAGCACAAGTCGGTGCCACGAGCAGTTGGCAAATATTTAGTCACTCCAGCTTGTGTACATGGCTACGAAAAGGGATGACGTGGTTTCGTGATTATTAAATCAGGTGATTGCAAAATTCACCTCTTATTGGTAAAGATCTTGGTACAACTCAAACGTCCTCTTTGATTCTTTCGGTAAAGTCACGTAGGTATAAAATAAAATAGATCACGACATTTCGGGCGCAACACAAGCGTCCGTCTTTCGGATGCTTGCGTTGCGCCAGAAACGTCGTGATCTATTATATTTCATTTTCTACCTACGTGACTTTACCGAAAGAACCAAAGAGTATAGATTCCTGCAGTCACGAAAGCTTCAAATCAAAACTCAAACGTTACCATCTCAGGTGGTAACGAGAAAGTAACACGTTCGGTCTAGGCCCATCGGAGTTGAATGCTTATTCAGTTCCCAGTAAAGAAGGATACCAGTGAGTCAAGTTGCTGTGAGCTGGAGGCGTTTGCAGCCTCACCGCGCATAGGTCAGTGGACCACGTGTCCATGTCTAATTTTGGGTGGTATTTCTCCGCCTCAATTTATAAACTCTATCAAATTAGAAGATAAAAAACCCCCATAATGCGTTGCAGTGGCCACTATCTACCATCACATGCACACCTACACAATCTCACCCATTCAATTTACACACCCTTTAATGACTGACGATTATTTATTTTTTTCCACGCTGAATCGGTGGCCGTTTCCACGGTCAGGCGGGGCATCAGGGTCATGTACCAAGGAGGCTGTTTGGGAAGGTAATAACTTTGCTGATTTATTTCTCGGGACGTAATATATTTATTTACTTATTCGCTTTTAATTTTAAAAAAAATTTTGTTTGGCCCGATTGCCTCCCATCGGGGCATTATTGGCTCCATGGACAGTGGAAACTCAGAATGTGCAGGTGGACTTGCCCTCCACAATGTTTTGTTTAAAAATACCCTTCACTATCGAAGTGAATTATGAGCACGGCTAGCCACGAAATCCAGGTTCACTTCCAGCTCTTGCTCTTTGGAGGACGATTATCTGTAAAAAAAAAATAACCTCCGTTCGCCAATGGGGCTTTAAACTACCAATGTTGATAATATAAGAGTCTAACATAGCTGGGTGTACATGAATGCCATCTGCCTACCAGTTCATGCCCCGCAAGAGAAAAAATGCACGCCTGTCAACCACTCTGCCCCTCCAGCTATATAGCACCATCAATACCGAGATTAGGGGGTGGGGGGGGGTGTCTCTTATCCGTACAACTCTTAAAAAGAGTTTCAGTGCGAGCTGTGGGTAGCAAACGAGCGGGTGCAGTAGGTGCTCTGCTCAAGGCGGGTGGATGAGTGGGTTGTCTGTGTCCGTGGGGGGTGCAACTGCGTTTCTTTACGGAACCAGAGGGGGTATTACACCACAAATATCAGCTCATCGTGACTATATCAGCTGTAAACTCAGCACCGGCATTATACCCAAACCATTTTCTTGTGTCTGCTCCGCCGATAAAGGGGAAAATTGTGCGAGGTGGTGGCTTTGGTTTTGAGCTGATAAGCCAGGGACGGACTATCAATCCCCATGGACCCCCTCCCCTCGCTTTGCCCCGAGGTTCCGTCTTTTCAATTCCACGCGGCGAATGGGCCACATCAGTCAGGCAATCGGCATCACGGAGCCCGCTGTGTTCTCTTGGCGAACTTTAGGAAAACTTAATCTGTATAGCGATGGAAACCAGGGGTCTTTTTTCCCCTCTTTTTTTTTAATCCAACCTTCCTCACGTATTAATGTATTCATAGTCTGTGAGCAACAACATCACGCATCTGGCTGATGTGGAAATTCAGGAAGATACTTTGCTGTTGAAATGATTGTTGATTAAAACATTCTTAGGCCTTTTTTTTCTAAGCGTGTGATTGCCTCATTGTGTGCAACGGTCCTCAGCTCAGGGTTCAATTCCCGGATATGCACCACGCGACTGATCACGTAAAATCTGAGCCGATCCTCAACGCCCGCTCGATTGTTGTTGTTGTTTGACTTGCATCCCACTGGGATTTTTGCACACAGCGTTGGTGTACACGGTGTTTTTTCTGCAATATTTTGCTGTCTTTTCTTGGATTTTCTGTTTGCACTTAGTCACATATTCACTTTAAGATGTTTTTTGTTCATGTTTTTGTTTTTTGTTTGTTGCGGTTGCACCAGATTCAAGAGCCGAATAGCTCACAGGGCTATACCTAATAAATTAACTTGAACTTGATCCATTCATCCTAAAATATTAATGATGTAATGACGATTATGATAATAATGATGCCCCGTAAACCAGGAAAGCTTCAGTGAGTCCCGAGATAAATTTTTTTTAGGGAGGGTCCTGCATTTGGGATTTTTTGTTGCCAATTTTACGAATTTTTACACATCAAAGCACACTGGGGTAATCGAAGGAAACAAAGGTCCCCCGTGTAGCCTTCACAGACTGTCGGGGCAAGTGCTGTTAGCGAGCACCTATGAAGGCCGAGACGACACACGAAGGGGTGGGTGGCCAGCACCACGCCTGGCCGCCTTTGTCTCCCGCAGTTGGCGATGTTTCCACACCGCTCACCAAGTACTCATTTGAGGCTGATTCGGCCCAGAGGAAGCCCAGAATCGGTTCAAATCATCGTCACCGGCGGTGGCCGTGAGCGGGTTCGTAGCGCAGCGCGCTAACTGCTCCACTACCGCTCCCCCCAACTCTAAGAAAAACACACGTACACACAGGCGCACGCACAACACGTAAAGCTCCGTTCAGACAGATTCCAGAATTATGGCCACCTCGCAACCCAAGCTTACAACGCGATCTGAAAATTGACCAGGCTCAATGCCTGCTTGGCTAATGAGATTGGTCAAAATGAGGCGCTTTCAATTTCCAGCATCATCGGACGATTTGCCAGAATAGGTACTCACTAGTATAACAGGTAGTCACTGGTATAACAGGTCATCTCTGGTATAACAGGTATTTGCCAGAATCACCCGATGTTGCTGGATGCAATTACCAGCGAAACGTCGTACTCAGATTGTAAATGATGCGGATTCACTCAACACACCGGTGGGCTGAAGCAGTAACTAATTGGCGTTTTGTTTACGTGACAAATCCCTTACTGATTGTCCGTGTCGGGTGGTGGAGGGTTTCGACACATTTATACTTACGCGATCTTACCCAGAAACCTTTATTACGAATAATATTGGTCGCGAAAGCCTGCCACGTGTTAAACGTATTCAACTTCATCTACAGTGCTTGGAGGGTTGCGCTCATCGTCAGCCCTGGGGAGGCATCTTGGGCATGCGATCCAATTGGGGATGCGGGGGGGGGGCCAGCCTGAATTGGTACTCATTAGTATACCAGGTATTAATTAACTGGTATAACAGGTCATCTCTGGTATAACAGGTATTCACTGGTATAATGTGCTATAAGAAACTTAAGCAGAAGGTCTGTGACATGTAACTATGTATGTGAGTGTGAACATAAATGTACAGCACATGTTCATTGAATACAAATCTAGGTTTGATACAAATTCAAGGGATAACATCACAGCGTGATTATTGATTAGGGGAGGTTCACTTCATGACTCGTGTATTGTAAAAAAATAAATCAACTTCTGCTCTGTGCCTTTACGTAAAAATACAATTTCCCTTGGCTTATTGGCCTTATGCACGAGAGCTGACCCAGCTGCATTTGCGAAAAACAGGCACACTCTCGACCAATTTCGACTTACCGGTAACTCATCAGCAGCGTCACACGTGCTAAACCGGTGGTTCTCCACGTGGGATGTACGCATCCGCCGGGGGTGCGAGATGCCCTGTCTGGGTTTCTGGGGTGCGAGACGTGGCCAATTTTTTTTTTAGAAGGTAAATCGTCGAAAACATAAATTAAGCACGGGCAAAGTTAAGAGTAAAACTTACTCTTAGGTTTTTTCGGTAAAGTCACGTAGGTAAAAAATAAAAATAAAATTAATAAAAGTAAAATAAAATGTATTTATAAAAAAATAAAATAAAATTAATAAAAGTAAAATAAATGTTATTTTACTTTATTTTTTACCTACGTGACTTTACCGAAAAAACCTAAGAGTATGAATCCTTGCAGTCACGAAAGCTTCAAATCTAGAAATAAGTACAACTTACTTGATTTCATCAAACCTATGTATTTATTAAGATTAAACATTTTATTTACGATTGAGAACCAAAAGGTGCACGCTTCAGTAAAGGCTAAGAAACCACTGCGCTAAACAATGCAATCGCTATTGGCTAAGCATAGTTATTGGTGAGTTATTTGGTCAGTGCCTTCTCTCTGCACGGTCGTTTCTGTATGGAGAGGTGATGTGTATTCCTAACTCTGGGGTTAAACCATCCGTGAGGTGTTATTTGCTTGCGTGGAGTTGAATCCCTCATTCTGCCTCTGCGTCTCACTCACATCTCTGCAGTCTGCCCAATGAGCACATTTGATCAGCACTTGCCAAATCACTCAAACGCCCTCGTGTTCCAATGCGATATTTAATCTCCAAGCCTTCCAAACAGTCATCGAGATATAAAAGAATGTCTCGCACCGTTGTTTAACAACGCTAACAAAAGGCGGGTGGTAAAAAAACAAGATATTCTATTCTTAGGTTTTTTCGGTAAAGTCACGTAGGTAAAACATTTTAATTAATAAAGGTAAAATACAAATAAAATAAAAATCACGACGTTTCGGAGGCAACACAGCTTCCGTCTTCAGGTGGAACAGTCACAGCACGATAGCTGTATCAAGTGAGAGAAATTCCAAGAAAACCGTATTTTTATATATACTGGTTGAGGGTGCGGCTGAAGCACGCTGTTAGGAAAGAGCCTTTGTTGTGTAAACTAGGTGCGGATGATGTAAAGGTGCGTGTAAAAGGGACTGCCTTATATATGCGTGCAGTTCCATCACAATTGAACGCGCACCTTTTTTGCGAGACGGCACGTGTACGGCAAGCGACATGAGCTGTGCACGGATTGCAACAGCACGTACTGCCTCGACGAATGTTGTTTGCCGAATTGTCGGAAACCCTCAGGGCTGCAGATAATAAGGCCTTCCCAGGCTTGGGGGAGTAATGCCCGTGTCGAGGTACAGAGCCACTGCACCTCTGAGATTCTGAGTTCGAGCCCCGGGGCAGATAAGCAAATAAATTGAGCGTGAGCAGGTGTTAATGGATAGGTTCTCGGAAGCGGTGAGCACGGGTAAACTTGGCCCTGTCACGGGCGATTGCTAGCGAAATTGGCGGTTCACCTTTTGTTCGGCAAGAGTCAATCTCTGGGAGCATAAACGCAGCAATGCATGAAGAAGAGGAGCTGAAATTGTCCTCTGATTCAGCGTCGGTTCGAAAGCAACTGCCGTAAAAAAAATAGGCTAAATAAACATTGTACGTATTCTTGGATCTTTCGGTAAAGTCACGTAGAATGGATTACTTCCCTTCTACGTGACTTTACCGAAAGATCCAAGAAGATTATTCCCTGCAGTCACGAAAGCTTTAAATCGAAACATTGTACAATATCGAGTCGGGTACTTGGGAATGTTTCGCGGTGCCTCTGATCGGACTTTGAGATGGTCTTGAGCTCTCATGGGCTGATTTTGAAATCCATTTAAAAAAAACCGTTTGAGCCACAGTCAATTGGCTGATATTCGAAATGGATTCAGCCACACGCACACACACACACACTGCTCCACGACTGTCAATTCATAATTGAGGAAATGTTGTATTTTTTCGCAAGATATAACGACTCAGGACGTAAATAGCGACGTGGATGGACACGAGGGGATACATCGCGGGATTGTGCTCGAGTGTGCCTTGTTATAAATGTTGTTCTGCAAGCTCGTAGATTTATCAGTAATTTGTGGAGTTCTCTCATGAACGTGTAACGTGCAGTGTTTTATTTGTGACCGTTCCCTCGAAAATGAGCAACACTTAAAGCGGGTGTAATAATTAAGAATTGTTCGTATTACATTTAATTGAGCGCATTAAATGTACCCATCTGATGCACATAAAGCCACTTAAATGTTTGCACGCCAAATCCGTGTTACATCACGTCGTTACCTTGAGTCTTTCTGCGCGAGAAAATTTGCATGCGCGCTCCATTTATACCAGCGCTGATAGGAGCTGCGGTTAAGTTCTTCGTCGCTATTGTTTGTTCAAAACACGTACACGTCGTTAACAGACCGTGAGTGAATGGAGCCTCTCACGTGCATTCGAAAGAACGCCGTGGATACCTCTAACAGATATAACCTTTTACAATCTGGACAGCGTGCCCTGTTCCTCTCGTCACAATTAAGAGCCACTCCGAATTACGAACAAAAGCTGCTAAGTAATATCTTGTTTACATTTGATCAGCTCTTTCATGTTCTAATGACGTCATATCAAAGGGATCATAATGAGTTACAGCCCCGTTATCAATTCCGTGTTGGATACTGAACTTCTCACGCATGCAGTCGGTCATTGGTGTTGTTTGACCATACTTCACCATGCTGGTCACTGCGGGTTTTGGTAAAGTTGTTGGGGGGGGAGGGTGAGGGGGACACAACAGTGGTTCAGGTGTTACTCAGCACGGATGTTAAACGTGATCAGGTAATGAACTGAGGTCGCCGGCTTCATAGCGCAGTGCACTTACCTAGTGTCAACGCTCCCCATGATTTCAAACGACTCCTTCTAAAACCGATATACGTTTCAGCTTCGCGACGACTGCCCGTCCATGAGCGAATTAATTTGCCAGTGAGGCCGGTCCCTCCGATTTACCTTTGCTGCCGAATGTTGTGGCAAAGATTTTCATATTTCTTACCCAAATTAACATTCATCTCTCGAAGAAATTTGCCCATGGGCCGTGGCCATTTTACTCATTTTACAACTTTAACCAGCATTGGTTATGCACAAATTTAGTTTGCATTGCGTCTCATTAACAGAAATTCCCACCTCTGACGTTGACACAGTTTTATGAGGGCGAGGTGTTGCACGCAATTTGAAATTGTTCGGGCTGTAAGGCAGTGGTTCTTAAACTTTACTGCAGCCTTGCAACCCCGTTGGTTCTCGATCCTAAAAAAAAAGTACAATGTGCATTAATACATAGTTTGCGTGCCCGTACTTAATTAGCGTTGCAATGATTTACCTTCTAAAAAATTCTGCCCATGTCTCGCACTGTCAGAAAGGGCATCTCGCACCCCAGGGGGTTCGTGTACCTCCGGTTAAGAGACCACGGCTATAAAGAATTATTGAGCCATGGGGGGGGGGGGGGGTGTCACGAGCCAGGTGATGGCCGTTCCGCTCTTCTTGAAGACATACGTGGGATCATTGATCCCCACACAGTGCAGACGAAACAGTGTCCCTCGACGTCATGTTTTGGTAGTGAGTGTATCACCGGCCCTCAATAGCTTTTCCCACTATAAAGCATCGATTACTAACCACCAGGATCAATGTTTATCGTTTCTTGTTGGTCCCTTATTCAAGCGCTGACCTGAACCATGTACGTTTAACTGCTACGGTGTGTTGGGATTATGTTGTAGTGGATTTTGGCTGGAGACGCTTTCAAGGAAGCAGTGAAGTCAACAATGTGTTGGTATTTTAAGGCGTATGTATGTATATTGAACTTATTTCGCACCGTACATAGCGAACCGTGCTCATCGGATGTCCAGTGAAGGACAACAACCCAAGCACAAAAAGCAGTGTTAAAGAAAGTGTTTTTCAAATCTCGACTTAATAGTGCATTGCCCCAGTGGCTTCGTAGTTTCAGAAGGAAGGAACGTTCCAGACGACCGCAGAAGCGCATCTGACGGAACGACCGTCTTCGTACGACGGTTAGCAAAGCGCCGATCTTATTAGATGTCAAAGGCTAAGCAGGTTTAAGCCTGGTCAGTACTCGGATGGGCGCTGTAGGCAATGGGCGACGAGGTGGCGAGATCACGGCAGTGCGGATTGTTACTTATCTGCTTGTCACGCGGATTGTATCCGGCTACTGCGGAATTGGCGAAATATTCCAATGCAGCGCTTCCTGAACGAGATTCTTCTTCAGACTCGGCGAGGCTTTCCTCGGTAAATTATCATTATCGACGTTATTACGATGCAGACGGTGATCATTCCTGTCTCGTGCATGGCTTTTTCTGCAGGCGGTCTGCTTCACTTGACCGTGCACATTTTCTTCCCTCAACATTAATTGGCCAACGATGACAACATATTGAGACTCGGAGAGGCCTTCCCAGCTTAATAAAACATTGTTATGATCTTCTTGGTTCTTTCGGTAAAGTCACATTTCCCTTCTACGTGACTTTACCGAAAGAACCAAGAAGATGAATCCCTGCAGTCACGAAAGCTTTAAATCGAAATTTATTGTTATGATCGTGAATTGCAAACGGGGTGGGTGGGGGGGGTGACACGTTAACCGGAAGTGCAATTGACACAGCAGCCTCTGTAAAACCGCCACTTTAGGGGCCATCCATTGAGTAGGTACGCAAAAATCTGTCAAAACTTGACCCCTCCTTCTACGCACGCGTACTTTTTACACCCCCCCCCCCCCACCTGCGTACGTACGCCTGACGTTTTACACCCCACCCCCCGAATCCTATAGAACGGCCGATATTTAATCCACGCAGAGACGATCAAGGATTAATAATATTAACGTGTTTAAGCAAACAGATAGTCCACCGCCGGACTATCTAACTAATTTGAAGGCCAATGTAGACAAATTATTATCGAGGCTTTACCCCCCCCCCCCCCGTTTCCTATGCGTACGCACATTGTCAGTAGACCCCCCATTCGCAAGCGTACGCCTTTGGGTTAACAGCCCTCGCCCCTCCATGCCATGGATGGCCCCTTCGTGGCTGCGGGTAGGGCGGTAGGCTGAGAAAGGGATGACCACTCCAGACGTGACGCTCAGCAACTGGCTGTACAAGAGAGCAACCTGATCCGTGTATCATTTTGACGAGTTGGCTGATATTGTAACGTTCGTACCGAGCGCGTGCACTTTCATCCAGATTGCCTGGGCCATGCTTCATGTGTGCCTGATGAAGATAGTGGCACGGGCTAATGTCGGGTTAATGATACGAGGAGTACAAATGGGAAGGTTAAGCATCTCCAAAAAAAAAAAATGTGATTGTGCTTCCAACCTCGTCGTGTGCTACGTTTGCACGCGTGCTGTGGTCTTACTCGTGCTGCACGTATTTACATGTATGCTACGTCCACACGTCTGCTACATGTATTTACATGTATGCTACGTCTACACGCATGCACCGTTTACACATCTGCTACGTGTGCACACGTAAACACGTGGCACACGCGTAGGTGGCAGTTTCATAATAACTTGAGAACTATGGCTTAAGGGGCCGTCCATAAATGACGTCACGCACCTCGGGGGAGGGCGGGGGGTCAGACATATGTGACGATGTGTGACGAGGGGGGTGGGGGTTTGAGAAATGTGACGTCACATCAAAATGCGCAACTTTAAATAAATATAGACAACACGTTCTACTTAATTAAATATACTTTTTAATACATGTTTTCTCCTACAACATCAGAATGCAGCGCCACATTAAATACGCACTACAATGACAAAAGTTTAAAGCGATTTGAAGAATGTTTTATTTGGGGGGGGGGCAGAGCTTTGTGACGTCATATTTGAGGGGGGGTCTGACTTTTTGTGACGTCGTGTGACGAAGAGGGGAGGGGTCAAAAATTGTCCAAAATCGCGTGACGTCATTTATGGACGGCCCCTAATTCCTGCATGCTGCTGCCGAATAGGGCTTAATAAAACAAAACGGAATAATATCTCATCAAACACGAGACGCAACAGCTTAAGATGCTACTTGCAGTTTTATTATCGTTTCGTTAAACAATGGACGTGGCGGCAACATGGATTCAAACTGCTTTAATTGTAAAGCCATCATCTCGGTTACTTTTTTGTGCCAAAAACGTTGCAATTTAAATGCGGTGTCGTGCTAACCTGTGTGTCGTACGTCTTAGTTTACCCGCTTCATATATTGTCCCCACATATTGGTGTTTAAACGTTTGCGCATCTGTGTCATGAGTACCTGGTGCGGTGTCTAAACTTCACCACGAGGGAGACAAAGGCGGTCGGGCGTGGTGTTGGCCGCCCACCCTCTCGTGTGCCGTGCCGGCCTTCATAGGTGCTCGCTAACAGCACTTGCCCCTAGATTCTGTTGAGGCTATACGGGGGATCTTTGTCTTTGGTGGGTACGTACTGCCGCTGCAGTGTGCGAACGTGAACGGAGCGCTGGGGCTGCATGCGGAATGGGATATGATGAGTAATGAACGTAGCATGATGTGCTTCAATTCAAGGAGAGTGAGTGCTGGTGTGTTGGAGGAGAAGGATTTTAAGCAAGTTGGCACAACAACAATAACAACAACACAATCCCGACTCTCTGTGCATACCGCCATCCAAACGTACCTCCCGGAATGCATATAACCATCGCTTGTCGGATGAATTTCAACACAGGTTGAACACAAATTATTTGACACATTTGTGTCTTCTTCTTGGTTCTTTCGGTAAAGTCACGTATAAGGGAGATGTTTTTTCCGACAGACCTGTTCTTCACCTGAGGACGGCTGCTTGCGTTGTGGCCGAAACGTTGTGAGAATTGTATTATTTTATTATGTTTAATTTGTATTATTTTATTATCTCCCTTCTACGTGACTTTACTGAAAGAACCAAGAAGATGAATCCCTGCAGTCACGAAAGCTTTACATCGAAACATTTGTGTCTTGTCCTTGTGTAACGATTACCGTGGTGGTGTTATTATTATCATCATCATCGTTGGGAAATGTCATCATGCAGGGGAGGGGGGCCGGTAATTTCTCAGTTGACTACTCCCTGATCCAGGATGAGGCATTGCGATTGTGTTCCATTCGGAGTCGCTGGGTAATGGAGACTCCTCGGCGGCTGATGTTTCCGTCCGGGAGGCGCTAAGCCCCCGCTGGCTGGAGGTTGCTGACGCCCCTCGCCGCTCATCGATATTTCCCCCACGTGTGTTTCACAGTCACGGTGGCTTCTGCCGCAGGAGGGCCCAAATCCGTTCTGTCCGAGGCTGAAGTTGGGTTTTTTTTCACGCGCGCTCCGCCGGTCTACCCGAAACGATAAATTCAAAGACGCAGCTCCAATTACTTGGCTGTCTCATTGCTGACGGTCATCTTCATCTGCATTGCGGTGATCAATTCGCTAGTTTGCTTGTTAGGAATCAGATACGGTGCTTTAGGACAGATCGATGGACATCTTTGCTGGTTTGATCTCGTAAAGAGTTTAATTTTACGTTTTTAATCTTGTGGGATTTCTCAGGTCAGCCTATCTCGAATGTGTTATTGCAATTATTCCTGAAAAGGCCAAGTGAAGTGTTTCATTAGGTTTTCTGGGTTATTTTATGGAGCAATAAAATTGGTGAGTGGGCACCTAAGGAAATAGCTGGTGACTATTAAACCATTACGGTGCAAACAGCATCGATATTAGCCTGTCCATCAGACGTGTCATCACTTATGTCAATGCAACATTAACAAACAGCTTGAATATACAAATTGCAATAAATCACATATGCGTCCCGTAGATTACGCTGCGTCTAGGAATACAAGAACAGCATTTAATTTTGAGTTTCTCCCATTGATATGCTCTCTGTATACAGTATTTCATAAGGATGCTCACTTAAGCATTCAAATATCAACAGGCATAAGTTCAGAATTGTTATTTTTAGGAATCATATTAATGCCTACGGATATTATTTTGCTCTCATAGTTTTGACCACTCATAATATGGGCTAAAGATATACATTCGTAGTATAAACATTATACGTAGAATGTTTTTAAAGATCTTATTGTCCCACTGCGAAACATGATTATCGAGATTTTGGTCATCTAAATCCAGTACAGAGTCGTTAGCTTGCCGCACAGGTAAGGGTTAAAACACACACACACACACACTTTGTAGAGTGTGCGAATGTGCTCATAATAAGTTCATTTCCACACAGTGAGTGAACTCTCACACCTCGCAGGGAGTTCACTAAAATCTCATATTGAAGGATACCTGATTGACGATCGCTGCATAATGACTCGTCAGCTTAGGGCTGCCGGGGGAGCGGGCCGGGTGTGTGAGACGAAGTGGGGGGGGGGTGATGTGGGGGAGTTAGAGGGGGTGGCTCTGCTTGGATGGCGAGGGATAAATCTTCTGAGGTTTAATGAAAATCCCCTTGCCTGCTGCTGCTGTTATTTGTGCAGGCATGGGTGTGTCCACCCCATGGAATCCGACGCGCGCGCCATGCGTGTGCGCGGTTCGTCAGCCTATCCGTCGAGTGCGTGCGCGCGCGTGCTGTACGTATACAAGTGGGGAGCGGCGGTGCAGCGGTTAGCGCGCTGAGCTCCGATAGCCGGCGACACGAGTTCCATTCGCGCTCGCGGGGTCAACGCCGGTGCAGTAAATGTGTGTGTGTGTGTGTACTGGCTGTTAACTCGGTCGGTCAACCCATGACACATGGGTTTGGCCCGCGTGACCTCCAGCCAGCGTGTCTTCGATACTTCGCGTCTCCTCAAAGTGCACCTAGCCTGGCACATATTACGTTTACTTTGTTTAACCAGGTGAAAACTCACGAGGCCAAGGATAGCCTCATTTCCAAGAGTGCATCGTTCTGCAAGTAAGGGAATGACGATCGCAATGTAGATTCCCAATTGAGCAATTTGTGAGTACAGTTTATTTTCTGATTCGGCAAATTGGGACCCCTGACACTAACACACAATGGCGAATGACGTCTGCTGGTGATGTTGACGGCGCTCATTCGTGTGGGGTTCTCACATCCACAGTCAAACCAGGGCGGCCGTGCCGTTTGGGCCACAAGAGCTGTGGTGACTTCACTATCGCTCCGTGTTTTACTGGGTGTGGCGGATGGCCACATGGGGAGCGGTGGTGCAGCGGTTAGCGCTGCGCTACAAACCTGGGAACCCGAGTTCGATTCCCGCGCTCACGGCCAACACCGGTGACGATTGTCTGAACCGGTCTTGAGCCTCCCCTAGGTCGACTCGGCCACAAATGAGTACTTGGTGCGGTGCGTAGACATCGCCAGTAGGGAGACAAAGGCGGTCGGGCGTGGTGCTGGCCACCCCACCCCCTCGTGTGCCGTCCCGGCCTTTATAGGTGCTCGCTAATAGTACTTGCCCCAACAGTCTGTTAAGACTACACGGGGGATCTTTGTATTTGGCTTTGGCCACAGCCACCTCTTTGTGCGCTGTGCTGGCCTTCATAGGTGCTCGCTAACAGCACTTGCCCCAACAGTGTGTTAAGGCTATACGGCGGAGGATCTTTATCATTCTTGATTTATCATGGCGTGTGTGACTGCATGTGATTGTTCCCAGCTGCACGTGTGATTAATACCAACGTGATCCACCGTGCTGCATGTCACGTGGTGCTGCCAGGACGCAGATGCAAGGGAGTGTTATTGACTTGCAATCCAGAAGTCCTCAGTTTGATTCCTGGTCAAGGCGGTTGAGACGTTGGCCAAATTACGTGTCACGGCCAATGTCTGCGAAGCCTTAAATAGGTCACACTGCACGAAGCAGACTGAGACATCGCGTGTGGCGGGTTGAATCCTGACGATTTCTCTCTTCCAGCATCTTATCTAATGTGAAACGCTTGGCCAAACACCCCCCCTTGGTAAAGGTAGTGGACGTAATCTACAATGAATGGCACGGGGACGGTCGAGACTTCAGAGGGCTTACTCTTGCACTATTTGTCAAGCAATACACGCCGTGTATATATATATCAATTCGTTCCGACTTTTAAAGGCTCTGAAACTGGCTTCAGCGGTAGGTGCATCGAAAGATTTCGAGTCATTTTCCAAAATATATTCGCCGGCTGCCGGTCATGGATATGTTGCTTGACCGTTTAGATTTCTAGGCAGGACAAAAATAGCAGAGGTTGGATGGTGGCCAAGAACAGAACACCGTGATGACAGGCTGGGGAAGTGCCCGAGAGATTCAGTGATAAGGCAGTACCGCTTATCTTATCTCTTCTCCAGAGATATTCAGTGATACGATAGTATCGCTTATATTATCTCTTATCCAGAGAGATGCAGTGATGAGATCTTATCTCTTGTCTTATCTCTTATCCAGAGAGATGCAGTGATAAGATGTTATATTTTATCTCATATCTTATCCAGAGAGATGCAGTAATACGATCTGATCTCTTAACCTACATTACAGACAAATATAATGCGTCTTAGTCCAAGGCGCTTTCCAACAATAACAACATTGTACATGCGATTATTGTGGTTGATATAAAGAGTCGGGGTTATTCAAAGTGGTGGTGGAATTACAGTGATAGGAGGACAGGCGGGAGCGGTTAAGGAGGGTGAGGAGTAGTGATAGGGGTAGTGATAGGGGTTTGGGTAGTGATAGGGGCAGTGATAAGAGTAGTGATAGGGGGTTGGGGTAGTGATAGGGGCAGTGATAGGGGTAGTGATAGGGGGTTGGGGTAGTGATAGGGGCAGTGATAGGAGTAGTGATAGGGGGTTGGGGTAGTGATAGGGGCAGTGATAGGGGTAGTGATAGGGGGTAGGGGTAGTGATAAGGGCAGTGATAGGGGTAGTGATAGGGGGTTGGGGTAGTGATAGGGGCAGTGATAGGGGTAGTGATAGGTGTTGGGGCAGTGATAGGGGCTGGGGTAGTGATAGGGGCTGGGAGAGTGATAGGGGTAGTGATAGGGGGTTGGGGTAGTGATATGGGCAGTGATAGGGGTAGTGATAGAGGTTGGGGCAGTGATAGGGGCTGGGGTAGTGATAGGGGTTGGGGTAGTGATAGGGGCAGTGATAGGGCTAGTGAAAGGGGTTGGGGTAGTGATAGGGGTAGTGATAGTGGGTAGGGGTAGTGATGGGGGTTTTGATAGGGATAGGGGGTAGGGGTAGTGATAGGGGTTGGGGTAGTGATAGGGGTAGGGGTAGGGATAGGGGGTAGGGGTAGTGATAGGGGTTGGGGCAGAGAGTAGCAGTAGCAAAATGGGTTCGGGGGGGGAAGAGATGGGGGTTGTTTTACGGAGAAATGGAAGCAGATATTTCACGGACAGGAGTGAGACGATATAACAGCGCTGTAAGTTATCGGGCCAGCATGGGAAGCCCTTCATTGATCAGTGGATAGCCAATGGAAATATATTACATTGTTTATACAATATTTTTCGTTCAGAAACTATAAAGAATCCACTGCTGAAATAGTATGCTTATAAAATACGATGTGTACGTTTGGTCTAATCTAATAGTGTTAGGTGCTAAAATCATTCACTGTGTTACAATAAAAAAATTTCGCTCCTGGGTAGTAAGTGTTATTTTCTAATTGCTTATGCCTCAAAAGTACAGCAAATGGCTGTTATTCCTCACAAACTTTGCGTTTGTGACCAGGACAGTGATATTTTGAAATGTACCTATTTTCAATGAGAAAACGTGGTGTGCATGTGTGTCATTCCTTCACGTAAAGTCCTGGTATCAAAAGCAAAGTTTGTAGGGAATAACAGCAATTTCTTGTACTTTTGAGGCATAAGCAATTATAAAATAACACTTACTACCCAGGAACAAAAATCGTGTTACACAGCGGAGTGGACAATTTAAATTGATCAACTAATATTCGAATCGAGATCATTGTGTGCGTGGTCAGGCATTGTGGGGAGCACAGGAGGTGCATCCACCAGTCGTCTCAGTCGGTTAACCCATGAAGTCGGGTCTATTTCATGGCCTCCAGCCAGCAAACCTCTGACACTTTCACGTGGCCTCTGAATGCACCGAAGCCTCGCCACAAGCATTGTCGTTGGTCACCTCCCCCTATTGATTAATGGCCGCGACGGTCGTTGTAGGTCAGGCAACACTGCATAGGCCATTCTCGAAAGTGGGCATTCGTGTGGGTGTGTGTCTCTGTAAAGGTTAGCGCTACGCTGCGCTACGAACCCGGCGAATTGAGTTAGACTCCCGCACACGGCCAACATCAGTGGCGATTATCCGAACCGGTCCTGGGCCTCCCCTAGGTCGACTCAGCCTCAAATGAGTACCTGGTGCGATGTGTAAACATCGCCACTGGGGAGACAAAGGCGGTCGGGCGTGGTGCTGGCCACCCACCGCTTCGTGTACCGTGCCGGCCTTCGTTGGTGCTACTCGCTAAGAGGACTTGCTGCAACAGTCCGTTAAGGCTGTACGGGGGATCTTTGTTTGTGTTAGGTATACATTTGTGGGCAGAAGCCTGACCCATGTCATAACAGCATCACGTGGGGTCGAGCGCTTGTGGTGTGGCTCGGTGCCTCTGCCACAGATACCTCGTGTTGCATGTAAGAAGGAGTCATCTTTATTCAGACCGGAGGAATCCGATGAGCTGTGAAGCTCTTTGTCGCAGACGTGCAAGCAGTCGAGGGTCAACAACTTCCAACGACAAACAGTGGAACTTAAAAAAGGGCAAACTATAGAGAGGAAGGTTAAGCGAGGTGGAGGGACCCCAGTGTTTGTGGAGGAAGGCTGGAGAAAAGGTGTTGGGGTTGATGTCAGTGTGAAGCGGTGGGGGTGGAGGGTAGGTAATTGTATGTACAGGGACTCTTCTACTTACAAACGAGTTAGCTTCCAGAGGTCTGTTCGTAAGTCGAATTGTTCAACTTCACTCCTGCCGATTCCAAACATTCATAATAAAGGTTTTGTGGTTAGATCGCGTAAGTGTAAATGTGTCGTCACCCTCCACCACCCGACACAGCCAGTAAGGTTTGTCACGTAAACAATGTGCCAATTTTGATTTAAAGCTTTCGTGACTGCAGGGATTCATATTCTTAATTGCTTGTGTTGCAGTCGAAACGTCGTGAGAATTTTATTGTTTAATATTTTTATTATTTTATTTTTTCCATTCTACGTGACTTTACCGAAAGAACCACGAATATAATGTGCCAATTAGTTACTACTTCATGTACACTAAACACGGGGAATGACCTTAAACGTTGTATAATCTCCTGTAGATGTAGATGCCGCTGGTTCTTAATGTTCTACAGATATAGATATCACCACCGCGATCGATTGTGCGGAGGTTGAACTTACGACTCTCAGTTCTGAACAGGCAACTGGACATACGGACGGACTGGTTTGTTCGTTTCTCTGAAAGTTAGTAAGTCGAACGTTCGTAAGTAGTGGAGTCCCTGTATGTTGAACTTCTTTCACACTGTACATCGCCAACCGTGCTAATCGTAGGTGCCGAAGGAAGGACAACAAACTAAACACAAAAAAGCAATTCTAAAGAAATTAGTGTATCGCTCCAGTGCCATCTTAATATCGGAAGGAAGAGCATTCCAGACGGCCGCAGAAGTGCGCATCTGAAAAAAGCGTGTGGTGCGGTGGCCGTCTTTGTTCGACGGTTAGCCACAAGCCGTTGCGATACGACCGGAGTGCACGCGATGGGTTATGCTCCTTGATGAGATTAGCGAGTTATCGTGGTTCATGTGTAGCAAGCACTTTGTGTATGATGAGTGCGACCTTATAATGTTTTCGTGTTGCTACGGACGGTGCAAGTCGTGAGTCACCAGGAAGGAGTCTTGTGCGATAAAACGTTGTTGCGGAAAAAGATCAATAGCCAAGGAATAATATTACTGGCCTTGTGGATCAGAGAGAGAGAAAGATAAAACATTTATATTTGTCCCGTTTGATGGGCTGCAGCTAATGTGGATTAGGCTTTCCACATTTCCTGTTTATTGCAAGATCATTCTCTTTTTTGAGGAAGTTGTCTGTAAGTCTTGCTGGGATTTAAAACATTCCGGTTTTCACCATTGGAACCTCATTTGCCAGTAAAAAAATATGATAATTGTTTTTTACCCTTTTTATCTGGCAACAAAACTGACACCTTTTTTTACAAGGAGTCATGTTTTCATAGACCACAATACCTGCAGTTGTAATGCAAACAAAAAACACAACTCTGATAATGAATGCACTGTCCTTGAAGTTGATTGGTCCACACCCGAGACAGCTTTCCTTAGAGCCTAGTCTCACATGGTGTTGGACCAGATGACGCCAAAAGGCGCACAACTCAAAGACAATGCACCATCAGAGTATGAGAGCTCGGGGCAAGCATTTACACCATTGTTGTGCGCCTTTTGGCGCCTTTTGGCATCATCTGGTCCAACACCATGTGAAATTAGGCTCTAAGGAAAGCTGTCTCGGGTGTGGACCAATCAACTTCAGGGACAGTGCATACATTATCAGAGTTGTGTTTTTTGTTTGCATTATGACTGCAGGTATTGTGGTCTATGCAAACATGACTCCTTGTAAAAAAGGTGTCAGTTTTGTTGCCAGATAAACGGGTAAAAAAATAATTATCGTTCCGGTTTTCCTCATTTGCGAAGACGATGCATAATCGTGTAGCTCTCCGCCCTTCCAGTATTTTGAGATATTTGTATTCCCATGATATGTTCCATTGTTTTTTTTGCACCGGAGAGGCGGCAATCATAATCGTGGATGTTGGTGGTGTAGTGGTTAATTCACTGTGCTACAATCTTGGTGGCCACAAGTTCGATTCCTAGCCTTGCACACAATTGATTTTCAGTCGGTTATTTGACTTAATCTTAAATGAGTTGCCTGGAATGGAAGTGCTGTCATCAACAAGATTGATGTGGCAACCCTAAGAGATGTTCTCTAACAACACTTGCCCTTAATGTCTGCGAGGCTAAATGTGGGACTTTGTATTTTCCCGTGCACGTGTAGAGATAAATCATTGCACTGCTGCTTCTCTTAGCTATATCTAACTTAATAGAGGAAATTCTGAAGTAAAAGCAGATTTAACTTTACAAAGAAAGGCAGGAATCAATATTTTAGTTGAAAGGCCTTCTTGAAAATAAGTACATTTTAAAATGCCACCCTCGTGGCAATAATTGAATTCTTTAGAACCAATTTTTTCAACAATCATACATCATATTACTGTATTCCTATTGTTGATTGATGTTGTGTTTGCTCCTGAATATATAGACATGTTACCGTACCTCATTATGAGATATGCACTTCATCATGTACCTCATCGTATAGATAGATGTGTTCCTGAATAGATATGTACCTCATCATGTATGTAGATATGAATCCATCAAGGACACAATACATGTACTACACATGATACAATATTCACATTGTCTGATGTGATTGTTGTCCCCAAACCATTGCTGGGCACATTGAAAAAATTAACCCGTAAAAACAAAGTTTTTCACTATAAATCCTTTATATGCGTGGCGGCTAGAGTCCTCTCGTCCTCTGGCTTGAGATGGCTGCCATCTATGGGTCAGATGATTGCCTGCCACCATTAAGCAATTGGTAATTAAATATAATTTATTTTTTCCTAAAAAGTGTAAAATTTTGGAAAAACATTTTCACGAAAATAAATTGTCACGCACAACGAGTCTGTGTGCAAAATGTCAGCTCGATTGGATCACGGGAAGTGGGTAAAAAAACTACCGAAAGATTTGCACGGTCGTAAGCGCACAAGCAAGTGAACTTAATATAAAGGATTTAAAAATACTCCACATCAAATACTAATGTTCGTCCTCAATGGGTCACGAGCAGTTATTGCCAGAAATGTTATTCTGTTAACTCATTAGCAGCGGTGAAATAATAACAATTGAACCTAATGGCGGGACCCCGGGGTCCCATAAGCCCCCGGCTCTCGCATAAACATTATGTTATAATGTAAACAAAAACTTTGCTCTTTTTCACCAATGGGTTTGAAGGATGGTGCCAAGTGGTGTCTTGTTAAACTATGCCTTTGAAACTGAAAAGTACTTACCTGCAGTACCTCTATTTAAATAAACTATCTACAAAATAATTTACACCCCTCTGTCAATCATCGTGTTTCTCAGTGTGGATTTGTGAACACACTTTGTAAACAGTACATGAAATAGTACGCGTTTTCAGTGCGCTGTTCATATTGTAACAAGCGTTTTTACCAATGTTACTCTACATATGCTCCACATGCAAGCGGTATGTGGGGACTATGGCTTATCCGCAAAAGAAAAACTATGTGCAAAGATACATACGGACAAGATAAGTATTATCAAACAGGAGGAATTAACGGTGCAACGCATCTCATCTGTTGAATATCTGCAGGCAATAGGATTGTCATCGATTGATCCTGGCTGCAGACATTGGTAGGTCACAACTAACAATGAAGATAAGAGAGCAGTTTCACTCTATTATGCAAACCGTGATGACAAATACAGGACTTAAGTCGTCGTGTAGGCAGTTTGAGCAGCTTTGGATAAGACTTATGATCCTGCCCATACCCGAGCATGGAGTGCAGCATTCGCTTGTTCAGCTCTTTTGCGCATTCGTCCTCGCTGCTGCGCTGGGACACCACGTGACAACAGGACGATCCGCGCTAGGCGGGTCGCGGCGTTTATGTGCGCGGTGGGACCGAGTCGTCAAAAATAAATAAGCTAATTACGATTTTAACTTCCGTTTACTCGGGACCCTGGGGTCCCGCCATAAGGTTCATTTGTTAATTGCATGCACCTCCCATTAGCACGGTGGGCTATATACGGTGCGAAGGAGGTTCAACATACATACTTTAATCTCAGAATCAGAATATGTAGTTATACTGGAGGATGTCCAGTAGGGGCGGAGAAAGAACGTTACAACAACAAACAGCACAACAACATGATGGTAAATCTCGACTTAAAGCTTTCGTGACTGCGGGAATTCATATTCTTTGTGTCTTTCGGTAAAGTCACGCGACTTTACCGAAAGACACAAAGAACGCGATAGCAGTGCAAAGTACAAGAAACGTTAACAAATCACCCAAAACACATCACAAATACAACTAAACTTCCAAGTCAAGCTAGCTCCATGGCCCACGCATTTCCAAAGCGCATGGTATCTGTCTACATTGTTTGCGTGTTCAGGGCGTGGAGAGCAGTTGCCACACCGTTCTACAAAGCCAGCAACTCGAGTTCGATTCCTGGCCATGGATAACAACAGCGGCCAAGTCTATAAGGACTTTTCTGTAGGTCACCAAGAGCCTTAAATAAGTACCTGGTGTTGTCGATTTGCATCAACTGCGGTGTGAGTAAAGCCACCTGTTCGTGTGTCGTGTCAGCCTTCACAGGAACCAACCAACAGCACTTGGACCCAACCGTCTACAAGGCTATACTGGGGGATCTTCATCTTACGATTTTCACAGTGTATAGAGTATATATATGAAAAAAAAACCTGCAGAAATATATATCTAAATTGTTTTGTGCGAGAGAAAAAAAATGCCACTGGGATTCAGAGAGACCGTGTTTACACGGTGTCCGTAGACGAACGGCGATAAATCATCGAATGCAGTTCATGGGCTGGCGAAAAATGGAATGCAATTCCAAAAGATCAAAGGCGCAATACGACAAGAGCCACTCGATACATAACGGCTTTCAAGGCAAGCGGGTCAAACGTTGTTGTTGTTGTTGCCGTTGTAAATAAGACTGCTTAATCTTTTACATGGCAGTGCATTCCGGGGGAGACGGTGCTCTGTATGCAAATTATGTGGGAGCCCACGCCTCACTCATTCTGCACCTTGGAGATTCGTGTTTAATTTCCGAGCGGGCTTGTCGCTGCGGGGGTAAGCGCAAGTGGTCAGTGCTTTCGCCGCCGGTCCTATTTGCCTTGAATCAAGAGGTTGAATTCGCGTAGCCGCTCAGTAAATATGCCGGACATTGCCAAATTGAAGTTTAAAGGACCTTTAATTCACGGCAGAGTGAGGTTGAATTCGCGTAGCCGCTCAGTAAATATGCCGGACATTGCCAAATTGAAGTTTAAAGGACCTTTAATTCACGGCAGAGTGAGGTTGAATTCGCGTAGCCGCTCAGTAAATATGCCGGACATTGCCAAATTGAAGTTTAAAGGACCTTTAATTCACGGCAGAGTGAGGTTGAATTCGCGTAGCCGCTCAGTAAATATGCCGGACATTGCCAAATTGAAGTTTAAAGGACCTTTAATTCACGGCAGAGTGTGGGTGTTTCACTGTTGCTTATGAAATGCCTGGTTCGTGTAGAAGAGTAGACCAAACGCCTTTCTAGAGGAGCTGTTTAGAGACAGCAGTGGCATGAACAAGCAAGTGTGTGGTGCTGTATCACTCCTAGTACCTTTTAGTATTTTTCATAAACGAATGCCTTTGAATTCTGGTGCTTTCTGACCCCACACATGACCATCGTTCACAATGGAACTGTGGAATTTAAATACAAAAAAAGGATTTTTCTTCCGTAGTTACCCAGGTCTTCACTACAACAATTCTAATCTGTCTAATGTCCAATATGTATAACATCCAATAGCGTTGGGCCTTCAAGGTAAGGTTCAGAGGTCATCCGTTTATGCTGTTCATACCACAAGATATCGTGACCACTCCCTTACTTTTTTTGCTGGACTCCGTAATTGTGAAGTCAACAATCAGCCACCTGATTAAAATGAAGGATTTAACTAATTTTGTGATTGATTAGTTGATATATTCCTCTCCCCAAGGGTTAGCAGCAAACATTAAATATCTGATATGAGCACAATTAATCCAGGCAATGAAAGTAAACTGATGATATATTATTTTAAGTGAAAGATTGGCTTGGAATGAGGGACACAGGTGTGAGATTTACTAACCTATCCGTGCAATTCTTTCTGCAAACCAATTACTTTAACCGTAGTCTGGCCAAGAGGAAACTGTCCTCACTTGGTCCAACGGGCTTCTTGCAATCCGGAAAGCCATAAGGTGGCAGAGAAAAAAGGATCGTGCCTTTTTTTTTTCAACGCGTGGTTAACATCCCACATTGTAATAAAAGATAACCAAGATCTATTAGGCACTCGAGAAGGCTTTCTACGGAAAGTTGGGCCAGGGTGCAGACTTCACAATACGTTGGCTGTGTTCAGTTGTAAACACTGCACCTCGAGAAACATTGAATGGCTTTTGAGTAGAAAAGGGCCCCAGCTCCGTATTAATCTTAGAGGTTAGTTTGTTCACGCTAGCAGTGAAGTTGTATTGACTACGGCAAAAGCAGCTGGGCAATGCTTAAAGCTAACACTTTAAAGTACATAAAAAGCAGAAATGGGAGGTAGTTTTCCGTTGAAGTTTAACACCAAATGACAGAGTAGTGGGTTTGTTACACAACACAATGCGCCCAGGAAATCACACATTTACAAAAAAAAATGAAATCAAAAGCTTATTTGAAGGAAGCTCAAAAAGCCGTGCTTTCAACATCGAGGCAGGTTTGTCGCCGGAATAGGAAGTGGTAATGTTGCATCCACCTACACATTTTTCTAAGCCTCGAGCATTATACCGCATCATTAGCAAACCCGGGCAACAGGGCAGAGTAAAGTAAGGAGTGAAGCATTAAAGTGACACACTCTAACTGAATAAGAACAGCACCGTAGCATTCTAAGCCCGGGTAAACAACACTGGCAGCACATAATGGAAACGCTTTAATGGTGTGTTTTGCCTTCATTGCATTTTTGTTGTTGAATATTTTTTGTCAGTAGCCGTTGCCATCATTTTCATCGCAGTTTTTGGCCCATGTGTGTCCAATCTCGTATTTCAAGTCCCTACTCCACATCATAACTTCACAAGAAACCACATCCAAACACTCTCAGATCCAAGGGGCTTTCTCCGTAGCGGAGAGATTACTCTAAAATACAATTCCTTTGTTGAGGAGCAGGACCAAACCCCTATGAGACCAAAAGGTTATTTGTCAAGGAAGACCTCGGTCAAGATAACGACATCATAACGGCGAACGGGTTCGAATGCTGCACACTTAAATCACAATAGTAAACATTGTGACCGTAAGAGGTTATAAAGTGCAACATAATTAGCGAGATTAATACGCGTGCCAGGCACTCCACTAAGGCTGATCAGAGAGCCCTTTCACAGATATTTAACCTCAACTTGTTTTGGCCAAATTGTTCCTTGTCGCCTTTTCTCTCTCTCTCTCTTCCTCTCCCGGTCTGGCATCTCAGCAACAATGCATGCTTCTTACCATCACACGAGAAGGTGGACATTACCAAATATAACACTCATTGCTTCACTTAATGAAAGTAAAAATTGTGCTGCATTAGGAATGCATCGATTTGTCAATTAAACTCAGATAGGTGTCTAACAATGCTGCCGTCGATTTATTGACGAAAATGTATGCAAATGTTGCCTTCACGTTGAATAAAGCAAGCGAGACGAAATGAGCAACAGAGAGAATATACGACAAAGGCAAAACGAGACGTTCAAACGAGGTGAAAATAAATCAATTCCTCAATGAAAGGGTGACCCCCCTCCAAAAAAAAATAATGGAAATGCAATGAATGGCACGTGGAGGATGAGTTTTTCAATTGCCTGTCCATCATCTCACCATCAGAAAACCTCTGTTTTAATCACTGTCATGAAAACCACTGTGCCACTCAAACACCAAACTGGCTACCTCCTCAGTGCATACAACGTCTCTGTGAACTCACTCGAGACATGGACACTGCATCTTAAATTCATTTTACACAATAACCCCATGACCAGAGTTGACCCTTCCCAGAACTTAACCGCAGCCTTTAAACAAACGTTTTCCATTGGGACGTGATAGTTGTGAGTACAGTATTATACAGTTTTCAAATCTGCATTCAACTTTATTTGTTCGAGTATGTGTGTGTGTTTATATTCCTGTAAATATGTGTATCATTATTATGGTGAGTTTGCTACAAAAGTCAAGTCAAGTCAGCTTAATTGATCACATACCCATGCATACATGAGGTACATGGCAGTGAGATTCTTTGTTCCCGGTCGCTCTCTCTCAGCTTGTGCAATACAGGTTGAGTAAGAATTTAGACAAACGGCGTTAATGGTGTCAATGAGTGCTTCCGTTCAAAAGGATGGGGTCCAATTTTTTACGAAACGTCAAAAAAAACTATATATATTCCTTATTGTACTTGTTCTTTAGTAGGTCGGAGCATCTACTGCGTTGCATGTGAATCATTTCCTGGCAGGCTCGAATGCTCTCCCTACACGGCAAAACATGAATATGTTTGGATGAAAAGGGCTTCCAAATAAGGAGGTAAAGGGCACGTGCATTGGGGAAAATGGCCCCTAACTGGGGAGAAGGGGTTGGGGAAAGGGCACCCTATGTGGGCCCAAAGGTCTCTGGGCAAGTCATGTGTAGGTTGTTCACGGTTGTGCTATACATCTCCGTGATATATGTTTTTAGGGTTTTTGCGTAAGTTTTTGGCACGATGTCCGACATTTCGCCCAGCGTGCCTGAAGGCGACTGTGCTATGCCCATGGCAAGCTGCTCCATATGGAGACCCCGTAATATTTACACAAGTTACCAAGGCTATTTGCCTGCTGTGTATTTCAACTAATTTCTCCTAGAATCATAGCAGAAATGTTTATATTCTTAGTTATTTCGGTAAAGTCACGTAGAAGGGAAAAAGTAAAATAATAAAAATAAAACAATAACATTCTCACGACGTTTCGATTGCAACACAAGCAATCATCATCAGGTGTGAAAACCACAGCAAGAAAATGTTTATGCCTCTGCATATCCACATTTCGAAAGCAAAGTGAAACGGTTAGATCGCACTAAAAAAAAAAATAATTCCGTCATGTATTTGCTTGTAAAAATAATTAGTTACAACGAGGCACCTTCGGAGTTGACAAGTCGTAAGGACAACGCACGCACGCACGAGCGACCGTGCATGCGTGCTCGCGAGGGTGCATGCGTGTTCGCGAAGGTGCATGCGTGTTCGCGAGGGTGCACTACATTTGTTTTTAACTCCATCATGTATTTGTTTGTAAAAATAATTAACTACAATGAGGCACCTTCGAAGTTGACAGGTCGTAAGGACAACGCTCGCACGCACGAGCGAGCGTGCACGCACGCACGAGCGAGCGTGCATGCGTGCTCGCGAGGGTGCACTGTTCAGGGTTTGTTAGCGCGATAACAAGACGGACAACTAAATGCAGCACACCAAAAACGTTGTGGCCTAGGAGATATTGACAGACGCAGTGTGTCCCACGTTACTTGTGCTTTTTTTAGGATTGCTCCGCTCGTTGAGCACGTCACCGTTGTCAACGGCGTTGTCTGGCTTTTTTGTGGCGCAGGCAACGACAGCCCCACTCATTTTAATTCGGTGAAAGGGGGTGGGGGGCACTTCTTATACACAGCAGATGTTACGGGGAACTCACTTGTGGGATTTCCCATCTTTTTTCGTGATAAAAAAAATACATGTAATAATGGTAATGAATGCTTTTAGAGAGGCAGAAGACAAGTAAAAACAAAAATCCTATTGCAGAAAACCTACAAAATGTTTGCCTGTGAGGCATAAGCTATGTGACATGTCTCATTTTCCAGTGCTGTCTTCGCTGTGATGTAAGGTCACAGTTTAAGCAAGGACTAAACAATACATATTCAGTGCATATTAAATCAACTATATTCAAATGAAATTGCGCAGTAAATACCTTCTTTTTCTCGGGCAACAATACGTAACTCATTACGGATGCAGGGGCATTTTCGGCTCACGAATGACAAAGCCTTGGCAGCACAAAATGATTTCTAATGAAGAAATTGCAACTCTGTTGGCTAAAGCTACACGTGTGT
The DNA here is from genome assembly GCF_964198595.1 of Lampetra fluviatilis. Classification (NCBI taxonomy): domain Eukaryota; kingdom Metazoa; phylum Chordata; class Hyperoartia; order Petromyzontiformes; family Petromyzontidae; genus Lampetra; species Lampetra fluviatilis. Next base: position 4,248,042 of record NC_136300.1, read on the forward strand.
TGTTTAGCAGCACGTCATGCCGCAATGGGCAGTCACGGCAAATAGCTGCTTCCCTTTCCAAATGAGAGCACTTTTCGAAAATCTTGCCCGAGGTGAAAGAAGAAGAAGCGGCAGAAGAAGAAAGATTGGGGCCCTCACTATGAGACATCTCCTTTACCAGTGGCAAAATATAGTAGTAGGTTTTTACCCTTTAAATTGGTACAAAACTGACACCTTTATACAAGGCATCATGTTTGCAATAACCGCAGCACAAGCAGTCAAAATGCAAACAAGCAGAAACAACTCTGATGGTGATAATGATGATAAAGGACAGTGCATATAATTATCATCTGGTCCATCTGGTCCAACCCATGTGAGACTAGGCTCTAAGGAAAGCTGTCTCGGGTGTGGACCAATCAACTTCAAGGACAGTGCATATATTATCAGAGTTATGTTTTTTGTTTGCATTATGGCTGCAGGTATTGTGGTCTATGCAAACATGACTCCTTGTAAAAAAGGTGTCAGTTTTGTTGCCAGATAGAAGGGTAAACAAACAATTATCATCTCGTTTCTTTTTGTTTGCATTTTGACTGCTCGTGTTGTGGTTATTGCAAACATGATGCCTTGTATAAAGGTGTCAGTTTGGGCCCTCGTTCGGGCTCCAATCCGCCGTTCCGCGCACGAGGCTCTGGCATTGCGCAGACTCAGGTCAGGCCTCCGCTGCGACGCGGTGAACAGGCGGCGAGTCCGCTGATTGTAATTGCAAGGCACTCGCTCGTCATGCAATCACACACGGCTCGCTCGTAGCCAGCCGACTTGCGCTGCGGCTTTGGCACGGGTGCCAGAAATTGCGTTGCCATCACACGCGGAGAGAGTGGACAGGCTGGGGGTGTCGGGGGTGGGTATCTGCATTGTTGGGTGTCTTTTTTGTGAAGAGGTCCCCGCGCTGAGGATTTCCAGCGCCTGTTTTTCACCGCAAGTGTAAGCAAATTGCCCGCTTGCAAGTGCGGTTGTCTGGGTTAGGCTGATGCGCGTTGAGCGTTGCTTCTATCATAGCGGATAAAAACCCGAAGAACACGATGTGCATTTATGAGTGGCTGCGAAAACATACGTGGCGAATTTATTGTGTGTGTTGGCTTGGAAATTTATATTTAAAAAAAAATGTCACGGATATTTCTGCTGAAAGTTGTATATATATAGCGCAAGGTGCCTGTTTATGGCGACGCCAGATTTTATGGTGCTTTATCTCCTCAGGTTCGAACGTATAAAGGTATAAAGAGCTAAAGGGCCAATTGCACTGCAGGAATTACCCATATGCGCACACAGCTGCGCGCAAGCTTAGTATAGTGTTGAAGTTATTAAATGTCTCTGAAATATATGCCTGCAGAATTCCATACAGATGACATTTCCCCAATATTTTTTGAGTTGTTGTTCACGGGTAAGACTGATCCCAAATATAAATCTGAAAGGCACCTAATAATGTGCAAACAAACAGAATATATAATACGTATAAATGAAAGGAGAATAATAAAACATTTAAATAAATGCCCTCCGTGAAAATAAAGCGAAGCTTGTAAACGGACGAGCCAGATGCCATCTCAGTTTTTGATGAGTTTATCCTGCAGAAAATGAGACCCTGTGAAAACCCGACGATGATGGCAGATGCGACAGCTATGAAATGGTGATTCATTGCGGCAGTGAATTACTTCATTGGTTCACAGCTTTTCCGTTTTAATTAAAGTTAAATCGAGCTTTCGCAAATTTACGTTTAAAAAAAACAACACGCAGTACGTGTACACACAAGGAAACATCACAGTATACGCATGCAATCCACGTACAAATCCTTTTCTTGTAATTGTTTGGCCAATGGCATAGCAGCATAGGGCTCCCTGCTTTGCCAAATGAATAATGAAGCCAAGATTAATATATTTTTTCTCATTTAATGGAGGCAATTTTTTCATCTGGAACTTGCAGCACAGTGTCAGGAGCAAGTGCTGTTAGCGAGCACCTATGAAGGCCGGCATGGCACATGAGGGGGTGGATGGCCAGCACCACGCCCGACCGCCTTTGTCTCCGTAGTGGCGATGTTTACACACTGCACCAGGTACTCATTTGAGGCTGAGTCGACCTAGGGGAGGCCCAATACCCTTTTGGTTAAGGCACCCATAATTCTCGGACCGTACCCATCACTAATCTGGCCTGGAAAACTCATAGGTTAACTCAACCTAAAATGAGCATATGCTACGGGGTATTAACATCCAACACTGGAAAGACAAAGGTGGTTAGGTGTTGATCATACTCGTCTGCTTGTTTGTTATTCTAACCTCAATAGGTGCTCACTAATGCTTATTTATTTCAACAGTTTATACAGATTTGTGTGTGTTTTTGGTTTTGCCGTACAGTGCATATGAACAATACTGTCCTAATACAGCAAACTTAAAAAAGTTCACACATTTCGGGTGCATTACAAACTATGTAACTCTTTTTGGTACAATCTCTTGAAAAAAGAGATGAAATTATAAAACAGCCGTGTCTAAAAAATATGAATATAAACAAATAAGCACATTTAATTTTAAAGCAATAAACCTGTTGGCTCGGTATTTACGAGCCGCGTATTTGATTTCATGCATTTTGTTATGAGTTTTGTAACATCATTAGCGGGCCAATTGTATTTTTTTTATGATTTATCTATTTTGAGTGTGTTTTGTTTATTTACAGCACGCAACAAAGCTGAGATGTGTGTCAAACATCCAGCTCTGTTAATGGGACAAGAACACATTTCCACACGGACGGGCTTAGGGTTGAGTGTGCCCCATGAATGAAGACGTCCTCCTAATGACACTGAGAGTGAATGTTCACAGAGACGCAGGGGGGCGCGCCCTCTAAGGAGACGCTGTCAGTGAATCCGATCATGCAAAACATTTGCTGCCACCGCCGCACAAAACGCCCTCATCTTTCATGCGCGTCAATCCACTCTGACTTTCACGAAAGTTTCACAAAAAGGGGTGCTCCGGTGACAGGCCACGGCTAAACGGGAAAGCTAATACGCAACGGCCAACAGCAACACACGCAGTCTCTTCTCTTGGAGCGGTGAAAACTCGTTCCCTCGGTTTTGAAATCACAGACATCGCGCGATATTTCCGCAAATTTGATGTTAAAACTCTGGGCATCAGAGCAGCCGTGAAAATAATTGTTTTAAGCGGGACGTGTTATTAACGGCATGGGTGGAAAAAACCCGATTTTTCCAGCGGCAGGCATCGGGTTTTTTCTTTAATACAATTAAACCCGATTTCGGGGAATTAAAACCTGGTTTAATGAATACGAAACTCTGATCCAAGGCTTAGGCTGCTTCCTCGTCGGTGCTGCTATCGTACTCGGGGGGCCGTCGGGCATGGGGTAGTCGTAGAATGCGGCGGGCAGGTTGGTCGTGATGAACACGAGCTTCTCCTCCACAATCGTGGGCATCGCCAGTGAGTTCCTTCGCTTGGAATGGATGAAGCCCATCGTTGAGAAGTTGGCAACGTGCGGTTCTGCAATTAGAACCAATTAAACCGGATTTCTCCCAATCTCAGATGATGGGGTTTAATATGAAAAGACAATTAAGCCCGATTGTAAAAAAAACCCGACTGTGCCACCTTTGATTAACGGCGGTGTCAAACGTTGCTGAAGAAACAAATGTTGCAGTCTTGTGTTTTTTTTCTCTCTCTCTCTCACACATATAAAAGAGGTAATGGAAACATGATTTTTGAGATGAGAAGATACGTGATTAAAGGTGGGATTGTGAGCGCCGAGCGAGCCTGTGTGTACAAACGTTGACATCTTGTAGCTCGGGAAAATTGGTAAAGATGTTAGTTGTGGTATCTGTCTTGTGGCTACCTTTAGAGATTAAAATGTATAAAAAAAAAGCCTCCTTGGAAATTCCTACATCTGCGGTCAAATGGAGATGTGTCACGTGACATCGTCTAAAGTAAAAGCATCTTTCTTCTTGGTTCTTTCGGTAAAGTCACGTAGAAGGGAAATAATAAAATAATAAAAATGAAACATAATAAAATAATTCTCACGACGTTTCAGCCACAACGCAAGCAGCCGTCGGCCACAACGCAAGCAGCCGTCTGTAGGGAAGACAGCGTCTCATTCAGACGGGGAGACAGCGTCTCATTCAGACGCTGTCTCCCCGACAGACCTGGTCTTCACCTGAGGACGGCTGCTTGCGTTGTGGCCGAAACGTCGTGAGAATTATTTTATTATGATTCATTTTTATTATTTATTATTTCCCTTCTACGTGACTTTACCGAAAGAACCAATAAGATAAAATGTATTATTTTATTTATACCCACGTGACTTTACCGAAAGAAGCAAAGAGTATGGATTCCTGCAGTCACGAAAGCTTCAAATGAAGAATGTATGAAATGAATTTATATATTTTTTATAATTCTGGTCAAACATTATTTCATTTAAATCTTTTTTTTTTACTTGGCTCCACAAGGGGGGGGGGGGGCGACCCTCTAGCTCCTCTGCAGGTCTTCTTGACCTGGTAAGAGAGTAAAACTGGAGCACTGACATGCAATTACCGCAATTGGAGAAATGTTTTGGTATCTCGAGATTTAATAACCAGCACGAAGGTTATTTCTCTCTCTCGGATGGATTCACGCAAGGCCTTTGACGAGCTCTTCAACATCCAGTTTAAACGTTGACAATGTTCTTTTTGGACTGCCACACAGCGGTATTCGCGAGCTGGGGTGGTCTTTGAAGCGCTGAGACCTGTCGATCTGCTGCCTCGGCGGGGAAACGCCCGTGCCGCGAACTTAGCAGCAACTTGAGGGTGCCAACCTTGCGATGGGAAGCTGTCGTTGAGATGTTAGCCTGGGGGCTGTTTCGAAGATGCTGTTGCTTAAATACCATTCGACCTCCCTTCCCAACGCATTTGCATCGGCGGAGAACGGTACTGATCAATCTTGGGATTCAAAGTAATGCGTTGATGCTGAATTTCAATGCGTGAGAACCATGAGTATCCTGCGGCGAGGTGTGGAAATGTCCTCTGTTATAAAAAGGTGATATGGTTCATGGTGAATCGCGTGACCTTTACCCCACCGAAAATAAATATATAATACACGTGTTTCATCATCATATAATCACTCACTCCAAATTGCCTCGCTAGAATTTCCCCCAGGATTGTATGTATTTATTGCTATTACAGGCACTTAAGGAAATAACAAATTGCTCTGGGTGAAGATTTTAACGGCGCCGTGTTTTAAAGCCACCGGGCCCAAAAGCCTGAACTCTGATCCAGACCACAGAACTACAAGACAGGCTTTAATAGAAATAAACACAATCTTTACTTCGCCCCTTATTGCCGTGCAATAACGAAAGTTTAACCGCAAAGTTTTGCTCAGGGGAATTTTTTTTTTCTCTCTCAAATTATTTCCTTTTCCGCAAATATATATTTTTTGTACCCAATTTCAGATTTTTTATTCCTGGCCAGTTGAGCTTTAAGCATGCCATTAATGTGGAACCTATAACTTTAACGGTCAACCCTACTGAGGCCAGCTATCTCCTCGAGTGCTGGCAAGTGACTCAGAGACATTTCGCGAAAGAGCTGTGCCCACCAAAGCCCTGGCTCTGGACCGCACCATTTCGGTACAGTAAATCCCTTAATTTATTACATCTTTTGCCCCCTTGACATATACCACTCATTGATTTTTCGACCCCGCCGGCCCTGTGAAAACTAAAATTTACTGCCGCTATCCAAGTCCTGCGTTAATCCGGGATACATAAAGAGACTTCACAGTCCCTGCCTATTTTTCAATTTTCAACAGCATCGATATTACCGTATTAACTTGTCCCTTCCCGGGCATCCGAGGCTTCATCCCCCCAATGCTGGCTACCAGCCGCCCCCTGTACCTCCCTGAGCTGCAGCCTCTCTCTCTCTCTCTGCCAGAATCAACCCTGGCTGGAAAGATTCGCTGGAGCGTTGCCGACGCAAGATAAAAAAAATATAATACTTTCCTCCGACGTCCAAGTTGCGGATTTTGAACTGGAGTCTAAATAATGGCATGCATAAATATAATTGTTTTCCATGAGTAATTTTATGCATTGATTTATCGATCGCGTGTTTGCGAAGTTCACCCATTTGTCGATGCTGCTGCTGCTGCCGCTACGAAGATTGGCATGCTGAAGGATGTGAACTATCGCCCATGTTGGGTGTGTTTGATATCTTCTGCATATTCAAATGGAACATGCGTGGAATTTAATTTTGATACGGCAATAATTTCAAGTTGATGTTGAAACAGCAGCGTTGCAGTCGTTAGCATACGCTCACTATGAACGTGCCGGCCTGAGTTCAATTCCCCGGTTATGGCTGAGAGCAGTGGGAAGTGCTGTCTGAAACGGTCCTAGCCACCCGCTCACACACTGGCCCTAACCAGCGTGGTGAAGTATGGTCAAACAAACCTCAGCATCGGGAGGCCTTAATCCAGCAGTGGATTGGCAAAGGGCTGTACGGTGTTATTACGTTTTTATTAATATTGTGTCCGAATCATTTCCTGCCCACCTGGACATAAGCACTGATCTTCTCTTAACACATCCATCCTGAACACATGGACATCATACCTAACGGCGTGATCCAACTGTGGTGGTCATCTGTATTCGTGGTCACGACTCGGTGCTGGTAATTCCACATCGCTATGGTCGTGATTATCTTTTTTTTTGATGTTTGTTGTTGCTGCTGCACAAATGCTGTTTATTTCCCACCAAGTGCAAAACCTCGGAGAGGCAGTGCTCATTGTGCCAGCAAAGCCCTGGCCAGGATTCAAACTTGAACCTCGAGAGGTTAGCTGGACGTTAACTCACATGAGCTGAGTCTTGGCCCGTGTATAATTACGTTGCAGGACTATGCCCAAATCACTCGGATTGCGCCCGATCTCATCAGATCTCGAGAGCTAAGCCTGGATAGTACTTTGATGGGTAACCGCCATGTATACAACAGGTGCTATAGGCTGCTGCTGCTGCTGTACTACATTTAAAGCAGAGGCCAGCACAAAATTGTTGATTGTTGTACAGCACTAAACTCCAGCATATGTGATCTCTGCCTTTGCCGACCCAGCCTGCACAGAATGGTGAAGTATGGTCATCAACCCCCATGACCCGCACATAATGGGGAGACTCTCATCCAGTAGTGAATTGTAAAAAAGGGGCCGTATATGTACATACATATGTTGCTGTTTGATATATAGATGTACTGCATTTTTTTAATGAGGCGGTAATAATCATTATGCTGAAAGACATGTATGCACGAATCTCCATCTCATATATGAACGCTGCACGGCCTTTCCTGCTGGATAACATTTGCACAGTACTGTATATCAAGAAAATGAAATCATTGATTATTTCAATGCCATGTTTTTAATCAGGTGGGCTATATTACACGTAATTTAATGTTGTACACGATGGTATATGTCACGTATATAGTCAATTATATGTTTTATTACCACTATTTTTTTCCCAGCATACGTAGGTCACAGAAGGTTACAAACATGGAAACCGCGTTTGTAAAAACAAGAGTGACAAATACTTAAGTGCGGTGGTAACCCGTCCGCATGTTAAACAGAAGCTCATTGCAAATTGAGAAACATTACATGGGAGGTCGCAAGACAAACAACACAGTTAAAAAGGAATGCAGTTTGCATCCGCTTGTTGTTTTAAAGGTGACGAAGCATTCGCTGCTGTGTGTGTGTCTATAGCTGGACGACTATGGTGTCTTTTCTTTCTTCTTTAATTTCCTCCCAAATTTGATTACGGATCGCTATGGGCATCATGCCCGTTGGATGAGGCATTGGAGCGCTCGCAGGGCAGTGCAACCTTTCGTTGTTAGAGAACGGAGCCCACAGAGCTACCTCTGAGAAGCCTTCAATTGACCTCTGACCTGCAACACGGTAGAGGGCAACACTCTCAATCCCGCTCTACTTATGAGAGCGAAGTTCGCCGCGTAACCTCGGCGGATTTCATTCAGCCAAATCAGGTGCGGGACCAAATGTGATTTGAGCTAATTTTCTTTTCAGTGCCCTCATCGGTGACCGATCTGAGAACATCAACTCCCTTCACTTTGAGGACCCCGATTTAATCACAGGCAGTTGCCTGCAAATCGAACACAGGACCTCAGCGGTGCCAGCTTAGCACTCTGGTGCCTAAATAGGTCAATCAACTGCCCTCATCACGGACACATTCGTGTGGACTTCAGCCATCAACTACCTCGTCCAAACCAGCACTCACCCCTCGGCGTGGCAGCAATGTTCTACGCCACCCGCTGCGACGAGCATCCTCTTTCGGTGGAGCCGCACCACGTGGCCGCAGTCGTCTTCGATGCGTGCGCTCGTTCCCGTGACGTTTGTGTGTGTATGGCGCGCTGCCTAAACACTCCTTAATGGAGGCGCAATGGATCGTGCGGCAGTGACCGCTGGGGAAATTCGCGGTGACCTGGCGACGGTAAACGGCAATCTGTATCACGCCTTCCTGGGGCGTGTGTGTGAGAGAGCGCATGGCAGCGAGACCGCCCCACCGATGATCGCGCGTGGGCTCGACGTGACGCACCGTCTTGACATATCGACGTGGGAGGGCGGCCGAACAATTCTGCCGAGCGTCTTCATTTCTCTTATCTCGGTTGCGTTCTCGGCTGCTTTTTTGGGGGGTTTTATTTTTCGTGATCCTTGCCGTTGATATTTTTGCTGCATGCAGCGTTTTTTTGTTTTGTGGATGGCCGGGGCATGCAGCTGAGCATTGCGTAGGTAATACAATGATAATAATAATAATAATAAGAATTTAGGGGTGGGCAAAGACATGCAGGAAACATAAGGGTGGGTCGGTGTAATTGATTTGGATGCTCATTCCCTAGGTTGGCTGTTCACGTGAGCACATGTTAAGGTTAATCTGTGCCCTGAGCCAGGATATGTTGAGCGAGCGAGCCCTGGCCATGCCACGAAGACCCTAATCCATCCACTAGACCCGATGGGCACATAGGTAGCAGTCCGCTCCCTTGAAGGTCACTTCGCCGGGCTCGGAAAGGTGCGATTCACGAGGGTCTCCGTCTGGTTTCATCGCAAGGAAGCGGTGCCGTGCGGTGCCGTGCGGTGCCGTGCGGTGCCGTGCGGTGCCGTGCGACGACGCGCGACGACGCGCGACGACGCTTGCAGTTGTGCCGCTATGCCTCCGCTGTAGAGCACCATCTAGATTTGAAGCTTTCGTGACTGCAAGTATTCATATTCTTAGGTTTTTTCGGTAAAGTCACGTAGACTAGCCGTAGTGTCAAGCCGCACCTTACCATAATAAAGGCTCAGTCCTTTGTTATGTAGACTAGCCGTAGTCTCAAGCCGCACCTTACCATAATAATAAAAGTGAGCCGGTCCTGGCCCATCCCCCTCCCCCCTCAACCTGTATATTTACGGGGTAGTATCCCTTGGAATCTCTCATTTACTTGATGCAGCAGTCGTGCTGTGACGGTTCCACCTGAAGACGGAAGCTTGTGTTGCCTCCGAAACGTCGTGATTTTTATTTTATTTTTATTTTACTTTTATTAATTTTGATTTTTTTACCTACGTGACTTTACCGAAAAAAACCTAAGAATATAGAGCACCATCGTTCAGGGTAAAGCAGGCGGGTTGTTTGTTGATCCGGTACTCACCGATTCTCTACAGTCATTCTAGATTTGAAGTTTTCGTGACTGCAAGGATCCATACTTTTTGGGGTTTTTCGGTAAAGTCACGAAGGTAAAAAATAAAATACACTAAAATGAAAACAACTAAATTAAATTAATTCACCAAAGTAATTTTGCTGTGGCAGTTCCACCTGAAGACGGAGGCTTGTGTTGCTTCCGAAACGTCGTGATTTAATTTAGTTGTTTTCATTTTAATTTATACTCTTAGGTTTTTTCGGTAAAGTCACGTAGTTAAATGTAAATAAAAAAAAATTAATAGAAATAATAATAGAAATAAAATAATAAATCACGACGTTTGATTATTACTTATTTTTACCTACGTGACTTTACCGAAAAAACCTAAGAGTATGAATCCTTGCAGTCACGAAAGCTTCAAATCTAGAATCCATTTTAATTTATTTGATTTTTTACCTACGTGACTTTACCGAAAAAACCAAAAATTATCTCTATAGTCACTCACTCATCGGCGGTCAGTCACCTCCTCATTAAATGTCTTATTATTGCTACCACCACGGTGGTTTATTGTCCCCAAAGAACTTCACTCATTGATTCATTCATCCTGCCCGTGTTGATGGCTCGGTCGACCAGACTGACCGTTCCGTCCCGTTCGCACTGCGTGGTCAATCGCCAACACACCGCAGGTCACGGCGAGACGTCTCCTTCCGCATCTTTCCTCGCACAGCTTGATCGTGCAATTCTCTCCCATCCTCTCCTCCGCCGAGTTCTTAAAACCTCGATTCAAAACGTTTAGGAACGTGGTAACCCCCGATTTATTTGCACATTCACGAGTGCTGTTTTTTGCTGGCCCTCTGGCGTTTTGGGCCTCTGAGCCTGTGGCTCGGCAACAGTGGAGTACGAAAAAAAACCCTAAAGATTGTCTGCAGCAGAGGCCAATGGAGACCTGTCCGTGTGTGAGAACACAGGCGTTGCCACGGGCAGTACAGGCAATGCCTTCACTCAGCCACCCCCTAACAGAGATTTCGATTAAATGTAACAATTTGGCGTCACGATTGAATTCAACCATCGGTTGTATTAGAATTTTTTGCGGTTTTATAAAATATAAATAATTGATTCCCACGTGTGATGTTGGATGCATGTACCACGAGCATGCATATTTATCTTCATATTTCCATTATTATTAATATCTTAATGATCTTAATATCACCATTTTTACATCTCTGCCCTCATTGAAACTGACTATTAAAATCAGTAAAGTGCAAGCGTGAATGTGATTTTACAACATAATTGCTATTATTAAGCTTTTTTGTTTAATCTGTAATTGTGAAATGCCTTGATAATGTCTGCCGGCCGAGAAGCCTTTGAAAAAGATCTTCTTAGCCCAGCAGGAGTTTACTCGGTGGGAAATACTCGGGATTCTGAATGGAAATTATCCATCGTTGCTCGCCGAGTGAGCAAACCAACAAATAGGGCCGCCAATAAGTGAGGGCTTCTATATCCAGGTTGCAATTTCCTTCAGGTGGCCGAGTGGCTCAAACGGTCAGATAACTATTCTGACACCACTGAGGTCCTGGGGTCCGAATCCTGACGGCCACTCATCATTAAACGGTGTTCTCAAGTCTCATGAGCTGATGAGATTCTGGGCAATCGCCCAAAACAAAATAACTTTTCACGTAAAATCTGATTTTGTACTAAATTGATTAAATTCTAGCTCCGAGAATTTAAATTGTTGGCTTGGCTCTCATGAGACATCAACTTTATAGCAGAGCGCACAGGAAAATGTGAACCCCTACTGAGAAAAAAATAACTTGAAGGATGTCTCAGAAGTCCTTTGAAATAACTCTTCTGCAGACATCCCCTGATACACGACTGTTCTGTGAGATTTCCAAATGGATTACTCATCTCATTACATGATGCCAATAGCACACATTGAACACATATTCTTTAGGGTTTTTCGGTAAACTCACGTAGATGGTTCAAAGAAAATATTAAAAAAACTACGACGTTTCGATCACAACACAGCGATGACGACTGCTTGTGTTGTGATCGAAACGTCGTAGTTTTTTGTTATTTTCTTTGAACCATCGAAGTGACTTTACCGAAAACCCCAAAGAATATGAATTCCTGCAGTCACGAAAGCTTTAAGTCGATATTTTCAAATTGAACATATTGGTATAAAACACCAACATGTTAAAATATTTACATTTATTTTGTCAGAGACAAACAACTGTTACACACAATCATTGGCTACATTTACACGTAGGCTCTCACAACCAATATGATTTATAATTAGTTTTTATTGGGGGGGGGGGTATAATGCCAATTCTAAGTTATACCCCCTGACATCTTACAGGCAAATATGCCAAGAGATTTAGATTTTGAGCAATAAACCGGGATATTGAAAAGCAATGCAAAACGTTGAGAATGTTGTGCTGGAGATGACAACCAGCATCATCAGGCGTTCACAAAGCTCATCTCTTATGCTGAAGGTGAGCTGTTGCCCACGTGACGACTTGATTTAATCGGCTGCATCCGGTGGTGGAGGGTTCAAGTCAAACATTTTAATGACATAATTCACTCATGATATAACCCAAAAGAAACGAATCGTGAATCGTCATCATTGGCTATCCCACACGTCTCTCACGCACATCTAACACGTTTCACCGATATTTTTTGTGCTGCTGTAACTTCACGCAGTTCAGCATGACCCGTCGGAGAGCTATACAGCAACACTGCCAAAAGTAACGCAGTGGTGTCTGTAATGACTATTTCTAGTCTTGGGTTTTTTCGGTAAAGTTACGTAGGTGAAAATAAATAATAAAATATTCGAAATAATCATATTAATAAAATAATAAATCACGACGTTTCGGGCGCAACACAAGCGTCCGTCATCAGGTGGGATAACCACAGCAAGAAACAATTGCTGAAGTGGGCAAAAGAGCTGCTGTAACAAGAGGCTATATAGGTAAGAGACGGGGGGAGGAGCCAGGGAGGAGAGATAGAGGAGGAGGGGGGGGAAGTGGGCGGGGCTGGGAGTGACTTTACCGAAAAAACCTAAGAGTATGAATCCTTGCAGTCACGAAAGCTTCAAATCTAGGACTATTTATAGGTTGTGGTTGGTGGAGCACCGATTGATGGGGAGACGACACTGGCGCCAATGCATCTACTCTGGTTACCCCCCTGTGAAAGTGAAATACTTGGCAGTGCGTTGCGCTTTGCTGAGGCACGCGGTTGTGTGGATTCAGCAAATCTGTCGAATTACAAGAAGGGAGGGGGGGGTAAAGGCGAAATGAGTTACGTGATATATGTTTCTTGGTTTTTAATTCGGCTTCAAAGATTACATCAAACGTAGAGTGTTGCGTTCAAATGCATTTTAATGGCACGCATTAGGGCATGGCAATGCGATTCTGCACAAATCTCTCTTTACCTTCCACGAATAATGCTGGCTTTATTAATTGTGTAATACCGTTGAGGACTCTTGGACACCCGGGGTTGAGGCACACGTATTTATTCCGCAACAGTTGTCACAACCGCGGACATACAATACTGGAGGGGGTATCGGCCCCCTCACCCGGCTAGCTGGGAATACACTCTCTGACCTACCTCCTAGTCCTCCACTAACGGGCTAGGGGAGGCTGTCTGGCCCGACACTGGTAAGTCGGGCTACGGTACCCGGAGTCCCAGAGCACTAGCTCTGGTTCTCGGGACCACGCCGCTGGCTCGGTCCTGCGCGGCCCTGACAAGGGCGGCGTCCCAGGGGAGTCCAGGGCTCTAGCTAGACGATCTTCGGTCTTCACTGGTTTAGCTTTAACATTCTGCCCCGAGCCCTCTGACACATCCCCCTTTATACTCAACCCCCGCTGAGGGGTGGGGCCCCGGGCTGCCAGGTGCGGACGTCGTTGAGAGCACCCCCCCCCCGTGCACTCACGTAGCCCCGCCCACTGTGTTTGTTTCCCATAAGCTGCCATGCATAACGGCTCTCTCTCTAACACCCCTACAATTGTGTACATGACAGCAAATAATCAAATAATGTAAGCCCTGCGCTTTGTAAATCAGATGCAGAGTTCAGTGAATGGAAGTTGACTGCATAGCGCTTTGTGAATTAGAATAATAATTGGGTTTTTTATTTCAACATTGATTTCTCAGAGGACACGCAACGGTTTTTTTTTGCGTTAAAAGCCATCAATGGAACGATTATGGATCAAAGAGATGGTAAAAAGAACTACAAATATTTTTCCGAGTGGAAACGTGCCTTTACCCTGATGTGTTCCAACACGTGTATTTTGGGGCGCAACGGTGGCGAGATGTTAACTACCTCGCCTTGGATGCATGAGGTTGTGGATTCGATCCCGAACCTGACGCCTGCTGTATATTTGGAGTTTGCGTGTCTCTCTCCCCGTGATTGCGTGGATGTTTTGCTGGGTCCTCCGATTTTTTTCCCCTCCACATTTTGTAACTTGCGTTTAGAGTTATTTTACTGCTTGAAAATGTCACGTGATAAGCCACTTTTGCTGAGCTATCATTTGTGACCATGTCACTTATGAAGAAGAGCTATATATTGCTCAGTGGGCCTTACCTGGTAAAATAAAAAAAAATTGTGTAGTTTTCAAAATTAATAACAAGTTGACTTTAATGGTTTTTAATTTACACGAGCTCTCTTTCTTTCTCCCTGCCTATTGACATCGTATCGACTCTCAAGCAAAGTGTGCTTGGGAAGGGCAAGCGTGTCGAGACTAACCGTGGAAGAGAGGCAATGCGCCCGGCAGAGACGTCCACCGAGGGAGATGGAGCGATGAGATCGGCAAGATAGATTGTGACACCCCTAGACCGTAGCAGGTGGTGACGGCTTTGGGGAGACCTTCATCAAAGAAGTGTGGCTAGATCGTGGATGATGATGATGATGATGAATCTGTACAATATTGTAACAAAATAATTCCCATCTGCCTATAGATGTTGCTACTAATGTTATTTACGAGGTGCCAAAGAGGTTTAGAGGTCTGAGGACTGTGCTGGCAAAACTGAGATCTGGATTCGAATCCTGTTAACCGCCGTCATTGACCGTCCTCTGAAGCGCGTGACTTCATTATCACTTTGGATTGCGTGACAACAGAACTTGATAATGGAAGCGATTTGTGTGTGTGTGTGTCTCCCACACCACGGTTGTGCCTGCTGAGTTACGGCCTGCTCCGAGTGTTCCAGTGACCGTGGCTGTTTGTCAACGCGACTGGTTAGCAAGGGTCTTAAGAGAGCCAAACGCCGCAGCGAGCGAGGTTTTGGTGGGGGGGGGCTTTACTCGCTTCATACACGCACACTCGGGTGCTGCACGTCTGTGAGCGTTACACATTTGGAAGTGTGAAGTGTTCGGTTGTGCCGTGGCGTATGGAGAGAAATAAAAGTTTAGACTGGAACGACGATCAGATGTTTTGTCTCTTCTTCGTCTTCTTAGAAGTCCTTTGATTCGTTTGGAAAAAAAAAATGAGCGTGTGATCAGGACCACCGATGCATGATTGAACAAACCTTTGGATAGGGCTCTAAAGGAACCGACTGACAGTGTTTCATGTCTAAAGATTTGGCGTGGAACAGCCGACGGAATTTTTGTTTTAATGTTGATATTTCCCCCCCCCCTCTTTTTTAATTGATTTCAAATGAAACTCAAGGTGTGATGCGCTGCAGAGCAGAGAATGGAGGAAGGGAATAGTGTGGAACAACTTCTGAGTTCTCTTCAAATAGCCCTTTCTTTTCCATCCACTCAGAGAAACATTCATTGCATTGGCAAGCGATAAACAAAGTTTTATTCGAGTTTATTTTTGCGTGTAGTTATGCGTGACCGGGCTGACATCGTCAAATCGGACTTCAACTCAGGGGTGTAAGCGGTGCCAAGCTCAGTGCTGTGACCCCTGAGTCATCTGAACATATTAGACGTCACGTAACTTTACCGTTACGTTTACAATTGAAGGCAACGTTTACTATGCGAAGCAAAATAACTCTTTTGGCGAGACTTAGATCTGCTTGACTTTCAATGAAGGCCATGGTGGTTCACGAGGATTGCTCGAGCAATTAAAATGTTTATCAACCGTTGTGACTTATTCCGGTCCAATATGTGATATTACGTACCAAATCCCACATATACAACAATATTTATCTTTGCCATATCCTTTGTAAATGCACAATACTTTACTGTATGAGCATGTGGATATGACAGGTCTAACAGATTCGATCAGGGCTTTATTTATCACTGAATGTTCTCTGAGTCGCGGGTAACCGTGGAGTAGGCACATGTCTCGGAACAACGGCCTTAGCAAAAGGGACACTGGATGTGGTGTGCTGGGGTGCGGCTACGTACCGTGCGAAAGAAGTTCAACACACTTACATACAGACTGGGGTAGGCACATGACTTAGAGCCATAGTCGTGGCAAGGCGTATACTGGATGCAGTGCGCTGGGAGAGGAAATATTTTCTGGCTATCCGACCGAGACATTCTCAGCTGAACTCAAACCCTGGCTTTCAAGTAACGAGCTCTTATTCTTGGTTCTTTCGGTAAAGTCACGTAGAAGAAGAAAAATAATAAAATAATATAAATATTGTTTTATATAAATATAATACAAAATATTGTTTTATATAAATATAAAAAATATTTATATTATTTTATTATTTCCCTTCTACGTGACTTTACCGAAAGAACCAAGAATATGAATCCCTGCAGTCACGAATGCTTTCAATCAAAATTTAACGAGCTCTTGTTCCGTAACGCATTCAGCTGATTTGCTAAGTGACTCCGTTGCCTATGTCCAGAGAGGCTGTTAGCCACCATCTTGTCGTCTCAGGGTAATAACCTTCTCATTTCACAAATGCCGTTTACAATCTCTCTTAGATTATCTAAATTGTGGGTGGTTTGTGAACCAACATTTGCTGACCGATCTATCCACAGTGTGCTAGGAATGAGTGTCGAAGCAAGGCTCCTCTGTTATTTATTTTACCTTTGCAGCTCCATCTCGTGTGCCTCTTGATTGTAACAGAGAGGACGATTTAGTCAGCACGCTTCGAATGCCATAAAGAGCAGTTGTTGATTGTTCTGGGCTGCTTTTATTCGAGTTTCATTGGGTGTGCTTGCAATAAAGCGTGTTCGGTGATCAAAACAGCCAATACGCAACTTGCCGCTGACTGCTGATGAGAAAGCACGCCTTGCTCACCATGCTCCGATGTGCGATAGATTTTGCAAGGTGGGTTCTACATATGTATGCGATTTTAACCAACTTGTAGTTTGATACTTTGCACCTCCGATTACGTACGGTGCTAAAGAAGCTCAACATGCAGACATTACAGCGTGTCGTTGACTTACTGCTGTACGAAGGCGTCCCTCATGCTGTGCCAATCTCCACGGGGGTTGTTGACCATACTCCACCACGCAGTGGTCAGTGTGTTGCTGTGTGGAGTAAGCTCAGGACTGGTTTAGATATCGCTCGCCAGCGATTTTGCTCGAGGCCAGGGCATCGGGGTTCAATGTTCACAGGTGCCATACTCCGGCACTGCGCCACCGCATCTGCAACAGGCGATAATTTATTTTTTGAGTGAAGTGAAATGCTAATTAAATTGGAATGGAATTTTTAAAGGATTTTTTTCTTTGGGCCCTGCATAATTACATTACTTTGCACATTAAAAATGCACAATGTTTGCATGGCACATGTGTTCGCGCACACAATATTTGATGTGTGGCATGCGCCGCAGCACACGTGGACAATTTATCTTCATACGACGGAGAGCGGAGTGGCTCGTAAGGTCACCTTAGGCATTCTGCACCTCTGTCAGTGCGTCACAGCTGCTCGTATCCACGCACGAAACAAATTCCTCTCCACCCCCGGCATCCACGACAGGGCTGTGAGCTCTCTAACCGAGCCGGCTCCTATCATCTCGCGCTTTACACCTCTGGACAAAACTCGCAGTCAATAATAGAGAGGTTTTATTGGGGGGGGGGGGGGGGTTAGAGCGTGTAAAAATATATAAATGTGTCGTTAAAACCCGCCACCACCCGACGAGCTAACTAGTAAGGGTTGTCACGTAAACAGAACGTGCCAATTCGTCACTAGTACAGATGCATTCTTGAGCATTGTGGGGGGGGATAAATGACCCATTAATCCCCCCGCAAAAGGGTGGTCACCACATCTACACCTCTATATAAGGAACGAAAGAGGTAGACTTCTCCACAAATCTGGCTGTCGCCTGATGAAGCTAGTTGTAATTACTGGTGAAACGTCGTACTCAGATTGTAAATGTTGTGGCTTGGCTCTCCAACACACCGGTGTGCTGTACTAGTACACGACACTTTACACTACACAATACACTACATTACACACTACACTACTATACACTACACTATACACTAGTGCTGTGCTAGTGACGAATTGGCCACGTTCTGTTTACGTGACAACCCTTACTAGTTAGCTGTGTCGGGTGGTGGCGGGTTTTAACGACACATTTATATATTTACGCGACCTAGCCCAAAGAAAACTCTATTATACCTCTGGATTGCAAGTCCAGTGCCGGCAACCATTACAACCACGGCAGCGGCCATGAACGCGTAAATTAATTGTTCCTTTCCCTATTTTATATTCGGCTTCATAATTATTTCTCGCTGTCTTTGTCTGCTTTGGGCTCTCCTTCTTTCTCTCTGTCCCTCTCTTTCTCCCCAGCTGCCTCCACCAATGTAGCCTCAGCCCCCCCCCCCCCCCTTTTCCCACACACACACTCGCTTGCCGCTCAAGTCAAATCCAAGATTGGTCGCTGTCGGTAAATGTCAGCCCCAAAGCGCTGGGGGCTCGCAGAGAGCCTCTCAGATCGTTTTCGAAAGTTGGGCTGGCCTTTCCGCCTCGCTCCGAAAGGCCATGACAAAACTGCAGATAAATAAATGATGCGCGCGCGCGCGCACAGGACTCGGGTTCGAAATCTGACGGGCCCAAAAACCGGCACCTCTCATCTCTCGAGCGATTGGGGTTTTATAGGAATTGCAACGTTCAATTGGGGACCGAGAAGATTAACTTGCCCCCCCCCCCTCCTCCTCTCGTCCCCACCGAATCTTCAGACCAGCCGCGGGCTCAACAATTTGTTCCATTATTTGTGGTTACAACAGGGCGGTGTTTTTTGTTTGTTTTGTTTCAGCCTTTGTGTCTGATATTTCAAGATAATTTGGTCGCAGATTCGCCGATTAAACATCAAATAGCAGTCTTGGTGTGTCTGAGGTCTGAGCAGGACTTACAAACGCTGGAGTGAACATGAACACATTAAAAAGCAACGCAACGCCTATGGAACACTTTCATATACATTTTAATATTTTGTAGACACTATAATGTTACCTTTGTATCTTACTGTTATTTCTCATGCTGTTGTTTGCTTTATTGTTCAACGTATTTTTAATTGAGCTGTTCATGCAACTTCCCAACAGGAATACAAACTGACCAATCGGTAGAACCCACATGCCTGGATGGTGAGTGGTCAGCTTTACCCTGTTGGGAGGAGCTTAATGATCAATTTAGGTTGCTTCAATGTGTTCTGTGGTCGTGGGTTGGCGTTGATGTGGGATAGAATTATGGGACCTTCCTTGCTTTCTCCACGATGTAGTTAATCGCATGGTCTTTTTTGGCAGTGTGCAACCCTCTGCTACATCCCCACCCAATCTCTCATGTGAAACAGGGTTTCTGTCTCGCGTCATTCACGGTGCCATCATAAGATCATTGTATAATTTCTTATAAAAATCATATCTGTGTGCGGCGTCCTCTGTCCAAATTACAACACATTTTTTTTCACCACTCTGATGACGCTAAATTAATCTCTCTCTTCTTGCGAAATATGTTGCAAAGAGCATTTAATTCAACCGCCGTACAGCAGGTTCTGGAAATGTGTTCATGTAACAAAACACATCAAACTTTAAATTCTTGTATATAGCGCATGTGCTCAAAATTGTTTTAAGGATCGTGTTGTGAATATTTCAATTTGGAGGAATGTTCCACGGTTTTGAAAACAAATATTTTAAAAATATATACAAAGCGCCAGGAAGTCCTGTGTTAAATCACGTTGGAGGCGGCACGCATTCATAAACGTGTCGTGGAATGGCGAGAAGTGAATTTTTTCGTTTAAGGTTACGCACACATTGCGTGTGTCGTGTTGGTGGGGTTGTCCGACTTTCACGTTGAAGTCGCAAATGCGCGCGTGTGTGCGCTACGTGGGAGTGCGCGGGTGGCAATAAGCAAGGTACAATGTCAATAATAACAAAATTACACAAGTGAAAATTTTAATGAAAAATTGAAAATGCACTTCAGGGCAGTGCATGAAAAATTCAATTATTCTTTTAATTGTGACAAATTAGTTTGCTAAGAACACTGTCTAAAATCAATGGCACTGTGACCTTTGACTATTCATTGGTAAAAAATGGCAAATACAAATGGTCTCTATAAAACCATGCATTACCATGCCCTTCAGAAAACTACTATAGATTTTTGCTAAGGGGAGAAGATGGAAAATTGTGTAGATTTATTGACTGGTTTAACCTGCTAAACCACTGTTGAGATATGTACTCTACATTCGAAATCGTGTTTGATCCATTCTCATAATGCAAGTTTTCATTTTATGAGATTTTGAGCAATGGATTTGGCTGACATTTCAGAAGATATTAGAGACCGTTTAGAAATCGTCGCCCCCCCTCCTCTGCCCCCCACCATCGTCCACAATTCACACAAATAATTCGCTTTCGTGCATCGCATTTGGACACAGCTTCTTTGAAGCTGGAAAAAAAAAAGTACATTTTTGCGGACACGTGATTACCGATTATGGCAGCAGGCATCACCGTTGTTTTTTTTCTTTATTTTTCTTGCCAAGAGCTGCTAAGCCACGCGCCCGCCCGCTCTCTCGTACGCTCGCTCGCGCGCGCACTCACTCGCTCGCTCGTACGCTCGTGTCGACACATGGAACACCGCCGCCGCCGCCGCCACCTTTATATTCAACGGGGGTGCATAGCTTTGTGATCCGATTATATTCAACTGCGCTTGGTACAACAGACTTCGTGATATACAGAGGAACAATATACAATAAAGCAGCACCCCCCGAGCCCTCGCCGTGATGGATCTCACGCGGACCCCGTGGGGATTTAGGAAAGCCACGGCACAGACCCGATAGCTGACATATCCGTCGCAACGCACGTCTCATCCATCCGTGTTTTGCCGGGCCACGCTGGCCGCCCTCTTGCCATATGTTTTGTCCACTGTTGTCACAAAATCAATGGCTTGTCTCACCACAGAGACGGATAGAGTCTCGTTTTGCAGCCAAGGGGAGGGAGCCACGGCGGAGCCAGACCCTTATTCTTGGCGAATATCTCTCTATCTCTATCTCACGCTTGCTCTCTCCAACATTTCTCCGCTTTGCCCACTCTTTCTAACATATTCATTTCTTGTTTTCACAAACAGTTATGGTGTGTTTTTTTTGTCACTCATCAATGCTCTCTATCACCCACCCACCCCCCTCCGCCTCCCCCTGTTGTGTTGTCTCTATATCTTTGGCTCCCTCGATTAATCTCTCGTGTTATTATCTCTGGAGGTCACAATGGGTTGAGAAACGGAAAAAAAAGACGTGCGATTTCAATGTGTGACTTGCCTGCAGGGCATGTCACCCAGTTCGTTTGTACCAAACAAAGACAAAGATTCCCCGTATAGCCTATGTATGCTGTTGGGGCAAGTGCTGCTAGCGAGCACCTATGAAGGCAGGAATGGCACACGAATGGGTGGGTGGCCTGCACCACGCCCGGCCGCCTTTGTCTCCCCAATGACTATGTTTACCCGCCCCATCAGGTACTCTTTTTTAGGCTAAGTCGACCTAGGGCAGGTCTAGGACCGGTTCAGATCCTCATCACTGGTGTTGGCCGTGAGCGGGAATCAAACTCGAGGCACTGAATGAAAAGCGCAGTGCGCTAATCGCTACACTACCGCTCACACACACACACACACGAAGAGGTGTCAGGACAAAACTTAAATTTCTCTTCTTAATCTCGTCACCTTAAAATAACACTAATGGTAAAATAACAGTACGATAATTAATAAAAAAATGAAATTAGCAATGTTCTGTGACAATTCGTAATGTATCCTAGAAGGTGAACTATATTAAAACATCAATTGCACTGTTGACACTGCAGCGTATCGACTTGTGCCTCCAATTATATGTGCAGGGTTACAGTGGCTTTGTTTTTTTTTTCTAATTAAAAAAATAATGCTACGATCATCAGATCGTCATTTCATCATTTCAACCATTCTCAATCTACTGCTGAGTGAAGGCCTCCCCTACGCTGACACCACCGTCAGAATTTCTCTGCAGCTTGCACTCTGCACTTTTCCATCTCCACGTGGTTTCTCTTTTTTTGCCCAGTTCTCCATCAATGCTCACGTTGTTTAGCCGTTATGAATGTGCTAAAGAGTTATGGCCCACGTACTTTTCCGTCCTCGTGTGTGGTGTGACGTTTCGGACTTTGCTGTCTAATTTCTCCGCATGCCCCCTCTGCGTTATCCTCACGGACTTTCACTTTGTCGCTGGGGAAAAAAAATAAATGTACACTGTGATGTTGTCTGTAATGATGGTGACGGTGATGATGGCGATAGTGGTGGTGGCAATTAATATATGGAATCGATGCCACATCCTTAGAATTGTGTTTGTGGCAACAGAGACTTTTTTTTACACGTAAGCTTTCGCGACCACAGGTATTCGTACTAAATGTTTTTTGGGTGAGATCGCGTAAATATTAATGTGTCATTAACCCACCATCACCCGACACGTGGCCAATTCGTAAGGTTTGTCACCTGAACAATACGATGTACTGAATAGCGAATTGGCATGCTTTGTTCACGTGACAAACCTTACTAATTGGCTGTGTCGGGTGGAATGTATGCACGTGGAACTTCTTTCGCACCGTACGCATCCAATCGTGCTAATCAGAGGGTGGTGGTGGGTGAACGACACATTTATATTTACGCGAGCTAACCCTAAACCGGTATTATGAATTATGGCACGGAGACCTTTGAGTGGCTATGCCCCGAAATTAGGAATTGCCCAATCCTTCTCCATATTGCTAACCGCTGCATGTTAAGTCTGATGGTGTGGGAGGGGTGCACGCTGTGGTGGCGCTGGCCATAAGAAAATCACATGCTTAGGGCCTCTAGCAGGCTCAATGACCCTCGGGTTCACAAGAAATGTATCGGTGGAAAAAATATAAACTTGGATTCAGATACGAAGAAGCGTAAAAAGCGGTCAAATTAAATATTAACGAATGAATACCTCTCCTCTCTATATTGTGTGCAGCAGCTCTCTTGTCTCGTCTCACTCCATCTCCGTCTCTTGTGCACATCTCTCTCATTTCACTTAATTTCTGTCTCATCTGTATCTCGTCTCAGATCTCATTACACGGCTATCTTTTTCCACATTTCTCAAAGCTCCGCCACATTGTCTCCCTTGTCTATATCTCCTTTATCATTGAACTAGGCGATTATAAATTGAAGAGGTGGATGGCCCTGCAAAAAGTAATTTCTCTGTAGCCGCCTTCCCCCAATGAGCCGACACTGTCTGTATGCTGAACTTCGTCCGCACCGTACATATCCAACCGCGCTAATCGGAGCCATGAGGGAAGTACACCACACTACAGACAAAAAAAAGCAGTTCTGAAGAAATTCGCTTGTCAATTTAGACGATTCAAAAGCGCACGGCTCCAGTGGCTTCGAAAGGAAGAACGTTCTGGACGGCCACCGAAGCGCACCTGACTCGTCATGCCAACTGCGGGGCAGGCGGGCGGCGGGGGACCATGGAGAGTGGTCAGGTGGCCCCAGAGTGTGAGCGAGAAAGAGACCACGTCGCGCCGTGTCCGTGCCGGGGGGCCCTCCGCTTGTCGGAGAGTGGCAGCGCCTGGACACGTTGGTGACTTGGCCGCTCCGCTCTCTGAGGCTCGAGCACCGGGAGCTTGCTGCCACACAGGAAGTACACCCTCAGCATGCGGTGCGGCGCCACCTGCAATGGTATTGGAGCCGGGGAAACGCGCGCGCGTGTTTGTCGATGTGCACGCACGGTGACCCTTCGGTCGAAATCCATCGCTACCGGTCGAGGGCCTCCCCCCATGCGGTGCGGGTGGCGGGGGGTGGAGGGGTTACGTGACCGTACTTCGCCACGCTGGTCAGTGCGGGTTTGTGAAGGAGGGGAGGCACAGACGTGGGAGCATTAGAAGCACAGTACAACATTGGGATTTGCTGCAGTGCCCTCTTCTTGCACGCAACGTAGCACAGCCGTGGAGCTGTCAGTGACAACCTGGTGTGCTTGGTGGTCGCCCATCCTAGGACTATCCAGGCCCAGACTTGCTTATCCTGCGAGTGATTTGCGCATAATATATATTACGTTTGTTTAACTTCCTTGGGATCGTGCGTAGCCAACCGTGATCATCGGATGTGCGGGGCAGGGACAACAAATTGAACACTAAATGCAGTTCTAAAGAAATCAGTTTCCAATCTAGTATTTAAAAGTGCATAGCTCCAGTGGCTTCCTAATATCGGAAGGAATAGCGGATGGCTGCAGAAGCGCATCTGAAAGCGCTCTGCGGTGCATCGACCTTTGTTCGATGGTTGGCCAAAAGCTGCTGCTGCTGCTGCTGCTCCGAGGATGATCGGAGTTTTGTACGATGGTTTACAAATACACCCAATCAAACTCTGATAAAAGTAGCCAATACAAATCAACCGCCGCTCTTTATTAGTTTCGACGCATGCCGTCTAATCCGAAGCGCCCGCTCTGCAAAATCAAGCGCACATTAGAATTTGCGTGTCATCATTGCGCAGGGGCCATGCTAATCTTCTCTGTATCGTTCCAATTTTAGTATATGTACTGCCGGAGCAAGTACTTTAGAGGGAGCTTCAAAAATTAAATAAATAACCAAGAGGCCACTTTAGCTCTCAGTCCTAGTCCACTGTGGATTGATTGGTCAGCAAATGAGGTTCACATTACACCCACAATTAAATACACTAAGAGAGCTTGTTAACAGCATCTGTGAAACGACCCTTTATTACCTTTGGCCAACAGAATGGCGAGTAAAAGCCCCTCAAATGCAGCCGATGTCGTTACTTAGCAAATCCGCTGAATGCTTGAAGGAACAAGAGCTCGTTACGCACGAAGGTTCTAGATTTGAAGCTTTCGTGACTGCAAGGATTCATACTCTTAGGTTTTTTCGGTAAACTCACGTAAATAAAAAGAAATGATGAAAGTAAAAATAATAGAAATAATAATAGAAATAAAATTATAAATCACGACGTTTCGGAGGCAACACAAGTCTCCGTCATCAGGTGGGACCGTCACAGCCAGATTTACTGTATCAAGTGAGGCCCCGAAACGTCGTGATTTATAATTGTATTTCTATTATTTCTATTATTTTTACTTGTATTATTTATTTCTCTTTAATATCAGCTGGTGTGTGTCCAGCTCAGGGATCCAGACCATATGTCCGCACCTGGCACACCACATCCAGTATAGCTCTTGCCATGCCTCTGTGCCTATCAGTCACGTGACTGCTCCTGTGACATTTTACGTGAGCAATTAAATTCTGCCTTCGAAGCACGTTAAGTCACAGGGTGAGTTGACACGAATCTGAATTTAAACTCACATTTCGGTAACCACAATCACATGTCTCTTCCGAGTATGCTTGTCCCCAGCTATCTGAGAATGATTCAGCAACACCGCTGGCATCACTGGCTGTTTTAAAAAGTAAAAAAACTAACTTTAAACGGGACGGGGTAAATATCCAAGCATGTCAACGATTGACGCTGCTGTCAAATGTCCTGCATATATTCAATGCACTGCCTTCCACCGCCTTCCATCAGCTCTCTTTAATCCTCTGCTCTGCTTTTTTCTTTTGTCATTTCCTATGCCATTGTTCGAATTCCCAATGGACCCATCCATTACCAGAGTACCTTTTAACCAGATATGTTTAACCAACCCTACCTTGCATAGCTCTAAAGGGATGTATGAAACATGTATTTATTTATTTCCACCTTTTATTAGCTTTCAGGCTTGCACAGCTGCCTTTTAGAATTCATATTCCGCAATGGATTTTTTTCCCACGGCATCACAATGTGCAGCAAAGCCAATTTGTGGCTGTTAAACGCGGTTGAATATTCTGCAGACTGGGTCGCAGTGGCCCGAGGCTTAAGATGGCCCCGTCTCCGCCGTTCAATGTTTAAGCTGGATTGTGCGAAATGTCGTTTCCTTAATGTAAAAAAAGTAAAAGTGCTTTATTCAAGAAAGATCCTGGCTTTGGCCTATAAATGAATGGGACCAGGGTTTTTAAGCAAGCACCTATAAAAGCCATTTTTTTTTCTCATGATGGGAAAAATCTGGCCAATGCTCTTGCGTAATTGCCTTTGTCTCCCCAGTGTTTATGCTCTGAAAAAAGAAAATTTCAAGCAATCATTTTAGACGGAGTCAATCTAAGAGATTCCCAAGCCACGTGTTGAGAAATGCAACTGCCCTTGGTGCTACGGGACCCTTTTTGGGAGTATTAAGATGATAATAAAAACAAAGAAATGTTTTTACCCTTTCCGGCAATGATGCACATACTGTAACTTAACTTGAGCTAATCACGCTTTGGCGTTTTGCATCGTCCTTGCGCTGTTCGCCTTTTGACGTTCTTTGGTCTCCAATGAGACAAATTATAATAATGCAATTTATAACGCGTGCAAATTTGCGGACGTAACGACCGCAACTCAGAGGCGCGGAGCCAAGCTCAGAGTCGCTCGAAAGCACGTGGTTGTAGAGGTGAGTTTTAAAGTCTCTCTTGAAGGAGGCGATTGAGGTGATGCTGCGAACGTGCAGAGGGGATATCGTTCCAGACTGTTGGGGCTGCCACCGAGAAGCGGCGCATAGACACGTGACCATCCTGGATCTTGGTATCAAGAGGAGGTCGTGAGTCGCGCTGCGCAGGCATCTGCCGTGTGCTGAGCTGCAAGTTGTCAATAATGAAGAAAGGTACGGCGGGCAGGCAGCTGTGAAGGCATTGTGGCAGAGGCAGGCGATCTTGTATAAGCCATACAAGAGGCCGTCTGCTGGAGGCGGATCAGTTTCAAGGGCAATGCGTCCATTATTGAAGCGTATGCATGGTTTTACCACACGCATGTGCAGTTTGCCGCAGACTTGATGCCTTGTCCTCGGTTTGTCTATTTGGTGTTCGGACATCTTAACACCTCCCCGTATTATTGTCGAAAAGGTTGAAAGTCAGTTCTTCTCAATAATAATAATAATAAAAAATGAAGCATTATTTGCCACCACACACCATAGCCACAGGCCTCGGGGTTGCACAGCTTGGGTCATTTCATCACCGACACGCAGATTGGTTGTTGTAAAAAAAAACTAAAAATACAAACCTCAACGGCTCCGATCCAAATCCACTTCTTCTACGAATTGTTTTTTTGATTCAACATTGAGTCGCTAGGATCGCATTTCATACATTTCACTCTGATATATTGCACTCCGTTATTATGAAATGCATTTTTTTTTTATTTAAACCAAAATATTATGCTGGAAAACTCCCTTGGAGCCATTGAATCTCAACAGGCTTTCCACCAGTAATCTACATAGGCAGTATATGTTCAATCAATCGGCAGTGTGAGGACATGACATAATCAAGTTAAAAGGGACGCTTTGCTGCTGCTTATTGAAGTAAGCTGTCTCCTATGATGCATTGCTGCAGTGTCAAGTAGCTACGTATTTTTCTATTGAAATCAGATTATGTATTAATATTTGGATCTTTCGGGGGTTTGTTTGCAACTCAGTGTCTGCCTTTGTACAACTGTGCATGTTCATGCGCCAATTCGAAATTGTTCATGCTTCCTCCAAAATGTTCATTTTCACAAAACTGTAGAGTGCAATCTTCAACTTGAATTCAGTCACATTATTTGATCTCTCTCTCTCTCTCTCGTCTGAAAAAAAAGTTCATCGTTGCGAAAAATAAACCCGGTTCGGATCAGGGAGCTCATTTGCATGATAAGCCGGATGTAATCGCCAGTATTCCTCCAGTTTTCTTTAAACATCTAATTATTTGGCATATTTGCCCACGTAAAAAGATGCTTTTATTGGCCCTGTAAGGTGGCGAAGGGTATAGCTGAGCATTGGTATGAAACCTACACGATCTAACCAGAGATGAACTCACGACGAACCAAGAGATGTCATTCTCATCAAGGCAGTGTTACTGACTGTGTTCGGCTGGATGGCTCAGCTGCAAGAGTAAGCAACTCGCAAGCGGAAAATTGTAACGTACTCTTTGGTTCTTTCGGTAAAGTCACGTAGGTGAATTATTTTTTTTATGTAAAATAACTAAATTAAATCACGACGTTTCGGAGGCAACACAAGCTTCCGTCATCAGGTCATCAGGTGGAACAGCCACAGCTAAATTACCGTGAGAACTCACTCACTACAAAAGTACTGTGAGTACTCACTACAGTAATTTTGCTGTGGCTCTTCCACCTGATGACGGAAGCTTGTGTTGCCTCCGAAACGTCGTGATTTAATTTAGTTATTTTCATTTCATTTTATTTTTATTTTTATTTTTCATCTACGTCACTTTACCGAAAGAACCAAAGAGTATTGATCCTTGCAGTCACGAAAACTTCAAATCTGGAAGGTTGTAAGTTCAACTCCTGGCTGGGGGTTGACGCATCCCATTACCCCTCAACGTTGTGGGGAAGTCAACAGTGTTTGTTGATGGTGACGACGACGATGCTTGTGCGATGGGTAGACTCGTGCCCACCCTATGAATGTGGAATAACCACCACTGGCTCATGGATGTCAACAGGAGATGAGCGCTGCCCCAACGCTCATTTGAGCAGAAAAGCACTTTGACTTTGACAGTGATGATTGTCGGTAGTGTATACTATGATTTGTTATTGTACATTATTGCTAACGGAGCCTATTTCATTTTACTCGCTCAACAATTCGCCAACTCTATCAAATTGCACGTTAAAGTCGCTTCGTGTTGTGCCCCGCTGACGCTTGTTTTACTCCGCGATCAGCGAACACCGAACACACCGCCCCCGTCGCCACAAGGGCACCGATATTGGGCCGCTCTTGTGGGACGGTTGTCGCAAAAAGGGGCTTCGAACGGACGGACCCCCCGGCGCTCAGCCTTTGTGGAGATGCCCCGGGTACCGGGGGCCAAGAGAGCGAGAGCAGGGAGCAAGGCGGGAGAGCCTTGTGCACGGTGGCAACGCTGCCTCCCTCCCTGCCGTCTCGAACCCGCCTGCCCGTTCTCGAGCGCGTTCGGGGGTCACGGGCTGCCACGCGGCGTTTTCTCCTTGGTTTGAAAAGCTGCAACCCTGAGGCTACACAGAGGAGCAATTAAGCAACTGTGTTTTGGTGTAATTGAGCCGGGTGCGGGTGACGCACGCGAACGCGATCCGGCGCGCAGGTTGGGACCTGGTGGGCTGTGAGGTGGGTGGGAGGTGGCGGTAATGCAAGCGTGTTGAATCCATCTGTGCGGAGCCTCGAGTGTTATTCCCTTGGGTTTTCTTTGGATATTTGGAATGCATTTTTTTATGTACCTGCGCAAAGTTTGAGGTGCTATCTCGTCGTATGTATGTGTATTTGTGTGTTTTTTATTCGGGTGTTCAGTTTCCTACACCATGTAAACACTCGTGATTGGAATTTGCCAAAATATCGTCATGCAAAACCCTCCTGCAAGAAAGTTCTGAAACTCAAAGAGTCTCTTCTACCTAATTAATAGCCCTGTAACGATGCATAAATTCACCAATTAACATGGATTCTTAAATGCGTGCGCGATACATGCATATAATCGCGCGTGTGATCATTGATTATTTAGCGTTTGTGTAAATTGTATGCCAATATTACAGGCAGGTTAACGGAGCTAGCGATCCTGCACAATGAGAGAGAGAGAGAGAAATATGAGAAAAAAATACAAAAAGGAAGGTTTAAAACGACACTAAAAAGAATCAGTTTTTGAATCAAATCGCAACTTTGAATCGTCATAATTCACTATGTAGCACGATTTTTGTTCCTGGGTAGTAAGTGTTATTTTCTAATTGCTTATGCCTCAAACGTATAAAGAAATGGCTGTTATTCCCCACAAACTTTGCTTTTGTGACCAGGACTTTACATGAAGGAATGACACAAATGCACACCACGTTTTCTCATCGAAAATATGTACATTTCAACATATCACTGTCCTGGTCACAAAACCAAAGTTTGTGGGGAATAATAGCCATTTTCTGTACTTTTGAGGCATAGGCAATTATGAAATAACACTTACTACCCAGGAACTATTTTTTTGTTACACAGTGATCCAATTATGGGGGGGGGAGGATGTGAGAGTTGAACAGGAGTGAGTGTGGGTGGAGTGCTGAATTGTTATACACCTGATCCATAAATTACATTTCATGCCATCACACAATTTCTTCCTGCTAACTCAAAAAATTTATGTGGTGGGGTATTATTATTATTATTTTTGCACGGTGGGTGCAGCACTAACCCGGGGGTTAGCAAAGCAAAATAACAGCAGCAACAGTCAGCCGCTACAAATATTCGCGTCTTTCACGTGCGCCTGTGCATGACGATATGGCGTGAAAACGTGGGGGTGGGGTGGGGTGAGCCCTTGGCCAGGGTGGTGGCCACTGGCGCCACGATGGCGACTCCAGGTGATGTACAGGTGCCGCCTCCAGATTGCCTTTGACAGCGACGCGCCGCTTTGAGCCACGGCTGACCGCAGCAAAGCCCCGGGCGTCATGGTGAAAGCACCGGATACACGAGGCCCAGTTGCACGGGTATCGATTTCGCATTGGACACTTGAACACATGCTGCCCGATGCAAAATGCCAACGGGGAGTGCGACTCGTTCTAATATAGCCGCTCTTGATGCATTCGGTAATCGGTCTTGCTCGGACTTTGTTTGCAAGCACGTGGACTCTTTGGTACAGGCTGCGCCCTTCTCTCTCCCCTTTTCACGGCTGTTGCAGCCTGAAGATAAATCGACGTTTCCCAGCCGCATCTACTTATATCCAATGTACAAAGCACACTGGCTCAGCCCCTGACTGAGTAGAAGGGAAGAAAATTGGTTTAAATGTTTTCTTAAAGAGATTATGATGATGATACACGGCGCATTGGAGCTCACGCCTTTTCTCGGTCTTGCCCCCGAGTATTCCTCAAAATCCTCACGAAAATTACTTGTGGCAGCGAGCAATATTGGCGCTTTGCAATCGCCCCGCGCGCAAAGCGTGCAACAATTGAAACAAAAAAGAGCTGTTGAGAGCAATAACGTTCAACTTCTCCCAATTAATGAATTCGCGAACAGAAGATGCGAACGGGCGAATGAATAATTTATTGAATTAATTACCTCGTTAGACGGTTGAATGAACGTGTTGAATAATTCAAAGGCCCCGTCCGCAATTTTGCCGGCACTTCCTCATTCCAGCGCACCACCTCCACCCCTCGTGCCACCTCGTCTCATCATCCTTGCCGCCCGCGGTTACCTGTACCGCTGCTTTGAGCTCCCTCGATTTGAGCCTTGCCCCCTGCCGCTCGGCGAGTCGGGAGGCCTGGCACGTGGCGGCGTGCGTGCTCGCCCACGCTGCTGCTGCTGGGGGAGCCCCTGGAAAGTGACTCCAATCCCCTGGCTGGCGTCTGGCGAATCCTGGCACGTGCGTGCCCTCCGTAGCCTGCGCTCGCTCGCACACACGGGAGGAAGCCCATGAAAGCATTACTCATCTGCAGCGTTTGTACAAAAAAAATATATATAACGTTTAAAATATATTCATTGCAAAGGTCAATGGCTCAATACATTTCTTTGCAAAGGTTCCTTGCGTTCAATTTTTCATTGGGAGAAAATGCACAATTATATTGTTTTTTTTAAAAAGTCACAATTTTGGTGTGTATTGATCCAATAGGGCATTGTGGCAATGCAGGACGTGTTGATGTGTTTTTTTTGCGATGCGGTTACGTTACGATATCGGTCAATTACTTGGACATGTTAATTGTTGTAGTTGATGGCAATGAACATGCAGTTTCTGTAATCATTAAGCAGATGGGTGGGGAAATAACACCACCTTGAATTGGCCAAAAACATTTTTATAGACAGCATTTCGGTAAACACGTTTTCCCACAATTTACTGCTGTCTTCTTTTGTAGCTTATGATTAAATGATATAAGCATGGGTGGGAATATTAATATTTTAAAGTTCAGGAATGATTTATACATGTGGAAAGATAATTTGTACTCGGATATTGAGTTATCATTTCCATGAAGTACAGTGAGTATCCTTGTTCAAAAGACTTAGCCATCATCTTAATAAATGCCTCTCCTCCATCAGGGGCTATCCTTCAAGTAGAGGTTATTCTACATATGCCTGGTGGTTACCTGTTAAAAAGATTTTTGTCTGGACACATGCTGTGAAGAGACTCGGATAAGGACTGATGTGTTATTTAATGAATTAGGTTACTATTCAAACTGCATAAGATATTTTTTTCCATTGAAGTGCACTATTTGCAAGTACAGAGAAGTAATTTTCTCCATGAATATATATTACATTTAAAGCCCTCTGATGTGACTTGCGACTTGGTTTTGGTTTAGAGTGCCGCGGCTGAAGGTTAATAAACACTTGACATCAAATACAATGGAAGAGCCTTTTGTACAAGTGCTTAATTGATAACTCAATGTAATGAACATTGTATTTCCTGCTGGTGCTAAGTTCAGTCTAGCCCAGGGTTGTGCTAAGCCCCTTGTGGTCACTTGCATATTTTTTTTTTACTTTTATCAGATTCACAGCTTTTTTTTTAATTCGCTTTGCTCTTTAATCTTTGGCTCTCGTCTCTCTTACGAAAGTAACACCGCAGGACAGGTCTTGCCCGCCGGCAAAAAAAAAACCGAATCCCTCTGGATAGTAAGGCCCTGCAGGGAGCGCACCCACACACACGGGCACACTCAATTCGCTGAAGTCGCAATCGTTTCCTGGCCGTGTATCAGGTGGTGGTAGGGGGTCCCTCCATCAGCGGAGGCCCCAACTGAGCTCCAATAAAATCATCAAATCACTCCCGGTGCTGCCTCAGCTCTTCTCCCTCCTTAATGGTGGACCGGCCAGGTAGGGGTTGCTTCTTTTTTTTTACTAAAAACCGGCTGTGTTCGAGACGGAATGTCTTCATGGCGTTACATAAAAATGTCGATCTACACTCAGGAGGGGGGTGGAGGGGGTGGGGTAATGCATCGCGGCCTGCCGTCAGACTAAGCGTCGTGTTAGCGGAGCCAGGATTCTCAGGTAGGGGAGGGCAACCCATCAAGCAATGAAAAATTATAGGACTTGTTAGTAAGTAAGGACTTGTCCATGGCTTTTTATTCGACGCGTGTGCGGCGATGACGCAGCCACCGATCGAGGGTCGAATTCGAACCGCGTCGTGTGATCGGCATCGCACTCGCTGAAGGTGAATGATGCCTTCAGGGCAGTCGTGTACTGTATAGTCTACTGCGCACCATTCTGTGAGTCACTTATAACTGCTTTGCCGTTACTTATTTCCAATTATGGACTCAGACTAATGTCCTATCATCTCATAGAGTCTCTGGCACGTAATAATATGCTACACAGTGGCAGTGGGGGTCGCAAAATGCCGATTTATTACTAATAAACCCCAATGAACAGATCAAAATTAGGGATTTCGATCGGATCATTGGGGGGGCACGTGCCACCCCACTCCCCCCTCACTGGTGGTCGTGTACCCATCCATACTGCTGGGTGGACAGAGGCCGAGGAGATTTGAGAAACTTGTGCGTTGTTTCGACTGCCGTACTGGGGGGGGGGGGTGGGTCGTGTCGAACCGGTAACCTTTGGATTGCGCGCTAAACTAAACTTTGTATTTTTTTATTTTACCAGGTAAGGTGCACTGGGCTATGTAGCACCTTTTCAGGAGCGACCTGCCTACCACAAATGATAGCTCAACGAAGTGGCTCATCGTGTCCATAAATGAAGAGCGGCCAATTACTCTAAACGCGTGTGGATTGTAAAGGAGGTGGGGGGGGGAACCGGAGGACCCGGAGAGAAATCCACGCGACCACGGGGAGAACATCCAAACTCCAAAATATAAAGGCGTCAAGGTTAGGATCGAACCCACGACCTCCCGTAGACCATGCGAGGCAGTTAACATCTCGCACCCGTGGCGCTCCATGCAAGTGCGGTGTGATGACAATTATACCGTGGCAAGATTAAACAATACACGTGACAGGACGCTTCATGAGGATGCTTAGGCGCAAGAAGGAGATGGGCAATAAATTAATAAGAGGGGAGGGTTCGTCAGTTTAATGTGCGCCCCTTGCCCATATCGGTACAATCGACGTTACGTGAGCAGTTTTTTCCCCCTTCCCATGTGTAATTAACGGCCTTAATCAGCTAGCGGACAGATCCAGGTTAGAGCGCTTGGGACGCCCTCCTTGAATGGCAGCCCCTGCTGCGTGTGAACGTCACAAAATAATTTAATAAGTTGACAAATAAATAACGATCGGCCCTCGGAGTTGCCGATTAATTCATAAAACAGGTGGCCGTACGGCATGCCTTCCAAACGCCTTTAACCTTCCGCTCTCCAAACGCGCCGCTGTATTTTAATCAGGAGCAAGGATACTTTAAGTGTGTTCCCCTTGCCGGGATTGTATAAACACTGCCCGTGACCTTGAAAGTGTAACAAAGTGTTGCCTTGAAGTGCTCTAAGTAGACAGGGCTGTTTCACACACACACACAAAAACTTCCTTTATTTGTTCTATTGAGAGAACTTAAATATGATCACTTTCATGGCTATCAAACGAGCAACGTAATTGTTTTAATTTAATGCTTCACAATTCACGTTTAAAGTGTTTACGCACTATCTCCATCCATCCCTAAGGGAGAAAGGTGGGGAGGGGGGGTTAGGAGGTGGGGCTAATCAAAAACTCTTGTTCTTAGGTTTTTTCGGTAAAGTCACGTAGGTAAAACATTAAAATTAAAATTAATAAAAGTAAAATAAAATTAAAATTAAAATCACGACGTTTCGGAGGCAACACAAGCTTCCGTCTTCTGTGTTGCCTCCGAAACGTCGTGATTTTTATTTTATTTTTATTCTACTTTTATTAATTTTAATTTTAATTTTTCACCTACGTGACTTTACCGAAAAACCCTAAGAATATGAATACTTGCAGTCACGAAAGCTTCAAATCTAGAAAAACTCTTGTAACTTATTTTGCCAGCCGTGAGTCGCCAGCAGTGCTAATCGGAGGTGCGGGGAGGGTTGGGGCCTCACTATAGAGCGCCACATAAACGAGCGATACGGATGAGAGTGGAAAAACGTTAGGCAAGCCGAATACATTGTCAATAACGAGTAATAATCACGTACATTTTTTACATAATAGCACCAAATTATACATCACATTTTGACTTCACTTTTAGGCACGCATTCTACCTAATAGCTGACAGCTTTAAACTGATTTGGTTTAAAAAAAAAACATCCCGGTATATAACGATGAAAATATATTCAAATCATGTCGTATGCAGAAATTAAGCTGTGTGCAAGATATGCTGTAAATTATTTACGATATAGCATCCGCGCGTACCTGAGTAGTTATTATATGGAGCAGAAATGTGGTGGGCGTGATTTAAGTCTCACGTTTTAATTGGGGCAACGACAACTAGGACGACACTATAACTATTAAAAGGAGTAAATCCAATAGGATAACAACCGCAAGCTGAGTTCGAGAGCCATCACCCCTATCCATCTAGTTCACGGTTGCAGCAATTTCCCTGGGTGTGTAAAATAGCGGGTAGTGTAATTGAAAAGTGTTGCCCGCTTTATCGCAGTGCTCGCGTGTGTGTGTGTGGGGAGAGCGACGCGTTGTGTGGGTGCTGCATTTTTTTTTCGTGTCCACAGTGGGGGCGTGTGCGAGACATTTTGCTCGGCGGAACGATTTCGGCTTTCGTGGAGAATTCAATGAAATACAACCGGGGTTTGTCTGCGAAGGCCTTTTTTATAATCTGGTGGCTGGAAAATTAATATGGCCGGGAACCATTGCATTGTCTCATCGCTGACCTCCCAGAAGCTGTTCAGCTTGGAAAGCTTCCAAAACGGCATCGCGTATTGATAGATTGAATGTATATACATGTACGATTGTACATCTGTACGTATGCATGTATGTATGCAGTCTACACGCACAGGACTGGGATAAAGCGCAGTTCATAGGGCAGCTGGGCATAGAATGATTATTAGGTTGTGAGTTTAAATTGTGGCCACGGTCACCACTGCCCTGCATCGGCGTCCACAGCTGCAATGTTCCTCGTGGGGGCGGATGAGAAAATAAGCACCACACATCATTCAACACTTATCGGCCATGGTCAATCCACTGCTGGATGATATGGATGTCATGGCTATTACATGACAATGTGGAATATTCACAATGAGCTCAGTACCACTCGCAAGACTCTCATAGAATCGTTGTCGAATTGTATGTGTCCATATGTATGATTTTTTTTTATTCTTGGTTCTTTCGGTAAAGTCACGTAGAAGGGAAGTAATAAAATAATAATAAAACATAATAAAATAGAATTCTCACGACGTTTCGGCCACAACGCAAGCAGCCATCCTCAGATGAAGAACAGGGCTGTCGGAAAGACAGCGTCCGAATGGCTTTCCGACAGCCCTGTTCTTCACCTGAGGACGGCTGCTTGCGTTGTGGCCGAAACGTCGTGAGCATTGTATTTTATTATGTTTTATTTTTATTATTTTATTATTTCCCTTCTACGTGACTTTACCGAAAGAACCAAGCAAATATATACATCCATCCAAATCAATGTTCCAAACTCGTGCAAATAAAAGAGTGAATTGGAAATCCAACAACTAACGGTCTCACCAGGGTGCTGTGGCACAGACGTGAGGCGGTGGTGGCAGCGGTGGCGATGGTGGCAGCGGTGGCGATGGTGGCAGGAGGCCAGCGGCCGGCGTGGTCCCGTGCCACGCGGTTGTGCATGCGCGCACGCAGCGCGAACCCCATTCCGTTGGGCCACCCAAAGGAGTTGGCAGCGCGTGACCTCACGATGTTGCTTTCATCCACAAGCCAGGCTCGCTGGAGAGGACACACATACACAAAGATAAAGACAAAGATCCCCCATATAGCCTTAACAGACTGTAGGGGCAAGTGCTGTTAGCGAGCACCTATGAAGGCCGGAACGGTACACGAGGGGGTGGGTGGCAAGCACCACGCCCGACCGCCTTTGTCTCCCCAGTGGCGATGTTTACACACCGCACCAGGTACTCATTTAAGGCTGAGTCGACCTAGGGGAGGCCCAGGACCGGTTCAGATAATCGTCACTGGTGTTGGCCGTGAGCGGGAATCGAACCCGTGTCTCCGGGTTCATAGCGCAGCGCGCTAACCTTTACACTACCGCTCCCCACATACACACATACACACACACACCCGTACACACCCGTATATCCTTTAACAGACTGTTGGGGAGGGTGCTGTGAGTGAGCACTGATCATTATGGCCGGCACAGCACACGAGGGGGTTGGTGGCCAACAATAGGCCCGGCTGCCTTTGTCTCCCCAGTGCTGATATTTACACACTGCGCCAGGTAGTCATGTAATGCTTTGTTGACATAGATGAGGCTTACACCGGGTTTATATGCTTATCACTGATGTTAACTGTGATGTTTTTAGTGCTGGAGACGACAAAGACAAAGATCCCCCATATAGCCTTAACAGACAGTTGGGGCAAGTGCTGTTAGTGAGCGCGTATGAAGGCTGGCACGGAACACGAGGGGGGTGGGTGGTCAACACCACGCCCGGACGTCTTTGTCTCCCCAGTGGCGATGTCACGCACCACATCAGTTACTCATTTGAGGCTGAGTCGATAATCGTCACCGATGTTGGCCGTGAGCGGTAATCGAACCCGGGTCGCCAGGTTCATAGCACAGCGCGCTAACCGCTACACTACCGCTCCCCACCACACACACACACACGTACTCTTATAAACGTGCATGTGCACACACACACGTACTGTTATAAACGTGCATGTGCACACATGCACGAGCTTGTACGCTGCAGCAGGGTTAGACAAACAGCCCTGGATCCATATCTCTGGCTTATTTGTGTTGACTGCCCCTGTGGTTTGTATGTGTTGGATTATCATGTTAATTGCTTATACATTTCTTAATTAAGATATCAAATATTGTTTGGTGGCATTTGCTCTATCGTATTGTTTGTTCGATTATTAACTATTAGTTAAAAGCAAGATTACTAGCTATTGAAGGACTAATTATAGTATTGGTGATTTGGTGTTTTTTATATATATTAATCTATATTTCTCATATTTCCACATTCCTTTCTGGGTATTTATTTATTATTTATATTTCCAATCATTTAAAACAAATATTATTATTCCCACTTAATATTCAACATATTCACGAAGGATCTTTTTGTTTGTCTTATTATACATTTGGACAAAAGTCAACGTGCTATTTTCAGCTGAAGATGTGCCATTCTAAACTTTATTTTTCAGAAGAAATTGTTTATTTGCTTCTTGAAGGATAATTGGCATTTGGGCTGGAATACAGCCCCACTTATATTGTAGTTGTAACCTTTCTGCCAAAGCGCCGAGTCATATGAAACCTGCTTTGGGATCTGCAATTGGAGACAGCTCTATGGGCTAAATGACATGAATCTCTATTCCATAACTTTATTATCTTTACATTTCACATTTGCGATTGCATAATTTTAATAATTTAAAAAGTTTGTAAAGGCATGTTAACCAAACATCACGGTGACATTATGATCATTTAATGTTGACTGGTCCGATCATATAAATATTTCCTCTGTAAATGTTTCATTGTTAATACGGTGCAGACATTAAGAATGCCACTTATTAATGGTAAGCGTCACTGTTTTATTCAACAGCATATCATGTTTAACAGTCATGTAATTAATTGCTGTGTAGTTTTTTTTTTATCAGGTGTAAGTGTTAATTAGTGGTCTGTTGTTAGGACTGGCCTGCCTGTTTGTGTTTTTTTTTATTATTTTACCATGCGTGTGAGTGCACATTCATTGTGATGTGTATCAACACAGGGTCTGAGTGTTGACCTCTAATGCATTGCAAATGCTGGTCCATTAAAAAAAAATTGGTAATTAAATTACAATTGCATATGCATGCTTGCCACCACCAGATTATCATGTCCACCAGTATTATTTTCCACATTCTGCCGAATATATCCATGCCTTATTTCAATGCTCAAGGTCTATGCACCGCATTTTTTACACTTAAAAGTACGGTAATATTGAAATAAATTAATAATGTTCTAACAATTACATTTAATTGATTATAACACCGGTAATAAGTGGTATTTAAAACAAATCGGCTGGTATTTTAAAATGTGCTGTCGATGAAAAGCGAAACCTTTAAGGCTAATCAAGATAAGAAGAAACTGCCTACAAAAGTAGACCTTTCCACAATTTAAAAATGTCAGAAGGAACCTCTGCTAAACTTTGAGGAGTGTCCTCCTATTTCTCCGTGTATGTGGGGCTATCGACAAGGAGCAGGTGTATATGTGAGATCTCATTTCTTTGCAAGAATAGATCACATCCACGGTTCCCTCACTTGACGCTGAGCTGATCTGATGGAGGCCATCACCTGCCACTCATCCTCGAGGTTGAATCAACTTATAGATGGGGCTTCCCCAGGTGCATGAACTGGAATGGATGTCAGAGTAAGAGAAAAGGGCATGAGGACAATCATTGTCTGTCTGCCCAGCTTGTGCAACAGCATCAATAAAACTGCTGATACACATATTGAGTCATTGTATTAACATTCCAGGGATTGCATTTGAGGCTCTGCAGAAACACATGTTGATAATACGCTTAATATATTTGTCATTAACCAACATTTCCTTTGTAGGAAAGCTATATTTATAATAGCATCATCTTTTAGGCAAAAGGCCCTTCATCAGAGCTGGGAGAAAAGGTAGACAAAAATTGCGACTCATGGTCGGACTCAGCATTTTACAATTGTTGTACCCTGAAGAAACTGTGGTATGAATACTCTACAAAAATGTACAGCTCC
The DNA here is from genome assembly GCF_964198595.1 of Lampetra fluviatilis. NCBI lineage: Eukaryota > Metazoa > Chordata > Hyperoartia > Petromyzontiformes > Petromyzontidae > Lampetra > Lampetra fluviatilis. The sequence goes on from NC_136300.1 coordinate 4,287,795, forward strand.
TTTGTCAATCCGCTGCTGGATATAAACCTCCTTCTGGCCCTTGGTGCAATGGGTTCGTGGGCCCAGGACTCGTTTATATATCACTGACTACTGATGTAAGGTATGGCTGGCAATAGATCTCCGGTCAATGGGTTCAGAGCACAGTGTGCTTAACTCCACTGCTCCTTCCACGTCGACTACGATGTCAGAATTTGACGCAAAATTGCAATCAAATTGCTCTTGCGAAAGCCTTCGCCGAGAATCAAGTGGCGGCGGAGGTGTGACACTGAGCACGAAATGTTTTATAAGATTTTTTTTTTACCAAAACCTTAATGGCTGATTAATTAATTAGGCACCGAGCACTGATGGAGAAAAAGAATCACCTCCAGCTCTTCGTTGTCAGCGGCAGGGCCGCTCGTCTCGAGTGAAGAGGGCGTCTCGTCGCTCAGCCGCCTCCGTGACGGCTGATTGGGGGTGCACGTAGGCAGGTGACTCTCGCCGTCCTCGCTCCTCACACCCACACCTCATCAGCAGCAGGGGCACGCGACGGGCAGAATCAAAGCCAAGGGGACAGCTATGGTGATTTAAAACCCGCCAACTCATGGCCGTTGTAGGCATCGTCAGCATCGCAACGATTGTCATCGCTGTGGTTTTTTTTTTGCCGTCAAAATGTGGAATTTGTTATTTGTGGAAAACCCCCATTCGCAGGTTAATTCTTTTTCAGCTTCGTTTTGGACATTGCGTCGACCCGCAGAGCATTTGCGTGGAAATTTACGTGCAGATGTTGTCGTGATGGTTAGGACGCTGGACTTGGAATTCAAAATTCGCCGATTCAATCTCCCAGTGGGGCATGTGTCCATCCAGCAGCATAAATGGCTACGCCACGCGCGTGAACGGCTACAGTGTGGCTATGCTCCCACAATTTTCCGCGATGTCTGTCCGACTTGGAAGAGTAGGCCAAATTCTGTATGCCTCCTTTTAGTCGAGGCCCTTCCTTACGCCAGCAAATGGCGTGATCAAGAAATTGCAGGGCTGCAATCTTGACCCTTTGACACGGGGCCCCACTGAGCACACGCGCATGGTATGCACAGCGGCCTGATCGAGCCACACGGCTGAAAGAGTCGCGCTGGCGAGGCTGTTTTTCAGCTGGGAGGGGATGTTGGCAAATGATTAAACCCCCAAAAAATCCCAGCATTGAAATGCATTTCCATGAAAATATATATTTCCCATTTCCGTCATTGTTGTGAAAAACTATAAGAACGCTTTGCTCATTAGAATTGTTTTTATTATTATTACCGAAGCAAATGCATAGTAATATGATGCAAATGAAATCACACGTACAAATAGTATTTTTTCGAATGAGCAATATTCATGAGTGTCAGTGATTGTGATATCCAGCTAATGCACAAAGCATGTAATTGCACAGTTATATATGGTTAGATAATAAATGCATAAGACTTGGGCTTTACTGTAATAATACATATATATAAATGTGAAAATCGAGGGTATGCGGAAAGATAATGACTTGCAGGCAGCAAACTTGATTACTTACTAAAGTGATTATAATTGTTTACGATGTTGAATGGGCTGTAAGTAAAATAAAATTACTGCCGGATTTTCCGTCTGAAAGCAAAATGAGATTAAAATCTGCTGCGCTTGACTACACAGGGGGCAGCAGCCAAATAGGAAGAGTCGCTGGTGCTGCATTGTGTAGAGCCGTGCGTGAAATTCAGAGTTCCATGCTGAGCAGGCACGCTTGGCTCCAGGAGAGAGATTGTGGGAAAGAATACGGAAAGTTGCATCCGTGTTGGTGCGGAGAAAAAAAAAACCTCGCCAACTTGGAAGAGTCTGCCATCTCTTGGGATCTGAATTCCGTTTTGAGGCGACACACGGCTTTTGACAACGTGTCAATCCAGAGGCAGATGTTGCAGGTGATGCGGTCACGTGCAGCGCCACGCGAAATTAAGCAAATTATTTCCAATCATTTCATGAATTTCAATCGAGGGGAGTATTGTGCAATCCTGGTAATGTACACAATGCCCGTAAAGATTTGTAGCCTTTGCTTGTTGGTTTTACTGATTTAAATAATTGAGGAGCAGCAGTTTATTCATTCGTGTTTGTCACGAAATACTGCCACCAACATCTTCTTCATCTAGAATCCAATGTTCGGGAATTGGTTCGCCTTCTAAATATTTGTGTTCCCGTATTTTTGAAGCAGAGCTCTTTGTCCGCACACTTCTACGTGCATGCTTTTAAATTTCGATTTAAAGCTTTCGTGACTGCAGGGATTCATATTCTTGGTTCTTCCGGTAAGGTCACGTAGAAGGGAAATAATAAAATAATAAAAATAAAACATCATAAAATAAAATTATCGCGACGTTTCGGCCACAACACAAGCAGCCGTCCTCAGGTGAAGAACAGAGCTGTCAGAAAGACAGAATTTTATTTTATTATGTTTTTTTTTTATTGCCCTTCTACGTGACTTTACCGAATATAAAAAAACCTTTACTTTTAAGACCACTTTCCAATCTTATTTTTCACACAATCCCTTCATTTGTTTTCAGTGTAGTTTTGCTTTTTCAATACCACCTGCTTGGACCTGCCTTTTTTTGTTTTTCAATCAATGTCGTGCATAACCCCCTTAACCCCTAACTCTAACCAGGGGTACAAATAAGAAAGGGGTAACTTTTGTTTCGCTGGTTGGAACGGATATTTGTTTCCCAAGGGTACAACTATTTTTGGGAGAAAAAAAAACGGAATGCATTTATACCGGCACTGCTCAAATCCTGGGTCTGAATCCATGTATGTATGTTGGACTTCTTTTGCACCATACGTAGCCAACCGCGCTAATTGTAGGTGTTCATCGGAGGTGCACATCCAGGCAGTCACCAATTATTTAAATCTATTGCAAAGTGTAGTGAGTCAGTGACCTAAGCCGACGGTGTGAGCAAGCAGTTGCAAGGCTGCACCTTTACCTCCTCACATCGTCATCATCATCGTCGTCGTCGTCGTCGTAATGCTCGCACACTGACTTGCTCTCAAAGTAAGGATGAGAGCATGTAGGAGTGCTCTTGGAAAACACAAATTTTGCACTTGATACTGTTATAAGGCAACTTAGCGCTCTGTATATATATACACACACACACGTACACATGTAAGTTACTCGATAATTATACTGGGCATTGTGCGCCGGTCCTCTCTCTTTGTGTTCATGCGCTCATTAGGGGCATGCAATGCTTCCGTTTGAAACATCTATAAGCGCCGCGGGCTTGACAGATTCCATTGTGTGTTTGCCCGTGGACATCAGCCAAATTGTGTCACCGTCACATAATTAAGCTCCCTTTGACACTTGAATGGCCACGGACACACTCTGCCTTCAAGGGACGAGCGCGGCGGCTGCGAATTAGGCAAAGTCTTGCTGTTGCCTTGGATCCATAGTTACACCCGGCAGAGGGCCTAAACCCAGCAAAGGGCTGGCAATATTCACATTTTAAAAAAATACTTACTCTCTCTTTAGCTTGTTCTTCAATTCAAGTTCAAGTTAGGTCAAGTTCAAGGTAATTTATTAGGTATAGCCCTATGAGCCATTCGGCTCTTGAATCGGGTGCAACCGCAACAAACAAAAAACATGAACAAGAAAACATCTTAAAGTGAATATGTGACTGAGTGCAAACAGAAAATCCAGGAAAAGACGGCAAAACATTGCAGAACAAAAATCACCGTACACCAACACTGTGTGCAAAAATCCCAGTGGGATGCAAGTAAAACAACCAACAACAACCACAAGACAACTTAGGTTAAGGCCATCAGTCTAACTCTGTACTACAACAAACAAACATGGCTAAACCAATACACTGATAATTGTACGCCATGCACATGGGTGCATGTGCATGTCCCTGTTGCAACTGCATATCTAGATGCGAGGCTCCCCATGCCTTGGTGGTCCTTGGGGGCCATTCATCCATACTTCATCACACTGGTCAGTACAGGTTGATAGTGAGAAATTCGAGTTTCGAAGCGTAACATACCGGCGGATTATCCTGGACTTTCCGTTACTGACCACCACCTGGCGTAGTCGTCCGTTACACCCCGGTGTACACGGCCGATGCTCAGTCATGCTCTAACACGCGGGCTTAATCCTGCTCGCCTCCTGAGATGTGACAAGATTGGGCTCATTGCAGGTGAGTTGGCTATCGGAGGGAATGGTTTGTTTTTTTTTGTCAGAATTGTATGCAGCATCGAATGGCGGCCTCGTGGGTGGACTGTAGATGGTGCGTTTTGCAGTGGTGCACTGGTCACCTATTCACTCGGTTTTCTTTGCTGAATTATTTAACTGTTCATGATGTTTCGTTTTCTTCAGCGTCATTCGTGCAAATTGCATCTCACGTTTTGCGAAGGAATCACAGACGAGCTGGAAGGCAGCAGCCAGGCAGTGAACTGTTGACAACAACAATTGCCCAAGCTCTGCAGTCCTCAATAACATACTCTTTTTTCGACCAATTAAGTGTTATAGACGTGGGAGGAAACTGGGGCACTTGGAAAAAAAACACACGTGCGAGGGGACAACGTTCTATCCCATACGGATGGGACGGGTGGTGTTTGTTCACAGTTTGCTGTATCGCCTTCTCCTGGCGCGCCAGAGTGTCGTATCCCCGACGGCCACAGGAAGAGAGTTTCACAACGTCTCTGCGATCCGCAAACCTTCGCCTTCACAGGTGCAGAATTACCGGCGTGCCTCGCCACCACCGCCCGGCTGTATGTAGTCGATGACATCTCAAAGAGATGCTTTTTAATGCACGTATCTGTGATTGATTCAACATGCAAATAACTGCCCAGACCGACAGCTTATTACTTAAATACATAAAATAATGTTTTATAATGTATCTCTTCAGTTTGACTACTGGGGTATGTCACTAGACCATGCACGCAGGCGAGTGCTCTGTACAGAACAAAGCAAATGCATCCGCGGACCTGGCTGGTATGATTATTCACAGCACAGGGAGGGAAGGTGTTATGTTGTCATATTTCCTCTTGCCCTCTCTTCCCCATTGTTAATCTTGTATTGTTGCACGGTCCATTGTCTCTACGGTATTGTGTCTCTCTCCATCATGTCCCCGTGTCCCATTGTCTCTCTGTGTCCTTTGTATCCCCCTAACCTGCCTGTGTCTCCGTGTTCCTGTGTCTCTATGTGAGTCCCTACCACCCCCCCATGTATGTTACGTAATTTATATATTTTAAAAACACCATGCAATGAACCATTGTTAGATCGATACATGAATGTGTACATTTGTATTTGATGACGGTGAGTGTGCAGCGATCCACTGGAGATGCACGCGTCTCATTTGCAAGGACATGAAGCCTCTGAAGAGATGGACTTAATTTCTTCAAATTAGCCACCGTGGGATAATTCAGCTGGACCAGAGATGCTATTGACATGTTGGTGGGATTTTAGCCAGCACCCTCGGGTTAGCATTCCTGATCGTTATTGAGGACTGTGACATTGTCTTTAATGTCCACAGCAGATTGGACTTGGAATTAAATTCTCACGGTGAAAATATGTTTACATGGTCCAACGGGAGAATTCGTCAAATGAATTGTTGTGCAAATTTAAGCTGGCTTCATTTTATTATCGACCACTGAAAATGATATTGCCTATATGTATCATATTTTTTTTTTGCATTCCACGTGGCAACGTTTGAAGAAAAAAGCCATAAAAACGTTCCGCTTGAAAATGCTGGCTTCGTGGGGCACCCGTAGCCAGAGATAGAACGGGAGTCTCATCATTTAAACATAGGACGCAGCTCAAGCATGCCTCTTTCCGCATGATGAATAAGCAAATAAACAATTAAGAGGAATTAAATTGCATTGTGGGAGGGGGGGGGATGAGGGAGTGGGAGACACAGGACGGCTGGAGGGTTTCCAATGAGGGGTAGAAGGGTCCGGGAAAGGTACAGCGAAGGCCGCAGGGAAGAAGCGACAGGACGCGAAGGGAGCCCGGCATCTCTGGCAGAATGAACTTAATGAGGATCTCAAACGAGATGGGCGAGCGTATAACAAATGGTTAGGTTGAGTCAAGGAATTAATCTGAGGCTGAAAATACCCCATCGCCGCGTGGTACAATGCGCGCTATAAAACATTTATTAGACGTGATTACAGACGAGGGTGGTGATCCAGATAGGAAGACATGCTCCTCCGACCTTTGCCTGTCCTCCGCTAACTTTTTTTTCCCATCTGCACAACAATTACAGTGCCGCGTGTGTGGCCTTTCCCTTTTCTTATTTCGCCAGAGGAATTCAATTTGCTTCTTTTTCCTTCTGAGCTAGGCAGCAGGCTTGGGCTCGCAAGGTGCTTTTTTACTGGTGGATTGGCATTTCAGTCACAATGTCCTCGGATTCCAACCCGGAACCACGTGCTGACAGGTGTGGCAATTGGAAGATGACCAAAGTTATTTACTAAATATCTTTGCTCATCCCGGAAATCCTCGATGAGTGCCGATAATTATTTTGAGGTTGCCCTAATTGAGATGTTTGCTCAGTTTCTGTTACTGATTTAAATGCAATACTTTAATGTTCGTTGGAAGAAACTGCAGTGGCTGGAGAAAACTCACATGCTGGGAGAGAACTCTCAAGTTTGCTGGCTGCAGTGTCTCCTACAGACATGCTGTTGCCCTGTTGGTGGAGGTCTCATGCACAAGCACGTGACACACTCACTTGATGAGCTTATCTTTGCGTGATGCACCAACCCCGCCTCAAAGTTGCTGGATGGAGAATCGCCAAAGCATGCCTTCTAGTGATGATCCTGGGAATTGGCACTAGAATCTCATTTTAACTGGAGAGCCAGAATCTCCCTTTTCTTGCTGGATGGAGAATCGCCAAAGCTTGCCTTCTAGTGATGATCCTGGAAATTGGCACTAGAATCTCATTTTAAATGGAGAGCCAGAATCTCCGTGAAAATTAATGGGAATTATGTGGGAACGTTAATTTAAATATAGATTCCTGCACCTTAATTATTCATAGAATCACAATTCACTTCGAGAAAAATTTCTGCGTCGTCATTCAAATTAATGTGATTCTAGTGGCAATTCCCAGCATCGCAATTAGGTGACAATGTTTTGTAAAAAAGTTTTTTTACAACAATACTGCCAATTAGAATTGCTGCACGAGCCCATTAGGAATCGTGTTAACATCAAATATTCACATACCTATCATGGCGATATGGCTCATAGGAATCACCCAGTACTGATGTTTGTTACATAGAAAAAATGATACGAACATGTTTTGAATACAATAAATGACACCAGTGGCATGTAATTTGCACACTTAGTGGGAGTCAATGTAAACTCGTAAACACATTGATGCCCTAGGTACAACAGGAAGCCCCAGTGCTGGTTAAATAAAACAGGCGGTGATTTTTTTTGTCACATTTGAGAATGAGGGTTCATTTAAAAAAAAAAAAACATTATAACGGCAACAGCGAAAACAAAATATCACCCCGTCCAGATTTATGTTTTAATTTTCAACATCGAGCTTGCCACCACAGAATGTCTAATTGAGTAGCTCTTCTATGGATGAAATATAAAGCGAAGACATTGATTCTGTCGAATGAAAAATAGCCGATGTCATTTGCGGTGCAACAGCTGAACTCATCTAATATGAGATGTCTGTTTTTTTTTATGACATTTACCCACGTAACCATTTGGATTAAAGTCATTTTAATGCCACGTTCATTTATTGTCATGCTCTTTTGAGGTCTCAAGTGGATGTGATTAGGTAGATGTCGATGTACATCCATAACATGGCACACACCCCCCGTGAAATATTCCATCTCTTTAGCATTTTTTTTTTCATTTTAAATGAAATGGCATCATGTGCATTTGTTGCAGATATGGGAAGGATAAAAATTGATGGCTTCATGAAAAAATAACACGTGTGTGAACGTCATTGTAGCAAACACTGATGCAATAAGTGTTCGCTCATAACCAATGAAATAAGCTTTTGTGTTGCGTATATGTAGACGTGAATATTTTGAACTTCTTTCGCACTGTACGTAGCCAACCGCATTAATATAATGGTTATGAAACAAGTTTGTATTATGCTCTTAAAGTATGAATATACATTATGATATATATGAGGGCCAAATCAAAAGTAAAAAATGTAACATTTAAAAATATTGTTCGGATTTTATTGCTGGACACAATTAAAGAATCAAGTTTGAATTATACTAAGGTGTAGCCTTACACCTTAGTAAAATACAAATGGGTACAAGTATTTTTCTCACGAATGCAATAATAGATATTAGTATTAATACCAGTAATTATTGAAACATTTCGCTTTATAGTGTGAGCCAATGTATTATTTTGAATTCCTTTAAAAGTGCCGGTAAGTGTGTGTGGGGGTGGGAACAGAGTCGGTGTCAGTGTCAGATCAGTAATCACTCACCACTGATCTCAGTCATCACTCACCACCGATATCAGCTGTGATCAGGAGTCAAACTCAGGCCGTGTCAGATTCATAGCGCAGTGCACGAGCCACTGCACGACTGCTCCGTACCGTTACAACTATACCAATACTATTACGAACGTATTGTGCAAGCATTGTAGTGGATCAGACTGGGTACCATGCGAAGAGTATATTAGGCGTTTATATAAGGGTCCGTACATAAATGACGTCACGCACCTAGTGGGGGGGGGGGGGTCAGACATTTGTTAACGATGTGTGACGAAAGGGGGGGGGGGGGTAGGTTGAGAAATGTGGCGTCACATCAAAATGCGCAACTTTTAATAAATGTAGACAACACGTTCCACTTATTTAAATAGACTTTTTAATAAATGTTTCCTCCGACAACATCAGAGTGCAGCGCCACATTAAATACGCACTACAATAACAATAGTTTAAAGCGATTTGAAGCATGTTTTATTTTCAAAATGGAAATATGGTTTGGGGAGGGGGGGCAGAGCTTTGTGACGTCATATTTGAGGGGGGGTCTGACTTTTAGTGACGCCGTGTGACGAGGGGGGGGGGTCAAAAATCGTCCAAAATCGCGTGACGTCATTTATTTACGGCCCCTAACACACCGCACATGTGCTTGGAGTCACCGTGTGCCTAATCTCGCGTGTTTCCAGGTTGTCACGCATGTTGTTCGGCACCGTGTCTCGACGTTTCGCCTCGCAGCACGTGCAGCGAAACGTCGGACGTCGTGCCGAGCCATGTGGCACGACCGCGGAAGCCTCTGCAGCAGAGGTCGCAAACGGGTTTGGATTCCTTACCCGTACCCGTACCAGGCCGCACCAGGGTCGCAAACGGGTACGGTTATCGGGTACTTGATTGCGACCTCTGGGATGAAGCCATTTTGCAGGCGCGGGTGGGTTGATTCTAGGAACTTGAATTGTGAGAAGAGACAAACGGTGACTCACCAGTGTACGGGTAGCCGGGTATCGGGTAGGGTACGGGTATCGGGTACCCGGTTGCGACCTCTGCTCTGCAGTGCTACCACCTGCCTGTTGTGAGCTGGTAACAACAACAACAACTTACATTTGTAATGCACTCCTAAGTCATCAGACGTTCCATGCCACAGTAAATCGAGTTTTTCTGCACCCCAAACTGCGTAAAGGTAATATTTTGAACATTATTATTCTTAGGTTTTTTCGGTAAAGTCACGTAGGTAAAACATTAAAATTAATAAAAGTTAAATAAAAATAAAATAAAAATCACGACGTTTCGGAGGCAACATAAGTACATATATTTACTTGATACAACATTAAAATTAATAAAAGTTAAATAAAAGTAAAATAAAAATCACGACGTTTCGGAGGCAACACAAGTAAACACATTTACTTGATACAGCTATCGAGCTGTGACGGTTCCACCTGAAGACGGAAGCTTGCGTTGCCTCCGAAACGTTGTGATTTTTATTTTATTTTTATTTTACTTTTATTAATTTTATTTTTTTACCTACGTGACTTTACCGAAAAAACCTAAGAATATGAATCCTTGCAGTCACGAAAGCTTCAAATCTAGAATTTGGAACATTGCAAATGCAATGTGAATTTTTTTTGTACATGTTTGAAGGAGACAGCTGCCGACTTGTTTGACAGACAGCAACCTATGGGCCCTCGCAACGCAGTGGGGCTCATAGACGGCAATTCAGCAGCTGGATTTGAATGCAATGGGCAGGTAACCAGGTGGCTTTTTGAAAGCAGATGTGATGGGTCTGGCGGGCTCTCCTGCAGTGCCTATGACAAGGACATGGGACAGGGCTATCTGCCTTAATAATAATGAGCACACCGCCGGCGCCGAGAGATATGACTGCTGAAGAGCACTACACTGCTTAATAAAGGAATAAAAAAAATTGAATCTGACCACTGCTCATCTGATGCTTGATATGAAAAGAAAAGGCAGATAGAAATGTCATATCAAACGCTGTGCGCGTGTGTGCACGGCTGTATATGGGCACTTCTTTCTGTATTTGTCTTGCTGCTTCCATTTCTCTGCGACACCATAGACTCGCATGTGGGCATACTCTCTGTGTGTGTGGACATACTCTCTGTGTGTGGACATTCTCTCTGCGTGTCTGCATCCACACAAGTTTCTGTCTGTGTGTGTAGGGGAGCGGTGGTTAGTGGTTAGCGCTACGCTGCGCTACGAACCCGGTGACCCGGGTTCGATTCCAGCTCACGGCCAACACCCAGTGACGATTATCTGAACCGTTCTTGGGCCTCACCTAGGTCGACTCAGCCTCAAATGAGTACCTGGTGCGATGTGCACACATCGCCACTGGGGAGACAAAGGCTGCCGGGCATCGTGTTGGCAACCCACCCCCTCGTGTGCCGTGTCGGCCTTCATAGGTGCTACTCGCTAGCAGCACCTAACAATCTGTCACAGGCTATACGGGAGATCTTCTTGGTTCTTTCGGTAAAGTCACGTAGAAGGGAAATAATAAAATAATGAAAATAAAAATACTATTTTATTATGTTTTATTTTTATTATTTTATTATTTCCCTTCTACCTGACTTTACCGAAAGAACCAAGAAGATGAATCTCTGCAGTCACGAAAGCTTAAAATCGAAATTTATACGGGAGATCTTTGTCTTTGTGTGCCTGTATGTACATATTTGTGGGGAGTGGTGATGCAGCGGTTAGATCACTGTTAGGACCCCACCGACCTGAGCTTGATTTCAGGCCAGGGCCAACAACGGCGGCAAGTGGTATCGAAACTTGTCCTGGGCCCCCCATCAAGTCGGCCTTACCTAAGTAACCCAGGCAGTGTGTACATATCGGTACTGACGAAACAAAGGTCTGATGTTGTGTGATGTTGGCCACTCCATCGCTCTGTGCACCATGTTATCCTGAATAGGTGCTTACTCATAGCACTTCTCCCAACAGGTCCATAGGGCTGCTTGTGGGTGACCTGTGTCTTTGTTGAAGTATGTGTGTGAGATCATCTGTGTGTCCATGTTTGTGTCTATGTATTTCGTATGCATCAGTACATATGTGTGTGCTGTTGTGGAAGCACACGTTCACAAGAGCAACGAGCAAATTCAAGCTGAGAGTTGGTGTGCATATGCACAGCTAAATGTTTTTCTTATTTATCTTAAAAATGCCTAAACCTCTGTGGTCTGTTGCCACAATCCATCTTGGCACTGGCTCGCAAATCACCGCTTAGCATGAACCGTTAACCCTTCCATTGCAAGGCCCTTTGGCACGCGAAAAATAACCGACCAATAACTTGATTCCACTCCGACCGCGCTGTGATTCATGCTCAGAAAACACAAAGACGCCGAGCTGTGGCATCGTTTGCTCAAAATTTGCCGAACGTGCCTTTCACTGGTGGGTTTTGTGAATCGTTCACAGTAAAATACCAAACTTTATGCTCCGTCAGGTAAAGCTTTGCGTGGGGCATTCGTAAAGGTTATGACGTTTTGTTTCACTTAAGATGTAAACGCGTGGCAATCTCCCAAGAGATGGCGGTATTTACTCTTGCAATAAAGTTACGTGTGCGTGCGTGCGAACGCAATTGACTGCACATAAATGCTGTCAGCAGAAAAATGTTGATGACGTTTTCCCAAGTTCGGTAATGTACATTAATGCAACAAAATTAACCAAAGTACATTTTATGCATCGTCTGCACACTGTCATGAAAAATGCTTCATGCTTGCTAGTTTCGTTCATAATTATAACTGTTGGGGTATTTGCCGAGATGGTTTTAAATAATTTCGAAAAATATCTGTACACAGCAGGACAGCGTTGAAATTTTTTTTTGGATCAATGAATCATTTTCACAAGGTTGCGGAATAAAACACATCTGGCTTTGCCATTACAGTGCCTCGGGTCGTGATCGTTAAGGCCTCGAATTGATAACAACGCACAATGCAGTTGTTCAATTTTGATGCACAGTGCATGATACAATTGCCTCTGTGTTCATACTTTTAGGTTTTTTCGGTAAAGTCACGTAGGTAAAAATAATAATAATAAAATGATAATAAATGAAAATAACTCAATTAAATCACGACGTTTCGGAAGCAACACAAGCCTCAGTCACCAGGTGTAACTGCTAAAGTAAAATTACTGTAGCGTGTTATAATTTATACTGGAGCAGTTACACCTGATGACGGAGGCTTGTGTTGCTTCCGAAACGTCGTGAGTTAATTTAGTTATTTTCATTTATTATTATTTTATTTTAATTATTATTTTACCTACGTGACTTTACCAAAAAAAACCTAAGAGTATGAATCCCTGCAGTCACGAAAGCTTTAAATCCATAATTAATGCCTCTGCGTTACAACGTATCGGATCAATTTAATACGACAATGGCCCATATTGAATCAATTCAAGGATTCTTTACGGGAGTTGTAGCGCGAGAGCCATTTACAATGAATTTTGTCTTTGGCAATTCTGGAGTTGTAAACTGGTCACAGAGGGGCAATTATTTTTCACACTTTAGCTTATTAAACCTATTTATATATCCATAGCTACGTTTTGTTTATGCCTGCACTAAAATACAGTACCACCACACCAGGGTACTTATATTACTTTGAGATAATCTAATCGTTGTCCATGCCACATACAAGAATGGAAATACAGTGGCCAGTCTTGTACAATGCCATATCATCCGGATGAATACAAATTATTTTTTTTCTAACACGATCACTCCCACCAAACATACACAAAGTTACATATACACAAACATCAATATGCAGATTTGCCTATTAACACAATAAATAGCACTACAATTGGCTGTTTAAGCTGCTGTGTTTTTAAAAAAAATCTATGGTTGTTACAGTAATTATGAGGTTTGACACGGACACACAGACACGAACTGCACATTACCCCATTTACAAATGAGCACACGTGTAGCGGTCCTGTCTGCTGTACTTAGATAGATTGCTGCAAAACTCACATAATGGAACTGATGCGAGCACACACACATAGGCACGCTACCATGCGCACCAATTGCATCTCTTTACATAATTTAAAATGCATGGAGTTAGACGCACAATGGCCATTAAAAGACACAGTTTGGTGAATGTGCTTTGCTTAAAATTGCCTGTACACACATATTTACACAGATTGCATTGTCAGGTTTTTTTGTTAAGGTTTCTCAACAATGAGTATAATACGTTTATCTTCTGAACGTACAAAGCAATCACGGTATTTTTTTGGAGAATAAATGCATCATTCAAACCAAAATCTCCTCTCTCCAATCCAAAAGAAGACTCCCCATAATCATTCCATACATTTCCCCCATTGCTCTGCACGTTTTGTCCGTGGCCAAATGCCGCATGCATAAACATTTTTTGTGTAATTATTTTGATTGCAACGTTTACGAGCAACACGCCGTGTTGCAATTCATTCGGGGGTCCATTGCAAACAACTTGTAAATGCCACGTGCATAAATCAGACCACCCATTGTCCGTAAGACCCTGCCCAGCCATTCCCCATACCAAAGGGGGTCTTCACTGCTCGGTAAGAGATCAGAACATATTAAAAACTATTTTAAGATACTAAACTCTTTTATATTTGAGCAGGTAGGGCCCGCTGAGCTAGAAAGCTCTTTTTCAAATGATGGCACAACGAAGTGGCTTATCAAGTGGACATTTTTGGCAACCAAATACTGTAAACCAGTGGTTCTTAACCTTAACTGCAACCTGCACCCCCCTTGCTTCTCAGAAAGGGCACATTGCACCCCCAGAGGATGCGTGCACCCCAGGTTAAGAACCACTGCTCTAAACGCATGTTTCTAAATGTGGAGGGAAAAACCGGAGGACCCGGAGAACAATCCACGCGACCATGGGGAGAACATGCAAACTACAATTATACAGCAGCAGGCGTCAGGGTTGGGATCGAAGCCACGACCGCCTGCATACCAAGCGAGGGAGTTAACATCTCGCCACCACAGCGCTTAAATGCTTCGTGTCATGACGCCCAGGGTTCAAATCCTTGGAAAATGATATCGATGTTAAACACATTATAGATGCGACCACGAGGTGTACAATCATGCGATACTCTTGAATTATAAGAAAAGGTTTTCCCCTTTTTTCCATCAACAAAACAGATGTTAAGATCTTAAAACACCAAACTGAAATCTTTTACAAGGAATCGTGTCTGCATTAGCCACAATACTTGTGGTCAGAATGCAAACAAAAAACATACTCTGATAATATATGCATTGTCTTTGAAACTGATTGGTCCACACCAGAGACAGCTTTCTTTTGAGCCTCGTCTCAAAACGGTGTTAGACCAGAGGACGCCAAAAGGTGAACAGCACAAAGACAATGCACTCTCAGAGTAATGAGAGCTCGGGGTGAGCTGCTACAACATGGGACCTCCTTCGCGAGTATCAAAATATGAGAATAGGTTTTCCCCTTTTTTTCTGGCAGATTATATCTTATATACGATCATCACGATAATCATGATCATTGTCAATCACTTTACAGTCTCGATGCTTGCAGCCACTCTTGGTAGATCACCATCAGCATCATCACCATCGGACAACCATAATCTTTAAGTCATTACAACTAAGGCCACTCACAGTGAAACAGGGCCGCTGGACAATGAAGCTAATAATGACTTTACTGTGCACTCAGCCCAACTTAAATAGTTTTTTTCTTTTTTTTTGTGCAACCGATTAAGGTTAACATTTGAGTTTGGCACGGCGCTATGGTCTAGCTCCGGGCCCACTTATTAGGATGTGCCCGGTTGCCCGCTGGTCCAATCAAACACCGTGGCCACCTAAGACGAGCAGCGCTTACGTGTGCCTCTCGTTCTAAAAGCACAATTTGTGGATCGTTTATGCGCCGTCGTGTGATGGACTTACAATACAAAGGTCAACAGTTCAATCTCCTGGCTCCGTAGTTGAAAGAACGAGCTAGTTTATTCAATCCCTTTGCTTCTGTCCACCGAGCAGTACAAATGGGTATAACCACATAACGTCTATTGGCAGGCTCCACGTGGTGTGGTGGTATAGTGTGATTACTCCTCGACTTGCCAATCACTGGTACCAGCGGTGTCAAGATCGGCCTCTGTGGAGGAGGCTCGTGAAGGACGCTGCTGCTGCTGGGCAGTTGGAGGCAGTCGCCCTCCAGCAACAACGGAGAGCAGAGGAGCGACGCTCACAACAACGAGTAGAGCGTCGGGCGGATAAAACACTGGATTGGAACAATAGGGGGCACAGGTGGTGCATCAGTCAGTCATCTCAGTAATTCAACCGATGGCACCTGGGTCTGTCTCGTGATCTACTGCCAGCAGGCGTTCGACACTTCACGTGGCCTTAAAGTGCACATGGCCTGGCACAAGTGAGGTGGTGATATCACCACCACTTAGTGGCGAATGGCGGTTGATGTTGTTGTTGAGGTACTATCTAAAGATACCTTCCTCGAGTCGAGGCCCGTCCACCTGTAGTGGCCTGAGCAGGCACTTGCAGGGTTGCACCTTAACCTTTTTCATGTTTTCCTCGCACAGAAAGCAACCGGTGAACTATGGAAAGCTGCACAATCTAAAAACAAATCTATTGGAACTGCGTGGGACTATTTCTGCGATCATATTACGTATAGGTTGCAAGAAAATGCTCTTACAGCAATTCAAATCGTTGCACTGAAACTACCCGAATATGTCAAGGTGGGATAACGGCATCCACATCGCGATCTGCCTCGCTTGCGATTCCCCGGCCATCCAGCTGATTGACGTGGCCTTGGCAGTTTTGCTATCGGGCCCTTTTTTTTGAGCGACACAAAAGGCCCCAACATATTTGCTCTCTTTATGAATTACAATACAGGGTGGTGTGAGCTCGGATCTATTGCTGCGCCAATCATCCGATACAAGGCACTGACATTTGACTTTAAGTCTCCCGCAAACATGGTACATTTCAAAAGCGTTTAATTCTTATTCTTAACCTTTACAAATTGCTCGCACGCCTCTGCAATACCTCCCCGTTGATAAGGATATTGAGATATTTTTTACAGCATTTTTTTACAAGTTATTATCTCAGTTAAAGAGCGTTACCAAGAGATAGATAATACGTTTACAGTTTTCAATATTTATCTTTTCAATGAAAGGTATTCTATGAAACCATATGTTTGTAAATGCCTTGGAACATTTATATGAACATTCCATGCATAATGTTGTAATGATAGAGGTTTTGTTTGGCATTTAGCTTTTCACAATAGCCACCTGATTCAAGCTGCGCTCTGATCTGATCCTATTTTAGAGTTATATTTGAAATTATTCTAGCACTTTTGAGCCGAGTGATGATGTGTGATGTATTCGGTAAGTCCTCCCTTAACGCATTTAAACATAACTAGTTTTCGCTATCACACTTATCGTACAACTTGTAATGTGGAACGTGCTGCTGTTATAACGCGGTTTTTGAGCGGTCAACAACAAACTACTTTCTTGAACTGCGCAGCTGAGCTCTACGACAGAGGTCGCAAACGGGTTTTGATTCCTTACCCGTACCCGTACCCGGCCGCACCAGGGTCGCAAATGGGTACCCGTACCCGTACCCGACCTGGTACGGGTACCCGTTCCCTACCCGTACCCGTAGCCTACCCGAAATGAGTGACAAACGGTTACTCACCAGTGACTCACGGCCTACCCGTACCCGTACCCGGCCGGACCAGGGTCGCAAACGGGTACCCGTACCCGTACCTGCCCGGGTAAGGATAGCCAGGTATCGGGTAGGGTACGGGTATTGGGTACCCGGTTGCGACCTCTGCTGTACGATACGGTAAGCGCAATGAGATAGTACCTGGCGTACCCTCATCTCAGTTCTTTGTCCCACCACAGGATGACTGCATGTTGATTTCATAGTGCCAATGTGATTCAGTGCGGTAATTCTTCACCAAGTGTGGTCTTAGCTTAACACGGCACTTGTCAGGAACGCATCTAACCGCATTTGTGAAACTCTGAAAAATGGGCTGACGTGGCCACGTGATGGCAGTGCGTCAGTGGGCTCAGGAACCCGCCTGTGTGGACCTTGAGATGGCTCTCCACTTTCGTGGGAGGACAAACATCAAACATCCCAGTTCGTGGCCGTCATAAATAGTCTTGAGAATCTGCGAAGCCTTCTTGGATGAACAAATGGCATTGCATGGAGGAGCTGGGGTGGCCCACAGTTTATCCCAGCACAAGCAATGCACTCATAGATTCACGGTATTCTACTCAGTGGATGTACACAGGCAACAGATGGTTTGCGTGCCCAAATATATTAACTCGTGTCGAACCAGGATTTTAATTCAGTCACTTCATACCCCATCCAGTGTGCTAGATATCACGCCATAGTAAGTCTGAACATGGTATGCAAATTTGCACTCCGGATTTAAGACGTGGAGCGGTCTGAAGGGTTTTGAGCCTCTGGGAATGTCTGTATGTTGTTTGCATGTGCCATGTTGTATGTATGCATGTTGATCTTGTATTGCACCGTACGTAGCCAACCGTGCTAATCGAGGTGCGGGGGAAGGACAACAAACTAAAAACAAAAAGCAGTTCTAAAGAAATGAGTTTTCAATCTAGATGATTTAAAAGTGCACAGCTCCAGTGGCTTTCTAATATCGGAAGGAGGGTTCCAGACGGCCGCAGAAGCGCATCTGAAAGTGTGCGATGTGGTGACCACCGTCTTTGTTCGACGGTTAGCCAAAAGCCGCTGCTTGCGAGGATGACCGGTGTTCGCGTGATGCTGGTTTACGCTCCTTGACGAGATCAGCAGCAAGGTATTGGTGGTTCATTTGCGACAAGCACGTTGGGTGTAATGAGCGCAATCTGATCATGTATTCGTTCGGCATTATCCACTGATGTAGCCTGGATGGTCACCCAAGGGACGCCCATGGAAAACGCAGGTTCCTAGGGGTAAAAACCCCTCCGAAACACGAGGCAGACCGTTCAAGTACGATTTTAAAGCAAAGCGTTTCTTCTTGACGCCGGGACTCGGCTCACGTTCTTTGCCTCCCGCTGCTCTGCCTTGAAATCGTGCAGCTTAATGCGGGGCGAAATTCGCGTAACAAAATGCACCGCTCCACAGTGCGCCTGCAACAGGGCGGTGAGCGGTGCGGAGCCGTCCCTGTGGGCACGAGCGAACATTGAGAGCGCGAATAAGCCGTCGGAGCGATTCCACGTTGTTCGAAGAGAAGAGATGCTAACACGTACTGTATGTCAACACACTTGGGGGAAGGGGGGGGGAGCTCTGTAAGCCAATCAAAAAGATCAGTCATCGCAGCATGATGTGCGACCATCTGTTCGGGCCTACTGTACTTTTTGTTCATCCATCAACCCCGTGAGACCACGTGCACTTTTTTGTGATTGGCTGCAAGCTCTGATCGTACATATATAATGACAGGGTGCCATCTGTTGACCAGAAGGGGCAATCACGAGTATGGGTGCCTTATATAATAACCAACTAGAAGAGGGGTGAAACTGGGTTAAAGGTTAAGGGCGTGGTCAGTCGGCAAGCTTCGGGAACTTGCTCGAAGGTTCTAGAAGGGGGCCTGAGCCACGCTGAGGAGTATATAAGGGGGACGTGACCAACGGTTCGGGCTGTCGTGGGATCCGGGTCCTGGCTGCCGCCGCTGTGTTCGCCATCATCTCTCTTCATCGTCCGGCCGCGTGGCCGGTCCTCGGCACGGCTCCCATCGTCGTCGTCGCTATATTAGTCAGCCAGCTGTGTAGTGAGACGCCGACGATGGGGCTGTGTGGATGGGTCGGCGATGCGTAGCCGTGTATGTCTATATGTCGCCCAGTGATTGTGCCTGGAGTGTGATGAATGAATAAGAAGCCCTCTGCACGTTGCGTCTTTTCAGAAGTGGCTCACTACACACACATACATACCCGGTTATAATTCAAGGATGAGTGCATGTCCGTATGTGGGTTCGTGTGAATGGAAGTGTTGGGATTTCTCAAGTTGGAGGGGGCGGCGAGGGAGGTGCATGAGAGGAGTGGGGACATGGGGAGCTGGGTTGAAGGGAACGGCCACAGATGCTAGGAATTATTTCGATGATTTGGCTGCTATCAATGTCCACATAATAAGGCAATTCGTCGAGCTATCATTTGTAGGTAAGTGGGCTTTACCTGGTAAAATTAAATTGTTTGCTTTTAGTTTAAATTTTTGTCCGATTTGTTACCCTTTCCTATACTTGTTTTGTTTTGTTGTGACGTTCTGACCTGCTCCTTGCTGGACATCTGTGATAAAGAACTGTATAGCTCATGGGATTCCTCCAGTGTAAATAAATATTCTGATGCTGTTAAGTCGGAAGGAAGTTAAATGCTGTAGCCGATGGGGATGGGACATGAGGTTCGGGTGAGATGAACATGCGAACAACACGGGTTCAAACCCTCACGTCGGACTGTACACTGGTTTTGTTTGACTCGCCAATCGGCCACGGCATCTATCCATTCTAGATTTGAAGCTTTCGTGACTGCAAGGATTCATATTCTTAGGTTTTTTTCGGTAAAGCTTGTGTTGCCTCCGAAACGTCGTGATTTTTATTTTATTTTTACTTTTATTAATTTTAAATTTTTACCTACGTGACTTTACCGAAAAAACCTAAGAATAGGCATCTATCCACTCAGCGATGCTGTTTGTAACTCGAGTAATGACGTAGAAGTCCTCCTGCTGTGTTTGGTTCACACCTGATGACGGTTGCTTGTGTGGCGATCGAAACGTCGCGATCTATTATTTTTTGTAACTACGTGACTTTACCGAAAGAACCAAAGAGTATGGATCCCTGCACTCACGAAAGCTTAAAATCATATATTTTAAATGTCACGATTACCTAAATTGGCTCTTACCTCTCTCTCGAATGGGCTAAATGTTTTTGGTCGTGTCCCTCCTTATCCCCCCCCCCCAAGCCCGCCGCCACCTCCAAGTTTGCCAATGTGGGGAGCGCAACAGCCGCTTGCACACCCTGGCATCACCAGACACGTGGGCGGAGTGCCCCCCTCCCCCATCGACGACAACGCGAGTCGGGCACCGCCCGCAGAACGATGTGATGATGGGTGTGATATAATTTTTTTTTGTTAACCCGGTTAACGTCGACATTTGCAGAAGGAATCTGCCGCTGGCGGTTTAGCTCAAAGATTAATACATTTCCGTTGAACGGAGGCAAGAGGGCCATTCTGGCCAAGAGATGTATATAAGAGATAAATTACATCATCGCTCACGCGCTTACAGAAGGCTCCGGTGCACAGTGAAGGGAAATCAAGAAATGTCTTTGAGCGACGTGTTTTATTATATTCCTAGCCTCCCTTTATCACGTCGCATCGCGCCAGGTGTCAACTTTTGTGAATGTTTCCTCTAAAACTACAAGCAAAAGAGTCTGACTGAAAATGACATTTCACCCCCAAGACCAGTTCGATGAGATCATGGATTTGGATGAGGTCAATTTTTTTTTTACCCAGAATTCCTTGGCATGTGATGAAGTAAGAGAAAAATAACACGAATGCTTTTCCAGAAATGAGCTGCAAAAAATGGCATAATGTGTCTGTTAGCTGTAGTTCTTGAGGACGTGCAGAGATTTGGTTGATGGTTAAAGCAGTGTAAAGAGTTAATTTGATTTTCAGAAGTTTTCAGCTTCATCCAAGGATGAAAACATGAAGAATTTAAATTCAAATTCTAAGATATTTCCCCATGAATATAAAACGCATTCGTTCATGAGTTTCAATTATTGTTTTATGTTGAATGACATAAATTGGTGTCGTTTTTATTTATATTTTTGGGGGGATTGGTGGCACAATAATGAGTGCACTGCACTATCAACCTTGCGACCTGAGTTAAACTCCTTGTCCACGAATAACATGATATCTGAACCGGTCCTGGGGCTCTCTTCACAAACCCACACTGACCAGTCTGGTGAAGTGGCAAATGAAACTATTTTTTTTATTTTACCAGAGTGAGCTATGTAGCTCTTTTTCAGAAGCGACCTGGCCACAAATGATAGCTCATGGAAGTGGCTTATCACGTGGAAATGTATAGCAGCCAAAATCCTCTAAACGCATGTTTCTAACTGTGGAGGGAAAACGGGAAGACACGGATGAAAAATCAACGCGACCACAAGGGGAACTCCAAATATACAACAGGCGTCAGGGTCGGGATCGAACCCACGACCTCTTAATTCTGGATTTGAAGCTTTCGTAACTGCAAGGATTCATACTCTTGGGTTTTTTTTTTCGGTAAAGTCACGTAGGAAAAAGATAAATAATAATAATAAATAATAATATAAGAAATCATATAAATAAAATAATAAGTCACAACGTTTCGGTGGCAACACAAGCTTCCCGTCTTCAGGTGGAACCGTCACAGCACAATTGCTGTATCAAGTAAAGAGAAATCCCAAGAGACCCGACCTTGTATATATACTGGTTGGGTCTCTTGGGATTCCTTGTGTTGCCTCGGAAACGTCGTGATTTATAATTGTATTTCTATTATTTATATTATTTATTATTTATTTTGTAACCACGACCTCTTGCCTACCAGGCGTGGGAGTTAGCATCTCGCCACCGCCAGACTGTCCCCATGGCAGACATTGCATGGGTAAGGCCAGGGGCGGTTTCTTCATTAGGGCGATTGGGCGACGCACCACCAATGTCATTCAACCACAGAGTCACGCTAGCCGTCACTGTGCCTCTGGATATAGTCCAATCAGCGTCATGCTACGTTCTGTGGAGTACCGCCTCTTTTTGGGCGATTTCCCTCCGGCTGAGAATCGCCCAGAGTGTTCCCATAGACTTACATTCAAAGATGTTTTTTTTCGAACGGGGGCGCTGCAATGCATTCTCTATGGCTTCCGGGAGGGCTCGCCCTAACGTGCTTACGTCATCATACGTGCTTACGTCATCATACGTAAGCACGTTTCATCCAACAATATAATTTGTCGCCACCTAGTGGAATCTTTAATAAAAGAAACTTGAGTGGTTTGTTTTAATAGTGAGTATAGAAACAAACAAGATGTATTGTAAGAGTCACTTTATTTTTCATTAATATTAAAGAAGTGAAGTTGCCTTTACATGCTTAAGCTGTTAATTTATCCATTGCATGGGTGGACCTTATCCTTATCAATCATCCAGACATTTGCCCCCCCTGAGAGATTTTGCAGGAGCCGCCACTGGGTAAGGCCTTCATCCTTGCAATGGATTGACAAAACACTGAAACTCACTGCCTTTCACGCATCATTTATCCATAGCCATTGCAATGGAGTGAGGTCACGTGCAAGTGAACCGCAATATTTCTCACAACGTGGCCAGGTGGCTGGCTGCAAAGAGTGGCGGTGATGGGGGGGGGGACGCGAAACCACGTGACGAAGAGGGAAGGCCACAATCTGACCGGATGTCAGACTATATTCTTAGGTTTTTTCGGTAAAGTCACGTAGGTAAAAATTTTAAATAACAATTAATAAAAGTTAAATAAAAATAAAATAAAAATCACGACGTTTCGGAGGCAACACAAGCTTCCGTCTTCAGGTGGAACCGTCCTAACAGCGTGCTTCAGCCGCACCGAACCTCACAAAAATAATATTCAGGGCCTACCTTGGCTCCTCCCACCCTCAACCAGTATATATACAAGGACTGTTTTCTTGGAATTTCTCTCACTTGATACAGCAATCGTGCTGTGACGGTTCCACCTGAAGACGGAAGCTTGTGTTGCCTCCGAAACGTCGTGATTTTTATTTATTTTTTATTTTACTTTTATTAATTTAACATTTTTACCTACGTGACTTTACCGAAAAAACCTAAGAATATGAATCCTTGCAGTCACGAAAGCTTCAAATCTAGAACGGATGTCAGACATCAAAACATTGTACGGGGAGGAAGCTCTCTCAATTGAAATATGCAGCAATGGGGCGGGCAGAAGCGAAAAAGGCCACTTCAAGGGTACACTGGCGATGGATATTGCAGAAGAAGAAATACAATTGAGCAACGACACATATTTGTTGAATGCATACCAGTTTAAGTTGTGGTACCGTACTGTCATTTATGTTGTGCAATGTACTCACTCACATTTTAATACACATTGTAAGACGCCCTATTGCCGTTTGTTTTCATGAAGAGAGTAGTATTCATGACGAGGGTATTCGGTCAGTCAGGCAAGATTCCAGCACACAAACAACTCACATCCGCAACGGTGCATCAGACTCCGCAAAGAATGTGAAAAAATCTACAATACAGGATAATTGATTTAATCTCCCTTTTAAAAGATCACACACCGAATAGGTTTGTCCATTAATTCACTACTTTGTACCCTTGTCAAACGACATAGGGATTTAATCATACTGGTAGGAACCTCCTGGTTCCACCAGCCCACAGGGGATTATTGTGTCCGTCCGTCGTGCATCAAAAAATAGGAGGGGTGGGGCTGGGTGGAGAGGGAAGGGGCTGGGTGGGGAGGGTGGGGAGGGGCTGGGTGTGGAGGGTGAGGCTGGGTGGGGCTGGGTAGGGGGGGCTGGTCACCCCGTGGTGCCCTTATAAAAGTCAACGTTTAACCTACTCACGCCGGCTTGTGCCCGCCCTCACAGTCGGCCATATTTGCGGAATACACCACGCCGCCGTTGACCCTGGCCATTGACCGAGCAACCCAACGTTTCTACCAGCTCCCTCCGCAGGAATGTGTTTAATAGCCATGATCTATCCATTTCAAGATGGAGGCTTCCCCAAACTGTTTCCTTTTCTCATGTTTATGCGGGTAAAATTACAACTTACTACAGCATTAATGATTAAATTACAATCGCCACGGAAATTATCTCCAACAATCATTTAAATACTGTAGAAGCTTCCACGTACCTCCGATTAGCGCGGTTGGCTACGTACGGTGTGAAAGAAGTTCAACGTGCGTTCAGTGCAATCTTTAATAATAATAATAAAAATGTTCTAAATATTGCTTGCTGCGACTATCAAACTAACGGTAGGGACTTTCACACCATCAATATTTTGGATGGGCCAAGAGATCAACCTCTGAGGACACTCTCACTGCCACGATCACCACCCGGGTGACTTAACCCCATTCAACAAAAAAATCACAATAACTCGATTCTCACTTGACAGCTCAAAGAAAAAATAAAGGCTCAAAAAAAAAATAAGTTTGGGCAGCTCTTGAAACCGTTATTTATTCATTTTTCATTCAATAACACATTTTGAAATATGGTACACTTGTTTTCATATATCTCCTGCAACTGAATAAATTGTAGAAAGCTGTACACAAAAGCGCAATGTTTTGGACGTATGGCTCTACCGCAGAGGTCGCAACCGGGTACCCGATACCCGTACCCTACCCGATACCCGGCTACCCGTACCCGGCCGGTTACGGGTACCCGTTTGCGACCCTGGTGCGGCCGGGTACGGGTAGACCGTGAGTCACTGGTGAGTAACCGTTTGTCACTCATTTCCCAACGTCTTGTCTGCTCTAACAATTCAAGTTCCTAGAATCAACCCACCCGCGCCTGCAACGTGGCTTCATCCCAGAGGTCGCAATCAGGTACCCAATACCCGTACCGGTCGGGTACGGGTAGGGTACGGGTACGGCCGGGTACGGGTACCCGTTTGCGACCCTGGTGCGGCCGGGTACGGGTAAGGAATCAAAACCCGTTTGCGACCTCTGCTCTGCCAATTTCAGCGTGGATAGTTGGAACCTGACCCTGTTGGTGGTTCCTTGGCAGGGTTTAAAAAAATATATATTTTATGATTCGTATTATTTATATTATTACTTTCCTTTCCTCCCTGGCTCCTGCGTTCCGTTTCCCCTGGAGATGCATCCGGATTGACTTGGGCGTCTTGCGGTTGTGCCCCGCTTTCCAGAGGTGTGGACTCGAGTCATGTGACTTGGACTCGAGTCAGACTCGAGTCATGAATTTGATGACTTGCGACTCGACTTGGACTTGCATAACAATGACTTTGTCCCACCTCTGCCGCTTTCCTTGCTAAAAACGCTCCGCTCAAATCACACACATTCACCCACCCCCCCCCCATATAGTGCGACAGATGTGTGGGTGCCGCGCTCGCTGGGCTACGGAAGGATGCAGTGAGCAGCAAGGCTTTTGTTTGTATTGGTGGGTCAGCGGGCAGGCAGAGGTGGAGCTTGGGGTCTTCAGACAGGCTTTAGCAGAAAATATAGGCCAGCTAGAAGAAGTGATGCAGGGGGTCTGGGGTCCCCCCCCCAGAAAAAAAAATCTAAATTTGAAAACGAATTTCCTGCCTAAAATATAAAAAAAAATCACTAACACATAAGATTGACTTTTTATTATTTTTTTTACAATAATGTCTAATAGTGTATTGTATTACCTTGTTCTGTTTTACCTTTTCTTGTTTCATTGTATGCAATGGCAGAGATTATGGATTCATAAAGTACAACCATAACCACAATCATATAAACAAAAATCTATTTTATAGCAATATATTGGGGAGGACATTTTGAGCATATTTGAATATATTGGGGGGGGGATGTGTCCCCCCCCAATATACATTATAATTACGGTCTTGATGCACTTCCAAGTTCTATATACTTACCGTATGCAAGGCTTAATTTGTCACTCATTTAGTTTTTTTTCGGGATCGCTGCGAGGCTGGCTTCGAGTAGAAAATATCAGCGTTGGGAATATAATAATATGGAGAGAGAAAAAACGTGAGCGCTGGATTTTAGGACTGGGTTTAAACCATCGGCCACACCATTTTGAGTCAGATTTTTGGAAAACACAAATTAATCTCAAATACCATTATGGGTGGCCTTTGTCAATGGGGATGACATTTAGCTCCGTGGAAATTAACGCCATCATCCAAGCTCTCCCAAAGCGAGGCCTTAATGAAAGAAATATGTAAAAATTATATTATATATCAGCATTTACAAGTAAAAAACAACTACACTGGTAAATTTTTGACTTAAACTTTCGTGACTGCAGGAATTCATATTCTTTGGTTATTTCGGTAAAGTCATGTAGATAGAAAAATTAATAATAAAAAGAAAGTAAATACAAATAAAATAAACATAATAAAAACAAAAACCACTAATGTAGACTCAGTTTAATAATAACCATTACTATAGTCTACATTATCGACTGCCAGTACACTCACTCAGATTAAGAACCAGGCTACAGTCTACATTATAGACTGCCAGTACACTCACCAAACTTAATAACCAGGCTACAGTTTACATTATAGACTGCCAGTACACTCACTCAGATTAAGAACCAGGATACAGTCTACATTATAGACTACCAGTACACTCACTCAGATTAATAACCATTGCTATAGTCTACATTATAGACTGCCAGTACACTCACTCAGATTAAGAACCAGACTACAGTCTACATCAGTGGTTTTTGTTTTTATTATTTTGATTATTATTTTTCTATCTTCGTGACTTTACCGAAAGAACCAAAGAATATGAACAACACTGGTATAAAACGTATAACAACTAATGGAAATTGACTACAGCTACGAGAAATCGTTGAAGAACATTAACACAGGCGGCGAATTTGGTCTTAAGATAGCGCACACGTTCGCGTCATCGTTTGTGTATCTTAGCGTAGGCAACATTGGATAAAGCCGCTCCTTACGAGTTACACGACAGACAACGCATTCCATCGCTCGACACTGCGGGCAGCCGTGCAGACAGCTGGCCGGTACGATGGCCGACAGATGGAAAAGCGGGCGATTCTACAGGCACGCTGGATGATGGGACGTGCCAACAGACAAGACAGCCGGGTGGCGTACGTGCACGTTGACTGTCAGACAGGGTAGGGCCCGGCGTTTGTGTTGATCGGCAGCCAGCCAGACAGACAGGCAGGCGGGTGGTCTGATATGCTGGTGCACAACACAAACCAATATTTATTTACACGTGCGCGCGTGTGTACGGCTGTGGTTGGTGTTTCACACTGCGGCTCATTGTTTCAGCGGTGGACTGCGGCACACGTGCTGATTGCGAAAGGGTCGTACACTCGAACAGAAGCAGCCAAAGCGATACGAATGGTGTGCAACGTGCCTGACTGGAAATGACAAGCTGTGTTTAAAATGCTATTGTTGGGATTGTAAAAAAAACACTATTAACTTTCCTTCCCTTTATTAATGCTAACCCTACTCCCTCCCTTTGATGCTGCTAATCCTGCATAATGCACGGGCATAATATGACTTTGAAACCCCCCGGCCACCTTCTACGCATTCCACAAGTAGTGACTAATCCCATATCTGCAATTCTCATAAATATGCTAAATTCCTCTTGATATGCAAATTCCTTTGTCAAGGCGCTCTTCCCCCTCCAACCCAGCTTAAATATACGCTGCCAAGTGTTCATTCAGACGCTGTCTTTCCGACAGACCTGTTCTTCACCTGAGGACGGCTGCTTGCGTTGTGGCCGAAACGTCGTGAGAATAG
Source organism: Lampetra fluviatilis (assembly GCF_964198595.1). Classification (NCBI taxonomy): domain Eukaryota; kingdom Metazoa; phylum Chordata; class Hyperoartia; order Petromyzontiformes; family Petromyzontidae; genus Lampetra; species Lampetra fluviatilis. Next base: position 4,315,610 of record NC_136300.1, read on the forward strand.
TTTTTTTATGTTTTATTTTTATTATTTTATTATTCCCCTTCTACGTGACTTTACCGAAAGAACCAAGAAGATGAATTCCTGCAGTCACGAAAGCGTTAAATCGATACTATCATACATTTAACGCGAAAGCACTCGCGGTTTTAAGTGAGAGAATTTCGTCGCTTCAAAATTAACCTCAAGAATATGTCACGTGACTTATATTAGTTTGCCGTTCTTAAAATGTTTAGATCGTCGCTTGCTGAGAAATTACATGCGCAGTTCTCTTCTGAAACGTTGCGCGCATGGTCAGAGTGATTGTGCTCTTTGAGATGCGCAATGACTCAGTGGCAATAACCAACGGTCATCCTAAGTCCAGGTTTATTGCGTGTCTCCGAAGCGTTTTCAAATTAATGAAAAATTAGGATGACGAAAACTAATTAATGAATCTCAATTGACTTTCACTTGGACGTTGGAAGTCAAATGTCGTATGAAGATTAGCAACTGTTCTGGGAGCGCTAGTATACTCCAGTGAGGCACCTTTGGGAAATGCTAAAATAGGTGACTTATAACCCGCCTCTGGAGAATTCTGGAAATGAAGTTTGTTTTGTGAAACTTTTTTTGAAAGCAGCAAATTACACAGTACAACACAGCTACCATATGCGAACCACATACGAACCACACACATCAATCACACTTCAACCACACACCAAGCACACACACCAACCACACACCACCACACACCACACACACACCACACACACACAGTTTCACGAGCGTGCCGTGCATGACAAGTCCCACATCTGACGACGACAAGCACATCGTACACAGCATGCACAGATGTATTCACGTTTACGAATAAACTTCGAGCACAATTATTGAAAAGCTTTCAAGTTAATTGGTTCCAAAAGGAGAGTCTAAATACCAAACACTAGCACGTTTTTTCATTATTCAGTTGCTTTACATGAAAATCCAAATGCAACGGTCGTATGCTCACAGCTATGGGGCAAACCTTTGAGTTTCACACACACAGCGTGAAGACGTGACATTTTAAACATTCTTTTCAAAAGCCCCCCATATAGTTGCGATACAAAGTGAAACCTCGTTCCAACCGAGCCTAATGTGCGCCGGTGTGTAAAGCTTTGTCCAGCTTAAATTATTTTTATTTCCATTTATGAAGAAGAAGAAAAAAATATATAGTATTCTTGGTTCTTTCGGTAAAGTCACGTAGAAGAGAAATAATAAAAATAAAGCATTTTATTTTATTATTATTATATTATAATAAAATCATAATAAAATAATAAAAATAAAACATAATAAAATATTATGTTTTATTTTTCTTATTTTATTATTTCCCTTCTACGTAACTTTACCGAAAGAAACAACAATATGAATCCCTGCAGTCACGAAAGCTTTAAATCGAAATGTATATATATAGTGTCTCTCTAATCGCCGAGCGCCTCTGTTAAGCAAGTAAGACGAGCCCGCTTGTCAGCAAGAGCAGAAAAAAAACAAATCTCGTTCGGTGTCCCAGTTAACCAAACGATGTTCCTGTGCATCTCCCCCCCACCCCCCCCACACGCGCACCCCTCTCTCTCTCAAATGTGCGCCCGCCGTAGGATTGAGCGAACTTATTAGAGGAGTGGAGTTGCTTCTCACGCTTAAACTGTTGCCGCGTCGTTCCCCGCAAGATAACATTGCAGCGCCGACAGATAGGGGCGTAGCGATACTCTGAATCCCCGTTGATTTATTGAACTCATTGCACGGTTTCTCCGCGCTGATAGGTTTCCCTATTGAGCGGTGTCTACCCCCACCCCCCCCCCCCGAATCTGTCCTTTTAACGGCAGACATTCAACATGGCCCATACAAAAGCCTTAACGCCTGGCTTCCAAGGCCGATATTGTCATTGCTGTGATAAGAGTTACATTAAAAATATCTTTTGAATAAAAGAACGGTAACTCGAGGCTGCCGAGAATGAAATGACTCTGCGTGCGCGTGTGCGTGTGTGCGTACAGTGCGCGTGCAAAAGAAAACCTCGTCTTAAAATGTGCACTTAGTGGGAAAATGTAGGATTGATGTTTTCTCCCCGGTGGCATTAATCAGCATAAGGTTAACGTATGCGACGGCCATGTATTTCCCCCCCCCGCCCCCTGATATAGATGGCGGATATTTGACGCAGACGTTTTCACGTGAATACTTTTCTTTCTTGTTTTTACGTGGGTCACAAACGCCGCTGAGTTCCCGTGTGTCAAAGGAAAGCGTCACCGGGTGCGGAGACTTTTGTTCGGTGAGGGTCCTGCGCACGGACGGTGTTTTGGGACCATTCCGTGACTGAACATTTGTCTTCTTGGATTTTTTTCGGTAAAGTCACGTAGGTGACTACGTGGCTCGGTCCCATTAGCAGCAGTTGCACTTTAACAACTCTGGCACCCCCCCCCCCTCTCAGCCAGTCTACATAACAGTCCTTTGTTATGTAGACTAATCGTAGTTTCAGCCGCACCAACCTTACCATAACAATAAAAAGGGGCCTGTCCTGGCTCCTCCCCCCTCAACCAGTATATATATACGGGGTTGGATCTCTTGGAATTTCTCATTTACTTGATACAGCTATCGTGCTTTGACGGTTCCACCTGAAGACGGAAGCTTGTGTTGCCTCCGAAACGTCGTGATTTTTATTTTATTTTTTATTTTATTTTACTTTTATTAATTTTTATTTTTATTTTTTTACCTACGTGACTTTACCGAAAAAACCCAAAAATATGAATCCTTGCAGTCACGAAAGCTTCAAATCTAGAATGAGCATTTGTCATTCGGGAAGAAGCCAAAGAGTGGCCCGCAGACATCCCACGCGCGTGACAGGGTGACACTGTGAGCTCCGCAGCGATAGATTCATGAATCCATCGGTGTGCTGCCTTTTCTTTTTGACCGTTTCACAGCACGACACAGACGTGTCAAACATATACCCCCGTGTCGTAAACACAAGATGTACGATACGACTTAAATGTAGTCAACAGTACGTGTCGATGAAGTGGTTGAGGTTGGTGTGCAGGAATATTTATATATTATCTGTGCGCTGTCGAACGTTGTCAGTGCATTTCTCATCATCACAGGCACGGTCAAGCGATTCAACGCTGATACAAGCATGTCTCCTCACTTTGGGCGTTATATCAATACAACAGATATTGAGCACACGGACAAGAACAACTCTGTACAGCATGAGTTACCGAACAATAACTGGCAGTCGCATGCCAGTTATTGTATGTGAGTTGTCATAGAACACAACACCTGGTCACAGTGAAATTTGAATTTAATGGGGTTTCTGTAATTTAACATTATTGTTGTTTATCTTCTTGGTTCTTTCGGTAAAGTTACGTATAAGGGAAATAATAAAATAAAAAAACATTTCACATAAAAAAATACAATTGTATTATATTATGTTTTATTTTTATGTTTTATTTTTATTATTGTATTATTTCCCTTCTACTTGACTTTACCGAAAGAACCAAGAAGATGAATCCCTGCTGTCACGAAAGCTTTAAATCGAAATTATTGTTGTTTGTATATAAAAGCACCTGCTTTAAAGCCATTTTGTCAGTAAGGTGGCTCACGAAATGCGCTCTACTCGCATGTTAGATATTCCAACCGGTTGGTTTGATCTTCATACAAATCATCATCCTCAGCTATGAGGATGATGATGGTGGGCACAATCGCTGGCTTGCGCCAATATAATTTTCACCTTCAGGGGAAGTTTGAATACATGTTTTACCCTTACATACGTCAATTTTCTCTGGGCATTCCAGTATCACTGCCACGTGGACAAATACTCATCATCATCACCATCAGTCGTGACATGTCCACTGCTGGATTATGGCCCTCACCAAGTTGTCACCATCTATCTCTTACAGTCTTACGATGTACCGATCTACCGAGTACCTGCACAGGAGCCAATTTAATTATCCTACTCCACAGTGCATGTCATCTCAGACGCGTTGTCTCCCTTAACTCCCCACTTTGTTGCTTAGTCTCAACCGCCAGCAACCATTTCTTCTCGTAATTTGCCTTTCCCGAGCAGTCAATACGATGTATTTAACCTCTGCGCGTGTTCTAATCCACCTCGGCCCTCCTTCTGTCTCTCAGCGTCTCACCGAGCCACGCATCTCTCCGTGCAAAATAATTAGCGAGCGAAATGCGGTATCTCCTGAATGCCCAATAGCCGCCTGCGAATTCAAAACAGGCATTCGTTTGCAGCGTTTGCCAAATATTCATTTTTGGCGAAGCTGTCACGTTGACACATTTTTAGCCTTCGCTTGGAGAAAAAGTTTGAGAGAACCGAGAAGGTGTGACATAGTCATCTGTCACAATATCCCACGCGAAGAAGGACCGTCCCCCAAATGTTGAGCTAATTTAGATGTGTGTCCCATCCCCCCCACCCCCCAGCTATAAGGCGGCGTGTGTAATTAACGACGGCGACGGTAAACATCTTTCTGTCAGTATTTATGTTATGCACCGCGAAGGTTTATTTTTAATCCGCACCTCTCGCCTTCACTGTTGAGAGTCACGCCGAGGCTGTTAGATTTTCTGTGTTTGTGCGTTCGCTCGTTCCTCTCCCCGTCAGCTAATTATTGGCCGTCACGGGCGAGAAGGCAATTGCGCTCGCCGGTACACGGATTAAGCGAGGGGTGCGTGAGTTGTTAATGGCTGTAAACGCCGGGGTGATAATTGCATTGCGGGGCGCAGCTGCGACTTTACGTGCGGACGTAATAACAACGGCGACTGTGATCATACTAATGATGACAATCGTGAAGAGGAAGACGCCACGCCCGTCACGCACTGCCGATGCGCTTGTTTGGCTTCGCGCTCACGGCCGCGGACAATTAAGCAAGAGGGTTGTGTGGGGGGGGGGGGCTATCGAGAAGGCGTCGGGGAGGCACGGACGCTCGACTTGCGTTTGTGCGACTGCGGTGAGCGCGACGTTACGCTTCACGAAACCGGCGACCCGAGTTCCATTCCCCGCTCACGGGCCACCAACGCCAGCGACGAAAATGTGAACCGGTCCTGGGCCTCCACTAAGGCGACTTTGGCCTCAAATGAGTAGCTGCCGCGGTGTGTGATCGTCGTCACTGGGGAGACAAAGGCGGCCTGTCGTGGTTGCTGGACCACCCCCTCGTGTGCCGTGCCGGTTATCATTGGTGCTCACTAACAGCACTTGCCCCAACAGTCTGTTAAGGCTATACAGGGGATCTTTGTGTTAGATCGGTGCTCTCTGACAGCAGCATGCCAATGCAGTGCATTGGCTATGGCGAAACAACGTTTGTCTTTGGCGAGATCGCAGCCCACCAGATTTGTATCGAACATTGGCCTGCGACTTCCTGAGGTTGACTTCATCATCTCAGCTGAGGACCTGGTGTGGTGCTGTGGTGTTCAATGCGAGCAGCGGCATCGACAATGTTGGTGGCCACTCACCAAACCACTCCCGCATGTAGTTAAGTAACATGCACAATGTTCAAACATTGTCAAAGTGGGTGGTTTTTGTGTGTGTGTGTCTTGGCAGTCAGCGCACTGTGCATTAACCTCATTGAACCAGATGGAGGGAAAAAATGTACCCGTACCCACACACAGACAGAGAGAGACGGACAGACACGCATCTGGGTGTAGGTGAACTCGGCTTTGAACTCAGCACTCGGCTCGGGAAAGCGCCGACACTGCGGGCACAAAACCTCGGACGGTGGCGTGACACGTGGCACCAGCACCAACGCTCGATCCACCGTGGCCCCAGGGACCCCCCCCCCCCCCCCCATTTAGCCCCCCTCCCTTTGTTTAACCCAAATGGAGTCGGCTTATTTGGTGCGATGGCGATGAGGGCACGGCGCGACCATCTCGGCAAAGCCCTTAAACTGTCAATTTGTTTAGCCCGTGACCTCATCGCTTCGTTATCGCAGAGTTAGTACGGAGTTAGTACGCGCGCGCGTGTGTGTGTGTGTGTCTGTGTGTGTGTCTGTGTGTGTGTCTGTGTGTGTGTCTGTGTGTGTGTGTCTGTGTGTGTGTCTGTGTGTGTGTGGGGAGCGATAGTGTAGCGGTTAGCGCGCTGCGCTATGAATCCGGTGACATGAGTTCGATTCCCGCTCACAGCCAATACCAGTGACGATTATCTGAACTGGTCCCAGGCCTCCCCTAGGTCGACTCAGCCTTAAATGAGTACCTGGTGCGGTGTGTAAACATTGCCACTAGGGAGACAAAGGCGGTTGGGCGTGGTGCTGGCCACCCACCCCCTCGTCTACCGTTCCGGCCTTCATAGGTGCTCGCTAACAGCACTTGCCCCTACAGTCTGTTAAGGCTATATGGGGGATCTTTGTTATCTTTGTTGTGTGTGTGGGGAGGGGTAGTGTAGCGGTCAGCGTGCTGCGCTGCGAACCCGCAACCCGAGTTCGATTCCCGCTCATGGCCACCTACACCAGTGACAATTATCTAAAGCGTTTCTGGGCCTCTCCTAGGTCGACTCAGCCTTAAACGAGTACCTGGTGCGATTCAGCCTTAAATGAGTACCTGGTGCGGTGTGTAGTGAACATCGTCACTCGGGAGACAAAGGCGGCCGGGCGTGGTGCTGGCCACCCCCCACTGCCTCGTGTACCGTGCCAGCCTTCATAGGTGCTCGCCAACAGCACTTGCCCAAACAGTCTGTAACAGGCTATACGGGAGACCTTTGTCTTTGGTGGTGGAGAGCGGGAGTGTTACGGTGAGCGTGGAGCCAGAGAAACCCGGCGACCCGAGTTCAAGTCCCGGTCGCGGCCGCTAACACCGGTGACGATTGTCTGAACCGGTCGTGGGCCCCCCCCCCCCCCTGGGTTAACTCAGCCTCGAATAAGTCCCTGGTGCGGTGTGTAAGCATCGTGACTGGGGAGACAAAGGCGGTCGGGCGTGGTGTTATTGTCCACCCACCCCTTCGTGTGCCACCGTGCCGGCCTTCATAGGTGATACTCGGGAACTGCACTTGCCCCCAAAACAAAACAATATTCTGAAGGCTATACGGGAGATCTTTGTATGTGTTCTAAATACATTGCACATAGAGGCATTAGGGGCATTTTGGCCAAACTGCTGGAAAATACTACTTGGAAAATGGATAAATCATGTTGGCGAGTATAATACTCTATGATGGCGACGATATGTAGAGTAGTCGCTAGTGATGAATTGTTGCTGGATACGCGCGAATATTGTCCGCCGTGTACCGTATATCACATCGACCGCAAATCGGAAATTCCGCATGTATAAAACTGCAATTTACCAGATTGTATACCGTGACTACACAATATCAGATTGCGCACGGAGACTCGAATGCTGGCTCCAAATTGCCGTTATCCGTTCCATTTCCACCGGCGGGCGGGTTGCTTTGGCTCCTGACCCGTCTGGCCCGAGCTCTAACAATGCTGAACGCCGCGTGTTCACGCGAGCACAAGGGTGGCGGTTCACCTACGTCCACGTGTCCACGTGTCCACGTGTCAACGCCCTGCAGAACGCATTCCGTTCGCACACAAGACGAGACAAAGATTTCCCCCATACCGCTTCGACAGACAGTTGGGGCAAGTGCTGTTAGCGAGCACCTATGAAGGCCGGCACAACACACGAAGGGGGTGGGTGGCCAGCACCACGCCCGGCCGCCTTTGTCTCCCCAGTGGCGATGTTGACACACCTCACGAGGTGCTCATTTGAGGCTGAGTCGACCTAGGGGAGGCTCATGACCGGTTCAGGTAATCGTGACTGGGTGTTTGCCGTAAGCGGGAATCGAACTCGGGTCGAGGGGTTTGTAGCGCAGCGTGCTAACCACTACCCCACCGCTCCCCACACGCGCACACATGCGCGCACACCATTCGTGCAGGATACATGTGTACTGCGGGTATTTTTAATGTGAGGATCTATTCAAGCAGTGGCATTGTGTTTCAAATTGGTAACGATTGACAAAAATTAACGACCACATTTGTCTTAAATGGGCTGTGCATTGCCGGCATGCTCAAGCGTATCTATATATGCAATTCCATGTGTGTACTTACGAGATCAGGCACGAACGCACATTACACATATATATATAAAACACAAATAATTTGGTGATGTTGCGTTTGGCAGTGGTGCATAAGCACAGTTAACAAAACAACTCGTCACATTTCAACAGTTTGCCGCCTTGTACATCATACCGAGTGTGTTCTGTATTTCCAGTTCACCTTATTTTATTGCAGTGGTTCTTCTTAACCTGGGGTGCACGCACCCCCTGGGTGTGCGAGATGCCCTTTCTGGGGTTGCGAGACATCCCAGATGTTTTTAGAAGGTAAATAATCAAAAACACAAATTAAGCACGTACAACTACTTTGTTTCATCAAACCCCTGTGTGCGTATTAAGATTGCACGTTTGTGTGTTACGATTGAGAACCAAAGGCGGTGCAAGGCTGTAGCAAAGGTCGAGAACCACTGTTTTATTGAAAAGTGTTCGAGGGTAATTGCCAAGAAACCTGCAATCCATAACGTGGAGCCGTGCAACCGGCGCAACGCTCACGCCCAAGTGGGGCACGTGACCTCGCCGTGACAGCCTCACGGCACGCGCCATGCGGTGCGCAGTACACACACACACATACCCACGTCGCCATCCTCACTGGAGGATTGAACCGTCCGATTCGTGAGCTTTGCTTGGTCGTGCGCTCGTTGGTGTGCGGTCTTCTTGGGTGGACACACAAAATTGCAGCGATCTCTCCGCAATGTCGTTGGCCCCGTTTTGGTCAACTTTGCGCTGAGATACATTATTTACACTGAATGATGGCGCATTGAGTGTAATAATGTTCAGTAATAAATCAATGATGCATTACGACTGTGGGCTTATAAATGTGTAAAAGTGTATGCGGGTGAGCATAATTTTGGGAATTTAAGGAAGACTTCATCGAAAACGGCACGATACTTTGCGCGTACGTGTACGTTTTTTATATATATAGTGGTAAACAATGGATGTAGACTTCAAAAATCAATGTTTTCAATGAATGTCTCGGTTTTTTATGACTCGGTTGTATATATTGCTAAAATAAAGTTCCAGGTAATTGAAATTTCTCCACCCGAGATTTTGATAAATACGAACCCTGTCACGTTGTATTGAATTTCACCGCTCTTTGTAATCCCGCTGTTGTGAAGCGGCACATGGTGGTTTTATCTAGATAAAGACACTTTGGGGGGCAAAAAAAACATCCCGCTTTTTTTTTCTTCCGTTAGCACTCACTCCAAAAAAGCATTTTCGCCGGCAATTTTCCAAACAGAGGAATGACACAAACTGATGGTGTGTATGACAGGCTGGCCCCGTGCGTGGTTTTGTTTTTTTTCTTTCCTGCCAGCAGTGGTGGGTTGGGTCCGTGATTACGAAGATACCGCCAGTGGAATCAAGGCAATTGCGCCATTGACACAATTGGAGAATGGAAATAGAGGGCAGCCTTCACGCCGTGTCCCTGTATCCTCCTTGCTGAATGTCTCACTACGCAGTAACCCGTGCCCAATAACCCCCTCTTCCCTATAAAAATCCACCCTACCCAAAAATTCCCAAGGCAGTTTCCCCTCCGTTTTGCAATGAGGGCTCATTGCAGGAACCTGTAAATTAATCCAATTTCATTTTCCTCAAGGTGGCCACTGAGGGCGATTGGCCTGTGTCTGTCCGCAGCGTGTCCGTGCGTGTGTGCGGCGAAGAGCTTTCGTGTTGCATCGGGGGAATTAAATATTCTAACACTGATCAGGAAGTTTTTGTGGAAATTCCTCAGAACCACTGGGAATGTAATTACCATCACCTTAACAGCAGGTTCAGGTCAAGTGCCTATATTTTCAATTGTGTTCACAGAAAGCCTCGTATGTAGCATTATATGAACACTGCGGGTAAATAAAATGATACGAACGTGGGATCTGGAATTTTCTTTCAATTTTTATTCAAGATTCCTGGAAATATTTTGTTTGTAGCTGGTTTACTGTGCTTTAAGATTAATAATTCGTCAGTGGAATACCATAAAATAAATGGACACCAACCATGTGTACATATTTGTTATCGCATGGGGTTTCTATGTGAGTCATCTGAGTATGCTCAGACAATCTGGGATTAAATAAGAATGTGAGATAATTTTATCTCAATGTTGCATTTTCAGAATTTCATGAAACATTTATCAGAGGATATTTCCTGCCCACTATTCCTCTTACAGAAGTGTGACATCCTCAACATCTGTTATTGTTATTATTTATTGCGCTTGTTTACCCAGGAAACATCTGTGACTAAAACATGAATATTAAAAAGAATGCGAAGTTTTACAAATTCTTAGGTTTTTTCGGTAAAGTCACGTAGGTAAAAAAACATTAACAAGTAAAATAAAATACAAATAAAAATCACGACGTTTCGGAGACAACACAAGCTTCCGTCTTCAGGTGGTACCGTCACAGCCACGACAACTGTATCAAGTAAATGAGAGATTGCAGTAGCTACCACTCCGTTTATATAGCCTAGTGAATTAAACCAGTGCAAACATAATTGTGCCATTTGTATGTGTTTTAGATATATATAAGAATTATGCAGTTTTACTTTACTAATTTTTACAATAGCGATCATTAATTATACTTGGGCATTTGTGACTATTCATAATTAAGCATGCTATTTCCGTGTATAGGTGTATGTGTGTGTGTATATGGGATGGGGAGCGGTAGAGTCGTGGTCAGCGCGCTGTACTACGAACCGGGCGACCCGAGTTCGATTCCTGCGAACATCGGTGACGATTATCTGAACCAGTCCTGGGCCTCCCAAAGGTCGACTCAGCCTCAAATGAGTACCTGGTGCGGTGTGTAAACATTGTAACTGGGGAGACAAAGGCGTGGTGCTAGCCACCCACCCTCCCGTGTGCCGTGTGCCAGCCTTGCCCCAACAGTCTATTAAGGCGATGGGGGCGATATTTGTCTTTGTATGGGATGGGAGTTGGGGATTGGGCATCAGTTAAAGGTCTTTAGCAACATTGCCTGGGAATCGAAGTGAACCTGTCCAGTAGCAAATGGCAGGTGGACCGAGCTAGCGTGATTCTGGCCAAATGTTTATCCTCTTGTGCTGCCTTGTCTGCCCCTCCAATTAGCACGATTGGCTACGTACGGTGCGAAAGAAGTTCAACATACGTACGTCTGACATGTGTACTCACAAACAATACTTGCCAAAACAGTGTACTGTGCAGGGCTACATGGGGCGGCCTATATTGTCTGTTTGTGTATGTGAAGTATTGGAAAATGACGGCAGGAAACTCCTTGACGGGAACACACTTCTTTTATTAAATCTTGACTTGTAACAATACAACGCGTGGCCTCTCTTCTTCACACCGCACTTCTCTTGACTCAGGATTCTGTGCTGCCGGCTCTCTGTGCCTCGTGTAGACTCCGCGCCTCGGCTACACTCCTCTCTCGCCTCGTGTAGACTCTGCGCCTCTGCTACACTCTCCTCTCTCGCCTCGTGTAGACTTTGCCTCTCTCTCGCTGGCTACACCGTATGCATACTCGGCTCGTGCAGACCGTTCTCTCTCGCTGGCTACACCGTATGCATACTCGGCTCGTGCAGACCGATCTCTCTCGCTGGCTACACACTACACATTACTCAGCTCGTGTAGACCGTTCTATCTCGCTGGCTACACACTATACATTACTCAGCTCGTGTAGACCGTTCTATCTCGCTGGCTACACACTATACATTACTCAGCTCGTGTAGACCGTTCTATCTCGCTGGCTACACACTATACCTTACTCAGCTCGTGTAGACCTTTCTCTCTCGCTGGCTACACACTATACCTTACTCTCTTCTACTCTCCATTACTCTCCTCTCCGGGCTCTATCTCTACACCTTCGTCTTCATTCTTAGATGGTTCCACTTCTGCCCCTTGCTCCTCTGTGCATCACCTTATATACCCCTTCTTCCCGGGAGACGGAGCGGATGCGGACCTCAACGTCGGCACCGCTCCTCCGTTACCCAATCCCCACGCGCTATCCCCACGATCCGGTTCCGCTCAGCGCGTGTTTCCACTCTCCGACCAATCACACCGCGCTGCTACCCGATCACTCCCTCTGGGCGCGTCACCGGCACACAGCCAATCAGCAGCACTACCCCCACCCGCGCACTGACGCCTGCTCCTCCCCGTCAGCGCGCGTCACCACACACACACCCGTACATACGCGCTGGCACACGACATATACACCCAGCGCGTATCACCACTACATCACCCCCTCCCACATAGCTCGCAGCCGGCCCGGCTGCTAACAACAACCAACCACGACGATAAAACGACAACCAACAAAAAAAAAACCCCATAACCCCCCGAGTGTGCCCCGTAACATAACACAACAACAACAACAACAAGAATAACTATGTACAGATTGACAATGAACGCGAAAAGTCAACAATAACACGATACGAGCAAATTCGAAACGAACGCGCCCCACGTCCCTGCGACTACACGCAGTGACGAGGCGCTCCAACTGCCCCGACTCCTCACGAGGCAGGTCATGCAAAGTAGCACGACCTGGCGCGAGTCCGTCTGGCTGGTCCATCGTATGGGGCGGGACACTGACGACCGTCCGGCGGTTCCGGCCGCTCCAGACGGCGCGGAACGGGCCTGAAAGGGCCGGCCCCGCCGCGGAGATCCGGCCGCCGGTGATCGGCAGCTGTCAGTTCCAAGACACCTGGGAGCAGATCAGGCGACAATACGTGTGGATCAGGCAGAGACATTTCCCCCTCTGGGTCGCCGGTCACGTCACACGCCCGGCCATCACGACACAAGGGGAGGCCATATGGAGGCGAGAACGGTTTCAGTCGGGAGGGGTGAACGTACCACCGGCGCTTTCCCCACTTTATCTGAACGCACTGGGGCCGTGCAACGCGCACGACCTCCACGGGTCCCCTCCACGGTCTCAACAATTTAGGCGACGTAGCCAAGGGTGCCTGAGGGCAATGCAGCCAGGCCCTGTCACCTGGTTTCCATTCGTGCATGGACACCTTCCGTGCCCGCAACCGTTCATTAGCAATTTGGCGAGCCCGCGAATTAAGCCGTGCGGCCTCCCTCGCCTCTGTCAGCTTATGAATATTAAACTTAATATGTTCTGCCAAATTAGAATTAGTTCGTGGAGCGGACAGGCCAAGTTGCGTTTCTATTGGCGGGTCAGCTTCCCGACCGTACATCAAATAGAATGGGGAAAACCCCGTAGCTGCATGGGGGGCCATTCTATACGCGGCAAGGACTCCCGGGACCTGCAGGTCCCAATCTACATGTGCCTCGCACACCTGCTGGCACAGCATGGAAGTCAAGGTTTTGTGGAGTCTCTCCACCATCCCGTCAGTCTGCGGGTGGTACGGGGAGGTACGCACCTTCTTGGTACCCAACAGATCGCACACCTCTTGCAACAATTTACTCGAAAAATTTTTACCTTGGTCGGTCAGCAGGCGTTCGGGAGCCCCCTTGTCCAGGACATAGCCCTGGACGAAGGCATCCGTCACAGCCGCTGCCGACTGGTTAGCGAGAGGCCACGCCATAGGCCATCGGGTAAAGTATTCGACCCCCACTAACAAATATTTATTCCCTCTCGGCGTGACTGGGAAGGGCCCCAAAATATCGAGTGCAACGAGCTCGTTGGTACGCGAGACCTGAATAGATTGCAGCGGTGGATTAGCTGCCACGGCCGCTGGTTTACGCCTGGCGCACTCAACGCACCCCTTCAGAATATGCACCACATCACTTCCCATTCCCGGCCAGTAATAGTCACGCTGAAGCAGGGCAAGCGTCTTGTTAACTCCCAAGTGCAAGAGGCGTTCGTGTGCCGCCAAGACAACCCTCCCCCTCACAGCGGAAGGCACCACGAGTGCGTTCCGCCGGGACAAACTGTCCCATTTCAATAACACGCCCCGCTCAAGTACATAGGAGCCGGTACGCTCCTGGTCCCCCTCGGGACCCCCAACCTTGCGGCGCAATGCTAGCAGCGAGCTGTCCGCCATCTGGAGGCGGCCCCATTCGCTGAGCGACAGCGAGAGCAGCGAGTCCCGACCCTGAGAGGCAGTGGAATCATCCCCACTCGGTGCGCCCGCTGTCGCAGCCAGTGCCCCCATCTCCCCCGCAAGCGTCGGTTTACAGCGCGCCGATCCCGACAAACACGCGCATTCATCACAAGGCAACAACCGCGACAAGCAATCGGCATTCGTGTGTCGCAACCCCTTACGGTACGTAGTCGTAAACTGATAGTCCTGGAGGACTTCCAACCAACGCGACAACTGGCCCGAGGGCTGGGCGACCCTCAATGAATACTGTAGCGCCGCGTGGTCCGTTCGGACTGTAAAGTGACGACCATACAGATATGGCCTAAACTGCTGCACAAAAAAAACAATGGCAAGCAGCTCGCGACGGGTGACACAGTAGCGCTGCTCCGCCAGAGACAACACCCTACTACCATAGGCGACAACTCTTTCGACACCCCCAACGACTTGGGATAGCACCCCCCCAATGCCCGTGTTGCTAGCATCCGTGTCCAGCAAAAAGGGACTGGCAAAATCGGGATAACACAAGGGTGGGGCACCCACCAAGGCGTCGCGGAGGGAGCGAAACGCGGCCTCCTCCTCCGGTCCCCATTTGAACTTCACTCCCTTCGCCGTTAGAGCGTGCAAGGGTTTTGCAATAGTGGCGAAGTGCTCAACGAACCGCCGATAATAAGAAGCAAACCCGATGAAACTACGCACGTCGGAAACGGACGTAGGTGTCGGCCACGAACCGACACAATCCGTCTTCGCGGGATCGGTGGAGATCCCCGAAGAATCGACAATGTGACCCAAGTATCTAACGGACCTACGAAGGAGGTGACATTTGGCCGGTTTAAATTTCAACTTAGCCGATCGCATTCGCAAGAACACCCCTCTCAATCGCCGGAGGTGTTCCTCAAACGTTTTACTGAAAACAATGACATCGTCCATATAAATCAAGCATGTATCCCACTGCAAGCCCGACAAAACCAGCTCCATAAGTCGCTGAAACGTCGCTGGAGAGGAGTGAAGTCCCATGGGTAACCGGTTAAACTGGAACAGCCCCCCTGGAGTCCGAAATGCTGTCTTAGGTTTCGACTCTTCGTCGAGCGGCAACTGCCAAAACCCCGATAACAAATCAAGAGTCGAAAAATATCGCGCACCAGACAATGCATCGAGGGACTCATCCATCCTGGGGAGCGGATACGCGTCAGCCACAGAGATCTTATTCAGGCGACGGAAATCAACGCAGAATCGCAGGGACCCGTCCTGCTTCTTAACCAGCACAATAGGCGCTCCCCACGGACTAGAGGAGGGTGAAATAATATCGGCTTCTAGCATATCGTTAACAGCCGACTGAACATGTTCCTTCTCCACGGGACTCAGTCGGAAGGGATTTAGCCTGACCGGCGCCGCATCGCCCGTTTCAATGTGATGGTGCAACAAATCCGTGCACCCAATGTCATACTTATGTTTACTGAATACATCAGAGAATTCAATGAGCAACTCGCGCAGCGCACCCAACTGCGCCGCCGACAAATCGTCCGAGGCGGCACATAACGAATGGACCCACTCAAGGTCTTCCCTTGGCTCAACGTTCCGCGCGGGGCTCGAGCCCACCTGCGCAACCAACCCATCATCCCCAGGAACCTGCGCCGCGTGAGCCAGCACGGTGCCCTGCGGGATGACAGCTGGTCGCGACCCCGCGTTCAAAACCATCACAAACGGATCCCTGTCAGCCCGCACCAAAGTGTGAGCCACCGATAAATCAAGACCCCCGACAGCCTTGTTAGAAGGACCCAAAAGCATACTCTGTCCCGAAGCCTCCCTCACCCATGGTTTTCGCAACCGGAGGGGAATCAACATCTGTGAACCCGGGGGCACTTGCACTGTCTGCGTCGCCACCGCTTGTATCGTAGCGCACGCCGTCCGAATGTCAGTAGGGCCCGTCAAAAATGAAATCCGGCGACCCGATGGCAGTTCAATGCATCGTTGATCGATAAGAATTTTAATGGGCATTTTAGCCAAAAAGTCAGTGCCCAAAAGACACGGAACTGCCAAAGAAGACGAAACGAAAACGGGTCCCGATAATTTGATATCTCCAATGCAAATGGACGCCCTAACCTGACCGATAATGCCCAACGATCCCCCATTAGCGGCGTAAAATGGCACATCCACTGGAAGCAGCGGACGACATTGGACTGGAAGAATATTATAAATGAGGTCCGATATAATGGTTGCCGATGCCCCCGTGTCCACTAACACCCTAATCTCAACCCCATCAATAGATCCCGTAACAACGGACGAACCCGCCGAAGCAGCCACAATTCTATGCCCCAATTCCGCCCATTCAATGTCTCCCTGGTCCCGGCCGAACCCCCCTCGCCGAACCGAATCCCCGAACCTTAACCGGCCCTCCTCCGCCGCAACGCGGCGTCCCATGTGTGCCGAATAAACAGGCCGAGCGTGTGAGGTGCCGCGACTTGCCGGGGATTGTAGAGATGACTTGGGCTCTCGGTCGTCGTCCAGCCGAGCTCCTATGGCGCGCTGCCGCGGAGCGCGGCACCCGGACGCCACGTGGCCCCGGAGGCCGCAGTTATAGCACGTGACGAGGGTCGGAGTAGATCTTGGTTGCTCCGACTTTCGGCCCGATCGCAGAGGCGACCGGGCCCCCGGCCTCCAGTCCCCTGGTCGTCCCGTGGCGAACGCCTCCTCTCGTGGGCTGACGACTTGGGGTTCGGCGACCACCAACCCCGGGGCTGCGACGACAGCAGCGTTGCAACCAACGCCTTGCTTCCGTTGTAGGGCCTCGTGCGCTTGAATACTCGTGGCGACTCTCAAAGAAGAAATATCAATGTCGTCAGCTGTGTTGATAGGGACCCCCAGGTCCTGCGCCAACTTGAGCAGCTGCTCCAAAACCATCGCGTCTTGGCCCTCCTCGTCCATCCGAGGGAACGCAGCATCAGCAAGAGCCAGCAACGCCGTGCGATAGGCCAGCGCGGTCTCCGTGGCCGCTTTCCGTCTTGCGTAGAACTGATGGCGGCATGTAGAGGGAGGCCCGTAGACCCTGGCCAACAAACCCAGCGCATCCTTCAGCGTGGAGCGGTCCGACTTCCGTGCAGCCCTGAAGGCCGCGAGCGCATCGTCGTCCAGCATGGCGGGCAATGCCCGCAGCGCCGTAGCATCGGACCACGCTGACATCTCTTGATGCGCCAAAAACCTTCGCTGAAATTGGCCCCAGTCTCCGCCTTCCGCCTTGAAGGCTGACAACGTGGGCAGGCGCTGCTGAAAAATGAAGTCATCCGCCTCGTGGTTCCTCTCCGCCTGTCCGTCGGTGTCTAAGATGGCGGCTCCAGCAGCAGACGTAAGATGGCGGACCCCCTCGCGCGCTGATGACGTCGATGCGCGCGCTTGGGAACCCACCACCACGTGGCGCTCGCCGTTCCCGCCAAAAGTAGGCCCAGGCGCAATGGCGGGAATCCCCCATTCGTTTTGGCGGGAATCTGCGGGGCGACCTTGTAAAATGTCCCCCACCGTCCCCGCTCCTCCCGACGAGCTGATCTCCGCCAAGATGGACGCGGCGGCGAGCAGCAGCTCCGCCAGTCGGGAGTGCGCCTCACGAAGCCCGGCGTCTGTCCCCGGTCGCTCGGCCGGCGCCGTCGACGGACCCTGCAGCGTGGGCAAGTCCTCTTCCTCACCCCCCGCCACCAGCGGCTCCGAGTCGTCCAGGTCTTCCTCGCGGTCAATCCCGTGGGTCCTACGGGTCTTCCTCGTCTCCATACTTGGAAGCCCGTTTCACTTCTGACGCCAGATGAAGTATTGGAAAATGACGGCAGGAAACTCCTTGACGGGAACACACTTCTTTTATTAAATCTTGACTTGTAACAATACAACGCGTGGCCTCTCTTCTTCACACCGCACTTCTCTTGACTCAGGATTCTGTGCTGCCGGCTCTCTGTGCCTCGTGTAGACTCCGCGCCTCGGCTACACTCCTCTCTCGCCTCGTGTAGACTCTGCGCCTCTGCTACACTCTCCTCTCTCGCCTCGTGTAGACTTTGCCTCTCTCTCGCTGGCTACACCGTATGCATACTCGGCTCGTGCAGACCGTTCTCTCTCGCTGGCTACACCGTATGCATACTCGGCTCGTGCAGACCGATCTCTCTCGCTGGCTACACACTACACATTACTCAGCTCGTGTAGACCGTTCTATCTCGCTGGCTACACACTATACATTACTCAGCTCGTGTAGACCGTTCTATCTCGCTGGCTACACACTATACATTACTCAGCTCGTGTAGACCGTTCTATCTCGCTGGCTACACACTATACCTTACTCAGCTCGTGTAGACCTTTCTCTCTCGCTGGCTACACACTATACCTTACTCTCTTCTACTCTCCATTACTCTCCTCTCCGGGCTCTATCTCTACACCTTCGTCTTCATTCTTAGATGGTTCCACTTCTGCCCCTTGCTCCTCTGTGCATCACCTTATATACCCCTTCTTCCCGGGAGACGGAGCGGATGCGGACCTCAACGTCGGCACCGCTCCTCCGTTACCCAATCCCCACGCGCTATCCCCACGATCCGGTTCCGCTCAGCGCGTGTTTCCACTCTCCGACCAATCACACCGCGCTGCTACCCGATCACTCCCTCTGGGCGCGTCACCGGCACACAGCCAATCAGCAGCACTACCCCCACCCGCGCACTGACGCCTGCTCCTCCCCGTCAGCGCGCGTCACCACACACACACCCGTACATACGCGCTGGCACACGACATATACACCCAGCGCGTATCACCACTACATATGTATAAATTACTTTAAAATTCTACAAAAAAAAGATTTCTATAATAATCAACACATGTCTTACATACTGACTTATCTAATGATTGTTAATGTATTATTCATACAATACAGGACATTTAGTGGGTTCTAGACGAATAATTATGGCACTAATTGCCGTCAAAATGTACAAGTTCTCTGTAAATGTCAGCCTCCAAGTTGCATGCTGTTGGTATCTCATTAAATGTCCCCTCTCACCGCCAAACGCCACCACCACATTTCATTCTCCCCACTTGCTCCCTCCACCTCCTCCATCTCTCTCCGCCTTCCCCTCCCCATCTCCCAACCTAAACTCCGTCTCCCAATTTCTCTCCCTCTGCAATTTTCTTTTAACCCTCCACCATGCAGTCACTATCTCTCCGTCTCAGTTTATCCACCTCCCCTCGTTCTTCTCACATCTTTATAAAACCTCTATCACTTCACGAATGATTTAAAGCTTTCGTGACTGCAGGGATTCATCTTCTTGGTTCTTTCGGTAAAGTCACGTAGAAGGGAAGACCGACAGACCTGGTCTGAGAAAGACCGACAAACCTGGTCTTCACCTGAGGACGGCTGATTGCGTTGTGGCCGAAACGTCGTGAGAATTATTTTTATTATGTTTAATTTTTATTATTTTATTATTTCCATTCTACGTGACTTTACGGAAAGAACCAAGAAGAAGACTTCACGAATGCTCTCTTATTTTTTCCGTCACCTTCTAGGTCTCCCTCCATCTCAGCCCTCTGTCCTCATCGTATTCGTTTATTACCACGACTCACATTTTTTACCACCTCCAATACCCTCTTTCACTCTCTCTCTCTCTGCTGACCTCCAATTCTCTCTCCAACCTCTCTCCCTTCTCTCTTTTTTCCATCTCCCCTTTCCTGAGGCCCTCCCCTGCCCTCCCGCTCTCTTTCCATCCCTCTCTCTCTCCTTCACCCAACCCACCACTATCTCCTTTCCTCTATCCGCCTCCCCCCCATCTCCTGCACTTTCACCTCCCCGATCTCTCTCCCGCTTCCTCTCTCCGCGGCTGTCAACCACTGCCTTTCCCTCGTTCCATCCCCAGCCCCCCCCCCCATGCCTCCACCCCTCTGCGTTTGCCATGCACGTCATGGGCACCCAGATGCTGCGTGAGACAGATGGTGAAAGGAGGAAGGAGCGCTTCCCAGGGGGGGGCGTGGGGGAGGGGGGGCCGGGCCTTGGGTGTGTCTCGGTGCCGAGCTGGGGGCCCCGCGCCCCCCCCCTCCTCCTCCTCCTAGACACGCCGAGTTTTTATTTATAGCGAGAATGGTACGGAGACGGCTGTGCCTTGAATTACACATTCACTTTCTAGACTCTCTACCATCTCGCAACGAGAGAGAGACACGTTCACTCTCTACAGACTCATCTTCTTAGTTCTTTCGGTAAGTCACGTAGAAGGGAAAAGTCACGTAGAAGGGAAATAATAAAATATTATTTCCCTTCTACGTGACTTTACCGAAAGAACCAAGAAGATGAATCCCTGCAGTCACGAAAGCTTTAAATCGAAATCTCTACACACACTCTACCATCTCACAACGAGAGAGAGAGAGACACATTCACTCTCTACATACTCTCTACCATCTCACAACGAGAGAGACACATATTCACTATATGTAGACTATCTACCATCTCGCAACGAGAGAGAGAGACACAAAAAGAGAAACAAACATCAACACTTGAATTCGATAAGCACTCGTACAATTCAAAGGACGCTTTTTTATCGCTTTGCCTGAGCGACGTAATCATTCCAGCGATGGTAAACAATTACTGATCAGGCGTCGAGCAAGTGAATATATACGTTCAACGATTGCTAATTGAATTCGGTTTAAAACATTTTAGATTTACAAAAGATACATCAACACGTGACAACACACAATGTGTTTCTATAAATGCTTTTACAATCGCTATTTAATTACTATTACTTCGACTACAATGTACACACACCACACACACTTGCCATAACCTCATTCTTTCATGGAGTAGTCATTTCTCAAACAGAACATTTGAATGATATTGCACAGTGTCTGGAGCGAAAGTGTAACATTATCTGATGATATCCGACGCTTTGAACGCTGCTTTTCAGCCTCCATTTGATCCCATTACTCCGAGACACGTGTCAGTCCGATGAGTGGAGCAAAGATTGCAATTTCCCAGCTACGAAGCGTTAAGTTGCGATGGACAGGCCGCACGGAGCCATGCCTGTGATCTCTGGACTACTCTTGGGTTAAAAAACGAAGTCGAGCATTCTGCTAAATATTCTGTAAATTGGTTTTGACTTGTGCGCACATTTTTTTTTGCATATTACAAAACCTGCGCCCCCCCCAAAAATAACAGCAAGCCGCGACAAATGATTGCATTGTACGCTGCAAACTTTGCATAACATTAAAGCATTAAATATTTAAGCAGCACACGTGCTGAGATTTGCATCTAGGACCCAACGATGCATTATTTATCAAACCGTGTTTATTAAAATGTATAATAACGCGTAAAGAAATCCAGCAGTACACAATTGAACAAACACGGCTTCCTTATAAGCAGTGGCCAGGATTAGGAGTCTTCAAAGATCTATATTTCAAAGCGCAAAGAATTATGCACAGATGCTTCGAGCCACGCGTATAGTTTCGAACTGTTTCTTTTTCAATTTGCGTAAAACGCACATTGGGAGTGAAATGGGTATAGTCATTCCGATAAACATTTCCTTTGCGTTTGTTCGGCGAACATTTATCGTCGATTCGCTTAAAGTGAAAATGCGCATCGTTTTTCTAAGTGTGTCGCGTAATTTCCGCAACAAACAATCACATCCGTGTCGACAAGTGGAACAGCGCGCATCTGCACATTCTGTTTTTCTCACACATGGCAGCCTTGCAGAGTCACAGCGTCGGCACGGGCTAAGCCACCACCCCCACCCTCCCCCCAAAGCTGAATTAATGTACCAAACTTAAACATATATATTGGTACAATATTTCACGCCAGTGGTCGTTTTATCTTCACAGTTTGCCGGTGCAACAAACAGCCTTAACCGTCCATGTTTACCCTTCCGTCATGCCCACAGGGGTTGAGAGCCGGAGCAAAATGCACGATCAAAATCGTGTCAAGCCACCACCACCCCACCAGCAGCAAGCAAGTCCACTCAGAATAGGACTGGAAACAGGAAAACTTCTTCACAATTCTGGAAAATCGCCTGATGAAGCTGGTTGCAATCACCGGCGAAACGTCGCGCTCGAATTGTGAATGCTGTGGGTTTACTCCGCAACACACCAGTGTGTGTGCTGGAGTAGTAACTAACTGGCACGTTTCGATTTCAAGCTTTCGTGACTGCAGGGATTCATCTTCTTGGTTCTTTCGGTAAAGTCACGTAGAAGGGAAATAATAAAATTAAAACATAATAATAAAATAAAATAAACTAATAAAATAATATAATAAACTAATATAATAAAAAATATACTACTATTATTATGTTATATTTTTTTTATTTCATTATTTCCCTTCTACGTGACTTTACCGAAAGAACCAAGAAGATGACTGGCACGTGTTGCTTACGCGACAACCCTTACTGATTGGGCCGTGTCAAGGTGGTGGTGGGTAAACGACACATTTATATTCACGCGATTTAACCCCCCAAAAAAACAATTGTGAATTATTTTAGTCGTGAAAGCCCACTACGTGTTGAACAAACAAGTACCATACCACAGATATGGAACACGTCGACGTTTAACCGGCCCTCTCAATGGTACGGAATCCTCCCTGGTGAAAGTTCCCCCACCCCCCACGACTTGTACTGTGGCTGTGTCTTCCGTGGGCCACCAATTATCGCTGTGCACCCACTGAGCGTGACGCCTAAAGATCTCATTGGACTCAGCGGTGGTGCTGGCCCATTTGGGGCCCTTAGCAGAAATGCATTTCGAGGCAGGCGCTCGTTCGATTGATAAACTCCTCGTCTGACGACAGACGAGACATAGGCAAGAGACAGGCGTGCAGTGAGATGATAGAAATATAGAAAAGATTTAGAGCTGTAATGAGAATAAATATGTAGAGTATGGACATGATAAAGATGAACGATATAGCAACTTTATGTTAATTGATGTATAATATTTATTCGAAATCGAGCTCATATTCGGAGTGCCTAGATATTTTTTTCCCATGAATCTGGCACCCCTTGAGCTGCTGGGGACACTGCGGATTTGCTTTCCTTTACTTATGCCTCTTACGCAACTTCCAATTCCAGTGCTACTATGTTTTATTGCACTAGGTAAGGCCCACGGAGCTGTGTAGCTCTTTTTCAGAAGTCACCTGGCCACAGATGAGAGCTCAACGAAGTGACCTGGAGATACATCCATGCGACCACGGGGAGAACATGCAAACTCCAAATATACCGCAGGCGTCAGGTTTAGGATGGAACCCACGACCTCCTGCATACGAGGCGAGGTAGTTAGCATCTCGCCACTGTCGGCCATGAACTTAGAGCGGCATCCATGAGTGGGGGGTGCAGGGTTGCCTTGACACGTAACGTTTGGAGGTTTGTTCGTGGCGACGCAATTAGCGAACGCTTTTTGTAAATTAATTTGCAATCCTGTCACTCCCGGTTAACGTGTCGGCGTGGTATTTCATCGGGGTCTTGTTCTTGCTTTGTGGATGAGAATTTGATCGAAATCAACTGTGCCATTTGGGAAGAAAATGAAATGGACAAAAAAAATCTAGAATAAAAAGCCTCTTAAGCGTATCAGACGAGTACTTATATAACATCTTCTGGAAGAAAAAAACACTAATGTGAGTAACTCAGTGATTGAGAACGTGTTTCATTATAATGGGTGCTATAATGAGCTGATTTTTATTTTACATATTTTGGATAAGTCAACTGCTAAAATCGTATTTGATGTCAACGGAAAATGCAGCCAGGCTTTACCTTAGGCATCAATCTCACTCGCATATCTGTTGATCCATCTGTATTTTGCACAAACACTGAAATGTTTCAGTCATTCCAGTCAATGCCACAAAATTGCAACACGGCCTGATTGATATAGTGCTGACAACTTAATGTCTTAATCGCTTTAAATTTTTTCGAGGAACGCTTCCATTTTTGATGCCACGGCTAAATGACACAGCATGAATACGCCACGGAGTGCATGTGCATGACTCGCTTTTGGTAGAAGGGAAGCAGTGCCTACAAGTAAAATAAATAGCAACGCCTCTGCCAAAATACATCGCAAAAAACGCTTTACTGAAAAACGCAACTTCCCAACCTTTGCTTGCATGCTAAACCA
This sequence comes from Lampetra fluviatilis, assembly GCF_964198595.1. Taxonomy (NCBI): domain Eukaryota; kingdom Metazoa; phylum Chordata; class Hyperoartia; order Petromyzontiformes; family Petromyzontidae; genus Lampetra; species Lampetra fluviatilis. The sequence continues at coordinate 4,339,716 of NC_136300.1, forward strand.
TGCAGCAGGGCATTTAGCTGATTAGTGGCCAGAGTGAATACCACCCTGCATCAGCAATGCGTTCGTGAGTAAATAATCGCTTGGCAGCTGCAAAATTACTTGCATTAGTGAATTAATTGTGCAATGGGTCATGCCATTTCTCCTTGAATCCGCCCAAACAGCATTTATGAATGTACCAACCGCACTGCCACTCCTTGACCGACCGCCCTCCCCAACACCCCCAAAACCATCTCCCGTAATCCGCCATCCGCATTGTCTTACCTTGCAGCACTCCACTCCCCCTACCCCACGCCCCCACCCTCTCTCTCTATCTCTCCTCCCTGCCCCCCCCTCTTACCTATATAGCCTCTTGTTACAGCAGCTCTTTTGCCCACTTCAGCAATTGTTTCTTGCTGTGGTTGTCCCACCTGATGACGGACGCTTGTGTTGCGCCCGAAACGTCGTGATGGATTTTTTTTTTTTACCTACGTGACTTTACCGAAAGAACCAAAGAGTATGTGTACATCGTGTTGTGCGATTGTGCTAAGCGGCTCCCGGTGTCACAGATTGAGAGCAGCACACCACAGGTGTGATTCTTCCTTTTGAGCTAATTCACACGAAGGTCAGGTGCTGACTGTTTTTTGGTTTGTTACTATTTGTAAAGGAAGTTCATTGAGGGAGCGTCCAGTTTTTTTTTTCCCGAGGAAGTTGGTCATGCAATAAAACACATGTGCACGTGGAGACGAGCAAAAAAACCCCACCATCAACGACGCAGTAGACATGCCAACGTTGAGATAACGTTGGCATGTCTACTGGGTAGAGACGCACGTGTTGGGTGCACGGAGTTTCACTCAGTGCTTGCGATCTAATGCACGTAAGCTCGCTGGTACACAACGGGACAACTTTATTTTAATCATACGTTTTAATAGAAACAATATTTCTATCATAATTGTTTTTTACCCTTTTATCTGGCAACAAAACTGACACTTGGTCCAACCCATGTGAGACTAGGCTCTAAGGAAAGCTGTCTCGGGTGTGGACCAATCAACTTCAAGGACAGTGCACACATTATCAGAGTTATGTTTTTTGTTTGCATTATGACTGCAGGTATTGTGGTCTATGCAAACATGACTCCTCGTAAAAAGGTGTCAGTTTTGTTGCCAGATAAACGGGTAAAAAAATAATTATCATATTTTTTACTGGCAAATGATGTACCAATGGTGAATATTTATATTGTCAATCTTGCCCCAAACCTGTACGTATATTACACGTAGATATATATAAGCTGCGTGGAATGTCGCACAGAGATTGTTTGTGTGGTTTAGTGGTTTTCATGACAAACATGACAACTGTCCTCGAGCAGACGGACAAACGGACAGACAATATTTTCCGGACCTTGTAATAAGTAAGCTATCAATGAATAAAGAACGTAAAGTCGGAAGTGATTGAACCAGTGATACACAAGTACATGCTATGACGCACTGACACCATATTTACCTCACACATTTCGCATCAGGACGCCACGATCAGTTCTAACAGTTATTAGCCAAAGGTGTGAATTATAGACGTTAATTGGTCAATGTATTATACATGAGACTTGCACTGATCCAGGCTAATTAAGAACCAGTCGTGGATTAATTAAAAGTCATGTAGAAAATCAACGTCGAACACCCAGCAAAAAAGGGCACTTGGCAGCTGCATTTATTTGTGCATACAACATACATGCAAAGGTTACACCGACGATCCACCATATTGCCTTACAGAACTGCATTCACTCTCTGGGTAAATCTGTTTTTATTTTCAATTAAACACGTGGCCCCTGTCTGGCACAAATCTGCCACTGTCGGGGCAAGTGCTGTTAGCGAGCACCTATTAAGGCAGGCGTGGCACACTATGGGGTGGTGTGGCTATCGCCATGCCAATCTGTTCCTGTCTCTGGAGTGCTATCGTTCACACGCCACCACAACCGGCATTCGTTTGAGGCCGAGTCAAATCAAGGGAGGCCCAGGGCTGATTGCAGACATTAAAGGCTCAGTCCTTTGTTATGTAGACTAGCCGTAGTGTCAAGCCGCACCTTACCATAATAATAAAAGTGGGCCGGTCCTGGCCCATCCTCCCTCCCCTCAACCAGTATATATACGGAGTAGTATCCCTTGGAATCTCTCATTTACTTGATTACAGCAAGCGTGCTGTGACGGTTCCACCTGAAGACGGAAGCTTGTGTTGCCATCCGAAACGTCGTGATTTTTATTTTATTTTTATTTTACTTTTATTAATTTTTATTTTTTACCTACGTGACTTTACCGAAAAAACCTAAGAATATGAATACTTGCAGTCACGAAAGCTTCAAATCTAGAACTGATTGCAGACATTGTTTGCCACTGATGTCAGTCGTGCCTTGGAATCGAACTCAGGCAAACAGGTTCAGACCGCAGTACCGTGAAACCGCACACCCGGCGCCCACGCACACACACAAAGACAAAGATCCCCCGTATAGCCCGAACAGGCTGTTGGGGCAAGTGCTGTTAGCGAGCAGCACCCATAAAGGCACACGAGGGGGTAGGTAGCCAACACCACGCCCGGCCTCGTGGCGATGTTTACACATCGCACCGGGTACTCATTTGAGGCCGAGTCGACCTAGGGGAGGGCCCAGGACCGGTTCAGATAAGCGTCACCGGTGTTGGCCGTGAGCGAAAATCGAACGCGGGTCGCCGGGTTCGTAGCGCAGCGCGCTAACCCCCCACCCCCATGTGCCAGACCCTGATGCAACCCCATTTTCAATGTGTTTATTTTGTGGTGTAAATGTGAGATGCAGTGGGTGACCCGTACCTCCGGCACATGATATTGTTGGGCATGGCCAGATTTGCGCCACGATGCAGTACAACCACGGGGTCTACCTATCACTGGCAAAAGACAATGTGCTGTTGCTGTTGTTGTTGGTACCACAGAGTTTACTCAATCCATGCGTTTGTGTTTCTTACTCCCTCGAATCGATGGTATTTATCGACGGCCAGGCGGGGATAGGTTGCAGGGAAACTATATACGAATGAAATATCTGTAAAAGTGCGCCTCAATGTGAATACGAGCACAAGTCACGCAATGAGCCCTCTCAACAAGTGAAGACATCCGTTGGATGGACACAACCGGAGACCACAGGGAGTTTGTTTAGTATCAAGCCGCTCGTTGTAGAATCACGCCGGCTTTATACGACGTCGGCACCACGTGGTTTCAACTTAATGTGCAGTAGTTTCGTCACGTCTGCGCCTTCTTAATCGCATCAGAGTATGCACAGCAATGTCGAGAAGGCCGCCTGTTGAAGGAGCAAAGCGTAGTATATACAATACAAGTGTTAGACCCGAGCGGAGCGGGTTGAGGCGCTTTTTAAAAAGATTGAACTTGATCATTAAAAGCATCATTCCCGTCAGCGGTGAGTGAGAGGAAAGTTCTAACTTGGTGTATATTAGCCGCAACGACATGAAGGTACAAAACACATTGACGTTTCGATTTAAAGCTTTTGTGACTGCAGGGATTCATCTTCTTGGTTCTTTCGACAGACCTGGTCTTCACCTGAGGACGGCTGCTTGCGTTGTGGCCGAAGCGTCGTGAGAATTATTTTCATATGTTTTATTTTTATGATTTTATTATTTCCCTTCTACGTGACTTTACCGAAAGAACCAAGAAGACACATTGACGTTGACAGAGAAAACACCCAAGAGGGAGAACGCCCATTGCAAGCATGAAGCGATGAGGTGAGCTCGTAGCGAGGTGAAATAGTGCGACCAGATGACGCCAAAAGGCGCCTTTTGGCGTCATCTGGTCCAACCCATATGAGACTAGGCTCTAAGGAAAGCTGTCTAGTCTCATATGGGTTGGACCAGATGACGCCAAAAGGCGCCTTTTGGCGTCATCTGGTCCAACCCATATGAGACTAGGCTCTAAGGCAGGGGTCTGCAACCTTTAAGACATAAAGAGCCACTTGGACCCGTTTCCGAAGGAAAAAATAAACTGGGAGCCGCAAAACCATTGCAACATTTAAAACAAATATAACACTGCATATATTGTTTCTTACCTTATTGCTATATACAGGATCGTGCAGTCAGCTGTCAATCTGAATAAAAAAAGGACTTTTTCACTTAACAATGTAAAATATATTTTTGCAAATTAATAGCTAAATTACCTGGTTAATGGGATTTTTGCTCCTGAACCTCAGTGCACAGTGTCTGCACATCAGGGCTGTAAGACGTCACCTTCATTTTCACACAGGCTTGCAAGCTGTCATCTGTGAGGCGTGATCGATGTTTGTTTTTAATATAGTTCATGTTGGAGAAGACCTGCTCACATACATATGTGGAGCCGAAGATCGACAGGACTCCAAATGCATACTTTTTCATGTTTATATAAGTGTTGGGGATGGCATTCCATGTTTCGAATACAAGTTTGTCCTGTTTGGGAACGTTTTCAATATCACTCCATTTATGATTCTGAGCCAGAATGGCCTTCTGACGGGCAACATCCTCAAGAGTAGCGGTCAAGCATTTGAACTTGGACACCCATATATCTTTGTCGGCTATATCGGCCAGTTCCATCTCAAGATCAGGTTGACTTACACCTGCAAATGCAGTCATATTCAATAGGGATGGATCGATCGCCAGGGGAGTGACAGGGAAGGATAATGTCGGGGCTGGGTGGGGAGGGGCTGGGTGAGGATGGTGGGGAGGGGCTGGGTGGGGAGGGTGGGGCTGGGTGGGGGGTGGGAGGGGTGGGGCTGGATGGGGAGGGGCTGGTCACCCCATGGTGCCCTTATAAAACTCAACGTTTAACCTACTCACGCCGGCTTGTGCCCGCCCTCACAGTCGGGCATATTTGCGGAATACACCACGCCGCCGTTGACCCTGCAGGCCATTGACCGAGCAACCCAACGTTCCTACCAGCTCCCTCCGCAGGAATGTGTTATTTTGATGGTATCATGTGGTAATGCTCCATCACATGTTTTAAATCTATACACAGTGAATATTGAACTGAAGCTTGACTTTTAAAAAAATGTAATCGCAATATCTGCCAGAAAAATCGCAATTAGATCTTTCCCCCAAATCGTTCAGCCCTAACACACACAGATGCACGACACACACACAGATGCACCACACACACACAGATGCACCACACACATACAAATGCATCACACACACACAGATCCACGACACACACACATAGACACACACACATAGATCCACGACACACACACATATGCACCACACACACACACAGATCCACGACGCAAACACATAGACACACACACAGATGCACCACACACACACATATGCATCACACACACACACAGATCCACGACACACACACATAGACATACACACACAGATGCACCACACACACACAGATGCACCACACACACAGATGCACGACACACACACACAGAGATGCACCACACACACGCAGATCCACGACACACACAGATCCACGACACACACACACAGATGCATCACACACACACAGATCCACCACACACACACATCCACGACACACACACACAGATGCACCACACACACACACAGATGCACCACACACACACAGATCCACCACACACACAGACACACAGATGCACCACACACACACAGATCCACCACACACACACAGATACACGACACACACACAGATGCACCACACACACACAGATACACGACACACACACACAGATGCACCACACACACACACAGATCCACCACACACACACACACAGATGCACCACACACACACAGATCCACCACACACACAGAGATGCACCACACACACATAGACACACACACACACAGATACACGACACACACACACAGATACACGACACACACACACTGATGCACCACACACACACACACAGATGCACCACACACACACAGATCCACGACACACACACACAGATGCACCACACACACAGATGCACCACACACACACACAGATGCACCACACACACACACAGATGCACCACACACACACAGATCCACGACACACACACAGATCCACGACACACACACACACAGATGCACCACACACACAGATCCACGACACACACACACACACAGATGCACCACACACACAGATGCACCACACACACACAGATCCACGACACACACACAGATGCACCACACACACACAGATCCACGACACACACACAGATCCACGACACACACACAGATGCACCACACACACACAGCACACCGAAGGCACCGTTCATGAGCCACCGCTGCTGCTTCACCCTGAAGCACCACGTCACCTCCGAACCGAGACCCGCAGGGCCGCGTGGTGTGCATGGCGACGCGACGGCCTTTGAACGTTATTTTATAAGTCTCTAATCGGTCGCCATCTGTTGTAGTTGTTGCTGTTGTAGTTGTTGTTGTTTTCGAGCTGTGTGGCACTTTGCCTTCGGTTGGCGCTGCTTAGCACCTACGGCCTCATGCATTTCTCACATCCTGCCCCAGTTCTTCCACCGCAAGTCAGATCCGTGCACTCTCCAAGGGCAGGGTCACACAGCGTGCGGCGCCCACCTCCATCTGATTACGTACATGCTTTATGTTTTTTAGTTTCGGTGACCCCACGCAGACAGCACCACGTGACCACCCTCACCTCTCCATCCTCATGAACCCCAGGCTCCGTGACCCCGTTTCAATGCTGGGGATAATGTCGTCACAAAAAATTAGCCGTTACCACCCTCATCCCTGCCGCATCCACTCCACGCACTCGACTCCCTCTCTCTCTCTCGACCACACACATGTTGGTGATGTGCACGTCTTCTTCGAACGCTGGGGAGCCGGAAAGGCCCCTCTCTGCACCAGCGTGGACGGCGCCCTCGTGGTGTTCCCCTTCTGAAGCGCTCGCTCGTCACCGTGGCGTGCGCGATGACACACGACCACCACGTGACTTTTCTTTTGTATTGTGCGCGGTGCTTTCAGCGCCACAGCGCGTCGATTTGTAGCGTTTGTTTTCTTTTGTTTGCTGGTGACTTTGTGTATTTCATATTGAAATTGCCTCCAGTGCTTTTGCTGCTGGCGGCAATAAAAGTTGTTTAAAAGTCAAGTCTCTCGCCCTCTCTCAACTTAGCGGGACTCCCCTGTGAGTACAAGACATTTGAAAGATGACTGCGTTCTGTTGCTTCCGCCGAGCACATTGTCCAAGCCTTGGCACGAGCGTGATTCAAAACACCGAGCGAGCGAGCGAGCGACGTGGCTGACCGGTGGTGCACACTCCTCACGGCCTAATTGTGCGCCGAGAGTGACTTTGGCCATCAGAATCCCAGGTAGTTAAGCTCACCAAGGTCACGTTAAATCAGCACATCGGCGGAAGGTCGTCCTGCGAGTGGAAGCTGTATACACATAGACAATAAAAGATCATCGAAATTTTGCCGTGTTGAACTGGACGATACCAGGATATCATCATTGTCCAGAGAGATGATCTATAAGATTGCCTCGTGTGCCTGATGTAGCCTCAGCTGAGAAATATATTTTGCCTGTTTTAGATCCTGACCAAGAAATGCATTTTACCCCAAATGTAGATGCATTGCCCCCATTCATACATAAATAAATATGAATTCGTTTGTACGTTTGTCTGTGCACGAGTAGTCTGGCAAAATATAGAAAAACAACCCCCACCTCGATTTAAAGCTTTCGTGACTGCAGGGATTCATCTTCTTGGTTCTTTCAGTAAAGTCACGTAGAAGGGAAGTAATAAAATAATAAAACATAATAAAATAATAAAATATAATAATAGAATATAATAATATAATAAAATAATATCATATCATAATATAAAAAAATAATTGTATTACTTCCCTTCTATGTGACTTTACCGAAAGAACCAAGAAGATGAACCCCCACCTCTTCGCTGGGTGTCAGACGACAACACTGCGTGGTATGTTGTGAGCAGTGGCATTGGAGGGAAGGCTCAAAGGCTGATGTTAATTAACTGTTACCCACATGGTGTGCTCGCAAGCCACCACAGTAGCCCACGTGGCCTCTGGACGAGTGCGAGAGGGAGCCCCTCAACCGCCAATTAAATTACCCCACAAAATCCATAAGTAGATAAAAAAATATATATATAAAAACCTTGTGCCGGAGGCCCGAGCAGAGGGGACGGGACAGGCATCTATGACGTCTTCTGATCGAAACCCGTTTGGCAGAGCACTGAGGCTGAACTGCTCTCCTTGGAATTTCTCCAGAAGCAGGAGGAAGTCACCCCGGCTGGCTAAGTGGGGATGTCCAAATGGCCACTGCGGAGAAGAGCTGCCATATTCAGAGCTGGACCGGCACCTAAAGGAGGTCCGGTGGGACTGGTTTTGGCCGAGGCTGAGAGCAAGAGTTCGATTCCGCTCATGGGCAACATTGGTGGCGAATATCTGAACTGGCCCTTAGATTCTCGTGAATCCGCTTAGCTTTAGGTGGGGAACGTCCGGCCCGCGGGCCGTATAAGGCTCGCGAAATCATTTGGCAGTTCTAGCCATCACATTAGGGGTGAGTTAATTAAATGTTTGACCAAATATAACAGGCTAATTTATAAGTTGATACTTTTGTATGGCCCGCGAATGATGTTATTAATGTCCAAATGGCCCTTGGCAGAAAAAAGGTTCCCCACCCCTGCAAGTTTAAATGAATACCTGGTGCTGTGTGTGAATATCAGCGCTGGGGTGGAAGGGGTGGGGGGGAAGACGGACAGGACGTGATCCTGGCCATACTACTCCCCTTGTGCACCGTGCCGGCACTTGATGGCTAACAGCACTTGCCCCAACAGCCTAAAAAGGCAATATGTGGGGCATTTGTCTTTGCGTCTGCGCATCCCTGAAATGAGTTATCATGCCCCTTGGCATGGTCAACTGTGGCACTGGGGAGACGAACAGGCTAACATTTGAACATTGTCCCGGCCAGATTTGATTGGTTTTTTCTTTATGTGGATCCTTAGGACAACTGGCTGTGAGAATGCGCAGTATAAGCTCGTGATTACATCTGACATAGTTCCTCTCCTGCGCTCTGCCCGCGTTAATAGGTGCTCGCTAACACGACTTTCCTTAGACAGTCGACGAGGCACAATGCAAGACGTTTCGCGATCTTTCTGCCCGAGTGGAAAATTGCGAACGGAAACATCAGGAGTTGGGGGGGGGGGGTTTGTTCTAAACCTGAGGAGTAAATCATGATGTAAGTAATGCTTTTGGATAGCACTTCACATTTTTAACGTGCCATCATGTTCCTGATTAATAAAGAACATTTAGGGAAAATGCCGAGTTTTAATTTAAGGAAAAAAAATGTAATTAAACGTACCAAACGAAATGGCTTGCATGCAGCCGTGGTTAACTTGACATGGTAATGGGGTAATGGTGATGGCAGTGCTGATGGCATCGATAATCATATTTAATGATAATGATTACGTCCGCAATAAAAAAATAAATGGGTTTTTTAAACAAACTTTCTGAGAAGTCAAGCCGTTTACTGTGTCTATGTATGTGTGTGTGCATGTTGAGCTTCTTTTGCACCGTACGTAGCCAGCCGTCCTCATCGGATATCCGATGGAAGGACAACAAACTAAACACAAAAAGCAGTTCTAAAGGAATTAGTTTTTAAATCTATTTGATTTAAAAGTTGCACAGCCTCAGTGGCTTCCTAATATCGGTAGGAAGAGCGTTCCAGACGGCCGCAGGAGCGCATCTGAAACCGCGCGTTGCGGTGAGCGGTGACCGTCCTTGTTCGATGGTTAGAATACGTTCTAGATTTGAAGCTTTCGTGACTGCAAGGATTCATACTCTTAGGTTTTTTTCGGTAAAGTCACGTAGGTGAAAAATTTAATTAAAATTAATAAAAGTAAAAGTAAAATAAAAATCACGACGTTTCGGAGGCAACACAAGCTTCCGTCTTCAGGTGGAACCGTCACAGCACGATTGCTGTACTTGATACAGCAATCGTACTTGATACAGCTATCGTGCTGTGACGGTTCCAACTGAAGACGGAAGCTTGTGTTGCCTCCGAAACGTCGTGATTTTTATTTTACTTTTATTAATTTTAATTTAATTTTTTACCTACGTGACTTTACCGAAAAAACCTAAGAGTATGTTAGAATACGTGTTGGGTACGTATGATTGTATGTGTTACGGTAAGCATGTGTTCACTCAGCCTTAAATGAGTACCTCGTGCAGTTTGCTAACATCAGCACTGGGGAGACAAAGGCGGCCGGGCGTGGTATTGGCCACCCCATCCCCTTGTGTGCCGTTCCGGCCTTAATAGGTGCTCGCTAATGGCACTTTCCGCAACATTTTGCTCCTGGAGAAGTGGGGAGGGGTGGGGGGGGGGCCTTTGTCTTTTTGTACGTGTGTGGGTATTAGGTATGTGACAATTCCATCTGATTGTTGAGTCTATGAATTGTCGAATATTGTGCTCATTACTTGCCTGAAAAATAGTTGGCGGTTTTTTTCAAATTTTCTTGCTGTGGTTTTCACACCTGATGATGATTGCTTGTGTTGCAATTGAAACGTCGTGAGAATTTTATTGTTTAATTTTACTTATTTTATTATTTCCCTTCTGCGTGACTTTACCGAAAGACCAAGAATAAAAACAAACGAGTACTGTATACGAATCGATTAGTGTGGTTCAGATCATGTATTTGATTTGACGAATAGATTAAAATGTCATGCCTCGTATGTGTTTACACATGCATGTTGTATGTATGAGATAAGAGGATTATGTACAGAGGTCCAAGATATCCTTTGCCTCCTAATTTATGGCCAAAATGATAAAAACGAAGTAAAATTTGGCCTCTGCTAGGGTGACCCTAAATCAAATACCTGGTGTGGTGTTGTATTAAAAATCAATCCACTGCTGGGTGAAGGCCTCCCCACACCGTGTCAGTCACGGGGGTCGTTCGACCATACTTCACCTGTCTAGTCAGTGTGGGTTGATGAAGGCGATGGGGAGGGGCAGGGTCCGGGACCAGTCCAGATATCACTTAATCTAAGTTGTCTTGTGGTTGTTGTTGGTTGTTTGACTTGCATCCCACTGGGATTTTTGCACACAGCGTTGGTGTACACGGTGTTTTTTCTGCAATATTTTGCTGTCTTTTCTTGGATTTTCTGTTTGCACTCAGTCACATATTCACTTTAAGATGTTTTTTGTTCGTGTTTTTGTTTTTTGTTTGTTGCGGTTGCACCCGATTCAAGAGCCGAATGGCTCACAGGGCTATACCTAATAAATTAACTTGAACTTGAACTCGCCACTGGTGCTAGCTTCTAGCCTGATATCGAACACAATTTGCCAGGCTCAGAGCGCAGTCTGCTCACCACCACGGCACCCAATGTGCTGGTACTGGGAGATAAATATGGCCATGTGTGGTTCTGCTGGTACCAACCCCCTCGTGTGCTGTCCCGGCTTCAGGAGCCGCTTGCTATACCACTTGCCCTGACATTTAAAACATCGAAATGGCGGCTCTTAATCGTTTTGTTTGGATGAGATCTTTAATTGTCAATCTACTAAATGTATATATTTTTAAAAAAGTATGTATACGTTTGTGCTTTAGCAAACATTAATTCGGCAGCATTGTAAGAGAAAATGGGTCGTGCTATGATTATACAGACTGGAATTATAAACTATACGAAGAGCTCCTGTAGCCATATGTGTTTTTTCCCCCACTGTCTTCATATATGGTTCGCATTATATAACATGCCATTGTGGACATCCCCCAAGGCTCTGTAAGCCGAATCCCAGTTTGCCACATCACTCATTTCCTTAACCCTGCCACCCCTTGTCATCCACAGACTGCCAAAAATCATTTTGGGAGATCATTGCACATTAATTAGCAGCTGCCATTTGCGTAAACATTCGGCTTGCCCTCCACAGCCACAAACTTGCGCAAGATTATTGTTTCCATCTCACGTGGCATGCGTGTCTTCCACAAAATGCTCTTTTTATACATTACAAAAACGGTAAGGCAAAGGTAGACCCCACTGGCCAAATGTCTTGGAAGATGACCGTCTAACACATTTGTACCGCTGGGTGAAGTGAGGCAGGAGGATTAAAAAAAAATTAACCGGTAAAAACTAAATTTTTCACTATAAATCCTTTATATGCGTGTTCAATGGGCCACAACCCAGCCCACATTGGTCTTTGAAATGGGCGACTAGAGTCCTCTCGTCCTCTGGCTTGAGATGGCTGCCACCTATGGGTCAGATGATTGCCTGCCACCATTAAGCAATTGGTAATTAAATATAATTTTTTTTTACCTATAAAGTGTAAAATTTTTGGAAAAGATTTTCACGAAAATAAATTGTCACGCACAACGAGTCTGTGTGCAAAATGTCAGCTCGATTGGATCACGGGAAGTGGGTTAAAAAACGACCGAAAGATTTGCACGGTCGTAAGCGCGCAAGCAAGCAAGCAAGTGAACTTAATATGAAATATTTTAAAAAGCCATTTGCCCATTGTTTCGACTGCCACGCCATGAGATGGCACAGATTTCAAGTTCCAGTGCGCTATCCATTATACAACAACAGCATCCACACAAACGATACTTGTCGTCCCATGTAGCAAGCTCTTCAAATTATCGGGACTAGTGATTTTATGGATAATAATGACTGTTCTTATTTTGGCATCTTGTAAATAATTTTTTTCTTAATTTTTTAAAAATGTTGCTGTATATGTGTAAAGTCAGCCACGTGTAGTTAAAAAGAGTGTTCCAATTTGTACAATTTTCACCTGGACTAGATGTTTAGTGCTTGCGTGTGGCTATTGACAAGCTGTCACAAGGCACTTCCCGGTGTCCTGTGGATGGTGACGACTGTGTATACACAGAGGCCACCCTCTTCACTGGCTCGTCCATGCTAAGGTGGAACATGTTGTGTCTTCTACCTTTTTGACCAGTTTGCAAACACACGGAACAACTCCATGACCAGGTGAGAGGTCATTGAGACGACACGTCAAGGGAAACGTGTATTTACATACACAGGTAAACAATACAATATTGAAAACCGCCAAAATGTATCACTTTGCCGCAAGTAATTTTTTTTGTTTGAATCATGACATCACCACGACAGGTATTCATGCAAATCAGAAGATAAAAACAAATCAAGACTGGAAGAGGCGGAAGGCAATGATCGCTAACATTTGCAGGATCAATGACCGTATGTTAGCGGGTTTGATATACGTAAATTAATAATTATGAAGTGAGTTTTATAGACTGACATCATTGCACAATACTTAGACAGAACAGCATTGGCAAGCAGATATGCTCAATAATTATAAAACAATTAAATTGCCTAATTAAAATTTAATTTAATTAACAAAAAAATGATTTAGCACACGCTCGCTGATGTGGTCGTATGATTTCCCAGCAGCAACCGGGATTCATCTTCTTGGTTCTTTCGGTAAAGTCACGTAGAAGGGAAATAATAAAATAATAAAAATAAAACATAATAAAATAATTCTCACGACGTTTCGGCCACAACGCAAGCAGCCGTCCTCAGGTGGAGAGCAGGTCTGTCGAGGAGACAGACATTCAGACTCTGTCTCCTCGACAGACCTGCTCTCCACCCGAGGACAGCTGCTTGCGTTGTGGCCAAAACGTCGTGAGAATTATTTTATTATGTTTTATTATTTTATTATTTCCATTCTACGTGACTTTACCGAAGGAACCAAGAAGATGAATCCCTGCAGTCACGAAAGCTTTACATCGAAAAGCAACCGGGCTGTTTAAGCCCCCATCAATTGGCAATTTTATAACGCTCTTAAACCATAAAATTGTAACCTTTTAGGCTACCGGTTACTTTTTTAATCCCCGTAATAACATTTCCTTCGGTATCGACTTCCTGACGCATTAACTTTCGATGAAAAGATAGAGAACTATGTTTTTGGGCAGAATGTCTTACGAATTTTCTCTGCTAGATTATTCACTGTTCAGGTCATAATGAGTTGTGTTATGCTAAGCACCCACAAAATTACCATGTATGCCAATTATTCGCAATTAAAAAACACAGCCTATCACTTCCAAAACTTTATACGTAATTAAAACTGGCGATTGGGCACTTTGATTAACCAACTTGCATGATATTCCGAGCCTCCAACTTTTCCATCAAAAGAATTCAATATTTTAGCTGCCTTGATGGGTTTTTTTTTTACGTATCGTAGTTTTTATACATTTTGTGCTCTGCCAAAAAAAACACACACACACACACACAAACACGGGCACACACTTGCGCACATGCCTCGTAATCATTGGGTAAATATGTTAACATCGGTAATTATATCAAGTTGTCGCCCCCGAGTGAGCCTCTCGGTCACCTGCCGGCAGTGGGGCTGGGTGTTCACGTGAGCTCGACAGAGCGACACGGGGAGAGACGGCTCTTGCCGCATTGGATGCAGTGACACTCGGCACCCCCAACTGAGTGACCGGGTTCCTTTGAAAGTCCTCCGAAGCCCGCCCAGCATGACGGTGCGATCCGAATCACCTGCGCACAGTTGCTCGAGGGTTTGAGTCAGGGATGTTGCTGAGCTTACGCATTCAATCGGCCTCTGTAGTAGAGGGTCGTGAAGGACGCTGCTACTGGGCAGTTGGAGGCAGTCGCCCTCCAGCAACAACGGAGGGCAGAGGAGCGATGCTCACAACAACGAGCGGAGCGCCAGGTGGCGAAAGCACAGCAAGTTGGCACAGTAGGGGGAACGGGTGGTGCATCTGCCAGCCATCTCTGTCGACCCATGGCACATGGGTCTGTCCCGTGACCTCCTGCCAGTGGGCGTTCGACACCTCACGTGGCCTTAACATGCACGTAGCCTGGCACAAGCGTCGTGGTGAAGTCACGGCCACTTGGTGGGGAATGGCGGTTGTTGTTGTAGTGACACTTAGAGCTGAAGACATATTGTCCAATTGCCATATTTTATTCGAAAATTACGTGAATCATTCGTGTGTGTCTTACCGGCAAGCTGTGGTCTGGTAAAAAAAACAATGCGACTACTGGGTATCCTGATGTCATGGACATGTGGAGCCATACTCTTGCATTGCAGCTAGTGACACAGCATGGTTTGCACGTGCTCCCCCCCACCCCCCCCCTCGTGCCATGAATGAAAAGGTGGCCAGCCACACTCCCTAGCCTGGCGCCTGGGTGCCCCTCTGGGCTGCGGGACATCGGTGCGGTTGCGCTGCCCGCACACTCAATAGCTCGGCCGCTGTTGTCGGCAATGCCCAGCAATCTCTGCGCTGTCTTTTCATCGCCCCGGCAGAAAGAGAGAGAAAAAAACCCCACCAAAATACATCGTAGAGAGGTGCGGCTCGAAGCTCTTATGCTGTGGCAATACAAAGCAGACACTCAGCCAAGTAAGTGCTTGCTACGTCTGTGTATATGATAATGACTGCTTTGCAAAGCCCTTATGTTAAAAGGGTTAAGTATTTTCCTACTGCCTGTTTTTTTTTTTGTCGTGGCGATGAGGGCCATTCCTTTTCATATGTTTACAAGCTTTATGTTTAGCCATGCAAATTAAAGCCCTGCCCGCGAC
This sequence comes from Lampetra fluviatilis, assembly GCF_964198595.1. Taxonomy (NCBI): domain Eukaryota; kingdom Metazoa; phylum Chordata; class Hyperoartia; order Petromyzontiformes; family Petromyzontidae; genus Lampetra; species Lampetra fluviatilis. The sequence continues at coordinate 4,355,216 of NC_136300.1, forward strand.
CGTGGCTATCTGTCACCTCAGGCAGCCAGAGAGGGCCTCGTTCAGCCGCAGGGGTCATTGCTCCACTTACATTTAGGTCACATTAAAGGACCTGGCGTGCAGCCATCCGCTTTATGAATTAATCAGCAACTTCAAAGAGTAATTCTTGTATATAAATGTATTTTTTATGAGGCACGCACGCACACACACGGAGGCCAACTGCCACTCACATTACATCCCAAGTGCAGCAACCTGAATCTGTCGCCTGTTTTGATAAAGGCCTTAAAATGTGTGCGGCTGAATTGCATGTCTGATACTCGATCAACATCGCTGACGCAACGATGCTTGGCACCCTGAGGTCGAGCATCCATCCACGGCTGTGTGGCCACGGGAGTAAACTTCGTCACATGCGCCTCTTCCTCTCATAATGCACAGCGCGGCCTTGTCGAGTTACGAATATCATAGGAATCGGAAGAAGAAAACCGCATGGAAATCGTTTTTTTTTCTGCCGCTCGTCGCAGTGATCACACAACCTTTGAGAGGGTGTGCCGTACGTACCCGCATCCCGCACAGGCCTTGCCTTCTTCTTCGTCAGCAGCGGCTTGGAGAGCCTTTGTGGCGTTCGAAAGAGCTCGCAGACAAACGCACTTGCTTGTCAAAGACCCAACGCAGAAGATCCCCTGGGACTTGATCTGCCACGAAGCTCATGGTCCACCCTCAATCGCATCCACTGCACAAAGCGCAGCAGATGCGGATGCCTGATGCACAAATGGAAAATTTTAATCTCTCCGGTAGCGAGCGACTGTTGTCGTCCAGAACAGAGACCGTACAACGCGTGACGACGCATTGCCAGATCCACAAACACGAAGGGGACATCGCAGCGATACCACTCGGCTGCATCCTGACGCGATGATCTGTCTTAACCACCTGAATGTGGCATTGTAAGTTGTTACTCTGCGTCTACATCAGCCGTACGAAAGAAGAAGATGATAAAGCAACAGCTAAACGAGACTCCCTCTTGCCCCAGCCACTCTTCCTCCCCACTCTGGCATTGCAACAGCCGTCACCTGTACACGTGAAACGACGGGTGTGTCTTGAATTGCCTTGAGAGGGAGTATCACGCAAGCGACACTCTCCCCTGCATCTGCTCCAGTTCAGTGACTTTCTTTTACAAACCCATGAGATTACATCAGCCACAGAGGGTCTAAACTAAAACTATTTTAATTTTAATTCAACTATAAACTCAACTTTTTATTTTACCAGGTAAGGCCCACTGAGCTATATAGCTCTTTTTTAGAAGCGACCTGCTCACAAATGATAACTCAAAGAAGTGGCTTATCATGATAATTGGCTTTTTACCCTTCTATCTGGCAACAAAACTGACAAGGAGTCATGTGGCTTATTGTGTGGACATGTATATCAGACAAATACTGTAAACGCACGTGTTTAAATGTGGAAGGGGAAACCCGGACAACCCGCAGAAAAATCCACGCAATCACGGGGAGAACGTGCAAACTCCAAATATATAAGCGTCAGGATCGGGATCGAACTCACGACCTCCTGCATACCAGGCGAGGTGGTCAACATCTCCTGGCCACCGTGGGTCTGCTCCCAAAACCGCTCAAAACAATTCCCACTCGACGGGAGGTCGCGTCTCCGTCTCTGCTGCCTCAATTGAACCCCGAAGCCCAAGCAAGGGTTGTCCACTAAGCCACTTAGAAATATCATCATTTTTTTCTACGACAAATTAAACTGAATAAATTTCATATTTTGCTAATTACGTGATCGGGGGGAGGGGGGGAGGGAGTGGATGGTTGGAGTAGCGAATGCCATGATAATCAAACGCGATGGTTCCTGACAGCGCAACACTGCCAAATGCAGTGTGTGTTGCCGGTGGAACGGCGACACAACAGAGGTGAAACGCCCCGATGTGGCACGACACATTTGCAAGCATCTTGCAACTCGCTGGCAATTACTCGCACCTCGCTGGAACAACGACCCCCCCTCCTCTCCCCTTCTCTCTCTTGGGTTTCGAGCGAGGGCGATTTTTCCACCGTTTAAATGTCAAATGAAATGAACCGGCCGTGCCATTTTCATCTCCGTGCCCGCTGCTTCCCTGAGTTGCTCTTATTGTTGTGTGCATAGCCTCAGGAAGGAGTCTGAAATTTTCGTTAAAAAAAAAGAGATAAACAAACACACACGCGCGAGCAAAATTTCGCCCCTACGTACGTACAAATGCACACGCAAGCAATTTATTTCTAAATGTAGGATGTATGCTTCTACTAATGTTATTTGTCAATGCAGGCAGCATTATAATGATTTTAAAGTGTTTTCCTCTTTTGTTGTCGAATTATACCATAATAATGTAATGCTTTGCAATGATCAATTGATCGCTTGTTTATGTATTGATGTATGTCCCTATTAGTTCAACACAAAATAAATGTGCGAACCTAAACGGGGGATACAAAAATAATGCAATTAAATAACAGCCCTATGGCGAGTGACCATATTCCACCGCGCAGACACTAATCTCTTCCTCTTAAAGATACATAAGATAATCTCGCCTCCTCCTCTGTTCGTAAAGGCTGCTCTCACAGTGTTACGGTTGATGCTGTGCACTTGGGCCTGACGTCACACCGGCTGGCACACCACGGGGGCCATCTCAGAGCGTGTGCAGTGTTCCACGCGGGATCGTGAAACACACGGGAGGCTGTCGTGAGTTTTAAAAAAAAATGTGGCCGCTATTCTCACAAGCGCTCGCGAAGCGCCATTCATCCTCGGGTGCTAACATTATCCATTGCCTCGACTCATCTTGCGCACGCCTCTGCATCCAGAGAGACACGTACACAAGATGTTTCAATACCTGCACCTTAAATCCGTGCTACTGGTCAACGTAAAGGTGCAGCCCTGCAATTACCTGCTCACGCCGTTGCTGGCGTAAGGGCCTCGACCAAAGTGGAGCGCTAGAGGGCTCCACTAAAATCTACGTATGTGTGTGTGTCGGACTTCTTTCGCACCGTACGTAGCCAACCGTGCCGATCGGAGGTGCGGGGAAATGTATTTTGCTCTGCTCTTCCATGCTGGCCAAATGTCTGCGAAGAGGTTGGGACAACCCACACTTTACCCCGCCACATGTGACCCGCCACATGTGACCCGCCACATGTGACCCGCCACATGTGACCCGCCACATGTGACCCGCCACATGTGACCCGCCACATGTGACCCGCCACATGTGACCCGCCACATGTGACCCGCCACATGTGACCCGCCACATGTGACCCGCCACATGTGACCCGCCACATGTGACCCGCCAATCGACAAACTTGTGGTTGTACCCGTTGATATTGCCGGATGGACAGAGGCAGGGGAATTTATTAAAAGTGCCCATTATCTTCACTGCCATGCCGAGACATCGAACTGGTAACCGGTGGATTGGGAGTCCAGTTTGCTCACCGTTGCACCGTGGCAGCGTGCGTAGTTTTGTGGAGGAAATGTTTGTTGTTGTAATCTGTGCGGTATAAATTCTCCCAAAATTTACCGCGGTTCCGCGCCCGCCTGTTATTTGTTCGAATATCGGAGGAACAAATGAGCTTAGGGGAAAAAAAAAGAAAGTCAGTTGTAAAAACATCAACAGATGGACTCTCGCTCGTCAACAATGATCCATCCGCATCCATCTCTTTTTCTCCAGCTCCCCTGCTGCCCGAGGAAAATCCATGGTGCACGCGGTTTCCTTCGATAAAAAAAAACAGTTTGAGCAATCGGGGGCATCGATCGGGCCAACATCATCAACTGGCTTCAGCGACAGCCGAGCGATTTGCGCGGCAGGGGAAGGAGAAAGACGGACACGAGACACGCGACGCAGAGGGCCGAGGCGCCTCTCTCTTTAGGACGACGTTTGGCCTGGGACTTGATCTGCCACGAAGCACATGGTCCACCCTCAAGTTCAAGTTCATTTATTAGGTATAGCCCTGTGAGTCATTCGGGTGCAACCGCAACAAACAAAAAACTAAAACATGAACAAAAAAACATCTTAAAGTGAATGTGTGACTAAGTGTAAACAGAAAATCCAAGAAAAGACAGCAAAATTTTGCAGAAAAAAACACCGTGTACACCAACGCTGTGTGCAACAATCCCAGTGGGATGCAAGTCAAACAACCAACAACAACCGCATCCACTGCACAAAGCGCGACAGATGCGGACGCCTGATGCACAAATGGAAAATTAAAATCTCTCCGGTAGCGTGCGACTATTGTCGTCCAGAACAGAGACCGACAGCCACATGGATGGGGAGGACAGGGGTGCCCACACTTTACCGCACCGTAGCCGATGCGGTTATGTAATATTAATGTTGCGCTGACATGATGATGATGATCCATATTTGTTCCGTGGGTTTAGGCCACGTGGTCGTTTTTATGGCAAAATGCGTGTCATTAAACCTCCACCGCCCGACAATGTTGTGTCACGTTTACAAAGTTGTGATGTGTTACGTGCCGATGTATTGATCACATTCTGGCCGATAAAGCTTCTCGGCAGTCTTTCAAATTGCTTTAAGCTTCGTCAGGTAATGAACTCGGAAATTATGATGTTCAATAATGTCTACTAATAATAATGTAGAAAAGTTCCCACGGACGTACTCGGAGACGGAGGTAAGTTAAGGGCTTCCGCCAGGGTTTATTAAAGGTGAACAATAACACACAGCAGGGTACACAACTGCCAGGGGCTAGGGGGCTCCTACTCTGAGTCCGGGTCCCTGCCGGCTGGCTCCGGTCTCTCTCTCTCGTGTCGGATCGTGAACTCTGCCGACTCCACCGAGCGGAGAGAAAAGCACCTCTACGGCTACCACCGGCTTCTCCCCAGACTCACCACTCGATCCCTCTCTCTACCCACTGGTTCCCTCTTCACCCCTCTTACTCTACCCGTTCCCACAGTGACCCCGCTTACGTCACGGGGTCTCCCTTAAGTAGCCTAGGAGACGTGACGTCATTGTACTGAACGGCACACCTGACGTCACGTCCCCATTTTACTCCTCTACAATAACAACAACATTCTTTCCAACATTATGCAGTCTCCAGCTCTTGTATCAATCCACTGCGTCCATATGCTGTGTTGGTCGTGTTGGTTTGTTTGATGAATTACTTCACCACGCTGATCAGGTTGGTGAAGGTGGCAACACAGTGTGGACTCGTTCACATATCACTCGTCATTGTTGTTAGCCGTGGCAGGGACTCGAAATTAGAGTTTCACGGTTCATAACGCCGTGTGCTAAACACTGCACCAACACTCCATCCTCAATGGTGGAGATATTAATGGAAATTGATGCTTCAAATGCAGTGGCGGCTCCTGCAAAATCTCTCAGGGGGGGCAAATGTCTGGATGATTGATAAGGATAAGGTCCACCCATGCAATGGATAAATTAACAGCTTAAGCATGTAAAGGCAACTTCACTTCTTTAATATTAATGAAAAATAAGGTGACTCTTACAATACATCTTGTTTGTTTCTATACTCACTATTAATATACAATCCACTCAAGTTTCTTTTATTAAAGATTCCACTAGGTGGCGACAAATTATATTGTTGGATGAAACGTGCTTACGTATGATGACGTAAGCACGTTAGGGCGAGCCCTCCCGGAAGCCATAGAGAATGCATTGCAGCGCCCCGTTCGAAAAAAAGATCTTTGAATGTAAGTCTATGGGACCACTCTGGGCGATTCTCAGCCGGAGTGAAATCGCCCAAAAAGAGGCGGTACTCCACAGAACGTGGCATGACGCTGATTGGACTATATCCAGAGGCACAGTGACGGCTAGCGTGACTCTGTGGTTGAATGACATTGGTGGTGCGTCGCCCAATCGCCCTAATGAAGAAACCGCCCCTGTTCAAATGTCTACATTCAGATGTGTTTGGATAAAATTATGCATGCGAAAAGTTATTTTGTTCATCCAGAAAATACTGGAGATGGAGCGATTATAATACCGCTATGATTGCAATTAAAGAGAGAAAGTGAGGCTTGAGCAATGACATCATGGCCAAGACTAATGTCGAACTGGCAGCCAAAGGAGGACATGGACCAAAGAGACTAAGCGATGACTTCGGATCCTGTGTGCAGGCCCTATATGGATTGCTATTTTGCAAAGAACGTGAAAGGTTGTGAAATCTGGATAAGGCCTTCATCCAGCAGTGGGTAGATCATGGCTGACAATGATGTAGATGAGTATTTGTGGCCAGATCCTGGACTACCCACAAAACAAAATCGATATATATGAGGTGGGGAAACAAAAAACATTCAAACTTTCTCTCAAGGTAGGTGTCTCGTGAAAATGAAATCAACACAATCCAGCAAAATCATGCCTCTGAGTCGCTAGATTACAGGTTAGCACTATCATTCCCAGCCAAATAATAATATTAATAATACACGGAACACATTCAGCGTATTTGCTTTTTATAAAAAGCAGTGGCTAGTGTCACTGAAGGGCTCTCTTTTATTTACTTAAAGAACAGCGCTGCGCTGAGAGGGGGATGACCGGTGCAAGAAAACGTATCCTTCTAAAATAACTAAAATAAATATAAAAACTAGATAAGCCCTGATAAAATACTGATGGATTTTAGGCTGTCAGCAGAGAAAGCGATTTAGCATTGCGGCCGCGTAAACGAAAACAGCGGTTGCGAATGGCAGCGCGCTTAAAATTATAGTCATAAGATGAGGGGGGGGGAAACTGTTTCACGTGGTTCAGCCGCAGTATCCCAATGAAATGAGTATTGACGGAGGACGTATCGTCACCCCTGGTTCGTGGAAGCAGGGTCGATAATGCAAGACGTGTGACAGCGCCGATGACAAATAGACGCCTTTGCTGCAACCCCCCTCGTAAATGAGTGTAATTGCATCATTACACTTGCGTGCACTCCACTCCTGTCTGTATGAACAAAATATAAAGTGAACTGATCTGTCTGCCGATGTGTGGGGAGGGGTAGTGTAGCGGTTAGCGCGCTGCACTACGAACCTGGCGACCCGGGTTCGAGTCCCGCTCACGGCCAACACCAGTGACGCTTATTTGAACCGGTCTTGGGCCTCCCCTAGGTCGACTCAGCCTCAAATGAGTACCTGGTGCGGTGTGTAAACATCGCCGCTAGGGAAACAAAGGCGGTCGGGCGTGGTGCTGGCCACCTACCCCCTCGTGTACCGTTCCGGTCTTAACAAACTGTAGGGACAGCACTTGCCCCTACAGTTTGTTAAGGCTATACGGGGGATCTTTATCTTTATCTTTGTATTCGTACGCACTTGGACAAGCGGTGGCGTAGCAGTTAGTGGACTGCCCTCTAAACCCCAGCCATCCGAGTTCGATTCCTGGCCATGGTTGACGTGATTGGAGGGCAATATTTGAACTGGTCGTGGGCAGACCTTAGGTCGACTCAACCTTGAATGGGTGCGGGTTGATGTGCTGTGTAAACATCAGCGGTGGAGGCACAGAGAGGGTGACGAATGCCACCCTCTCGTGAGTCACGCTGGCCTGACCGGCTCTTGCCCGGACGGTCTTTGTTGTATGTGCAACATACGTACGTACGTATGTTGAATTTCTTTCGCACAGTACGTAGGCAACCGTTGTATTTGGAGGTGCGGTGGGAAGGACAATAAACTAAACATAAAATAATTTATTTTATTTTCTACCTACGTGACTTTACCGAAAGAACCAAATAGTATGGATCCCTGCAGTCACGAAAACTTCAAATCTAGATTAAACGCAAAAAGACGTTCTTAAGAAATTAGTTTAAAATTTAGATGTAAAAGTGCACAGCTCTAGTGGTTTCCTAAAATCGGAAGGAAGAGCGTTCCAGACGGCCGCAGAGGCGCATCTGAAAGCGCGCGCTGCAGTGCCCGTCTTTGTTCGATGGCCAGGATGACCGGAGTGTCGCCTGATGGTTCATGCTTCTTGCGGCAAGCACTTTGTGTGTAATGGGTGCGACCTTTTGTAATGTATTTGTTGGGAAAATTAATGGACTGACATCACTGACTACTCGATCTCACTTTACCAAGACTGCTTAAGATTCTCTCTGGTTAACTTCAATATCTCCAGTCGGCCAAAACATTGAGAGCTACCGTTCCTCTCAATGACTGTCAAAAATCCTGTTGTTATTTTGTATTACGGTAAACTGTTGTTCTTCCGTTAGGTTCACGGAAGCAGCAACTTAATAGTTGTTATATATCTACAGTATTTACTTATCTATATGTATAAAAGGGAAATTTGTGAATGTGTGTGTCTGTTCGAAATATTTAGCGTACCTCCCAACATGCAACACACTTTAAATTTGGCATGTGGGTAGCTTCCAGACTCTACACAATGCAAAACGTCTAAAAATAGACTTTTGTATTTTGGGGGGGTGGGGGGCGCAATAATGGATATATTTTGCACGGCAAGTGAGCGGTGACGTCACATCTGTGATGTCACTCGCATGCGGCAGCGTCACGCAGTGTGCCTGCTGACGTCACGCACCCCCACTACCCTCGGCGTAGGCCGTGTGTTAATCCAAGACACGAATCCAAGTCTCGGGCGAAGCCGGGTAAGTCAAGCTAGTAACTGATAAATGGACTTTGCCCGCTTGCTATTTGCTTTTGTGTCATACTTCATGGATGGCATAAATTACTCGGGTCATTGATCGTTGAGGCAATATTTTAAAAGTGATTAGCATGAGAATTAAAGCAATTCATATATATATTTTTTTAAAACTTCAGCTGAGCCTACCCCATAAGTTAAACCATGAGTCATTGAGATATCATTTTTTGGGTCCAAATTAGAACAGTTTTGAACATTGGACTATTTTAGTTAGGAGAATAGACGTAACCGTATTAGTGCCAAATGTTATCATTTTATCCATCCTAAAACATAATAAAATTAACATAAAATTGTCACTCATAATTGACTATACCTTTATGTACATACAGCATGTGTTTATGTAAGTATGTATGTGTGTATTATGTATACGTGTCAACGAATTGATTTATGTAAAATGCCAAGACAGTTAATGCAGCCGACTCAATTTCCATCGTGAACTGCCTGAACGAGCTCGAAGCCATTTGAGCTTGCCGATGTTAAAGTCAGTCACGGAAATTCTTAAGCCGCAGGCGAGGAGCTTTATTGCACAGAATTCGATCGATAATAAACGACACGTTTGTGAACGCGACAATCTTGTCAGCTAGTGGAGCGTTAATGACAAGATTGTTTCCTCGCTACAAAACTGCTACGTGGCCTCTAACTCAAAAGCAAATGTGGATCGGGTATCTGGGTTCATAGCCGGCTCGGCCCCCACGCTGCCATGCGCTTGACCAAACAAGCATGCAAACTTCAACACTAGGGAGACAAAGGCGGCCCGTACATGGTGCAGGGAAGACGCGCAGATAAATGCGGATAATAGGACATGATTTCTGCCACTTTTGGGTTGCCCATTTGCTTAACCCACATTTCGGCACGAAGGATAGAATGACTTTGCCACAACTTGTAGGTTACTATTCTTATCTGTGCAAAAGTGTCGTTAATAGGTAGCATAGGTACGCGTCTAAGGGTAAGGTCCATGGATCGTTACAGGGCATGGATAGTGTCAATGTCAGGTAATAGGAAGACATATACGACAGCCTATGTATACAGACTACGTAACGTTACAGCATAAAGAGAAAACGCGCCCAATAGGGCAACTACTCCGGAGATGGAGCGCTGAAATCAGTTCACGTGCGGAAGTGAAATTAATGATAGCGACAGCACTGGATCGTGAGGAATGGTGACATTGTGGAGAGGCCTTCATCTAGCAGTGGATAGGCGATGGCAGATGATGATGTAGTAGTAGTAATTGTACATATCCATTGTCTACTGTGCACGTGCTATGTTACGTAATCCTGCATTTGTCTATGCGCTCATATATAATGCAAGAAGTGCAACGTTTTAATATTGAATGATATTGAGCCTCAGCCATCGTTTATTAAATTAGGAATGTAAGAAATCTTTTCATGCACTTTTGCGTTAATTATAATGGCTAAGTTGCGCGGCTGTTAATGACAATCATCTTTATCCGCGGCTAAATGACGGATCCTCGGCCTTTAATGCACGGCGAGTTGCAGCAAACCGACGCGTCCATGCGTTATGGCCTCGATCCATACACCAGCCACTAAGCAGGCAGAGATGCCCGGGGCAAAGTAGAAATGTGCAGAATCAATGGCTTGCTTACACATCGTACGGCATATGCACGCATTGATAAGAGACGAAATGTCACTATGGCTAACGACAGTGATGATGACGATTAGATTGGCTATCGTCCAGAAGATTTCCTGTAGAGTGCAGTTTGTTTTTTTGGATTATTTTGTTCGTGTGTTGTTTTTTTGTTGTAACCTGGCCCCAATAGAAAATGAGTATTTATTTCCGAATGGATTTTATTTGTGCCCAAATAAACCTAGTCGAAGCAGTTAAGTCGTCACGAGATTTGTTTTTAAAGGATTCTACTCATCATTATGGTCATGACGATTATTTTGATACTGTCTTAATGTCATCAAAATCTCCACATTTAAAGCCCGCATAAACATTACCATTCACTAAAGCCGGTCGGCTACGGGGTTTTTTTAAAGCCATCTTTGCCTCCTCTGGATCTTGAACGCAAAAGAAAGTGTCACCTCTTTTTTTCCAAATGTATAAAGCTGTATTAATATCGTTTAACATCTGTGTGTGCTCTTGAGATTTTAAGAAATGGCCAACTTAATGCTTATATTCGGTGAGGCTTGGATTTTTTTTATTGCACGTAAGTTTCAAAATTAAGGTTTGGCCAATGACTCCCAACACGAAATTATCTACTCCTCAAAGTGATGCCACGGGATCTCTCGCTTCCACTTTGCAGCGGCACTGAAATTCCCGATTGACACAATCGAGGCAGCAGAGGGCAATTGAACCGTCGCTTGAAAAATGAAACGGTAACTTCCGTCGATTTCCATCTTCGCCGGTTATGGGCCCCCACGCGGACACGCTCGCAGGCCTGTGATGCGTGCCGCGAGGAGCTTCCACGGTGTAACCACTCATCCACCCAGCAGGCAAGGTCGTCCTTACACCACAAAGCTTGACACGTGTGTAATGGTGCATAGCCTATATGGCCATCGCGATGCATTAGAGGGCAAGAGGGTGGTTGTTGGGTTGGGGTGGGGGGGGGAGTGTGTTTTTGTGGCGCGCAATTGGGTCCGAATTGCAGCGTTTCGATTCGATTTGCGTGTCGCCGTTTTATATATATGAGAATTTACACGCGCACATACACGCACACACAAACTGCACTGCAGAGAATGCTTTAAACAAACTTAAGGACGGGGGGAAGGGGGGGGGGAATTCGGTGTGAATGATATCATATGTTTCAATAAAGCCAATTATGTAAATTGTAAATTTACATTGCATTTTAATTAAGTCATTATGAAAATGGAACAAATTCCATCGTGGTCGTGTTTTTCAACTGCAGGTTTCAATTGTGAGAGTATATACACACACGCATACAGTATATACACACAGTATATATACACGCACGCATACAGTATATTCGCGTACACTATATGTATGTATGGGTAATATTGTAGACGTTCACATGCGTGTACCGTCTCTATGAAATGCATCTGTAGACCTCAACACACCAGACGTATCAATGCACCGCGTATTTTATTTGATTGTCAACAACCCTGCCGAAATGCCGGGGTCCGTACGCGTGCTGATATGTTTGTTCAAAGTTGTTTTTTGGAGAGGAGAGAGAGAGCCCCCCCCTTTCCGCGTGCATCTCCCCATGGGATGCACCAAGACCCCCCCCACACTAATGCACCGTTTTGTTTCACGGCGAACACTGCCAAGAAACAAACCCAGCCCACGTGGAAGTCGCGTGCCACTGGGAGCGTGATGGGCAGGGACACCGCGTGTGCTCACAGCTCACGCCGCCGCCGCCGCCACGATTTTCCCACATCACGTTCACCACCCCCTCCCACAGGTAACAAAGACAAAGATCCCCCGTGTAGCCTTGGCAGACTGTTGGGGGCAAGTGCTGTTAGCGAGCACCTATAAAAGGCCGGCACGGCACACTAATTGGGTGGGTTGGCCAACATCACGCCCGGCCGCCTTTGTCTCCCAACATCGCACCAGGTGCTCATTTTGAGGCTGAGTCGACCTAGGGGAGGGCCCAGGACCGGTTCAGATAATCGTCACCGGGTGTTGGCCGTGAGCGGGAATCGAACCCGGGTCGCCGGGTTCGTTGCGCAGTGCGCTACCCGCTACACTACCATACAAAGACAAAGATCCCCCGTATAGCCTTGACAGACTGTTGGGGGCAAGTGCTGTTAGCGAGCACCTATAAAAGGCCGGCACGGCACACTAATTGGGTGGGTTGGCCAACATCACGCCCAGCCGCCTTTGTCTCCCTAGTAGCGATGTTTACACACCGTACCAGGTACTCATTTGAGGCTGAGTCGGCCTAGGGGAGGGCCCAGGACCGGATCAGATAATCGTCACTGGGTGTTGGCCGTGAACGGGAACGGAACCCGCGTAGCCGAGTTCGTTGCGCAGCGCGCTACCCGCTACACTACCACACAGACGCACGCACCTGCCTGCCCCCAGCCCTGCTTTCCAAGGTCATTCACGCAGACTTTAAATCCGTAATACTGGTAGGAACCTCCTGGTTCCACCAGCCCACAGGCGATTACTGTGTCCGTCCGTCGTGCATCCAAAAATGGGAGGGGTGGGGCTGGGTGGAGAGGGGAGGGTGGGGAGGGGCTGGGTGGGGAGGGTGGGGAGGGGCTGGGTGGGGGGTGGGAGGGGTGGGGCTGGATGGGGAGGGGCTGGTCACCCCGTGGTGCCCTTATAAAACTCAATGTTTAACCTACTCACGCCGGCTTGTGCCCGCCCTCAAAGTCGGCCATATTTGCGGAATACACCACGCCACCGTTGACCCTGGCCATTGACCGAGCAACCCAACGTTCCTACCAGCTCCCTCCGCAGGAATGTGTTAAAGGTTTTTTTTCTGGGTTAGATCGCGTAAATATCAACGTGTCGTTAACCCACCACGACCACCAGCCACCCGACACGGCCGATCGAGGTTTGTCACGTGAACCAAACGTGCCAATTTAGTGAATCACTTCTCCAGCACATCGGTGTGTTGCAGAGTAGACCCACAACATTTCCCCCCCAAAACACATTCCTGTAGTGTATAGTAGTGTATAGTGTAGTAGTGTATAATGTAGTAGTGTGTAGTAGTGTATAGTCTAGAAGTAGTGTATAGTGCAGTGTATAGTAGTGTATAGTGTAGTGTATAGTGTAGTGTATAGTGTAGTAGTGTATAGTGTAGTAGTGTGTAGTAGTGTATAGTCTAGTAGTAGTGTATAGTGTAGTGTATAGTAGTGTATAGTGTAGTAGTGTATAGTGTAGTGTATAGTAGTGTCGTGTATAGTAGTGTATAGTGTAGTAGTGTATAGTAGTGTATAGTGTAGTAGTGTATAGTAGTGTATAGTGTAGTAGTGTATAGTAGTGTATAGTGTAGTAGTGTGTAGTAGTGTATAGTGTAGTAGTGTATAGTAGTGTATAGTGTAGTAGTGTATAGTAGTGTATAGTGTAGTAGTGTGTAGTAGTGTATAGTGTAGTAGTGTGTAGTAGTGTATAGTGTAGTAGTGTATAGTGTAGTAGTGTATAGTGTATAGGGTAGTAGTGTATAGTAGTGTATAGTGTAGTAGTGTGTAGTAGTGTATAATGTAGTAGTGTATAGTGTAGTAGTGTATAGTGTAGTAGTGTATAGTAGTGTATAGTCTAGTAGTGTGTAGTAGTGTATAGTGTAGTAGTCTGTAGTAGTGTATAGTCTAGTAGTGTGTAGTGTAGTAGTGTATAGTGTAGTAGTGTATAGTAGTGTATAGTCTAGTAGTTGGATAGTGTAGTGTATAGTAGTGTAGTGTATAGTAGTGTATAGAGTAGTGTATAGTAGTGTATAGAGTAGTGTATAGTAGTGTAGTGTATAGTAGTGTATAGTGTTGTATAGTGTAGTGTATAGTGTAGTGTATCGTAGTGTATAGTGTAGTAGTGTATAATGTAGTAGTGTATAGTGTAGTAGTGTATCGTGTAGTAGTGTATAATGTAGTAGTGTATAGTGTAGTAGTGTATAGCAGAGGTGTGGACTCGAGTCATGTGACTTGGACTCGAGTCAGACTCGAGTCATGAATTTGATGACTTGCGACTCGACTTGGACTTGCATAACAATGACTTTGTCCCACCTCTGAGATGTGGACTCGAGTCATGTGACTTGGACTCGAGTCAGACTCGAGTCATGAATTTGATGACTTGCGACTCGACTTGGACTTGCATAACAATGACTTTGTCCCACCTCTGGTGTATAGTCATGCATAGTAGCGTAGTTCATAGTAATGTGTAGTTTATAGTAATGTACAGTATAGTAGTGTATAGTGATGTATAGTGTAGTCGTGTATAGTAGTGTATAATGTAGTGTATAGTGTAGTAGTGTATAGTAGTGTATAGTGTAGTAGTGTATAGAGTAGTGTATAGTGAGTAGTGTTATGTATAGTGTAGTAGTATATAGTGTAGTAGTATATAGTAGTGTATGATGTAGTCTATAGAGTAGTAGTGTATAGTAGTGTATAGTGTAGTAGTGTATAGTGTAGTGTATAGTGTAGTAGTGTATAGAGTAGTGTATAGTGAGTAGTGTTATGTATAGTGTAGTAGTGTATAGTGTAGTAGTGTATAGTAGTGTATGATGTAGTGTATAGAGTAGTAGTGTATAGTAGTGTATAGTGTAGTAGTGTATAGTGTAGTGTATAGTGTAGTAGTGTATAGAGAGTAGTGTATAATGTAGTAGTGCTAGAGACCATCGCCAGAGAAAGGGAGTTGTGGACTGAGAAACGAACGAACGACATCTTGGAGGCTCTGAGCTCTGCGGTCGGCCAGATGGACGAAACAAAGTTTGAACCCGCGCGATTCTCAAATTTTTTAAAAAGTGAATTCGTAAAAAAAAAAACAGGCAAACAGGGGAATGCATGCAATCCTTGTTAACTGTTAATTTCTCAAATGAACCCTATTTTAACCGCAGTGGAGCACGCAGTGTGGATGTACATGCTTGTAGAGTTAACTTTACTGGCCAATGGGGCATTGATGTTGAGTTCATTAAAACAACCTCGAATTTTAATTCCAGTGATTAATGGGTGGGTGCAGTGTGGGTTTGCGCGTGGTTCTGTGAACGTAATTAAGGATAATAAGCCCAATAAGCATTCATATTTTAAATGCACAACTATAAAGCCAATTATGTGGCTGCTTATTTTCCATCAATATGGAAATAAAATTAACATGCATGTACAGCCAAGTACTATACAGTAATGGGTCTATTAAAAAAAACACACACGAAGAAAATAAATGAAAAAATTGATCATAAAATGGGATTATTAATTATATTCGCACGTATTGAATTACATTTTCCAAATGAAACGAGTACAGATTTGCGTGGGAAATGTGTGTACGTGTGTGGTAAGGTTCATACGCTGTGCTCTAATCCTATTGTGCAAGGGTTCAATTATCTTTGGGTTTATTCGGTAAAGTCACGTAGGTAAAACATTTTAATAAATTAACTCACGACGTTTGGGAAGCAGCACAAGCCTCCGTCATCAGGTGTAACTGCTCCAGTAAAAATTGCTGTAGCGTATGTACATTTTTACTGGAGCAATTACACCTGATGACGGAGGCTTGTGTTGCTTCCGAAACGTCATGAGTTAATTTATTTTCATTTTTTACCTACGTGACTTTACCGAAAAAACCAAAGAGTATGAATCCTTGCAGTCACGAAAACTTCAAATCAAGGGTTCAATTGCTGGCCACACACAGCCAAGGCAAATAGTTATCTGAACCTGTTCTGACCCTTCTCTGGCTCTGACAACACAGATATTGATACAGCGTTGGCAGTGGTGCACAAGGACATATCACGCTAACTCGACACATTCTTCAATAACAATTCCCTAAAGATGAACAGTTATAGAATAGGAGAAATGTCTGGCCATTTGCCCGCGTTCTTCCCTCTGCTTATGAAGGAGGTCTGCTACCCGAGACGTCGATCATTTAACTCCTTCTCGGTCAACTGAGCCCTGTGCAGGGCCCTTCCCTTAATCGCTGTGTAATGGCCCGCTGACACTACAAGTCTGCTTTCAAAGAGGACACTTGAGAACATAATGTAAAGTTAACTTCTGCGCGAGTGTTTTATATTGCCAAACTATTTCACGACGTCCCGTCCATTTATTGCGATGATATAACCACGAAATAGCCCTTGTAGCGGAGACGACACGTTGTAAAGAGGCGAGATGCTATTGCCCCGAGTGAGCAACTTGCTCTTCAAACTCGGCATCGCCCGTCCAATGTGTTTTATTGCTCCGCTGGTGCTGAGAGCGCCCGGCGCTAATTGCAGGCTGAGCTGACCTGGGTGTGAAGCCCTGAGTGGAGGCATGTCAGGATGGGCTGACCTGGAAGACGGTATCCCTGTACTCAAAGCCAAGCCCCTTTAAGCCTGTTAGGTAGCCAAATAGATAACCAGACAATGCATCGTCTTCTCCGTATATTTGTCTCCACGTAAACAAATTTTTGTATTTTTTTATCCAAACATCAGCCCCATGGTCATCATTTTACAAATGTACAAAATAAAATAGTGTGTGTGTGTATAATAATTTAAATCCCTTTGTCAATCCACTGCTGGATGAAGGCCTGTCCATGCTGGGGGTTGTTTGATTTTACTTCTCTTCGCGAGTCAGGCGAAAGGGGAAGGGTGCAGTGGCCACGATGGTTCAGATTTCACTCGCGACGAACGCTAGAGCCATGGCCAGCTATTAAACTTGTGTCTCTGAGTGTATCGGCCAATACTCTGGTCCACTGAACCACCGCTTCCCAACAACGGTGTGTCCGTTTACATTTCTACGCACATATATATTTACCAGTTATTGTCATATCTATATATATATGTCTGACGCGCGGTGCATTTTGCGCTTATTAAAACGAATTATGCACGTGACTACCGCGATCGGCGTTTAATAATAAAGAGAAGCGGTCGCAGCGTGACTACCCCGCGTTAAAGATTCGCCGGCATAATGAAGAGTGGCGGGCGAGAGAGGGCGGCTTGAGCGCTGCCAACGCAGTCGAGCGGGCCGGGCGCTCCTCAATCAAACTCCATCAGCCGCGAAACGGTCACGCACGGCGCTCGGATGCGCACCATCTCGTCGACAATCAGTGTCACGCATAATTTCCCATTATTTTTACATGGCTCCCCCCCCCCACCCACCCATCTACCCACCTACCTACCCCACCTTCGTCTTCTTCTTCACCCAGTCGGTGCGGCGAGTTTTTTTTTTCAATTTAAAAAGAAAGATTGAATTCGTTTTGTGTGCGTGCGTGTGGAAAGTGGGCACTGCAGTTAGTTTTGATACAGCTCAATATGACACAGCCTGACCACCGAAAACAACGGGGTTTTTTTCGTGAAAAAAATAATAGAATTAGTTTTGTCTGGTGTAGCCTTAACAGATTGTCGGGGCAAGTGCTGTTAGCGAGCACCTACGAAGGCCCGTACGGTACACGAGGAGGAGGGGGGTGTGTCGGCCAGCACCACGCCCGCCCGCCTTTGTCTCCCCAGTGGCGATGTTTGCACACCGCACCAGGTGGTCATGTGAGGCTGAGTCGACCTAGGGGAGGAGGCCCAGGACCGGTTCGGATCATCTTCACTGGTGTTGGCCGTGAGCGGGAATCGAACACGGGTCGCCGGCTTCGTAGCGTAGCGCTAACCGGGAGGTGGAGTGTGGTTATCACCCTTCATGTGCAGTTGTGATACGGCTCAATAAGACCAGGTCTGACCACCACCTCCCACGCCACAAATGGTCACCCTCCCACCACTGAAAACAACATTCCGTATCGATCTCAATACTTGATCTAGCACTGATACTGAGACATCTCAACAAACCCTTTCCCCAGAGTGAACTATATGTGCAGGTTTGTACGTTTGTGTGTGATATATAAACCGATTCTGGGCCTCCCTTAGACTGACTCAGCCTTAAGTAAGTACCTCGTGCAGTGCATAAGCATCAGCACTGGGAATAAGTGTGGAGCAGTAACATAGTGGCGAGTGGACAGCACTACACACTTGGAAACCTGAGTTCGATTTCCTGCCATGGTTAAGAATCAGGGGAAAAATATTTTAACTGAACCTTGGGCCTCCCTTAGGTCGACACGGCCTTAAATCAGTACCTGGTGCAGTGTGTAAACATCAGCATTGGTGGCGGTGGGGGGAAAGTGGCTGGGCATGGTGTTAACCATACCACCCCCTCATGATTCGTGCCATCCTTCATTCATGAACGGTACTTGCTAACAGCGCTGGACTCGGCTCAAGTAGGTTTCATGGAAAATGTTTGTCCTAGGTCGTTGGGAGCATGGCTTCAGTTGTTATCAGTGTAAATCATGATGATGTGGGATGTCCACGCGTGTCTTACCATCACCGGTCAGGATCTATCTACAGTTGAATGAACGCTGCCTAAAAACTGTCGCCATCCATCGTAGTTTTGTGATGCGCCGATCCATCATCCACATGGGTTGTTCCCATCACTCCATCTCTGCAGAGTGGATGTCCTCGTCGGGGGTGTGCTCCTTCACCTTCGGCTGCCAATCCCATTGACGCTCTCTCTGCCTCCGCCCCCCTCTGTCTATTTAAGGCCTCGCTACAGAGACAATCTCCCTCTCTGTGCCTGTGTTACTCTCTCTATGTATCTTGGTGATATCTGTCTGCTTATATGTCTGTCTATAGTTTTCTGGTTAGATTTTTGTTGCTATTTCATTTATACCTGATAATGATTGCTTGTGTTGCAATCGAAACGTCGTATGTTATTATTTAATTTATTATTTTATCTTTATACGTGACTTTACCGAAAGAACCAAAGAGTAACCCATTGATGCTCTTGGCCACCCATCCATCCCATCGAGCGACGTGTCCTGCCCAAACATTCTTGAGACTTGACCGACATTGTGTTCTTAGGTTTTTTTTCGGTAAAGTCACGTAGGTAAAAATTTTAAATTAATAAAAGTAGAATATAAAATAACAGCGTGCTTCAGCCGCACCGAACCTCACAAAAATAATATTCAGGGCCTACCTTGGCTCCTCCCACCCTCAACCAGTATATACACAAATACTGTGTTCTTGGAATTTCTCTCACTTGATACAGCTATCGTGCTGTGACGGTTCCACCTGAAGACGGATTTGTGTTGCCTCCGAAACGTCGTGATTTTTTTATTTTTTTTATTTTACTTTTATTAATTTTATTTTTTTTACCTACGTGACTTTACCGAAGAAAAACCTAAGAATATGAATCCTTGCAGTCACGAAAGCTTCAAATCTAAAATTGACCGACATTGCCTTACTCGGGTGAGTTTGTTGGTGGACACCGGCGGTGGAAAGGCAGTGCATGTCGAGTTTTAACGACACTTTTGTATATTTACGCGATCTAACCCAAAAAAAAACCTCTATTATGAATGGCATTGGTCGCGAAATCCTACTACGTGTTAAGGTTGCATGTTGTAGGATAAGGTGTGGCTACTTCCACCTTTGCCAAGATGTCTCGCCAGTGTGGAAGAGTAGGCCCAACACCCTCTAGAGGTGCCCTCTACACCTTTAGCGGAGGCCCTTCCCCCAGCAAGCAAATGCAGGGCTCCACCACTACATCAGAATAATCACTGTGTACAATCTTGGGCAGCGCTCGCTAGACGAAAAACACTCGATTCCAGCAACGTTAAATAAGTATGTTTCAACAGGCTTCCTGTTGTAACGTACAAATCGAACGGGATTTCTGCAAGATGAAAGACTGACTTATGTTGGTATCATAAGAGACATGTTTTGATGTGATCTGGTGCGTGCACTCACGCACACCGCCATGAGGACCCGCGTGGCAGCGTTGCCCTATTCAAGGCACGTTCCCCATCAGCCGCGTGCTGTAGGTATAGTACATCAAAGTCAATCTCATTCCCACGTGGGGGTCTTTAGATCGCTGTGCAGCTCTAGTCCAGCCCCCCCCCCTACGCCTTAGACACAACCTCCCCCCTCCTTACCCTCTCGTGCCCCTTACCACAAATACAAAGGTCCCCCCCCCCCCATATATCCTTGGCAGACTGTTGGGGCAAGTGCTGTTAGCGGGCACCTGTGAAGGTCGGCACGGCACACGAGCGGGTGGGTGGCTAGAACCACGCCCGTCCGTCTATGTCTGCCCAGTGCTGATATTTACACACTCGCACCAGCTACCCCATTTAAGGCTGAGTCGACCTAGGGGAGGCCTATTCGTCACTGATGTTGGCCGTGAGCCGTGATCGAACTCCGGTCGCCGGGGTTTACGGCGCGACCGCTACAACACACGCGCGCACACACGCACGCACGCGCGCGCACGCGCACATGCGTGCGTGCGCGCATAAAAACGCGCGCACGCAGATGTGAGCGCGCACTACGAGGCACATAAAAACGGAGAGAAATAAGAACTGCACTCGTAAAATATCGGTCGGACTTTCGGTCGGCGGAGTAAGAATTAATTTATCATCACAGCGTGAGCGAATGAATAAAGACGGACATAAAGCATCTTGGGATCGCTCAGAGTGTGAGAGGCTTTTGCATATCCATCAGCCGGCACTGTGCATGGCCACCCAAGCCAGACATTTTCTTTCCTTCAAACACACAACCCGGAGCATTTGGCAACTTTAACGCTTATTTCAACGCATTTATTCAGCCACAAAAAATAAAATGTATATTTAACCGTGGAATGCTCGATGTGTGCGCGTGTGTTTAAGTTTTTTTTCTCTTCTTGCTTTCTTTTCAGTTGCTGTTTCATTTTATCTGATAGTAATTGCTGCACCTGATATATTTGTGACTTTTCGTTTTGAGTCCCACAATTTTTCAGAAGTCATGAATACGAATGCTTTCATGCAGACTCTCAAATGACTACAAAAGAAAACAATTGCTGTAGTATTTTTATATACATGTGTATATCAAAGTATTTTTTCTGATGTATATGTAAGTACATATGTTGGTGTATGTGTATCAGTGTATGTGTGTGTGGTTAGCGCGCTGCACCATGAACCTAGCCACCAGAGTTCGATTCCCGCTCACGGCCAACACCAGTGACTATTATCCGAACCGGTCCCGGGCCTCCCCTAGATCGACTCAGCCTCAAATGAGTACCTGGAGCGGTGTGTAGTGAACATCGTCACGAGGGAGACAAAGGCGGCCGGGCGTGGTACTGGCCACCCACCCCCTCGTGTGCCGTGGTGGCTTTCATAGGTGCTCGCTAACAGCACTTGCCCCAACAGTCTGTTAAGGCTATGAGGTGGGGGGATACACGGAGGATCTCTGTTTTTGTGTGCAGACAAAGGATAGCTTCCTACTGGTCAACCTCGTGATGTATGCCGATGACCTCGTGATTACTGCTCACTCTGAGAAGGAGTTGCAGACTCTCGCGCTGAAGCTGAAGCATGTCACTAGCAGACGGGGCCTTACCATTAGCCCCACCAAAACAAAACGCCTCCCTGGTTAATCTTTATGTCATAAAACACTCGACTTGCTCAATTGCTTACCAGGCATGGGGAGGTTTTAGAGACAGAGGGGTTTCCATACCCAAGTAGTGTTGTTCGTGATTAACTAATCTTTGCTTCTGTGATAGTATGGTCTAACATCATGACCATTCGATAGAGCTACACGTGGTGGTTTAAAGAGACGCATGCGGCTCGAGACACGCCGGTTGGTCGAGAGTAGGGGTGGGGAACGTCCGGCCCGCGGGCCGTACAAGGCCCGCGGGCCGTGTAAGGCCCGCGAAATCATTTGGGTCTGGCCCTGCCAAGGCAACCGCAGGCGGGACTCGAAATTCAATAAAGCTCGGAGCAAACCTGGAAAAGCAGTTGCGAGTAGCAGCAACATCATCAACACCAGCTAACATCACACGCCTCGCCAAAGAGAAGCAGTTCCAGCCATCGCATTAGGGGTGAGTTAATGAAATGTTTGACCAAATATAACAGGCTAATTTTTAAGTTGATAATTTTGTATGACCCGCGAATGATGTTAAAAATATCCAAATGGCCCTTGGCAGAAAAAAAAGGTTCCCCACCCCTGATCTAGAGAATAGATGGGCTGATGGGATGCAGGAGACATTGAAGCTGATTGCAATTGCTGACGATTTGTGCCAGCAGTGCGAAGATCGTTCTTTAGCAACCACGAAGGGGTGGAGGAGCAACGCTCACAACGAATGGGCAGATCACCGGTGGGGCGGCCAGACACACAGCGAAGGTAGTAACGCAGCAGGGGAGCACAGGCGGTGCATCTGTCAGTCTTCTCAGTCAGGCTCGCACGTAACCCCTGGGTCTGTCTCATGAACTTCTGCCAGGGAGCCTCCGATGCCTCCTGGAGCCCAAAGTGCACCGAGCTCGCCACAAGGGTCTCCCATAGGTCGATTCCGCCTTACGTGTGACCCTGGCGTGGCGTGTAAATGTCAACAGTCACGGTGCTGGTCACACCACCTCCTCGTAAGCATTAATAGGTGCTCACTCACCATACTTACCCCAAAAGTCTAGACTTTATGGGGTGTGTTCGTGTGTGTGTTCACATGCAGGGGAGCGGTAGTGTAGCGGTTAGCGCGCTGCGCTATGAAACCAGCATCCCAGTTCGATTCCCGTTCACGGCCTACACCAGTGACGATTATCAGAACCGATCCTGGGCCTCCCCTGGGTCGACTCGGCCTCAAATGAGTACCCGGTGTGATGTGTAGACTTCGCCTCTCGGGAGACAAAGGCGGTCGTGCGTAGTGCTGGCCACCCACCACATCGTGTGCCGTTCTGGCCTTTATAGGTGCTCGCTAACAGCACTTGCCTCCAACAGTCTGTTAAGGCTACACGGGGAGTCTTTGTCTTTGTACGTATGAGAAGGGTGCGCACGCAATACATGAAAAGGTAATTCGACGCTGGCAACCTAATGGTTAACTTTTTGCATATTCCCTGATACTGATACTTCAATGCACATTTACCCGGAAGCCTGCAGTTAAAGCGACAGGGGTTGAACATCAACACATTGTAATTTTCCTTTACGCTTACCCTTTTTATTTTATTTGACTAAAATATTTTTAAAAACCCTGCCGCACTTTGTGAATATAATTGAGTCAGCAGGGTCCCTTGCCCATGCGGTGGGATTACTGAAAGCAAGTCCTGTGTGACTGCCAAGGATAGAGGATCGCTGGTTACCACTCCCGCTCTGTCGCATAATTTGCATTATTGCAAACAGGCGAAAGGACAAATCTGTGAACGTGTCTATATTTTCTTGCATGAGATACAAGTGAAAGTCGAAACATACACTCAGTGCCAAAAGCGTCGCCAATGGACTACAGTAATGTCATGATTAGGATGTTTTGTCTGTAGTTGTAATAATGTCACGGGCTGGGGACAACCCCTGCAACATGATTCTACACCAAAACCAGATGTGACTTACCGCCAAATCACAACCAAACCGTGCATCCAATCTCGTCGGATTTCCGAAGCTAAGCAGTGTTGTGTCTGGTTGACACACCGGATGGGCGACTGCCTGAGAATAAGCCACGCTACAGGCCTGGTTCTGCAATGTGGCCAGGAGGAGAGGACGGTGCTGTCATCAGACTCGTGGCTCTATTCGTGCAGAGCGAAGACGATTACTCATCTGTACGCGTGAGAGTTTTCTCCAGGTCGTCCGCTTTTCATCCGAAACGCGCAATCACGCAAGCGGCCAAACATTCCAATGCCAACACTCCCGAGAAAGATGATTGAGGCTGCGGGGCTTTCCAGGGTACAACATATCATTGTTATGGTATCATCATTATACTCCCAGAGTCACTACGAGTGGACTCCCGTACTTAACGGTAGATGTTGCTCCGTCATACTCGGGAGATATCGCTTCAGCGTACAGTCGGGTCCGGGTCTGCTTCACACTAAATCCCGCAAAGTTGAACGGGGACAAATTTAATTGGTGCTTTTTTTCGTTTTGGGGGGGGGGGGGGTATTAAATAGTGACCGGGCTCAGATGATGAACTTGCTACACTTGACAATAGTGAGTTCATAAAGGCCACCTTGCTCGTATCGAAACGCCACGATTTCGGCAGTGCGGTCCGCATACTCCGTCGAAACTGATTCAGAAGCTAGATCTTGGTGGTGTTACGCAACATCAATAACATTTATGAACGCAAGAAACGGCAGTATACGGACGAACGCGAGACTGCGCAAACTTTTAACATAGCCCCGCGTCGGTGTTTGCAACATCGACGTTTCTTATTTATTTGGGTCTTTCGGTAAAGTCACGTAGATAAGGTTCAAATAAATTAACAACAACAAAAATTGGTATTTTCTTTGAACCTACTTTTTGTCATTTCAACTACCTTTTATTATTTTCTTTGAACCTATCTACGTGCCTTTACCGAAAGACCCAAACAATATGAATTCCCGCAGTCACGAAAGCTTCAAGTCAAGATGTAGCGACGTCTCTGTGTACACCGGGAAGCGTTGCCGAGGAGGGCATTAGTTTGCGGTGTACAGCCAAATTCCGGTTTTTATTTTCCTTTGTCGAGCGCGTCGATCCGAGATGTCTTCGTTTCTCACTGACGCGACGGGGTGCGAGCGTGCGATGGGCGCTTCAAGGCGAATGCTCGCCGCCCGTGTTCTTTTTCTTCTTCTTAATTGTTTTACCTTTTATTTTTTATTACGTTCGCGTCTCGAGCAACGATGGCCTAGCGCGTGCGCCTTGGTGGACTCGGTGCTTTGACGGAGCAAAAAAAATTCGATTTAAAGCTTTCGTGACTGCAGGGATTAATCTTCTTGGTTCTTTCGGTAAAGTCACGTAGAAGGGAAATAATAAAATAATAAAAATATAAATAAATTTTATTATATTATTCTAATGATCAGTCACCAGAGATTGAGGCCATCGAAGGTCAACTTTAAAGTTTGCTAATCAAACAGGTGCTTGCAAAATGACGAACAATTTCTTTTTTACCAGGTAAATGCGGCCTATGCCGTAAAACATCCGGCCAGTTTTTTGTTGAGTAAGTTTGTTTCAAATCGGAATACTGAGGTAATGGACGAAACAAAATTTAAGCAAATACAGTAACATTTCGATTTAAAGCTTTCGTGACTGCAGGGATTCATCTTCTTGGTTCTTTCGGTAAAGTCACGTAGAAGGGAAATAATAAAATAATAAAAATAAAACATTATAAAATCATTCTCACGACGTTTCGGCCACAACGCTAACAGCCGTCCTCAGGTGAATAACAGGTCTGTCGGGAAGTCAGCGTCTGAATGAAACACCACCAGGCTTGGAGCGTATATTTAAGCTGGGTTGGAGGGGGAAGAGCGCCTTGACAAAAGAATTTGCATATCCAACCCAGCTTAAATATACGCTCCAAGCCTGGTGGTGTTTCATTCAGACACTGTCTTTCCGACAGACCTGTTCTTTACCTGAGGACGGCTGCTTGCGTTGTGGTCGAAACGTCGTGATAATGATTTTATTATGTTTTATTTTTATTATTTTATTATTTCCCTTCTACGTGACTTGACCGAAAGAACCAAGAAGATGGAGCAAAAAATGTTACGCCGAGGCAGCGTTTGTCGTCGTAGTCCTCTCTCTCCCAGCCTCGAGCGCCGCGGCCACATGCTGCAGCCTTCCCCTTGTCGCAGGGTTGGCACCTCTGAGCTCCACAACACAAACAAAAATTAACCCTTAAAAACAAAGTTTTCCACTATAAATCCTTTATATGCGTGGCATCGGTTTTATTTTATTATTCATGAGTAAGAGTTTCATTTTTATCACGTTGGTATTTTAAATTATATTAGAAAAAAAATTTTCCTAAAAGTGTTAAATTTTGGAGAAAGTAAATTGTCACGCACAACGAGTCTGTGTGCAAAATGTCAGCTCGATTGGATCACGGGAAGTGGGTTAAAAAACGACCGAAAGATTTGCACGGTCGTGAGCACGCAAGCAAGCAAGCGAACTTAATATAAAGAATTTAAATAAGTATAACCCGTAAAAACAAAGTTTTCACTATAAATCCTTTATATGTGTGGCAGCGAACATAATATAAAGGATTTAAAAATATATTCGCCTGTGGAGGACGCGGGGATCGATCCCGCGACCTTTGGCATGGGAAGCGAAGGCGCTACCAACTGCGCTACTCCGCCACGGCCTGTGGAGGGGTTACGCTCTGGGCTCTTATACTGTGACGTTCAGCCAAAGCGATGAATGAGTTCTATTTGAATATATGTAAAATATTTTTTTTTTGCCTAAAAAGTGTAAAATTTTGGGATTTTTTTTTCACGAACATTAATTGTCTGTCACAACGAGTCTGTGTGGAAAATGTCAGCTCGATTGGATCACGGGAAGTGGGTTAAAAAACGAGCGAAAGATTTGCACGGTCCTAAGCAAGCAAGCAAGCACGCAAGCAAGCAAGCAAGCACGCAAGCAAGCAAGCGAACTTAATATAAAGGATTTAAAAAACAAAAACCCGGGGACTTTGAATACCCCAGGAAGACTCAGATTTCCTGGGACAGCGGCTACCTCGACACGAGGACGATTCAAAACCACAACCTGACACATCCGTCAACTACAACGGCCCTGAAAGCAGTAAAGATCAAATAGACGACGTTTCAGGCACCGCAATATCTCTGTGTTGTATATGTTTTCATCTTAGGGCAATGTTATTAACGAATGGTATTTGTGCATCACTGCCAATGCAGCACCTCAGAATAATTGTTTTTGTGTAACAATGCAAACCAGGACAGGTAGTAATCCCGACCTCCTCCATGGCCCCAGCGAGACGCAGCGCATAGCCTCACAATTCAGCCTCTCACCTTCAACCCCTCCACCCAATACCTCAAAAATGCACTCCCCCAGCAGCCCTCCTGGCAGGGGTCAGCAGCCCGAGGCTTTGGGAATTTTGTGAGGCCTGAAGCTATTTATCATTTCATTTCGTGCTCGCTTGCCCAAAAGCGAGCAGCGGTCCCCCTTCGGCATTGATCACGTGGGATGATTCAACGTCAACATTTCAAGGGAACGTGAAAGCAGAGAGAGAGAGCTCTGGGCGTGGGCGCGTACCGATTTGTGGTGATCTGAAACGGGCGTAAAAAAATAATTTCGCAACAGGTGTCGGTTGCACCGGCAATGACATCACCGACGATGAATGCGCACCTGAATGAACGTCCGCCACGAAGATGGGCAACCTGAGATCGGCTCGAGGTGGATTGCGAGAGACGGCAGCGGATTGGTCACGGCTGATGGTGGTAACATTGCAGACCGGAAATTAACGAGGCTGCATCACTTCAGCCACGGACCCCCACCAGTGTAGAAACGATGTTTCTCCCGGTGCCAATGATCAATGCTGCCGGGGTTTTGAAGGAAGCTACAGAATTCCTCCTCCTTGTACCGTCATGTCATGCTACTGACCTCGTTCCAATTCAATGTTCTCTCCTCTCCTCCATCCGCCCAGTCCTCCATTCTCTGACCCGAAGCCGTCTTCTGTCACCCCACAGCATCCTCGCCCCGAAATCCCAGTTCCTTCTCGCACCCCTTGTCACCTGCTCGCTCATCCTCATTCACCCCCATCCGGCCCCCACCGCCCCACCCCAAAATACACATATTTCCCCCCCCCCCCCACACCACGCCGCGCTCTCCCTCTCCGTGACATTCCCACCCCCGACCCCCCTCGGGCGTGTGTGACAGGCGGTACCGCTAATTGGGACGCGAGACTTGCTCTCAGCCCAGCGCCTGGCCCACACTCCTTCCGAGACCCAACCCCGGAGCCTGCCAACACCTCCAAATTAATACAACCAGCCCCCGCTCACCCTCCACCCACCGCTCACCCAGATCGCTGCGTATCTCACCCCTTGCATTCATTCCGATTTCCTTCGCTGTGTGGAGCATTTTCATTTTTTCTCTTTTTTTTAGGACACTTTTTTTTCTTGGGTTCGAACGTTCGTGCAAAGGGGGTTGTGTGACTGCGCAATGCTCAGAGCACTGCGTCGCGATGCACCTGGCTTACCTGCGATTGACTTCCCGTCACGGCGAACATCAGTGGCGAAGGGCTACCTGCGCCTCCCCTTCATCAGCCCCCCACTGACGGCTGTGGTGAAGTATGGTCAAACAATCCAACATCACCGACACTGCATGGGGAGGCTTTCGTCCTGCGCTCGATTGAGAAAGGGCCAGCCGTAATTTGCTCTACATGTTTTTTTTTGTTCGTTGTAAGCTGGCATAATTACCAGCCTTGATTGGTAGTGCGGCAGTGTCGGTGAGGTGTGGTGGCTTGAACGGCAAAGGCCAGATGGCCTGTGACCTCTTCACCTTGAATACAAGGGTGATACTGACACTTAACGCGTAACTTACTCTGGGCTAAGTTGTCACGGGCCAGTATCGCAATTAGCATGAGGATGATGGATGAACATACAGTACTAATAGGGGTAAGAAAATGGGGGGGGGGGAGAAGAAAATAATAACAAAAGGCACGTCACATAATGAAGATATCAAACGTGCCATTTTTTTCCTTCTCACGCTGTCTCACGTTTCCATACAAACACCTCACTCAGCGTATGCAACTTTTCCTATTGTTTCAACTATCGCGCCAGCGCGAGATCGAATGTATAACCTCGAATATTGCAAGTACGGTGCGCTCACCATTACGCTACGGCGGCATAGGACAAGCAGTAAATCATTGGGTTCTTGTTATATCCCATTTTGTTTGTCTTTACACACGCAGGATCACGTTACCGGCACTGTGCGTCAGCTCGCATTGCTCTTCCCCCGTGAACGCGTGCGCCCTGGCTCCCAGAGTGTCGGAGACGGGGCAGCGGTGCCCGCAGCTGTCGTGATTAGCGACTGCGCTACCCTTCGAATGGAGCTCTACCCGCGCCTCCGCAGGGAAGGCCCATTTAGTCCTTTGATGGCGTCGTCTCTCCTTTCCTAACACCTCCTCTCGCTCGCTCGCTCGCTCGCTCCCTCGCGATTTCGCGAGACCGTCGCTTTGTGAGTTGCGGCCATGAAAAAGACATCGCTGCGGTGAGAAGCTCGCGAAGGCGGCAACTGTATCGTGAAAGGCCAACATTTCGTGGGTGCATCCCTCAAGCCTCATCCCACAATGTATTCATGAGCAGCGAATGCGTTGTGCTTTTTGGAAAAGGTCACGGTGGTCATGGAAATTGTGAAATTTAATGAAGGCCGTTAAATGTGGGAGGAAATGGCTGTGAGAAACGCGGGGTTAGGTGTTGCCTTCATTTCATTTTCAAAAGTGCCACACGAAATGCACTAAAACACAAATCTGCATTTTCACTGAGAATAATTAACGTGATGTGGTTGCCATTGCAGCTGTGGGTGTTTATTTGATTTTCTCCGAATTGACTCGAAATGCAAAAAAAGGTGAGGAAAAACTACTTCAATGAATCACTTAGTTAAACTTTTTTACTTTTACATGGTTATTTTAACAGTTAAATATATATTTTGCAAATATAGGCATTGTTGTACCACCTCACCTAATTGCATGAACTCTCCACCAATTCTATGTTTTTTTTTGTTTTTCTCACCTCAACCGTGAATTTTACTCAAGATTACCGTGAACAAACGCGTCACCCTACCGGTGAGTCTCGTGGGCTACCACGTGGGCAATGCGTTCCTTGGGGTTATTGAGCCAGCATTGTTTTTTTGTGGCATGTGATTTCTTGCTTGGGTTAA
Organism: Lampetra fluviatilis; assembly: GCF_964198595.1. Lineage (NCBI taxonomy): Eukaryota > Metazoa > Chordata > Hyperoartia > Petromyzontiformes > Petromyzontidae > Lampetra > Lampetra fluviatilis. The sequence continues at coordinate 4,384,954 of NC_136300.1, forward strand.
TATGCAAGAACTTTTCTGGCGTTAAAAATGCATTTTATTAAAAAAAACTTCTTTGTCTCGCGCGGACCTCGAAAGTAAGGGAATTGACATTTTTTAAAGTGACCCGGATAATGAATTAGAACAAAAAAAAAACCTCTCAAATGTTCATTTGTTTTTTGGCCGGTTCAACCCCTAATTAAAAAACACGGAAAAATACCCACGGCAAAAAAAAAAACCCGCGTGTAATAAATCCTGGTTCAAATTAAAATTTACATCAAGTGCCCGCTTACCCTTTGCATGTACTCTTGCCATCTCTAATTGGTGATTGGATGGTCTTCTGAGTGTGGCTTCAATGCACCAGTGTTTTTTTATACGAGTATTAGAGAAAAAAAAATGTCTCTAGATTTGTTTAATTCCATAGTCGTATTGAACGTGTATGGGAGGGTCGTTTTAGTAGTATTATTAGTGGGCTAGTAAGCCCTGTGGGCTAGGCATGGGTAATCTGTTCCCGACATACCTACCTTCCGGGGACATTTAACAGCTGCCTTGGATTACAGGACCCACAGCTCCCTCTGCATGAGACGCTTATACACATGTAGGGTGTTAGAGAGAGAGCCCGTTATGCATGGCAGCTTAGGGCAAACAAACACAGTGGGCGGGGCTACGTGAGTGCACAGGGGAGGTGCTCTCTACGACGTCCGCGCCAGGCACCCGGGGGGGCTCCACCCCTCAGCGGGGGGTTGGGTATAAAAGGGGATGTATCGGAGGGCTCGGGGGTCTTGTTAAGCTAACCAGTGAAGACTGAAGACGTCTTAGCTAGAGCCCTGGACTCCCCTGGTTCGCCGTCCTTATCAGGGCCGAACAGGACCGAGCCAGCGGCGTGGTCCCGAGATCCAGAGCCGGTGCTCCTGTCAGCGCTGGTCTGGGACTCAGGGTACCGGGCCCGACTTACCAGTGTCGGGCCAGATAGCCTCCCCTAGCCCGTTAGAGGAGGACTAGGAGGCAGGCTAGAAAGTAGCTAGCGCGTGTATCCCCAGCTAGCCGGGTGAGGGGGCCGACACCCCCTCTAGAGTTGTATGCCACAACCGTGCTGTGTGTAATAAACCTGTGTGCCTCCAACTCCGGCGTCCAAGAGTCGTGAACTCTACTACACACACATCAGAGCGTGCATACACCCACCATTTATCTATAATGTGTGTGTGTATGAGTGTACCATTATATCTTGTCCATGCCAGGAATGCACATGGCCACGCATATTCATCCCCGCTCCCTCGGGAAGAGGCCTCGCTTTCAAAGACGGAAAACCATCGACATAAAGCACTGCAGATCGAGCTCGGAGGTATATATATACGGCATGCTCGTTGGCTCTGAAATTTAAAAAATGGAGTAAAACAAAACACAAAAATGCCTCCGTAATGACTAGATAGTTAACGAAGAGGAATGCAAGACATCGCCATGCCCAAACCAGAGGTCGCAATCGGGTACCCGATACCCGTACCCTACCCGATACCCGGCTACCCGTACCCGGCCGGGTACCGTTACGGGTACCCGTTTGCGACCCTGATGCGGCCGGGTACGGGTACGGGTAGGCCGTGAGTCACTGGTGAGTAACCGTTTGTCACTCATTTCGGGTAGGGTACGGGTAGGGAACGGGTACCCGTACCCGGCCGGGTACGGGTACCCATTTGCGACCCTGGTGCGGCCGGGTACGGGTACGGGTAAGGAAATAAAACCCGTTTGCGACCTCTGGCCCAAACGCCCCACCTTGTGTCACATCACAAGCTGCGCCTTCCTTCAGAGCGGGACGTGAAACCAGCTGTCGCGTCTGTTTGTGGACGTTAAAGATCCCACAGCACTCATTGCACGAGGAGGCCTCAATGCGAGGGCCAGCACAGTGGCCAAATTGTCGCCCTCTAATACCGATACTCTCTCTCTCTCTCGACAGGATTGGGATGCTGTGCAAATAATTTACGCAATTTTCTTTAGGGCTGTAATTACACATTTTACGATTAATTGAAATAGTATTTTCCTTACACAATTGTTTTCGTCAAAGTGACACCGACGTCACACGTATCGGGACGAGGAATCCGATCGGAAATCTCACTGAGCGGCGATCACCACGTGAAGAAGAGAACTACCGCGGGACTTCTCGCAAACGATCCTTCTCTACACAATGGAGACGGTGCTTTCCCGTACACTCCACCAAAGATATTGTTTTGCCGTGAGAATAAAACGAATGCATCGGTGAAGTCTCGCAGCTGGACATTAGCCAGAGGACATGTGAAACCAAACTTCATACGACGGTTAAATTTCTATTTAAAGCTTTCGTGAATGCAGGGATTAATCGTCTTGGTTCTTTCGGTAAAGTCACGTAGAAGGGAAATAATAAAATAATAAAAAATAAAACATAATAAAATACAATTCTCACGACGTTTCGGCCACAACGCAAGCAGCCGTCCTCAGGTGAAGAACAGGACTTCATTCAGACGCTGTCTTTCCGACAGACCTGTTCTTCACCTGAGGACGGCTGCTTGCGTTGTGGCCAAAACGTCGTGAGAATTGTATTTTATTATGTTTTATTTTTATTATTTTATTCTTTCCCTTCTCCGTGACTTTACCGAAAGAACCAAGAAGATTCATACGACGGCTTTGCTTTGTCCAGTCATTCATGGCCCAGCTGATGCCATCACCAATCACTCCCCTATACAGCCCCGCTTTAATCCCAGGCTACGTCGCAGGCACTCGTGAGAATCCAGGTTCCTGAGCCGCCGTGCCGCCTTGTTCGCACTCACGTCTCGAGCCACCCGGCCAACTGGTCACCGGCCTCCTTTCAATAGTGTGCATCATTAATTACTGCGTCGAATAGAGGGCTTCGGTATGTAGTGTTAGTATTATGTGGATAACAATTTGAAATATCTATGAGAAATTCAATAAATCAGCTGTGATGTATGTGTTCAGTGCCCGGTTGCTACATGTATTACAGCTATTCCTATTTTCTTTACTGGTAGGAACCACCTGGTTCCACCAGCCCACAGGGGATTATTGTGTCCGTCCGTCCGTCGTGCATCCGAAAATGGGAGCGGTGGGGCTGGGTGGAGAGGGGAGGGTGAGGAGGGGCTGGGTGGGGAGGGTGGGGAGGGGCTGGGTGGGGATGGGAGGGTGGGGAGGGGCTGGGTGGGGAGGGTGGGACTGGGTGGGGGGTGAGAGGGGTGGGGCTGGGTGGGGAGGGGCTGGTCACCCGGTGGTGCCCTTATAAAACTCAACGTTTAACCTACTCACGTCGGCTTGTGCCCTCCCTCACAGTCGGGCATATTTACGGAATACACCACGCCGCCGTTGACTCTGGCGATTGACCGAGCAACCCAACGTTCCTACCAGCTCCTTCCGCAGGAATGTGTTATTTAATCAGGTAAGGCCCACTGAACTGTATATCTCTTTTGCAGAAGCCACCTGGCGACAACTGATAGCGCAACGAAGTGAGTGGCTTATCACGTGTAAATGTTATAGCAGCCGAACACTCTAAACGCACGTTTCTACCTGTGGAGGGACAAACCGAAGGACCCAGATGACGTGCAAACTCAAAATATACACGCGTCGGATCAACAAACTGGATCCACAGCTCCAGTTGGATAGCGCAGTGGTTGCGAGTTGAAAATTCCATGTACTGTGCTCCAACGTCTACGGATCGTGTCTTCACCAGCCCACCAGTGATGCAAAGTACGGTCAAACCAAACTCCCACGGCCCGCACGGCGTGGGAAGGCCCTCTCGCAGCAGTGGACTGACAAGATAGCGCTGTTAGCGAGCACCTATGAAGGCCGGCACGGCACACGAGGTGGTGGGTGGACAGCACTACGCCCGACCGCCTTTGTCTCCCTAGTGACGATGATTTTTACACACCGCACCAGGTACTCATTTGACGCTGAGTCGACCTAGTGGAGACCCAGGGCCGGTGCATATAACCGTCACTGGTGTTATACATACACTTGTTATTATAAAGCTCCACCCGTATAGCCTTAACAGACTGTAAGGGCAAATGCTTTTAGCGAGCACCTATGAAGGCCGGCACGGTACACGAGGGGGTGGGTGGCCAGCACCACGCCTGACCGCCTTTGTCTCCCTAGTGGCGATGTTTACACACCGCACCAGGTACTCATTTCAGGCTGAGTCGACCTAGGGGAGGCCCAGGACCGGTTCAGATAATCATCACTGGTGTTGGCCGTGAGCGGGAATCGAACCCGGGTCGCCAGGTTCATAGCGCAGCGCGCTAACCGCTACACTACCGCTCCCCACACACACGCACACCACAAACATCTCTCACTTGTTCATTTGTGAGATTGGCCTCGTTTGACCCTGGCGTGTATGTGCGTGTGCCTCCTTCGGACGTTTGGGACTGTGTTGTACCGACACTTTTTTTTTTACCCACGGCGAGCCGAGCTACGTGTTCTGAGTTACTGTTTTTTTTTGCAGGCTCGGCACCAGACGCGCGCAGTCAATTTCAGTGACCGTGAACATACAATGGTGCCGCCATCTCTACACCCTCAATCAATGTCCTTTATTTAACCAGGTGAAACCCCATTGACGTTCATTACCTCTTTTGCAAGGCACCCCCCACGTGGGTAAACCATATCGTTACAAGGACGTGTTGTATTACCACCTAGAATGTAGCGATTTCTTGAGCATCAGACATTTCGCGTTCATCTTTTTGGGAAAGTGTTGCCTAAAGGTTGGCAATTTTTCACACAATTGTCGGACCATGAGCTGACACCGCAAGGCACGTGACATCCAGGTCTGAGGGCTGCGTTCGTGTGTAGGTCGGTGGGCAGTTGTGGCACTCGGACACAACCCCGGTTAACCTGGACCTGATTCATGGCCATTGAATCTGCCCTTCGGCTGGCTCAGATTTAAACGAGTAACTGATGTGGTGTGTGACTATCAACACTAGAGTTGAAGAACATTCAGGCATAGGATAGTGGCCACACTACCAAAATCGTGGACTGCAACCAGCAATAATAGGAGGTCGCCAACAGCACCTGTACCTCCGGTCTCGAGAGCTAAAGGAGGGATCTTTGTATCCCTGACGTACGTGTGAGTACTCTTAGTTCTTTAGGTAAAGTCACGTAGGTAAAAAATGAAATAAAAATTAATAAAAATAAAATAATAAAATCCGTCATCAGGTGGGACCGTCACAGCCAGATTTGCTGCAGCAAATCGTCGTGATTTTATTATTTTATTTTTTATTAATTTTTATTTCATTTTTTACCTACGTGACTTTACCGAAAGAACTAAGAGTATGAATCCTTGCAGTCACGAAAGCTTCAAATCTAGTACGTGTGAGTGTTTGTAGGGGGAGTGGTGGTGCAGTGCTGAGTGCCCTGCTCCTCAGCCGAAGATGAGTAACCTGGTACATTTTTCAAACATTGGAAAATAAAGTGCCGTTCCGGCCATAATACGCGCTCGCTAACAGGATTTGCAAGTGCTGTCTATAAAACTGAAAGTGCCATCTTTGATGTGTGTGTGTGTGGGTCTGCGTGAATGCCTTCACGCTCTGCCCAATGAGCAAACCTCGCTCGCGTCGTATTATCTATCGGCAGCCGTTGTTGCCATAGCTGCCGTTTGTAGCAGCCCCATTCACTTTTGTGAGCTCTGTGCTCCCCGATTCGCTACATCCACTGGCTGCTCTGTCAGTCCATTTGCAATCAAAACAAGATCTATGTGGCACAAGTAGCCAGCGCGTGTGTTTGCCAGCCTTTACGGGCCCGTTTGTGCAAAGTGACTTGCCAGTATTTATGAGCCGGTCTGCTCGTGTGGTCTGTGTGCGTCTGGTTGCTGCGGGGGAGCGGTAGTGTAGTGGTTTTTGCGCTCGGCCAACAACGGTGACGATTATCTGAACCGTTCCCATTCCCTCCCCTAGTTCGACTCAGCATGAAAAGGAGTACCTGGTGCGGTGTGTAAACATTGCCACTGGGGAGACAAAGGCGGCCGGGCGTGGTGTTGGCCACCCCACCCCTTCGTGTGCCGTGCCGGCCTTCATAGGTGCTCGCTAATAGCACTTGCCCCACAGTCTCTTACAGGCTTCTACGGGCGGGGGCAGGGAGGGGGTCGTTGCCTTTGTCTTGCTCGTGCGGTGAACGCAATTAGGGCGGCCTGATGCTAATTACAATGAAGCGTTCACGGCGCCGCGCCGACGTCTGCGATCGCGTCGACGATTCAACGCGCGGCCTGAACGCTTTCACGCAGCAGCAGCAGCAGCAACAGGAGGATGATGATGAGGATGATGATGATGAGGAGGAGGAGGAGGAGGAGGAGGAGGAGGAGGATGATGATGATGATGATGAAGATGATGATGAAGATGATGATGATGAGGATGATGATGAGGATGATGATGATGATGAGGAGGAGGATGATGATGAGGATGATGAGGAGGGTGATGATGAGGGTGATGATGAGGGTGATGATGAGGGTGATGATGAAGATGATGATGAAGATGATGATGATGATGATGAGGAGGAGGAGGAGGAGGAGGAGGAGGAGGAGGAGGAGGATGATGATGATGAAGATGATGATGAAGATGATGATGATGAGGATGATGATGATGATGATGAGGATGATGATGATGATGAGGATGATGAGGATGATGATGAGGATGATGATGATGATGAAGATGATGATGAAGATGATGATGATGATGAGGATGATGAGGAGGGTGATGATGAGGGTGATGATGAGGGTGATGATGAGGAGGAGGAGGAGGATGATGATGAAGATGAAGATGATGATGAAGATGATGATGAGGATGATGATGAGGATGATGATGATGATGAGGAGGATAATGATGAGGATGATGAGGATGATGATGAGGATGATGATGATGAAGATGATGATGAAGATGATGATGAAGATGATGAGGATGATGATGAGGAGGATGATGATGAGAATGATGAGGAGGGTGATGATGAGGGTGATGAAGGTGATGATGATGATGATGATGGTGAGGGTGATGAAGGTGATGATGAGGGTGATGATGAGGATGATGATGATGATGAGGGTGATGATGAGGAGGATGATGATGATGAGGGTGATGATGAGGATGATGATGAGGATGATGATGAGGAGGAGGATGATGATGATGAGGAGGATGAGGAGGATGATGAGGAAGAGAGTGATGATGAGGGTGATGATGAGGGTGATGATGAGGGTGATGATGAGAGCTATATTCTTGGTTCTTTCAGTAAAGTCACGTGGAAGGGAAATAATAAAATATTAAAAATAAAACAATAAAATGAAATTCTCACAACGTTTCGGCCACAACGCAAGCAGCCGTCATCAGGTGAAGAAACAGAGCTGTCGGAAAGACAGCGTCTTAATGAACACTGCTAAGCTTGGCAGCGTATTTTAAGCCGATTGAAAGCCTTCGGCAACGCCGTTTATCGCTCGACGGCGGTGCGAACGTGAGGCGGTTGCCGTTGTTTGTTTGTTGTTTGTTTGATGTTGTTGCTGCTGCTGTGTTTCTTCGCGATTTTTCTTTTCAACGGTGAGGTGGGGAAGGGGGGAGGGAGCCACTTTCGCCGATAATGCATCGTCAGTGCCAGGGTGCCACCACGCCATTTGAAACCATCGTGGGTTTGACAGCAGCACGTGGTGGTGATGATGATGATGGGTTTGTTCATTGTCAGGGACCCCACTAAAGGCCATCAACAGGGGCCGGCAGTGGCTCGCGGGCCTTGCAATGAAGAGCACACCGGTCGTATTGCGTCAGTCCAGTGCGACATGCACACCGCGTGGCAAATGTAATAGCAAAAGATCGTAGTGCTTGCGATGAAAACTCATAGAGGTTTACGCGCGCCCTTTTACGTGCATTTTCTATTCTGTGCATGTCACAATGCGCAGGGGAATTCACTAAATGTTGCTGGCATTTGTTCCACGTCCAACAGCGTGTGTGGAATGAAACGGTTTTATTTTTTAGGCTAAGTTCATCGACACGGCAGGCATTCGTCCGGGCAGAGATTCGAGTTGAGTCAACGATGATTGTACGATGAACTTCTTTCGCACCGCTCGTAGCTCAGCCGTGCTCATCGGAGGCGCGGGATTGGGTTCTCGCTTCGGAAAACGGTCGGTGATGATTCATTTCCGTTGATCCTAGCACCCTCTGTCTTCGTAATCGAACGGGCGAACATTCTCTCAAAGACCTCGCTGCTGGTCTCCTTGAGTCTCAGTCACACGGCTATTATTAATAAGGTGTTGCGGCACGGGCAAATGAACGCCCCAACGTTCCAAATGTGTCTTTTAACGAGGAGCGAAGCATCGGCAAATGCGAATAAGTGCTCGGCGAAGAGACGTGCGCCGCTAAAAAAAAAAATTCTCTCCGCGATCGTAATGGCAAAGTCGACGCAGACCGGTAGAGCTGCCAGGCGTGTAAACATATTATTGACACGGCATTGTCGTGATTGATAATGACTTCACTTGTGACCGGAACCCGAGAAGGCTATTGATATATCACCTATCAAACCGGGAAACGTTATCTTATTTTCGCTCGGGAGCTCCAAAGGTGCAATGATTTGACAGGTAAAATGGATCACCCTTTTTATATGTATTTATGCATATCGCGCATTTACATATGTATGCATTTTGTGCCATATCTTCCACATACAGTAGCTCGATGTGTACATGACTTAAATATTTTACAACATATATGGAGATCTTGCCAACGCATCGCTTAGATGAAAACCTTCCCATGCTGTGTAGAGTCATTTTGACCATACCTCACCACCCAGGTTAGTAGTGTGGGTTGGTTAAGAAAGGTGGTGTGGGTTAGGACCGGTTCAGGTATCACTCACCACTGGTGCCAGCTGAAACTGCGAATTAAACTCAGGTAGATGAAGTGCACGTGCAATGTGCAAATCTGTTTACTTGTGCTAAAATGTATGTACATACGGACATCGATTGTACGTATGTGCCTCATTATAGACCCACACCATTTGAGAAAGAACATCCTTAGACCAAAAAGAATACAGGAATGTGCGACATGCAATTAAATGTTCCAGGTCATGCCCTGACCTTACATTTTTATTATTTTACTGAATTTTATCCCAGTTTTGTTATCGGCATAAAACGTTAAATATTCAATTCGGAACTCATGTGGAGCAGTCCATGTTGGAGAACCCTTAGTGGAAGTGTATATCATAAAACTACTTTTGAAATTTGTTCCAGTGACCTCACTTTCCCACCCACCCTGCCAGATTAAGTTACAAAAGCGAATATAATGTTCCGGGTTTTTGTGTTATTGCCAGCAGCATGAGACCATGAACCCACTGCATTTGAGAGCCCGGTTTAATCGCAGGCAGCCACCACCCCAGGATATCAGGAAAGCGTCGCAGGGTCTCAAAGCCTTTAATTAAGTTTGACTCTTTGAATGAAAATGTTACACAAATGTCATTATACATACGTATTATTATTATTATTATTAGACATGTGGGAGGAAAACCGATTAGCCCATATACAACACATGCACATTGAGTGGACAACACTCAAAGGTCAACGCTTATATGTGTTCATCAACACATTTTGCTTTACCCCCCCCCCTCTCCTCCCAGTCACTTCACATTATCCACAAATCATTGCGTCCAAAGCGCTGCATGCCGGGAATTCACCACGCTGTCCTTAGAGAATGACCACGCTGAGATTTGTCGCGACTGGTGGGAAACATATTTATCCCACCCGGCAAGCAATCATTACCTGGAATGCCCGCTGTGAGACGTGGCAGAGGCGAGGTCTGAGTGTGCAGCATCGCCCGGATACGAACGCACGGCTCCATAAGGCAGGCGCAGTTCTTGACGAAGGTCATATCCAGAAGAGGTGGGTGTCAGTACAATGGCTTCTTAGTGGCACGCAAGCAAAGTTATGATGCAGCAAATGCGTTGTTGATCACGATGTGCGTGCACACGGATGGTCCTCTTTCGACGGCAACAGACAATCGCATTAAACGTCACATTTAAATGACTGCGTGTGCAAATAACTTGTATGCAACCTTAACATGGACATGTGTCTTCTTGGTTCTTTCGGTAAAGCCACGTAGAAGGGAAGTAATAAAATAATACAAATAAAACATAATAAAATAATTTTCACGACGTTTCGGCCACAACGCAAGCAGCCGTCCTCAGGTGAAGACCACGTGTCTCCCCGACAGACCTGGTCTTCACCTGAGGACGGCTGCTTGCGTTGTGGCCGAAACGTCGTGAGAATTATTTTATTATGTTTTATTTTTATTATTTTATTACTTTCCTTCTACGTAACTTTACCGAAAGAACCAAGAAGATGAATCCCTGCAGTCACGAAAGCTTTAAATCGAAATGGAAATGTGTATTACTGTATTGTTATATGCCCATGCATGTATGTATGGATAGAGGCCTTGTCTTGGCGGTACTGATAACTTTAGTTGAATATTCAGTGCAATCTGCTGAGGACCTTGATTCGTGAGTATGTTATTATTGCCCAACGCCAAGTTCTGCCAATGGATCACCAAGTTAAACATTTACTCCCCATGCCTTCGTTCCAATATTGCAAATATACCCGCCGCCCATACCCGCTTGAATATTTTCAAAAGAGGAATTACAGACTGAATAATATAGACTGAGGAATTACAGACTGAGGAATTACAGACTGAATATTTTTAAAAGAGGAATTACAGACTGACAATGCAGCCGAAAACGTGTTTAGGTTCAGGATACACACACACACAGCACAATACTGCCTGTGCAATAATATCATTACAATATAAAACAGAATGACACAATCTCACAATGACAAACGAATAGAACGATAATTCAAAATCAGACGAACATTAATTTACCGTCGCTCCTCAAATTTTGCCAACCTTTACCAAAAAACATAGTGAATTCACAGACCACTATTGTGTACAGATAAACCGCGTGGTGTGCGTACACCTGTGACAATTTTGTGCAAACGACAAAAAAAACGTTGCCTTTGACAAATTCCTGCATCACATTTTCCGCTCGTTACCTGGGTTTAGCATTCAATCCCGCGGGAGCCCAAAGGCACTCGTCTGCTGGGTACGCTATCGTCGCTGTCCATGCGGTCTTGACGCTCAAGTGACGGAAGTTATTGAAAAAAAAATGAAGAGGGGGGTGGCTCTAATGCATCTCGTGGTTTGTATTGACTCGCTCCGTGGGTCAAACACCGTTCCCTTGCCAACAAAAGGTCTCAACAACTCAATAGCGCACGCAGCACGCACGGACGCACCGCGTGGTCAGAACGTGACTCCACCACCACGTTCCTTCATCTCTGCTTGTGCCCGGGCTCTCGGACACACGCGGACAAAGCGCTCAAGAACCACGCGTGTGGATGGAGCCAGGCTGCCGCGTATCGACGGGATACGTTTCAGAGCAGCGCCGCGTGTGATGTCGTCTTCGTTTTGTCGTGCGGGAGATTAAGCGTTTGGCTTTCTTCCTGATGAAACACCAACTAATCGATGGCACTGCCTGCCTGCAGGTGTCCGCTTTAAGAACTTTCGCATTTGATGAAGTGTTTGCGGTGTGCGTTTCGGCTAGCGGTGGGGAGCGGCGGTGCGGCGGTTAGCGCACTGCGCGATAAGCCCGTCTACCCAGGCGCTCACACCAACACGTCAGTGGCGAATATTTCAAATTATCCTGGGCCTCCCCTACGTCGACTCAGCCTTAAAATAGTACCCGCTGCAGTGTATAAACATCAGCACCGGGTATGCTACTGGCCACAACCATCCTCTAGTTTTCAGTGGCAGCCCTCATCGGTGTTCACAAACAGCAATTGCCCCCACAGGCCGTTGAAGGTATACAAGAGGTCTCTTTGTGTGTCGGCTATGTGTGGGCGCGATGGCGGGGTGGTTAGTGGCGAGTACATCGCGTTCTTGACGTGAGTTTAATTCCTGGCCCTAGCTATCATCAGTTGCAAGCGGTAAATATTTGGTCCTGGGCCTTTGCTCATGCGGACTCAACCTTACACGAGTAGCCGATATGGTACGCACACATCAGCACGACGAAGACGAAGGTGGCCCAATGTGATGTATTGTCCACACCGCCTGCTCATGTGCCATGTCGGTCTCAATAGGTGCATTGCCAGTCTGCATCGTGATGTGGCGGTCCTTTGTCGATGTAGGCGAAGGACACCAACAAGAATGGAGACGATCAGCCGTAATGTGGACCAAGCTGAATGAGAATAAATGTTGATCTGCTGGATGACTCCATATTTCATCTCGTAAGGTCGCAAGTGGCTTTGTTGCCACCGTTGAAACTGGTTCTCTTGATGCGTTTGCGTGCAAATATTGTTCATCCTTCGAAAGATTTTTAGGTCGGCCAAACATTTGAATTGGCTTGCAACCTTCTGGCAGTCTTTGGGTCCCAACAAATCCACGCTTGTCATTATGCGCTAATTTCTGTGGAAGTGGTCATGGAGACACAACTATACAGGGTGCTTCAAAAAAATGTAAAAACTTCTGAGAATTTGCAACAATTCTAGATTTGAAGCTTTCGTGACTGCAAGGATTCATACTCTTAGGTGGTTTTTTTCGGTAAAGTCACGTAGGTAAAAAATAAATAAATAAATAAATAATAAAACTACCATTTTTTTAATAAATCACGACGTTTCGGAGGCAACACAAGTCTCCGTCTTCAGGTGGAACCGTCACAGCTAAATTTAGCATTCATGGAGACACGCTAAATTTAGCTGTGACGGTCCCACCTGAAGACGGAGACTTGTGTTGCCTCCGAAACGTCGTGATTTAATTGATTTCTTTTCATTAATTATTATTTTATTTTTATTATTTTTTACCTACGTGACTTTACCGAAAAAACCTAATTTGCAACAACACCACAATAAATGTTGCCTCCGGGCTCTGGAGACCACCTGGAGAAGATTCCAGGCACGTGTTGACAATGATGGCGATCAAGTGGCGACTCTGACTTTTTGAAGCTATTAACATACATTTGTTATTATATTAGGGTGTATTATCCGTTCTTTTTCCGTTAAAAACGATAGTTCCATATAAGTTTTAATGTTTTTTTGAAGCACCCTATATATGGAAATTGACTGGATATTCCAGGTAATTCCTGAAATAAGTGAGCAGTGGCTGGACTCAAGCCGACGACTGTGTAAACTAACGCAGTTGCATGCAAATTGACGATACAACACATTTCTATTCAAACAAAAAGGTAATTTTTGACATTTTCTGTCCCAACTTTCTCTGTAGGTACGTCTCCCAGTCCAGCCAGCTTAGCCTCAGTAATGAACAATCTGGTAATGGCTACCAATTAGGGATAATTGTCTAAGCGTGTCTCTAATATCAGCACACATGGGTCTAATCTTGGCGGCCAATGTCTCATGCGAGTTTTTTTTGTTGCCTATGCTCCACGTGTTTGTGTGTGTGTGTGTAAACAGGGCACGGTCATGGGCTACGTGAGATGGACTGAAATAGTACAGGGTGACGTGGCACTCGATAACGGCTATCAGTCTCGTCAAGATCGGCCTCTGTGGGGGGAGGGAGACTCGTGAAAGATGACTCGGCAGTTGGAGGCAACGACCCTGCAGCAACACTAGAGGGGGGAGGAGCGACGCTCACAACAACGTGCGCAGCGCGGGCGGTTAAAGTGCGGCAAGTTAGCACGGTGGGCGATCGCAGGTGGCGCATCTGCCAGCCAACTCAGTCAGTCAGCCCAGAAGCACCTGCGGTTGTCCAGTGACATCTCCTCGGCAAGCCTTCGACACATCGCGTGGCCTCAAACTGCACGTAGCCTTGCACAGGGCGCTGCGGTGACCAATATCACCACTTAATAGGTGCCTTCAAACAGCACCCGGTCCGGTTGAATGTTGTGGTCATGAAGGGGATCTTTGTCCCTGTTTTCAAGACATTCTCAATGGTGTCTTACCATATTCTTAGGTTTTTTCGGTAAAGTCACGTAGGTAAAAATTTTAAATTAATAAAAGTAAAATAAAATAAAAAATAAAAATCACGACGTTTCGATTGCAACACAAGCAATCATCATCAGGTATAAATGAAATAGCAACAAAAAATTCTAACCAGAACAACTATAGACAGACATATAAGCAGACAGATATCACCAAGATACATAGAGAGAGAGTAACACAGGTACAGAGAGGGAGATCGTCTCTGTTGAGTGGCCTTAAATAGGCAGAGGGGGCGGGGGCAGAGAGATGGAGGGGGTTAGATAAAAACAATTAACATGTCAATGAGTGCGGAAAACGCGTAGTAAAGAAAGCAAGTTTGAACATTAGGAGAGAGGGAGAAGGAACACACATGTTTCTTACCAGCATGTGTCCGTCGACTGAACGGGAAGTGCTCACGGTTATAGTAGCGTTGGCCGGGATTGTATTTCTCCTCTGAGCGCCTTTAGATTACTTGAAAACTCACGAGCACAAGGGTAGCTTTTCCGTGAAATTATCAATCGCAGCTTATTAATAGCAAGTCGTAGCCGCTGAAGGGCTAGAGTTGACCACTTGCGATGGTTGCGAATTTACAGCGTTGCGGTGTTTTCTTTTCTTTTTGTGTTCTGGTGACACGCAAACAAAGACACACACACACGATATTCTCTTGTGGGTGATGACTTTGTTGTTGGTTCATTATCTACGCACAGAGGCATTGAGAACTCACAGTTGAGACGCGACAGACAGATTCAGAGATTGATGAAGGAATTACGCCGCGTTTGACCTGACTTTGGAACGCGTTTGACATTGAACCGTTAGCACACGATTACACGCGAATACGTGATTTTAATTGTTTATTTTAACATTATACTGTACATCGCTTGTTTGAAATATATATTTTAAAGGAACTTTTATCCCTTTCAGGTCAATACACTGCAGGACGAAGGGGTCAGGTGTCGCTAGTTGTTTGTTTAACACGTAGGCTTTCGCGACCAATATTATTCATAATCAACGATTTTTGGGTTAGATCGCGTTATTTATAAATGTGTCGTAACCCTCCACCACCCGACACGGCAATCAGTAAAAAAGTGTCACGTTGAAACCACAACATTTACAATAAATGTTGTGGTTTTACGCTTCAACACACCGGTGGGCTAAAGCAGTGAACTATTTGTCTTTTGTCAACGTGACACTTTTTTACTGATTGGCCGTGTCGGGTGGAGGAGGGTTACAACACATTTATACATAATGCGATCTAACCCAAAAATCGTTGATTATGAACAGTTGTTTGTTGTTTGATTGTGTCAGTTGATCTTGTTGAACGACGCAAATAACTCAATAGACCAGCGCTAGTCTCATTTTGCGATCGTAACCTGGGTCACCCGAAGTTAGTACAAGTGGGGAGCGGTAGTTTAGCGGTTAGAGCACTGCGCTACGAACATGGCCACCCGAGTTCGATTCCCGCTCACGGCTAACACCTGTAACAATTATCTGAACCAGTCTTGGGTCTCCCCTAGGTCGACTCGGCCTCAAATGAGTTCCTGATGCGATGTATTAAAATCTCCACTGGGAACACAAAGGCGGCCGGGCGTAGTGCTGGCCACCCCACCCCCTCTTGTGCTGTGCCGGCCGTTCATAGGTGCTCGCTAACAGCACTTGCCCCAATAGTCTGTTCAGGCTATACGGGGGATCTTTGTCTGTGTGAAAGATGGGGGCCAGAACCTTGTCGCTGATGTTTAGCCGTGGCCAGAAATTCAACTCAGATGGCAGGATTTGTAGTGCAATGCAATTACATCGGTGCCACCGCTCCCCCAATTTAAACATAATTTTTTTACATCTTGACTTAAAGCTTTCCTGACTGCAGGAATTAATATTCTTTGGGTCTTTCGGTAAAGTCACGTAGATAGGTTCAAAGAAAATAACAAAAAAAACTACGACGTTTCGATCGCAACACAAGCGACCTTTACCGAAAGACCCAAATAATATATATATTTTTTATATATATATGAGTGTATATAATCTTAGTCACACTACAGTATCCTGTCAGTCTGAGTTTTATTCCTGACCACAATGCACATGGTCAGTGGCTATAAATTACACTCAAACCCCTCCATTGTCTCCCGCACCTCCGATTAGCACGGCTGGCTACGTACGGTACGCAAGAAGTTCACCATATATATAAACATACACTACCTTTACTCAGCCGAATATTAGCAGTATCAGGTACAGTACAGATCCGATAGTTGAACTTTCACAGAGCAAACCCAGTTCTGGCCTTTGAATACTGGTAGGTCCAGCGGATGCTAGATATAATTCATGGAAGAATATGACCAACAACTAGATTTTTTTTGTAGATGTAATCAGGATAAGCAGGTTTTGATAGGAGGGGCATGTGAGCAGCATGTCGGAGGGCAGGTTACTGGGGACGACATTGGAGTGGCATCCAGAAGTCGGCAACCCATGGGAAAACGGAGGCCAGACAGTGATGACGAACCTCCAGGAGCGGGCCTTGGAGGTCACCGAGTGGTGGCATTAACAGTAGGGACGAAGACGACCTCTTGACCTCGCCCTTGAGATGCAGCGGAGGGGTCAAGGGCACCCGTTGTCTGCATGGTGATGGGCCCCATCACACTCTCGTCTTCCTCGCAGGGCCTAATGGGTGCTCAACCACAGCACTCGTCATTGACACAGAGCTCGTCATTAACGGCATAAACGACGACGACCACTTGACCTGGCCCTTGAGACGCAGCCGAGTGGTCAAAGGCACCCGTTGCCTGGATGGTGATGAGTCCCACCACACTCGGGGCCTAATGGGTGCTCAACCACAGCACTCGGCATTGGCGTTCGCGAAGGCGCAATGTGATGCATCGTCTCCCCTGCTTGATGGCGCGATATTCTTTGTCTCGTGTGTTGCATTGTACAGTGAGATTGACGACTCGTGCCGACCATTGAAATAAGGCGGGAGGAGGGTGGCCAGGTTGAACCAGGGGTCAGATAACTGAGCTGGCACTGCTGAGATCCAGGACTCTGTCTTCTCGACAGACCTGTTCTCCACTTGAGGACGGCTGCTTGCGTTGTGGCCGAAACGTCGTGAGAATTATTTTATTATGTTTTATTTTTATTATTTTATTATTCCATTCTACGTGACTTTACCGAATGAACCAAGAAGAAGAGAAGACAGTTTGTGTTTTCATAGCGGTCTCTTTTGACCACACAACCCACACCTCATCCCCTTCAACAACAAAAACTAGATCTATATTACACTTGTGTTTTCAATTTAGTTTGGCTTATTCTATCGACAATGTTGCATACTCTTCGTAGAGAATATCAAAGATATGCCTGTTGCAAGCGACTTTAGAATTGAATCGATAACATGATCTGTTCCATAGTCCATCTCTAACGCAAGGTGGTGCGCTGCTCGCTGGCAGAAGATCCGGGTGTAACATGCCTTGCTCCTCGATACAACGTGACGCCTCGGGCATCACAATGTGGAACGTAATTGGGTGGGAGGGAGACACACACACACACACACGCACAAAAACAACTCACGCGTGCGGTTTTCCGGTTTCAATTTTTTATTTTTTACAGCCACGGCCCAAGAGGACGAGCGGATCGAAGAGGTGGACGCGACGAGTGGATAATAATTCATCTCTCGCTTAAAACATTTTTACATTTTAAATAAAAAAAAAAGGTCCGTACGTGGCGGCGATCTGACGAACGTACGACGAACGGCGCGTTCACGTGGGCGCTTGAACAGAGCGCGTGGCTCTACAATAGCCGGCGTGTGATCGCGGCTCTTGATAGGCGCGCGAAATCTCGTCTCGCATGCATTTCCAGCAGGGCGTCTTCTCCTCGAAGTTCAAAACAGTTAAGTCCAAATTAATATGACCGGAGCGGCGCACGTGAGGATATTGGCTCAATGGTTCGGGCTGAACGATTGTTTGTGCTGTTGATGGCGGGTGTTTATGGGGGTGGGGGTTGTTGATGGGAGGGATGGAGGTGGGGTGAGCAGG
Source organism: Lampetra fluviatilis (assembly GCF_964198595.1). Taxonomy (NCBI): domain Eukaryota; kingdom Metazoa; phylum Chordata; class Hyperoartia; order Petromyzontiformes; family Petromyzontidae; genus Lampetra; species Lampetra fluviatilis. Next base: position 4,402,876 of record NC_136300.1, read on the forward strand.
GGGGGTGGAGATGGGAGATAGGGGGCGGGGGATGTGTTAATGGGGGGGGAGGGGTGGTGTTTGACTGTGCTGTGTGTGATGCAGTCAGAGCGTGGTATGGGTTTTAATTGGCGGCAGCTGCATCCGCTCCGTTCGGCTGCGAATGTTAAAATGCGCGCTCTTTAAAGATGCCGCCGTCACAACCGGCGGCTCCTCAATTAAGGCGTTTTCCAGCGCCGTTCTCAGCCCCTGGGAGAGAAGGTGAAAGCGTTTACAAATGCCTGCAACACACACGCGCGCGCACACCACGCACACACGCTGTTGACTCGTACACATGCGCAGTCACAAACAAGGCGATATTTCAATCATGAACCGACAAATGAGCCACTTAACAACAAAGCAATCCCCCCAATCGGCCTATTTATTGGCTTTCCGAACCAATGTATTGAGCGTCATGCAAATGAAACGATATTGATATATTGCGCATGCCGAATGTGAGTACAACGTTGCCTTTTTTGCGTTTCACAGGACCCCGTAGTTTAGATGGAGAGCTAATGCCGAGAACGTCTGATAAGCCAGCAGAACTTGTTCATAAGCCTCACTCCGCTGATGAGACCCATTAGCGGAGTGATGCCACCGTGTTCTTGATGTACGTGATAGGGGATCTGTTCTTCTTCTGTGCTTGTGCACCAGTGCAAACACTGATGCAGCGTTACCAAAATCACGTTGTCTCTATTTTTTCTTCACCTGATGACGGCTGCTTGCGTTGTGGCCGAAACGTCGTGAGAATTATTTTATTATGTTTTATTTTTATTATTTTATTACTTCCCTTCTACGTGACTTTACCGAAAGAACCAAGAACACGTTGTCTGTGTTTGGTGCATATACTCATCCACACAGAATATCTCAGCACACCTGATTATTCATCCGTTGTTGGGTCTTCTACGGTTTGGTAAAATGTGGGTGGATTTCCCCACCATGTCTTTGAAATGAGCACTTATTTTGTTCCACTTCATTCATCCGCTGCTGGATGAAGGCCTCCCCCCGCACTGTTCCAATCATGGGGGCTGTCTGAACATACTTCACCTTGCTGGTCAGTAACAGTTGCTATAGAGTGTGAGTGTGGATGCCCAGAACCGGTTCAGATAACACATTCATGCGGAGGGAGCTGGTAGGAACGTTGGGTTCCTCGGTCAATGGCCAGGGTCAACGGCGGCGTGGTGTATTCCGCAAATATGGCCGACTGTGAGGGCGTGCACAAGCCGGCGTGAGTAGGTTAAACGTTGAGTTTTATAAGGGCACCACGGGGTGACCAGCCCCTCCCCACCCACCCCCCACCCAGCCCCACCCTCCCCACCCAGCCCCTCCCCACCCTCCCCTCCCCACCCAGCCCCACCCTCCCCACACAGCCCCTCCCTCCCCACCCAGCCCCTCCCTGCACGACGGACGGACGGACACAATAATCCCTTGTGGGCTGGCGTAACCAGGAGGTTCCTACCAGTATCACTCACCAGCTGATGTTAGCAGCGGCCTGGAATCTGGTTCAGCTCTCTATGTTCATAGTGCAGTTGTGCTCTGTATGTCTGTTGAACTTCTTTCGCACCGCACCTAGCCGACAGCGCTAATCCGAGGTTAGCGCAACAAACGAAACACAAAAAAGCAGTTCTAAAGAAATGAGTTTTCAATCTAAGTTTAAAAGCGCGTAGCTCCATTGGCTTCCTGACATCGGAAGGGAGAGAGCGTTCCAGACGGCCACAAAAGTGCATCTGAAAGCGCCGCGCGATGCGGTGACCCCGCCGTGTTTGTTCGATGGCTGAGCCAAAAGCCGCTGCTCCACAGCTCTCGCACCGATGATCCCTTGGGGTGCATGTGAAATGGATGTCTCATTACCCGGCCGTGGATGTGTAAGGACATTTTATAAACGATCATCCGTTCGTACCAATTTTTAAGAAACCGTGTTAGCATTTCCTCTCTCTCTCACACATTTAGCTGTTTGGTAAATCCTTAAGAAAAAATACGTCATACTGTGGCAGTTAAGCCCCACCTTTCTTCTCGTGCCATTTAAATAAACGCGATATAATGTGTCTTGTAATTGCCGCATCGACAGTTCCCTGTTAGAAATCGAGGGAATTCCATCACAGGGATTGAAGGCTTTGCCGACACTGACCCGCAGGCTGTCCATATGCAGATCGCCGCATATTTAAGGAAGGGCATTTATGCGAATTCCACCATGGGCACAAAAATAAATCTCGTATGTTTAGCCTTTGCCTTCCCTGCGGGCGAACCTTTCTCAATAACAGCACAGCGGTGTTAATGGCATACGATACAACGCGATTTTGATTCATATAGCGTCCAAGTTGCAATCACATCTCAAAGATTGTGCGCATAGAAGTGGGGGTGGGGGGGGAACCCAAAGACGTATCTGCATCGTGGTTGGGACAATATTGAGACACGCGTGGAATCACGCGTTCGATGTACGACTATGTTCAAGGGTGGCAAAGTCTCAAAGGGGGTTTTGCGGGTAAAAGCGCAGCCCTGCAAGTTTCGTGCGCTACCCCAGTGCCGGTGGACAGGGCCTCCACGAGAGGGAGGTCTCGCAGACCTACTCTGTGCAAGGCAACAGGCAGACCTTTTTCAACCCGTCACAGTTGGACGAATGCCTCTTTCACGCTACGTCGGTCGTGAGTCTTGTGTTGTTTGACCATACTTCGCCGTGCTGGTCAGTGCGAGTGTTTTTTTACACGCTTTTATTTAACTCACTCTGTCTGTTGTTGTTGTTCTTGTTGTTGTCGTATCCTCAAATCTTGTAACTAAATTTTAACCCACTTACCAATGTGGTATCGACTGCAAACTTGGTATAATTATGTCTTACTGATGACAATACTATATTCTATCATGAAAATTTTAATTAAATAAATTTAAACCATCTTTTTTATATGTTATGTTTTGCCTTGGGTCTAATTGTCCACGCTCAACTAACGTTGGCTGTAAATCACCACGACTCCTTACGTTATGGCAATCTTCGGGGCTACTTCCTGGAGTCGTGGAGTTCTGCCATTACTCGTACGGTACATTTCATTAAAGCGTGTTATTGAAAAAGTATTTTTAAATATTACTTATGTGTGTGTGTGTGAAGGCGAGCTGCAGCGGGGAGACGCGGGCCGGTTCAGCTATCACTCGCCACTGACGAGAATCGAATCCAGTTCGCCGAATTCGTGCAGCGGTGAGAAAACCACGGCACCGTACGCTCCACCCAATGTATGCAAACTAGGATACAATTGCATTTGTGACCAATGCTAAATAATAAAGTGTCCCATGCTATCGCGTGCCCCCAAACTGAATCGTATCACCCAGGGTGACGATACGCATTTTTGCCTAGCACGGTCACTGCCGGGAAGCCTACAGCAGCAGAACGCCATAATGTATTGTGTGTTGAACTTCTTTCGTGCCGTACGTAGCCAACCGTGTGTCCATCGGAGTTACAATAGCTGTCATTTCTCCCGCACCAAGACCGAGATCCGCATAGGAGCAGGGGATAGAGATGCTGGAGCGCTCGTTTTAGGACGGCAGTGCACATGGAACGTTCGTATAACACTCGCCACTGATGTTGGGCCGTGAACGGGAATCGTATTCATGTTGTCAGTTTCACAATGAAGTGTACAAATTACTGTGCCACTACATCTACCAGCCCCCTGGATTAAATCCAGCTGGAAAATATGCGCCAGAGGCGTTCTAGGGGGCTGATGGACTAACGTGTTTTATTAAAATTTGACGTTGTAAAATACATCCCGACGTATTATTACGTGTTACCGTTACATCATCGCTGCGCTCATGCATTGGCAGTGCCGTCAGCGCCGACTCAAGCGACAACTGTATTCTATATAAATACTCGACTTTACCCGAACGCTATGTTATCAAGAAAGCCCGCCTGTGTCTCGAGACTCACCCATGAGGGTCTTGCGTTCGCGATGTTTAATCAGGTTAATATATTCATTCATTGAAATGGGTTCCGTATGTGAGAGTTTAGCAGAGTAACCCGGAGAAAACCCCACGCATGCGCACGTGGTGAAGAATAAGTTAAAAAGCTCCGCACAGATGGATTGAATAATCTATTGCAATACTCCCATCTCCTGGCCACCAAGCATACACCGCCTGATATTATAGAGGCGTGCTCCCATCCAATGCATCGCCAAGGCTGCAAGTATGCGTAGCGTCCGAGAGTTGGCAAGCCTAGCACCCACGTGCGGCATGATGTGATTGCCGGTCACGTGGCTCCGTGCATGCTGTTGATATCCATCCCGGAGAGGCCCAATCAATAGGGAAATGAATTGTCACGAAAATCGACACCAATTTCAGCCCCCTCCCCCCGTCCATCCCTTGCCCACCCGCTTTGCCCGCTGAGCTGTCTGATGTTAGAGGTCCAGGCGTGTGTGCATTTCAAGAATAATAAAGCCACTGAACGGACTTTCACGTGTCTTTACACATGCAAATAAGAGCTTGAGTGTTGTCAGCACATGGAGTGTTGCGTGTTGTGTTAAACGGGAGCCCATCGTGAAGGTGGAGTGCCCATGACGTGAGCCAACCAACCGGTAGAGTAGCTTGTTTGACAACCCCTGATCGCTGATGAGACCCAGGCAGGCGAAACCGGCACAGCATTTGCTGGTGTAAACAAATGTAATGTGATTCAGAAGGCCAATACTCTGCGCATTAAATAAACATTGTTACGTCAGGCCCTAGCCAGACCTCTATTTAATATGTGAGTGATATTGGTTCGATCACCAAGAGCACTTGTATTGCGACGGTGTGTATGGATACGTGGCTAATCACGGGGGCATGTTTATACGAGCAATTACTGTTAGAGCGCACTTACCAGGAACGATCACATTGTCAATATCAATTCTGTCAGATCACGATAGAATTATCGCATACATTGTGCAATCATAATAATCGATGTTCTTCCGTTCGTACGCTGCGTGTTGTATTAATGAGTTGGCGTGACCCATGCCAGTCGCCAGAGGCCACTACGTTCGCCCGAAGGCAAAACAAGATTGTTCAATTTGACAATTCATAGGATAGCGTGGGACGGATGAATCGTCACACCCCGACTCAGGCCTGAAGAGGCACGACAAGGGGTAGGTGATGTTGCCACGACGATTGCGCGACATCCATTGTGTTTGTTTTGTATTAAAGACTGAACAACGCGCACGTACGGTGCGCAAGAAGTTCAACATGCATACATGCGTACGTAGAACATGTATTGGGAAGCGGTGTTGTACGTAGCGGTGGCGCGTTGTTTTCCATACACAGCATCACCGATACTGAGAAACACCATGAGCTGATTCTAATCAACACGTTATCGAATCCGCGTTCAGCTGGTTGCATATTTACTGCAGACGCGGCCGCTACTGTTGTTTCGTGTTAACGCGTTTGCTATTCCAGCAACGTCCCAAGTGTAACTCTAATCGTACAGAATTAACCCGCGTGCAGTTTAGTTCGAACTCAAAAAACGAAACAGTCTTTACTACGTGCTCAATATTATTCAGATAAATATTCAGAGCGTTTACATTTGTCCTTTTCGAGAGTGGGATTACTTTTTCTGTCCGGCAGGACGTCCGCATTTGCATGCGTCCTAAACAATGTTCCAAAGAAGCTTTCATTAATTGTCTTTTAACCAAATCTTACCCGTTAGACTTGGGAAGCGAAGCAAGGTTGAGCCTGGATAGTGGTTGGATGGGCCACCGCTGTGCAGCAACATCCAGTTGCAGTGGGCGTTTGTGAGCTAGGCGATGGAAGTAGAGCAACCCCCGTTATTGTTCCGTGCTCCCAATACCTTCGCCAACTCCGCATGGATCAACTCGGTCATGTATGGCTCAGACGCGGTGGATGCCAACTTATCTCTCAGTGGATTGACAGAACCGGGTCGTGCGCGTAGGGACGCCACTTCATTCGGATTTAAGAGCGCTGCCGTCGTGCTTTGGCGCACAGGGACATGGCTTCATTTGTGGAGGGTGTGGTGTTTAAATGTCGGTGACGTTTTTAATTCACGATTTCGATGGCCGTTTAATTTACATTATATACGCGCGGAGAGAATAGCTTCCTGCACGCCATTTCTTCCACCCTGCCCCAGCTAACAATCCCCACGCTCGCGTTAAGGTGGTGTAAGTGTAACACGAAGAGCCCTCGTCTTACCCCGCGTAAGTTATTAAAGACGCGCCTGCTCACGGCTCTGCACAAATGCATTGAGTTGTCTTGACAAGAGCGGCTGGCTACTATCTCAATGCCACGGGTATTTAAACGAAGGCGAATGTTTATCTCTTTTGGGTGAAAAGAAACGAACACACGTTGGCTGTTAATCATTTGCATGAGTCAACAAAGGTGCTATTTGTCCAAGCGATATGCACAACCGTTGCTCATTAGCCGATTCCCAATCAAAACAGTAAACATGGCTGGTAATGTGAGGCCACAGCGAGTTCTTCTGGCGACGTGCGGCCAATAAGAAAATGTGGCCACACAGAATACGCACGTGCCGACACACACATATACTAGCTGACACACACACGTGGTGACACACACACACACACACGTCCATACACACAACATACGCACGTGCTGACACACACACAGACGTGGTGACACACACACACACGTGCATCCACACAGACGTGTCGACAGGTGCATACATACAGATGTGCTGATACGTACATTCACACGGACATGCTGACACACACAAATACAAAGATCACCCATATAGCCTTGCACGGACTGTTAGGGCAAGTGCTGTTAGCGAGCGCCTATGAAGGCCGGCACGGCACACGAGGGGGTTAGTAGCAAGCACCACACCCGGCCGCCTTTGTCTCTCCAATGGAAATGTGTACACATCACACCAGGTACTCATTTGAGGCTGAGTCGACCTAGACAGACAGACAGTCACACATACGTACGCACGTGACAAACACGCGTCAGAGCTGGGCTAATTCGTGTCATGATTTTTCATTTTTACTGCATCCAATTACAAGAGCGTTAACGTGATTAATTTGTGGCTAACTGCCTTTTTATTGCGCCTAAAGCCGAAACCTTTATACCGCCACTTGTGAAACCATTCTTACATAATTGCGCACTTCATAGTTAAGCACCACTGTGTTTAAAATGCAACATCGACAGGGACGTCTTATTAAGTCGCTCTAATAGTTAGCCATCCCTATCTATAATGAATGCACAGTGTTGCGCGACCACGTATCAATTGCAAACAAGGCTGGAGATGACGATGCATTTAAACCGAGGAGCTTACCTTGCGTGCACGGTTATTCCCCCTCGCCAATTCCTCTCGCTCGCTGACAGACGCTTCCCTGAACCTGCAGTTGATTTCACAACCGCAGGAGGAGTTCCCCCCACCACCCACCCACCACCCACCCACCCACCCACCAGGCCTGTATCAATGCGACATCATACAGTAGCTCTCCGATGTGGTTTCGGGCTTTCAGAACCCTGGACAGCTCCAGCATCTGGGAAGCTTCGCTAAGGCTTTCAGGACCCTGGAAAGTTCTCCGAGCAGACCCCAAAGAAGGCACGCGCAGTGGCAGCCAAAAAACACATCGGGAGAGCTGTTTTCAGCCGAGCTCTAACACAGCAGTACTTCCACAGAATACAATTATACGTGAGCAACGTGGATTCAGCTAGAATCGCATAACTCAATGTCAGATTTACACAGGAACCTAGCTTCGGTGTTTGTGCAATTAATGTCAGTGCAGATTACTGTTCATTGCAGTGTAGACACCCTAAATGTCAATTCAGTGCAATAGTACATGCGTAAGACAAGCCAAAGGCTGAAGTGTGTGTGTGTGTGTGTGTGTTAACCAGTCCTTCGGTTTCCTCTCTATGCTAAATACGCATTAATAGAATCGAAAAAACGTCACAACGCAGGATCCTCGTGAAAAACAATCCCGAGGTTCAACAAGGCTCTCCCAGATAAATGCAGGGCAATGATATTACTCGATGCGTTGAACGTTGGTACAGCGGTTAGTGCACTGCGCTATGCATCCCGAAAATTGAGTTCGGCTCCCAGCCACGGCTTGAGAGTAGCGAGTGATCTCGAAGTTGGTCATGGTCACCTTCCTTGAGTAACCCGCACTCACAAGCATGGTGAAGTATCTTCTTGGTTCTTTCGGTAAAGTCACGTAGAATGGAAATAATTAAATGATAAATTTTTAACTTAATATTATGTTTTATTTTTATTAAAATTTAACGTAATATTATTTTTATTATTTTATTATTTCCATTCTACGTGACTTTACCGAAAGAACCAAGAAGATGAATCCCTGCAGTCACGAAAGCTTTAAATCGAAATGGTCAAGTATGGTCACGCATGGGGAAGCCTTCATCCAAGGCCGTGAAATCAAAAGCTGTAAATAATAATAATTATTACTACAACTATGTAATATGATTTCACTGAGTCGTTGCATGAAATAGGATTGTGAGTGCAGGGGAACATATTCGTAACATATGTTCAATTATTAAAAAATTTGATTGAAAACTCATTTCTTTCAAACTGCGTTACGTGTTTAGTTTCCTTTCTTTCCCCCGCACCTTCAATGCGTACAGTTGGCAGCGTACGGTGCAAAAGAAGTCCAGCATACATACCAGAATTGGCTAAATATCACAATGTAGGACCCTCCTGAATATGAATATTGAGAATTAGTAAGGCTTTCTTGCACACACAAAAAAAATATCACATGTTCACATTTATCATCCGATAATATAAAATGAGTATTGCACTGAACGCATGTGACGCTGTATAATGGTCGTGTGTCATCTCCCACAAATTTCATATACCCCGGGGCATTTCCATTTGCGAAGAAAAGGGTCTCAAGTCGTCACGCCCATCACGATTAATGCCGGCTGTAACTTTGAATGTAAACTGAGCGGGTACGCGCACTGCCCGTTTGTCAATCCACTGCTGGATGAGAGCCTCCCCTGACGCACCCTGCAGGCAGTGGGGGTTGTTTCAAAACAAATAGTTTGTGAACGTGATTGCAAATAAAGAAGCGTGTTTGTCGGGTGTAAATTATGGTCAAAATGTCGATGACGTAAATGCACGGGTCGTACGCAAAGGCCCTCTCGATTGCAGGCGACGCGAGTGAGGTTTGTGCATCGTGCTGAGATGGCGTTGTGACGAGAAGCCTTTGCGTGGAAGCCCGAGCGTCGATATCGACAGCGTATAAAGTGGGTTTCTCATCTTTTCGTGGAGAAGTTAGAGTGGTCTTTGCTGGTATGTGACAGTTTGTTTTTGTCCCCCCCCCCCCCAGCTACGTGCATTCATATCTCAAACAATATTTTTTTTTTCGAAAGGAAATAGCCAAACATTCCATTGCAGGATCTTCTTTATAAAAAAAAATGTCGAGACTTGGCGAAGCAAACAAAAGGACAATATTCATTTCATTAGGCGGAGAGAGAAAAAAAATATATAGCGCCAATTGACTGCGGCCGCCAATTTACCTCTCACGTTGCGGACCTGGACTAATTAACACAACACCTGCAAAGCGCTTATCTCCTTGCGGAGATTAAATAATGGCGAAGGGAAACACGCAGGAAAGTGATCATTCACTCTCGTGTAATCTCATCGTGCTTTAAAGGCTGCACCCCCCCCCCCCCCTTGCACTGCGCTAATGAAGCGGAGTGCTGACTGCCGTGTCGAGCGACTCAGTGGGACACACCACAGAGACGGACTCTCTCACCTCGTAGTCTCGGCCAGGAGTGCGGGTGGTGGGGGGGTGGGGGCGCGCTGGCTGGCTCCGTAAGATAACGCCGCTGCAGCTCCTCAAATCCATTCGTCCTGAAACGCCACAACTCTACGCTGTTGCATCGCGTCGGTTGAATGCAGGTCGCCGTGCCTCCATAGTCATCCTTTCACTGCTGTATACATTACCCCGAATGGGCTCCTTGTATGCCGCTAGCACAAAGGCGGAGTGGTTTATCTTTACACGTCAACACATTGTGTACTCGTGCATAATTAAACGGAATAGCAAGTAAGTATTGTGTGCATGTCGATTGTTTGTACCGGTTTTTTTGTAGGTGTTTTTTTTTTGGTTACGTTAAATACATTGATGGTTAGCCCTTTGCCAATCCGCTGCCTGATGACTGCCTGCCCACGCCGTGCGAGCAGCTGCCGCTTGGTTGACCATACTTCACCACCTGAGTGAGCAGGGGTCGCTGAATGAGTGGCACAATTCCGTTTGGGAGGGGTATCAAACCCGGGCTGCCAGGTTTATTTCGCAGTGTGCTCACCACTTGCACTGCCTGGAAATTAAGGGGAAAAACGACTTATCGTGAAAAAAATTGCAAAATAACGCGGCGGCAATTAAATACCCAGTGATTGGGATCGGCGGTGTGTGGAGTGGTGAGTGGGCCGGTTGTATCTGAAGGTGTTGACAGGCAAGACCCGTTCAGTTATACAGCATTCGACGGAGATGTTAGCCGTGGCTGACACTTGAACTCAGGTCACTACGTTCAGGATGTAACGTGCGAAACACTGCACCACTGCACTCTCGACTCGCTCCCCTCTTTCCTCCCGTTATTGCGTTTTATTCCCTCTATGTTGAATCTCAGGTCTCCGTTGCAATAGAGACATTGCCTGTAATTGCTCCTACCTGGTTATAATCTGCGACAATCTGATTCACTCATGGCAACGGGCAGCATGCACGCGAAGCATCTTGAGCTCGACCGTGCAAATTGATCTCAATGATGTGTTCATTAAAAAACAATAATGCCCTTTCGTGCCGTGCCAACGTCTCGCTCTGTAGCTTCGGGGACGTCCCCGCGAGCTTATTAACATCCTATGAAGTTGTCCTCTGCGAAGCTGCCCATTTCGAGGGGTGTGCATTTAACTTTATTAAGCGCGCGCATTGCGACCGCCCTTATCATTGGCTGCAGGACGGGCAGCGCTGGAGACAGAGGTTGGTTGGGGAGCGGCTTGCAGGGGCGGCGGGGCGGGGGGTGGTTAACGCGTGGGACCCGTGACGCAGATTGATCGTGACAGCCACCAAGACGACACGAGATGTACATCTCTTGACAGAACCAACGTTCGTCTCTTTAATCTGCCGCCATCGCACTCCTCGACACACACCTGCAATGCAACAGAAACGCGCGCGTGTGTGTGTCTGTCTGTATGTGCTATAGAGACGGAAGGTCCCATGCGTATGGCCTTAAATATGCTGTTGGGGCAGGTGATATTGGATGAGCACCTATGAAAGGCTGGCACGGCACTTGAGCGGGGGGGGGGGATGACCAATATCACGCCCGAAACGCCTTTGTCTCCCCAGTGATGTATACGCACCGCACCAAGAACTCGTTTAAGGCTGAGTCGACCTAGTGGAGGCCAAGGCCCGGTTCAGATATTCGCCACAGAATACTGTAGGGCGAGGTGCTGGCCGCCCACGCCCCCATGTGCTCGCTAACTGCACTTGCCCCAACAGTCTGTTAAGGCTATACGGGGAGTCTTCATCTCTATGTGTATATGCCTATGCCATTAAAAATAAACACCAGGGTTCTTGAGCGTTAGCGTTTAGACACACATAGTGTATAGCCCTGCACACCAGCCCACCCACACACCATCGACTCTATATATACATAAACTGTATGCCTATATAATATCTGTATATGTGTCATACATACGTTGTCTTAATTCACACATACAGACCAATATACCGCACATACAGATCTGTACAAGACATTCGATGCTGCCTATATATAGATTAAAGTTTCTATATACAGCACAAAAGTATGTTTGTTAATATCTACAGCATAGATGTGTTGTACGTTAACATCGGGCCGGCGTTCACAAGATCAGTTTTCAAATGGCCTTTAACAGCAATTGGTAATTGCACTCCATTGGGACACGCGAACGGCATAGCTTCGAGAGGAAGTGGCTTTTCAATGGCATTGCGATCAGAATTGCCGACACGAAGGCGACAACGACGAGTGCTTGTACAAGCATCGTGCACACAACTCGTGTGTGGAAGGGCTACGCAGCAGAGCGAAAGCTGCTGTGTGGTGGAAATGGAGAAATGCAATTTTAAAATTGGATGAATAAAGCGAAAAAGAGTTCAGAAGCGCATTAGCGCCAGGGCCCATGTTGATCAATTTTGCAGCTTGAGACTTCGATGCATCCTGAACGCGACACGCCACGGTGGCTAGGAGATGTTAACTTACCTCGCCTGCTATACAGGAGGTCGTGGGTTAGATCCCGACCTTGACGCCTGCTGCTGTATATTTGGAGTTTGTGTGTTCACTCCGTGGTCGCGTGGATTTTTCTTCGGCTCCTCCGGCTTTTCCCTCCACATTCATAAACGTGCGTTTGGAGTATTTGACTGATATAATTGTCCGCATGATAAGCCACTGAATTGGACTATCATCTGTGGTCAGCTCACTTCTGAAAAAAGAGCTATATAGCTCAGTGGGCCTTACTTGGTGAAATAAAAAAAATAGTTTATAGTTTAAATTTGTTCTCATGCGGGTGTACACATAAAGGGTCGCATTTACACAGATACAGTAACGACAAAATAACCGTGTAATTGCTGAAGAGTGGGGGGGTGGGGACAGGGAGGGGGGGGTGATTTTCTGATGGGGAAATGTGCCTGGCACTTGCTGTTTGCTCCGTTTCGCAGCGTGTGATCTTTTTTTTTTTATCAACATTGCATCTGGGAAATTCGTGTTAATCAATTCGCTGCAGGTACGCACGCCGGTGCATGCGTGCGTGCGCTCGCTTGCGATTCTGCAGGTAACAAACAAAAATAAACTGAAGCTTTAAAAAAATACGGGTGACAATTTAATACAAAATTACAAAAACAAAAAAATATTGGTTTAGCACGATCGAATGTGCTTAGAACAATTCACCTTCAATGTTAATCTTAATTACGGTAAACTATCATAATTTAAATCTTCCTATGAAATGCGCGTGACCCTTAAAAAAAAACAAATCGCAGTCTTCTTTGAAAATTGGAGGGTGTAAAATACGCACATTTTCGTGCCGGGATCTCAATTGCAATGAAACTTGAGTGTTGCCAACATAGGCCGGGCGATGGGGGAAGGGGGGGGGATGCAGTTACATTGTTCTGTATTCGTGAATCGTTGTACAAGTCCGTGGACCCAGCACGCATTGCTCGCCTCTGTGTCTACACGCCTCGCAATTGTGTGCGTCAACGAAAAACAACCGAAACAAACCACCTCTTCGCTGCCGTGATGCGCGCGGGTTCAGAGGCGAGGCGGAGCGCTTTTGGGGGTCAGGGATCTTGGAGTCAGAGATCTTGGGGTCAGGGATCTTGGGGTCAGGGATTGTCGTGCGGCGGAGTGGCGAGGCGAACGTGGCTGTGAGCGTGAGAGGGGCAAGGCGTGCGAGGGGTGAGCGGTCGAGGGAGAGTGAAGGGGGTGGGGACACGAGAACGCGTATGACATCGTAGCTCACGATAAACACTTACATGATCACAGGAATGTGTTTTCTTAGAACGACTCCTTAGTTTTAAATACGGCTTTTTTATTCGGGTTTTATTTTTTTTGTTTGCGTTCCGTTCATTTCAATAGATTTTAACGATGCCCACGATCTTGCAAAGCGAATATCAAATCTGCGTTCGATGGCTCACACACTATTACATATACATATTTATGTACTGTACGTATCATAACACGAACAAACGACCAAAGAGACCTCAATACAGGAGCGTCAGTTGAATTGTCCTCTGCGCGCTCAGCATCCGCGCGCGTGGGATGCGTTGTTGCTGCTGTGTTGTTGTTGTTGTTATCTTCGCGCTTTGCCATCGTGGCATCTTGGACATCAAGTGGGGAGGGGAAAGCTTTTCAGATCCACGGCCTCACCGGCACAACTCAAATTCTTTTTGCGTTTGTGCACTGTCAAGTCCCCGTGTCGTGTATAGTATGCACGGCCAAAGATAAATACTGCAATGAGGACAGTAATGTTGAATAATAACTTGTATATAATTTTTTTTTTCAACGAAAATTCAACAACAACGAACTAAAAAAAACCTTCCGCACGGGTGCACATCGAATATCGGGGGAGATGGGCTTGGAGGGCGCGCACTCTGCGTGCTGCCGCAGAGTCTCTTACACCGCTCGCTGTACGCGCAACGACGCTTGTAGCTCGGGAGGAGAGACCAGACTGCAATGGCCCCATCGGAGGGCCCTCCATCTCCCCGCCAGCTCTCAAACTAAAATCACCTCGCCCCTCCCCTGCCCCCGACTGCACACACACACACACGGCCACCCACTCTACCCCCACCACACCCACTTGCCTTGCACCCCCCCCACCACCACCTCCCCGCCAAGCAAAAAAAACCAAAAACTGCCCTTCGATCTCCCTTCACAGCGGGAAGATGAGGAACCCCGAGAAGGTGGAGTACTTCCAGCCGCCCATGAGGTTGCCCCGTTCGAGCTTCAGGTAGACGCGGTCGCTCTTCTCCATGATCAGCAGGACGCCGTTGCTCGCCGCCTCCCGCGTCACGTCCTGGTCCCCGGCGAACGCCGAGATGATGGGCCACCCGTTGAGCATCAGGCTGACCTGGTCGCGCGTGGCGCGGGCGAGAGAGAGACGGCGAGAGAGAGGGACTTTTGAATTTTCAAGAACTTTTATTGCCGCCAGCAGCAAAAGCACTGGAGGCGATGTCGATATGAAATACACAAAGTCACCAGCAACACAAATAATAAACGCTATAAATCCACGCGCTGTAGCGCTAAAAGCACCGCGCACAACACAAAGAAAAGTCACGTGGTGGTGGTGGTGGTTGTGGTGGTCATCGCGCACGCCACGGTGACGAGCGAGCGCTTCAGAAGGTGAACACGAGGGTGCCGTCCACGCTGGTACAGAGAGGGACTTTTCCGGCCCCCCAGCGTTCAAAAAAGACGGGCACATCACCGGTATGTGTGTGGTACGCATGCTCCAGCCGGAGCCGCACATTGAGCAGGCCCCTGAACACTGAAAGCACGAAACAGCCGTCGGTGTCACCTGGCAGCATCTTTTTCCTCGTTCTGTACACCGCCATCTTCGCCTGAGCACAGGCGAAGTTGGCGAGGTCATGGCGCTTGTTAGTAAGGTAAGGCACCACCCCAGATACGAAGCTGCTGCTTGTGTAGAACGGCACCCCCAGTTTCCTGATAATGTCCCCCAAAAGGCAGAACATTGGTTTTAGCCACTGGTAGCGTAAGTACTGGTGGGGCAGATCCTCCCTGGCACCGCAGGAAATGCACAAGTCTGTTACCCCTGGCGAGATTCGGCTGAGCCACACGGCCAATGGCAACGTGCAGTGTGCCAATCTCCACTGGAGGTCACCGCAGCGTTTGGCTACGGGAGACTTGTACATTAGAGGGCGAGAGAGAGAGAGGGGGGGCGAGAGAAAGAGGTGGGTGGGTGGGGACGCAATGCGATGAGCCGCGGTGAAGAGTGACTACCGAACAACCTGCGACTGCTGGATGTCTGTAACAAAGAGCTTGATAGCTCATCGGATTCCTCCAGTATAAATGAACATTACGATTCTGAACTCGGGGACTGGTTGTCTAATGAGAGCTCTCTGATGTGCATGATGCCCGACGTTTCGCTCCACATTGCCGGGAGCTTCTTCGGGAACGTCTGCAGGAACTGACGGGTGCTGACGAAGCTCCCAGCACATGGAGAGAAACGTCGGACATCGTGCCGAACAACACGCAGTGCCACCCGGAAACACGCCAGAGAGCTCAACACCATGACTGCAAAAATCCTGCACAGAAGTAGGTTCGGACTAATAAATGGATTCATTCATCACGCACATATATGGAAGCAGGAGTGTGTCCCTACCAAACAATCATTTAATGCTACCGTGCATTTTACTTTTTTACTCAAATGACAACATCATTTGCATGACACATGCACAGAACACCCACTGCTGGATCATGGCATCTTCAGCTGTGAATGTCACTTGACCATACCCCACCACATTGGTCAGCGCTGGTTGGTGAAGGTGGGGAGCACATAAGTGGTGTCATAGAAGTACAACGCAGCAATGGATTTTGCCACGCTGCCCTCTGCTGCCCGTCACGCAGTCCATGCAGTCCATGCGAGGCCTGTGACAACCTCGTGACGGTTCCACCTAAAGACGGAAGCTTGTGTTGCCTCCGAAACGTCGTGAATTATATTTTATTTTTATTTTACTTTTATTAATTCAAAATTTTTACCTACGTGACTTTACCGAAAAAACCTAAGAATATAGAATGTGACAACCTTGTTTGTGCGCATCGCGGTTACCCATCCAAGCATTGTCCAGGCTCAAACTCCACTTAGCTTTTAAAACATTTATGCGATCAAGTGCATTCTGGGTGATCTGCTCATAGCTCCATCCCCGGCTTGGCTTTTTGAGCGCATGCATCATGCAGCAAGCCCGCAGGCGAATTTTCGGCAATCGGCGCTGCCTCTTTATACATGCTTAAAAGCCTTGGGCTATTCACGACCGTTCATGAGCTGTATTATTTAAGCACGGGCAGCAGCGGTGAGGTACGAGGTTGATTGGGAGAGATGGAGCGAGGGTGCCTCACCTTACCATATTAATAAAAAGTGTGCCATACTTGGCCCTTCCCCCCCTCTCCAACCATTATATATACGGAGTGGTAGCTCTTGTAATCTCTCATTTACTTGATACAGCTGTCGTGGCTGTGACGGTTCCACCTGAAGACGGAAGCTTGTGTTGCCTCCGAAACGTCGTGATTTTTATTTTTTATTTTATTTTACTTTTATAAATTTTAATGTTTTACCTACGTGACTTTACCTAAAAAAACCTAAGAATATGTTGTCTCCCTGTTTCATTTCTTTGCCATATGCGACGCCGGCGGTTATGCCAACCGAATGGCATACCTGTGCTATGCCGTTTACAGTTGCACTCAGGGTATTCACATTCTGACACGGGCAGTCAAACGTGTCGAGACGGACGGAACTGCGACCCCCCACCCCTCCCCCCAAACTCGAACTCATCTCTGCACGATTATGCGGTCCGATATTTTTGATGTCACGGCCACATCTGCCTCGGTTTGCCAATCGCCAGATGCATGCCAACGGCCCGATGCTCATTCGGGTGAGAAGGTTCGCGAACGTGAAGAGGTGGACCGTGGAAGGACGTGAAGGGTGGATATTGGGACCACGCTCATTCGGCCACATTGTCATCAACTCGGGAAGATTTTGCCCGTGGCCTGAGCCCAGCCAATGTCAACTGGATTTTCTGTTTGCACATAGTCACATAGTCACTTTAAGATGTGTTTCTTGTTCATGTTTTTGTTTCATGTTTTTGTTTTTTGTCTGTTGCGGTTGCACCCGATTCAAGAGCCGAATGGCTCACAGGGCTATACCAAATACATGAAACTGAAACTGAAAGAAACTCGGTTGTTGACATGTGGAAGGGGAGACTGTCATCAATGTCTACCTATTGATTGCTTGACAGCAACATCTGCACCCACGGTTGTGTCCAGGAATTGCATTTTTTTGGGAAGTTGGTGGGGGGGGCGCACAATCAGCGTATTATGTTTTTGAAACATGTGGCTTCGTAAATTACTATCACCATTTTGTCAAGTGCTTCTAATTAGAACCCTTTGTTTGCTCACGAATGTAATGATTAAATGCACCCCTGGAATTGTTGCACACTGGCCCAGCCTCATATCTAAAGTGAAGGCATGCTGTGTTTTGTGTCAGCTTTCCATAATGTGGCTGTAATGATGGTAAAAGCTTTTCCTCGCACAATGTCATGTCTGCTTTGCCAAACTGTCATTAAATTGCACGCAATTATTGTGTTTTTCTGGGTCAAGGCCTCAATGAGAGGTAGGTTAAAGTCATTAGTAATATAAGAACAATTCTAAGAGAACAGGAACCTTTCAACGAGGCTGTAGATCTTTAGAATAATTGTCACTGGTTTAGCACAGGTAGCAGTCAACATATGTGTCTCCGATCAATCACCCGGAAATCTATCCGATCTCAATATCAAAAGCTTAAGCAGAACTGAACCTGGTTAGAGCTAGGATGGTGGTGTAGTGTTGAGACGTCAGTCCAGCACGGGATTATTGAATCCATCTGTGCGGAACTCTGAGCGGTACCTCCTCGTAATTGACACTTTTTTTGCAAGCACTCAAAATTCATTAAATCAGTGCAGGACCAAACCTGAAAAAGAGTATTGTGGCATGGCTAAGCTTTTCTGTGTAATTTTCAAGGCATCATTAATAATATTATACCAATAAAGTCACCAGGTCGATCTTGTGAAATATATATTTCGGCTCAGTGGGTGTTTAAACGAGGCCAACAACAACAACGCAAAAAAAAACGTACAGGGAGCTTTGTATAGGTTTCCAGCTATCTGCTGAGCACCCCTCAAAAAATCCAGAAACGGGTTCTGTGTTTTGACTGGAGTCCGTTTGGTCGGTTGAAAGTGAATAGAGGCAGAGTGAAGGCGGGGGGCGGTAGGGAAGGAGAGAAGTGTACAGGGAATGCAGGCTCCATACATTTTCCGTTATAGCCGTTAATATAACGAAAATGTGAATTGCGTCCAAGGTCAGAACCATCGCACAAAATGTATAGAGTTTAGTGCAGTTTGACCTGCATTGACATACGTTACTGACAGAACATTCCGGGTACTGTCAAGAACCGCACTGACATTTTTGCGTGTGTCAGGGATCTACCGTACACAAAGCAAAACTGTGCATATGTCACAGTGTAATTTGGAGGAATTGTTGGATGGATACTGAGGCTGCATTTATTTGAATGTACAGTAATCACCTTCCCACTGTTATTTTAAAAGCCCTTGCTCAATCGTCAATGCTTTGCAGCTGCAATGTCTGGACTTAATTTTAAATGCTTCGCGATAAAAAATAAATAAAGGGTTTACGAGCTCACTGTTGCTAATTATCATACGGAGTTATAATTTCTAGGTGTGCACAGTTTTGTCCCGATATTTTAGACATTTTGGAAAATAAAAAATACGGAAGAAAAGCGAAGCCAGCTGGCATAGAGGGAAGAGCACTCAGCCAGTTCCACTGAGATCCGAGTTAGTATCAAAGTATTCCACCCGAGATTCAACTGAGTTATCTGCCACAGTGAGTTGATGGCCTCAGCCTGGTCGCCAATGACTGCAAAAAAACATGAAATATTAAATTTCGTTTTACACCAATTTTAGCTGTTGAGAATAGCCGTAAGGAACATTTGGCGGAATGAAAAAGTTTAAGCATCAGCAGAAATTACTAATATCTTCGAGGTGAGGAAGGCGAGAATTACATGGTTTGGGCACGTGCTGAGAAGAGACAGAGTGGATGCGATGAGAATGGCTCTGGAGATTGGAGACCCATAGGCTCAAATTGATACCCAGAGTCTCATACAGAGAGCCCAAGACTCACATAGAGACCCATAAACTCACAGATAAACCCAAAGACTCACATAGAGACCCATATACTCACACAGAGACCCATAGATTAGAAGAGCTATGGAGATTGGAGACCCATAGGCTCATATCGAGAGCCATAGTCTCATACAGAGACCCCATGACTCACATCGAGACCCATAGACTCATACAGAGACCCATTGACTCACATAGATTAGCAGAAGAGGTATAGGCAGGAGACTGAGTTTGAGATGGAGGGATGCGGTGGAACGGGATATGAGTGGTGGATGTGATGAGTGAAGAGCACAGATTGCAAACGCGGTGGATGGAGAGAGACAATCCTAGCAGTCTGAGATATTGGGGCGTTGGCTTCGAAGTAAACTCAATTTGACTAAAATTCAGCTCCAAGATTAAAGAACATCTGCTTGACTGCCACGTGACAACAGAGGTTACTTGAACGGATCTCAGAGTTAGTTCCGTGATATCCCCTTCCACGGGCCCTTTTCTAACACGGGACACGACAACCGAGAGTTCTAAACGGACGCTTTGTATCATGACACGACACCAACGACGCAATTGGAATAGCATTCGCGAAGGGAGGTGGCGGGGGGGAAGGGGGCAGTGAATACCGTATTTTTAAATCCTTTATATTAAGTTCACTTGCTTGCTTGCTTGCGCGCTTACGACCGTGCAAATCTTTCGGTCGTTGTTTAACCCACTTCCCGTGATCCAATCGAGCTGACATTTTGCACACAGGCTCGTTGTTCGTGACAATTTAGTTTCGTGAAAAAATGTTTCAAAAATTTTACACTTTTTAGGAATTTTTTTTTTATATTTAATTACCAATTGCTTAATGGTGCCAGGCAATCATCTGACCCATAGGTGGCAGCCATCTCAAGCCAGAGGACGAGAGGACTCTAGCCGCCCGTTTCAAAGACCAATGTGGGCTGGGTTGTGGCCCATTGAACACGCATATAAAGGATTTATAGTGAAAAACTTTGTTTTTACGGGTTAATTTTTTAAATAATCAAACTGTACGAGAAGGACGAAGTACGAAGAATTGCATCTTAGTTGCACGGAGCTAAAATTCACTCGGCTCACAATGGGCCGCATTCTGCATTGCTAAGCCTTGACTTCAAGCGTAAATGGGGTTGGGGGGGGGTCGGTGAGTGAGTGTGCGTTTGTCTGCCTATGCGTGTAACTTACAGCTTTGGCGAAGCGTAAATGCTAGAGGACGTGGCTTTGGCGCGGTACGCGTGGGGAGAGGTCTTGCCAAGCAATTCACTGTTTTCTACGTTAATGGGACCACCTGCTGCTGTCGTCTTTGCCCACTCTCTGTGGCTCCTTCTTCTGTCGTGCTATAAATACAAATTTCCATGTACCTGTCTATCACGATTGGATGTGTTGAGACGGTACACCCTAAATAAGTAACTGCGTGCTTCCAGGGATTCTTTTTTTTTTCTTTGAGAGTGCAGTTTTTTTTATTTATTCGGCGTTGCGCCGGCTCAAAACGTGAGCTCTCATTTCCCGACGACTGCATAAAAAATTGTGCCGTTGGCATGGCAACAAATTAAAACAATACGCATTTATAATTTTGTTTTAATTACTCAACGCTGCCTCCAGCTGTCGGTAAAATCAATTTGCGCGAGCTTGCCAATTTTCCAGCGAATCTGCGCGCGCCATCGCGAGGGAGCGAGACGCTGCCGCGTTAATGGGCGATACGTTCACGGTGGCATGGTGTGCCACCTGCGGTAGTTGGAGACCTGGAGCCAACGCGGTTTGGCTATACTCAAGTTTCAAGTTTATTCATTAGGTATAGCCCTGTGAGCCATTCGGCTCTTGAATCGGGTGCAACCGCAACAAACAGAAAACAAAAACAAAAAACATCTTAAAGTGACTATGTGACTAAGTGCAAACAGAAAATCCAAGAAAAGACAGCAAAATATTGCAGAAAAAACACCGCACACCAACGCTGTGTGCAAAAATCCCAGTGGGATGCAAGTCAAACAACCAACAACAACAACCACAAGACAACTTAGATTAAGGCCATCACTCATGCCGCGATCGGGCGCCTCACTATAACGTCGGCCGCCAAACGAGAGAGCGGCGCCTACTCCTTGATGATTTAATGGTCGTGGATGTTGCTCTTCGTTTACACCCCGTGGAGAGCGAGAGAGAGAGAGCGAGAGAGTGAGCGAGAGAGTGAGCGAGAGAGTGAGCGAGAGAGCGAGAGAGTGAGCGAGAGAGTGAGCGAGAGAGTGAGCGAGAGAGTGAGCGAGAGAGTGAGCGAGAGAGTGAGCGAGAGAGTGAGCGAGAGAGTGAGCGAGAGAGTGAGCGAGAGAGTGAGCGAGAGAGTGAGCGAGAGAGTGAGCGAGAGCGAGAGCGAGAGCGAGAGCGAGAGCGAGAGCGAGAGAGTGAGAGTGAGCGAGAGAGTGAGCGAGAGAGTGAGCGAGAGAGTGAGCGAGAGAGTGAGCGAGAGAGTGAGCGAGAGAGTGAGCGAGAGAGTGAGAGCGAGAGCGAGAGCGTGAGCGAGAGAGTGAGAGTGACCGAGAGAGTGACCGAGAGAGTGACCGAGAGAGTGAGCGAGAGAGTGAGCGAGAGAGTGAGCGAGAGAGAGAGAGCGAGAGCGAGAGAGTGAGCGAGAGAGTGAGAGTGACCGAGAGAGTGAGCGAGAGAGTGGGCGAGAGAGTGAGCGAGAGAGAGAGAGCGAGAGCGTGAGCGAGAGAGTGAGAGTGACCGAGAGAGTGAGCGAGAGAGTGGGCGAGAGAGTGAGCGAGAGAGTGAGCGAGAGAGTGAGCGAGAGAGTGAGCGAGAGAGTGAGCGAGAGAGTGACCGAAAGAGTGACCGAAAGAGTGAGCGATAGAGTGAGCGAGAGGTGGGGGTTTACATAAAGCAAAGTTGAAAAAAAAATTACGAAATGATGAACGAAGCAAAGTGCCCAATACACCGAGCATCTTCTTGTTTCCACTGATCGTAAAAAAAAAGAGAGAGCCTCACCTATTCTTGCGACTCCTTCCTTATACCAGGAGGGTCCCCGCCATTTGGAACGTTTGGCCAATTCCAACGAGGAGCGGCTTGGCTTCGCGTGGGAGGACATTGGAATGTGCGGAGGGAAATTCGAACGTGCGAATGGGGTGGCACTTAAATCTCTGCGCGAATATGTTCGAGGATCCGTTGTTGTACCATTGCTCTTTTTGGCGAGCCTCACGGCCCAAGTCTTCTGACGAGATCGAGCGTATTCGTGGTGAATTCGTCATGGATGCGTACGCGCGCCGAATGGCTCACAGGGCTATACCTAATAAATGAACTTGAATTTGATATTCCGAAATGCAACGTACATTTTGTTTGTTCGATTATTGCTGAGCATTGCGTCAATGCACGCCTGTAATCTGGATATTTGTCGATGAGGTTCGTGGATCATGCAGTGATGGAGTCGTCGCGCAAACGAGGAAAGACATTCAGGGAAATACATTCAGGGAAATATCTTTCCTCGGTGTACTCTACGTGTGTTGAACTTCTTTGGCGCCGTACATAGCCAACCAGACTAATCGAAGGCACGTGGAAGGGTAAGCAGACTCGACAAAAAAATCATCTGAAAGGGCTTTTGATCGGATAACTGTCTCGAGTTTGAGTTGTCTGGCGTCCTCCCACACTCAGATCAACTCATAAAAAGCTGCTGGCCAAAAGTCCATCTTGTAACCGCACTCCAAATAGTCCAGAGAGCTGGCTGGACCTCTCAGGGTACAGAGTACTAACCTAACGTCAGGGTTTCAGCACTCTTGTCGAAAACCAGCTTCTCCAGTGGAGTGAGCTGATGGCATCCACCTAGTTACCCATGACTGCACAAACACACAATAATGTTAAGTGTGGTTTTTCACTTGATTTGGTAAAATTTCACATCCATGAGAATTAAAAATAAATATCGCTTGCGCTGCCAAGCGATGCACATTTCTTCGGGGCAGGGCCATGTGGGAGAGTGTGTGTGTACATATCCTCAGCCTCACATGAGTACCTGGTGCGGTGTGTAAACATCGCCACTGGGGAGACAAAGGCGGCCGGGCGTGGTGTGGTGTTTGCCACCCACCCCCTTGTGTGCCGTGCCGGCCTTCATAGGTGTTCGCTAACAGCACTTGTCCCAACAGTCTGCTAAGGCTGTGCGGGGGAGCTTTGTCTTTGTTTGTTGTTTATATATCCCACTTGAGGATGAGGCTTCGTGATATTACAGAATAGGTAGTGGCGTAGGCTTCGCCCCTGCAGACAGACTCGCCCCCGCCATAGGAACGTGGACTTTCCACTGCTGGCTTGTGTCAGGCAGTGAGATGACCACTGCTGCAATGCTCCTTTTAACAGGAAATCACTTTTGACTCGACCCCTTTGGCGTCGGTCAAGTCTCCCAATTTGCATATTCTGTATTATACTGTAAATTAGCTTCCTTAAAAACTGCCTCTACGTGCGCGCCTCGTGAGAATGAAAAATGTAATTGTAACAAATTTACAGCATGCAACGAGGGACCAATTCTCATTGCCACAATTCTTCAGGCCACCCCCCCCCCCCCCCCCCCAAAATAAAAAAAATCCTAACAACGTCTCTCTGAAGCAAACGCCAGACGCAATGTGCGCGCGTGCGATGGCAACCGACGGCGGCCGCGCTTGGCGTCACGTGCGACAAATCCGTTCATCGCGACACGCAAATCACATTGACCGCAGGCGAACGCCGGCACTCTGCCAGCCAGCGGCCCGGCTCGCCCCCGAAGTCCGTATTAGTTTAAACAATTTTAAAAATAAAAAGTGAAGTCCCCTGAACAGACAGACTTGCGTGCCGCAGGGCCAGGAGTGACAAAGACAAAGATCTTCTTGGTTCTTTCGGTAAAGTCACGTAGAATGGAAATAATAAAATTATAAATAAATGAAACATAATAAAATGTCAGAATTCTATTATTTTATTTTATTGTTTTTTTCTCCATTCTACGTGACTTTACCGAAAGAACCAAGAAGATGAATCCCTGCAGTCACGAAAGCTTTAAATCGAAAGACAAAGATCCCCCGTATAGCCTGAACAGACTGTTGGGGCAAGTGCTGTTAGCCAGCACCTATGAAGGCCGGCACGGCACACGAGGGCGTAGGTGGCCAGCAAGACGCCCGGCCGCCTTTGTCTCCCCAGTAGCGATGTTTACACACTCATTTGAGGTTGAGTCGACCTAGGGGAGGCCCAGGACCGGTTCAGATAATCGTCACCGGTGTCGGCCGTGAGCGGGAATCGAACTCGGGTCGCCAGGTTCGTAGCGCAGCGTAGCGCCAACCCCCCCCCCCCCACACACACAAACCTGCCGCTGCCTCAACCTCTCATTGTCCGAGACGAGGCCTCTCCAAAGCATGTAAGGTCGAACTTCTTTCGCACCGCACGTAATCCAACCGTGCTAATCGGAGGTGCGGCAGATCGGCGCTGCTCAGCTCGAGTTGCCGGGGAATTACAAACACTTGAAGTTCGTCAATCCAGCGTGTGTTGACACGGAGCGAATGTCCAAATTGCCCCCTTGGATTGAGTCGTAATGATGATATTTGGCCATACCTGATATTTCAGAGCCTGAAACTAATATTGCCATCGGTAAGTGTAAGACTCAAGAGACCTTTCAATGATATGACATTGCGAAATTAACATTACGTTGCGTGTTGATGTCATTCGTTGAATCTGGATGCTTTAGCGAGCTTGAGTTTGTTTATTTTGTTATAACAATGGGGTCAACTTGCAATGTTGCACGGCAGTCGCCCGCTCACGAAGGCACGGACATGGCTCAGAAGTGCGAGGAACGAGAGGCAAGCGGACAGGCAGCCACTCGGCACCGACAATTTCCCAAGCTCTGCGATCCTCTGCGCATGAAGATATCGACCACATTAGCGAATGTTCACCTGTGGGAGGAAACCGGTTGCACCCAGAGAGGGAGCGGGGGGGGCAGACACAACGTCCCACACAGGCGGGACAGGCAGAGTCCACGTGTTTTGCGGCACAGTCCTGAAGGGCAATGCCACTTGGAGTGCCAAGGGATGGCAGTTGAACAACATTTGTGTTCGGTGATCCACCCACCCTGGCTCCCTCCACAGTGCTGGATCACAGGCCGCGTGCGAAGCCACCACTGCCCGGCTTGACTACGAATGCAGGCAAATTTGGCAGATTGTGAAGTAAATTTTAATTTGAATGGAATCATTAGAATTGTGTGATTGTTATCGTGGTGTACGTGTAATTTTCATTTGGTCTTGGAACTGTACGATTGTGGTTTAATAGGCATTGCGTGATGTTTCGATTGACGCACATTAATTCTTAAGCACGTGACGCGCGAATCAAATTGTGCAATTGAGTTACTAACTTAATTCAACTTAAGTGCACAGAGTGTATGCTCATGTTGCACGAAGGACACTGCGTCAAACTCGACAGTAACAACAACAAAAGAAGAGTAGTAACAATATAAACAATACTAAAGGTGAGATGAAAATAAAATTGGCTCTTGAATCGAATCGTGACGTTGAATTGTGTTGATGTAATCTCTGGGGAGAGGGTGTGTATTGCCACGACACTGTACTATTTAAGATGATCCTACTAATCGTTTATAGTATTTAAACTCGCCATTACTTATCATGGCTCCTCCTGTATTGTTTCATGCTCGTCGCTTGGCCAACACTCTGTTTGGTTCTCCTATTTACCCACAAGTATCCCATTGCCAACGCGATTTTGCTGCCTGAGTGTGCGCTTGGCTGGCTCTCGATAAAGAAGACTTATCTGCCTGGAGGAAGGGGGGTGGTGGCGTCAAGGTGGTTAGCGCACTCGCAGAGCCGTGGACCTGGCGACCCGAGTTCGATTTCCATCCGTGGCTGACGTCGGTATCGAGGGGTGTGAACAAAAACAGCCACGCCCCTCTTGCCCCTTCGCTAATCCACGCAAGATCGGCGTGGTGAAGTATGGTCAACCACCCCCCCCACCCCCCCCCCCCCATTATTACCTACCTATCTGCCTGATCCATCAATTAAAATTGTTTCTTCCCATCAGAGTAAAAGCCGTGCGCGAAAACGAGTCAAGCAATTCTCTCTACTTGTATACGCCGTATTCATTCCATCCTGTATTCATTCATTCCATCCTGTATTCATTAATTCCATCCTGTATTCATTCATTCCATCCTGCTCCTGCTACTGCTCTAGACGACCTCAATGGCAAAAAGGGAGAAAAAAAAATTATTCTCGGATCGAACCGTGACCTCGAATCGGGCCGTCCATCCACCAAAGGTCAGAATATATCCACGCAAGTTTATCGGTAAACGATCCATCGATTTCATCAGCGCACGTTCGTGGCCCAACTCCTCCTGCCATGCCAACAGCTCCCTCGTGTCAGGGGGCGCCATGGTGGCGGGATGTTAACTCCCTCGCCGGGTGTGCAGGAGGTTGCGGGTTTAAACCCCGACCCTGGCGCCTGCTGCTGCTGCTGTATATTTGGAGTTTGTGTGTCTCTCTCCCCTTGGGCGCGTGGATTTTTGGTCCGGGGACCTCCGGGGACCTCCGTGTTTTCCCCCCCCCCACCCCCCCTCCACATTTAGAAACACGCATTCAGATTATTTGGCTGCTATACATAAACCATTTGTAACTTTTCGTGTAATTGCGACATGCTGCCATCGTGAAATCTACTGCTTTGAATTTGGGTCCATCTTTTTGAAACACCCTGTACATTGTCCACGCGATAAGCCACTTCGTTTAGCTATCATTTGTGATAGCCAGGTCGTTTCTTTAAAACATATATCCATATAGCACTTAGTGGGCCTTACCCGCTAAACACAAGTTATCGTGTCGATGCCCGCACGCGATCGCCCAACGCTGGTTGCTAGAATGTCGGCGAGTGCAAACCCGCTGTTCTCTGTGCCACCACCGACTCACCCACCTGTATCGTCTGCCTGTTGTACACTTTGACGACGTGGAAATTGAAGCTGTAGATCCCTTTCCGCGGAGC
Source organism: Lampetra fluviatilis (assembly GCF_964198595.1). Classification (NCBI taxonomy): domain Eukaryota; kingdom Metazoa; phylum Chordata; class Hyperoartia; order Petromyzontiformes; family Petromyzontidae; genus Lampetra; species Lampetra fluviatilis. The sequence goes on from NC_136300.1 coordinate 4,430,223, forward strand.
GACGAACATGCTCCGTTCGGTGTCGAAACTCGCCCCGTGGTTCACCAGGATCTGCGTTTAAGGAGAGAGGAAAGTGAGAACCAACGTAACCGCGTTAATCCTCCGCGACCCCTGATGGATTACGCCGGGGGTGGTGGTGGTGGGGGGGGGGGGGGGGTGGTGGGGGGGGTCACACTGGCAGGAGTAGAAACGGCTGTGGGCAGAGTTTGGAACGGATCCCAGACGAGGGATGATACCAACGTGCACCATCTGCAGTGGAGTCAATATTGAGAAGGAAATGAATGCTCAGTGATGTTATTCGCTCCGGCTGCCCATTGCGTATCTGTGTTAAATGAAACAAGTCAAGGAGTTGATGAGTCACAAAAGCAGCCTCGAGCCTCTGCCTTTGAATTAATCACGAGGTATCAGTGTGCCCATGCTTGTTACAATCGTACAAATGACGACTCCCTGTGACCATCACCTGTACTCTATGTGTGTTGGATTTCTTTCACACCGTACGTAGCCAACCGTGCTGCTTCTCCTAACCTCACCTGCTCGAAACTCTCTGTGTGCGTGTTTAATTCTCAGTGTTTCTTCATATCGATGGATCTCAATTTCTCTCGAGGACTCTTTGCTTGTCTTCACCCAGCTGGCCCCGTGGTGATGTCAGCCTCTGGGCAGCTTGGCACTGGCCAGAGTATTGCTCGCGGCACTCTCGAATTGTGGAGGCCTTCCACGGATTTTTTTTTTATTTTCTTACGAAGGAGTCCCGACACAACACGCGTAAATAATAAGACGGACGTTGCACCTTCTGAAAACGGAGACGATTTAAGGCTCGCATCGAACACTGGGGACCCACTAGAGGAACCTGGGGAACAATTTATTCAGCTTTCCCATATCTACTTGCGCCCACCTCTGGCCTTTTGTGGAGAGAAATGAGTCCCCAGGTCGAGAGCTGTGACCCACTGGACGGAGGACCTCACTGCGCAGTTTGCCAATAACTCAGCGCACCTTCCCCTGCGGCTTGCTCAGCTGATGTGCAGCTGATGGGCACGGCAAGGGGCAGTCGAGTCTGGTTAGCCCAGGACGGACCTCTCTTCCGTGGTCACTAAATGTTTGCGGTGCCTCTCTTATCACCGGGCAGGCTGCCAACTCATCGATTCAGGAGCGCAAGAGCTGGGATACTGGGCCCGGCTTACGAGGGGCCATCCTGCCATTCAAGCACTAATCTCTGCTCAGCATAGCATTGCATCTCCTTAGGCTGCGTTTGCTCGGGAAGATGGAGGGTGTCCATCAGCAGCTCCATTGTCAGCTCGTTTGTTTAATCCGCACGTCTGCAGGCTTCCCATGATTGTTGGATCAACCTTGCCTCTTCCTCGCTCAACCCGAAGATTTGACTGTTAATGTTTTTTGTTCTTCTTCATTGGAGTGAGTTTGTACTGGTAGGATCCCTCCTGGTTATACCAGCCCATAGGAGATTATTGTGTCCGTCCGTCCGTCGTGCAGAGAGGGGCTGGGTCTGGAGGTAGGGGCTGGGTGGGGAGGGGCTGGGTGGGGAGGGGAGGGTGGGGAGGGGCTGGGTGGGGAGGGTAGGGTGGGTGGGGAGGGGCTGGTCACCCCGTGGTGCCCTTATAAAAGTCAACGTTTAACCTACTCACGACGGCTTGTGCCCGCCCTCACAGTCGGCCATATTTGCGGAATACACCACGCCGCCGTTGACCCTGGCCATTGACCGAGCAACCCAACATTCCTACCAGCTCCCTCCGCAGGAATGTGGTTTAATTGAAACTTATGCAAGGGCCTGAGGGCTAATTGAATTTGCAATTTTGTGAATGCCAGCCATTAATATGTGTTTTGTTGTTCTGATATTGGATTGGCTAATTAGTTGCTACCATGATGTCAAACTTTTTGCAGTAATTCTTGCTTCTTTCTGGGGCCTTCGGGAGACTCGCGTTGGATGCTGAAGATTGTGAAAGATGGATAGCAGCTGTCACGGTCATCCACAGTCGTTTATGAGGATGACATTCGGCACACGGATGCAGCTCAACGGTTCCCACTTGTTCAAGTAGGTCATTGGTCAATTAACCGCACACGTGTGGTGGAAATGTCATCGTTGTGTTCCCCTTGCTGTTCAAACGCGTACTGCACGATTAACCTGAGAGTTTACTTGGTCGACGTGTGTTCAAATTGTGGCCCGTCACTCAAATCCGAGTAGCCCATTCTTTGTGGAGCAGATTGCGAGGGATTTATTTTATTTTATCATTTTAATTCGTCGCTACGCTGCTCTTCAATGCGACGTCTTTGAATCCGACGGGTGGCGAGGGTTGCGGGAGTCGTGGCAGAGCGGCGAGGGTTGTGAACTCCGCGAGCCCAGGTTCAATTCCCAGCCACGGCTAACATCGTTGGCGGATGATCAAACAAAACCGGTCCTGGGGCCTCCTCCCTTCAACCGACCTGCACTGACCAGCGTGGTGAAGTATGGCCGAAAACAACAAACAAGCAAACCCCATCACATGACAGCCGTAGCAAGGGGAGGCCTTCATCCAGCAATGGATGCACACAATGTATGGACATTTTAATCCGACGAATCTCCGCGTCGTTCTTTGCGCCGTCCTGGTTTAATCCGCGGGAGGGATTGACAACGGCACGGTGCGACAGGACACATTGTTCTCTCGCCCCCTCGGAGTGAGATTGCGCAATTAGGATATTGAACGTAGTCTAGGAAGATTCCGCGCAACGGACGTGGTCATTTGTTCAGGTTTCACGCGGCTCCTAATCCGATTAGGCTGTCGTGTGTGTGCTGCAAATGAGTTTCAACCCAGGTAAGTTTTGAACGTGCACTTTGTTACGTCTTCAGCACAGCGAGACAGCACGGCAGGGAATTACTCCGATCAGGCCCCCTAAACCCCTTCCATCCGCTCCTTTCATCCTATTCTCTGTCCTTTACGCTTTGGTAAAAATATTAAAATAAATAAAATCACGACGTTTCGGGCGCAACACAAGCGTCCTTCTTCAGGTGGGGACAACTTAGCGAAAGCACAACCGCTTGCAGTCACGAAAACTTCAAATCTAGAATCTCTGTCCTTTCTGGAACTTTCCCTGAATCTCCACCCTTGTTTCTTCCTAACGGTCTCTCAACCGACCCCTCATTTCAATTCCCCCCCCCCCCGTCCCTCCACCGTCCAATCAGATTGCGTGCCCTGCGTCAGCTGACCATGCGACAGCCGCTCGCTAATGTAGAGAGCCGCGCCCTCTGACCTCGCAAGCCGTTATAACACCCAGTCAGCGTATGTTTATTTCTTAACAGGGCTCACCTCTCGGCATTCTTGAACACGTTAGTTCATCATTTATTTACCGTCGACGCGAGAAAACCCTTAAAAGCTGGTGTAAATATTCATGATGAAAAAAATATTAAGTTCTAATGATCAAATTTCGATTTAAAGCTTTCGTGACTGCAGGGATTCATCTTCTTGTTTCTTTCGGTAAAGTCACGTAGAAAGGAAATAATAAAATAATAAAAATATAAATAAATTCTATTATATTATTTTAATGATCAGTCACCAGTGATTGAGGCCATCGAAGGTCAACTTTAAAGTTTGCTAATCAAACAGGTGCTTGCAAAATGACGAACAATGTATATTTTTACCAGGGAAATGCGGCCTATGCCGTAAAACATCCGGCCAGTTTCTTGTTGAGTAAGTTTGTTTCAAATCGGAATACTGAAGTAATGGACGAAACAAAATTTAAGCAAATACAGTAACATTTCGATTTAAAGCTTTCGTGACTGCAGGGATTCATCTTCTTGGTTCTTTCGGTAAAGTCACGTAGAAGGGAAATAATAAAATAATAAAAATAAACATAATAAAATCATATACTATTATAAAATAATATTATAAAATAATATAATAATATAATCAACTAATATAATAATATAATTTGGATTATTTTATTATTTCCCTTCTACGTGACTTTACCGAAAGAACCAAGAAGATAAATACAGTAACAGTTAGACTACACAGACAGCTCCACGGCCTACTTTCTGTACCGCCTCCAGCGGGCGCCATGTCACCTAACGGGTGTGAGTCTCACACTTGGGAAGCTTTCATCTCTGCACGGTCCTCCCACCCCACCCCTCAAGATCTTAGACCACAGGTGCGATCGTCTGCCACTACGTCCGGCAAAAATAAAATATTCTACTGCGATTACTTCCAATTTGAAAAGAGCTGTGGGATGGGAGTCCCCCGATGTTTGGAGTGTTTCTTCCCGCAGATTCCTCGGCACGGTAACCCGACTTGGCATAAGCAGTCTGGACCGATAGGGCCCCACAAGAAATTAATCCCACAGTAGTTGTCTCAGCGGTGAGACGCGAAGCTGGTTTGGGGGGGAAATGGGTTCTGTCTGTTCCCGTGTTTTATTCATGATATGCTCCGCCTCGGTTTATATATAGCGTATATATAGTACCGGGATAGGTAACACGACTGAATCATGTTGGAAACAGGGTGTTTTGTTGTACCCAGCCTCCAGCGGCGTCAATTAGAAACGTCTGTCACAGACTTAACAGTCCTTGCATGCGGAATACGTTGGGGGGAGGGAAGGGGGTTGAACGGTTATTTGGCATCTTTCATCCCACAAATCATGTTTTTATTTCTCCCTCTCTCTCTCTCTCTAGGGCCTCCCTTGTGAATGAAACGCATGCGTGGTCTCGATGGCCTCTGGGTCGGCATTGCAGAATGATTGCACGGATGATTCGATGTCTCTCCAAGACTGCGTAGGGACCGTAGCACCGCACCTCCACTCGGTCGCCAGTAAAAGTCTGCGATGCATACGGCCCCTTAATGCCGATAGCTGGCCGTCATTTTAAATCCGTGCGTTGAGTTAATTGCTCGGCGCCGAAGTCTTTGCACGTGCCTCGCAGTGGAGGCTATGATCCGCTGCAGTCCTCACTCAATACGATAACTCACAGGCACTGCGTTGTGGGACTGGCTTCATTGCCAAGGTAGCCGAGCGAAGGCTACCGTGGCCAGATCGTCAAATCCACGCCCCTCCCCTCTCCCGCCTCCGATCAACCAAAGTACATTTTAACTCAGCTTGTTTGATTCCACCCTTTCAATATGTATATTTATTTTTGTATTTTTTTTTGGCATGGGACACCAACAGCAAAGTTGTCTCATGCTCAGATAAAGCACGTGTGGGTCGGTCGTTTTCAGCGCTGGCTTTTGAACCAATGCTGGAAATCCACGTTACCATGGCGAGGTCCGGCCACTTGTTAGAAACACCTGCTGCTGACCTTTGAACCGAGTCGCGTGACATTACGAGGTGGTGCCCAATTGACCAGCTCCGCATCGGGCTGCGTTGACCCCTTGCAGGTCGAGCGGTGGGACGGGTGATGGGGCTGGTAATTCCAAATCGTGATTTCACACTGCACGCCACAAAACGTAGCTCTATGTCCCCAGTCATTATTCGTACGTAATTGCGGTGCGTGCCTATGTATACAGCACGTGATGGAAGTGGCTCTGGGGAGCGGTCGGGAGCTTGATGAATCTGAGGCTGTGGGACCAGGAGTGATTGCGGGAGAGCTTCCAGATGATGGGATCAAAGCCTCCAGCTGAATCCCAAAGCGTGTCAAGCTGCGTTTAGATGCTTTCCATCACTTTGTGAGGCTGGAAAACAAGCTACAGCGCCAAGTGCTGTTCACAAATCATGCACACACGTGTGTCGAACTTCCTTCGCGCCGTACGTGGCCAACCGCGCTGCGAATCATCGGCCGTTATCTATCCGCTGCCACGTGCAGGCCCGCTTACACCACTACCATCCCTCGCAGGCCCGGGAGGTCGCGATCCATCTCATTCCTGTGCACACTGAACACATCGCTCGTGGCGCAGGCGGCAGTCCTCTGGGGTGTGATTCTCCTGTGGCTGTCATTCCGTCAGCAGTCTTTCGCTTCGGCCATCGTCAATTCCAGCGACGTTGCTTTATGTCTGAGCTGGTTGACTATTTTAAGTAGATATATTTAATTTTACCAGCTAAGGCCCACTGACCTGGTAACCAATGACAGCTCAACGAAGTGGCTGGTCACGTGGAAGTTTATGGCAGCCAAATGCTCTAAGCGCACGTTTCTAAATGTGGAGGGGAAAACCGGAGGACCCTGAGAAAAATCCACGCGACCACGGGGAGAGACACGCGCAAACTACAAATATACAGCAGCAGGCGTCAGGGTCGGGATCGGACCCGCGACCTCCTGTATACCAGGCGAGGTTGTTAACATAAACGGGACGCAAAGTCACTGGTTAAGTGTGATGGAGGAGGGCGGGTGTGTTGTATGTATCTATAATAGAGTGTTGAAGGACGTTCCTGGCATAACGAACTCCTTTAACATTTTCATCAATCGAAGATGAAGGGCTTTTAATACAGAGGCTCCACGTCCCGCAGTCACATCGCATTGTGTGCGCGCGTGTGTCTCTGTGTGTGTGCACGTGTCTATGTGTGCGCGCTTGTCTCTGTGTGTCTCTGTGTGCGCGTGTGTGTCTCTGTGTGTGTGCGTGCCTCTGTGTGTCTCTGTGTGCGCGTGTGTGTCTCTGTGTGTGCGAGCGTGTCTCTGTGTGTGCGTGTGTGTCTCTGCGTGCGCGCGCGTGTCTCTGTGTGTGCGTGTGTCTCTGTGTGTGTCTCTGTGTGTGTCTCTGTGTGTGTCTCTGTGTGCGCGTGTGTCTCTGTGTGTGCGTGTGTCTCTGTGTGTGTCTCTGTGTGCGCGTGTGTCTCTGTGTGTGCGTGTGTCTCTGTGTGTGTCTCTGTGTGTGTCTCTGTGTGCGCGTGTGTCTCTGTGTGTGCGTGTGTCTCTGTGTGTGTCTCTGTGTGCGCGTGTGTCTCTGTGTGCGTGTGTCTCTGTGTGTGTCTCTGTGTGTGTCTCTGTGTGCGCGTGTGTCTCTGTGTGCGTGTGTCTCTGTGTGTGTCTCTGTGTGGTGTCTCTGTGTGTGTCTCTGTGTGTGTCTCTGTGTGCGTGTGTCTCTGTGTGTGTCTCTGTGTGTGTCTCTGTGTGTGTCTCTGTGTGGTGTCTCTGTGTGTGTCTCTGTGTGTGTCTCTGTGTGTGTCTCTGTGTGTGTCTCTGTGTGGTGTCTCTGTGTGTGTCTCTGTGTGTGTCTCTGTGTGTGTCTCTGTGTGTGTCTCTGTGTGGTGTCTCTGTGTGTGTCTCTGTGTGGTGTCTCTGTGTGTGTCTCTGTGTGTGTCTCTGTGTGTGTCTCTGTGTGTGTCTCTGTGTGTGTCTCTGTGTGTGTCTCTGTGTGTGTCTCTGTGTGGTGTCTCTGTGTGTGTCTCTGTGTGTGTCTCTGTGTGTGTCTCTGTGTGGTGTCTCTGTGTGTGTCTCTGTGTGTGTCTCTGTGTGTGTCTCTGTGTGTGTCTCTGTGTGGTGTCTCTGTGTGGTGTCTCTGTGTGTGTCTCTGTGTGTGTCTCTGTGTGTGTCTCTGTGTGTGTCTCTGTGTGTGTCTCTGTGTGTGTCTCTGTGTGCGCGTGGTGTCTCTGTGGAGAGCGGTTGCGCAGGGGGTTGCACGCTGCCCTATGTACCCCGCGACCCGAGTTCGATTCTCGTTCACGGCCAACACCATTCACGACAATTATCTGAACCGGTCCTGGGTCTCTCCTAGGTCGACTCAGCCTCAAGTGAGTAACCTGGTTCGGTGTGTCAACATCGCCATTCGGGAGACAAAGGCGGCCGGGCGTGGTGCTGTCCACCCACCCTATGGCGTGCCGTGTTGTCCTGCATAGCTGCTCGCTAACAGCACTTGCTTCCCACAGTCTGTAAAGGCTTTACGGGGGGGGGGGGATATTTTTGTTATCCCAAAGCTGTCCATCTGTATGTTTAACCAAGATAGCTGCTCAGTTATCGGACTCATCTCATCAGTGTGCGTGTAAGGTATATGTGGGGGGGGGGGGTTGGTCTTAGTCTTCGTATGCGCACTGCACCGTGAACCTCGCCACCCGAGTTGTATACCCACCCAAACGCATCAAGACATCAGCGGCGAAGTCTGCATCCACACGGGCCCAGGGCTACGACGATGAGTCGACAGCGACCCTCGTGTGACGAGTCGGCCTTCGCACGTGCAGCGCGTACTCGCTAACAGCACTTGCCTCCAACAGCCGGTTAAATAAAGCCACACTGGGGCATCTTTGTCTTTCTTTTTGGGGGGGGGGGGGGTAGGGGTGGGAGGTGTCTATGGGCCGGTCCAGAATAAATGTTGGGCGCGATTATTGTTGTGATGAACCCCTTGAACAGCACGGGACATCGCCGTTAAAAAGTTAACCCGTAAAAACAAAGATTTTCACTCTAAATCCTTTATATGCGTGGCGGCTAGAGTCCTCTCGTCCTCTGGCTTGAGATGGCTGCCACCTATGGGTCAGATGATTGTCTGCCAGCATTAAGCAATTGGTCATTAAATATTTTTAAAAAAATTCCCTAAACAGTGTAAAATTTTGGAAAAAAAATTTCACTAAAATTAATTGTCACGCACAACGAGTCTGTGTGGAAAATGTCAGCTCGATTGGATCACGGGAAGTGGGTTAAAAAACGACCGAAAGATTTGCACGGTCGTAAGCAAGAAAGCAAGCACGCACGCAAGCAAGCACGCAAGCAAGCAAGCACGCAAGCAAGCAAGCAAGCGAACTTAATATAAAGGATTTAAAAAAAGGACTCGCGCACGGCGCCTGCTAGGGAAGCCGCTGCTGTTGCGACTTGTGGCGTTAAAGGGGTGCCGACTTATTATTGGCGAAGCCTAAATCGTGCGATGGGTTGTCACGCGCGGATCAACATCGATACGTGTGCGCCGGGGGCGATCCATCCTAGCGGACGCGTTGACTGAGAGGCAAAAAACCAGAAACGGGAGCGAGAGAGAGAGAGAAACCCCATCGGGTACAAACGCAGCGATCTCGTTTGTCAAAGTCCTGTATCTCACGGCGGCAAATCACTCATCGCTCAAACTGCATGCGCTCCCGGCAAAGGCCCGCTACTGCCCCTGCATGCCTTAACGTATGCGCTCGAGATGTATTGTATGTTAGGGTATGTTGAACTTCTTTCGCGCCGTACGTAGCCAACCGTGCTAATCGGAGGTGCTGTGTGTGTGTTGAACTTCTTTCGCGCCGTACGTAGCCAGCCACGCTAATCGGAGGTGCGGGAGTAAGGACAACACACTAAACACAACAATTCGTTCTTAACAAGTGAGTTTGCAAGCTCGATTTCAAAGTGCATAGCTCCAGTGATTTCTCAATATCGGAAGGAAGAGACACACACACACACACAGACTGTTGGGCAAGTGGTGTTAGCGAGCACCTGGAGTGATGTTGCCAGCACCACGCAAGGTGCCCGACCCGGCCACACTCTTTTTGTCTTCCCCTCGGTGTCAGATGTTTTACGCATTCACTTTAAGGCTGAGTCAACCTAGGGGAGCGCCGCCGCCTGCCCCAAGGGACCGGTTCAGTTCCTGTACAGTATGCGTACTTCACCTGTTCCGTCCGAATGGGAGAGAGAGTGTTTTCCCCCCCCTCGCATTAGTGTGTTGCCTTATTCATTAGCAGATAACACCTCGATATATAGAGGAGCGCAGAACTTGGGCAATCGTTTGGCTCCGAGTCTCCGCGTGGCTGCCTTACCCCGCGTGTCCATGATTCATCCTCGCGCCTCCGAGCTATCATTTGTGGCCAGGTCGCTTGTGAGAAATAAGTGAATACCTCGGTGGGCTTTGTCTGGCAGGATGGTTTAGTTTGATTTGCAGGCGTTTGGGTGATTAGTTGGCCTTGCTTGGACTTTGCACTCCTATCGTGTCTCTTGCACTGTTTGTTGTTGTGACGTTCTTACCCGTCCCTTGCTGGACATCTGTGAAAAATAACTTTATAGCTCATCGGATTCCTCTAGGATTTATATTCTGATTCTGATGATTCTGCTCTCCACGTGAATCAGCGACGGCTTTGCCCGCTACAAGTTGGACTTAATATTATTATGTTTGTCCAGCAGTGGATTGACAACAGGGCTGTGTGCACAGTGCCGGATTAAGCTGGTGCGGGGCCTGTAGCATCTATATATATAAAATCGCAAATCCGTCTGTCTGTCTGTGTGTCGCCGAACCATACGCAGTTTCATTGGACGGCGGTTGCCCCTGGCAACGGGTAGCGACGCATTCGCTGCGGGGTGGACGCCATTTTTAATTCCCGTTAAAAATATGCGCACGCATTAACACGCGACTCTGAGGTAAATTCATCAAAGTTTCACGTCCTCTTCACTCACTCCCCCCCCCCCACCACAATGTGTGCAATTACTATTATAGGGTCGGTAGATTATAAAATTATAGCGATTAGACAACATTATTGTAGCGCGGGGGGGGGGGGGGGGTAACGGCCCCGGTACCCAGCCTCAGCCGAGTGGGCAATCTAGGCGAGGCCGGAGGCTCTGCACGGTACTAGGCCTCGACACCCCACCACACTATAGGCCGTACATATTACTGCACAGCGGCAGAGGAGATCGTGGCTGGGGGGGGGGCAGGAGTAGCAGCCCATCTGTGTATATATGTAAGGTTATTAAGAAATATATTTTTCACCCGGGCAACGCCGGGTACTTATGCTAGTATGCTATAAAGGGGCCCTAAATATATTTAAAAAAATATTGAAACACGTAAAAAATGTACTTGCATAGTAAAGTAATTTTATGTTTTCATTTGCTATACAGACAGATAATGCGACAAATCGCTAACCTTAAACACCCAGCCGTTCATAAAAGTTGAAGGCAGTATAGTACTATAGTAATAGAGCAAGTGCAGAATCACTGAACCGAAATTGATAGCTTGAAAGAATTTAGCGCGGGGCCCTTGAAAGTGCGGGGCCCGTAGCTACTACACGTGTAGTAGCTACTACATGTGTAGCTACTACATGTGTATCTACTACATGTGTAGCTACTCTTGCTACGAGGATAATCCGGCACTGCCTATGCACGTGCATGCTATTATTTGCACACTGCGCTGTGGTTGACGGAGAGCAAACTCAGGTATCGCCGGTCAGTGGAACCCCTTCTCCAGCTAAACAGGCCGTGGTCAATCACGTCGAGGGAAACGGATGACAACCGAGATGCCATACCCCGCTAAAGCTGAGTCTGCACATACCTATATTTGCTGTACTTTTGCATGCCTCCCCAATAGGCATTTGTCCTCGAAAGAGCCGGCATTAACGAGTGCGCTATTGAGTTACGAGACATGTGCGTTTGACTGGCCCATAAGTGACTCGAAGCCTTCATCCAGCAGTGGATTGACAAAGGGCCCATAGCCTTGCATCACGCACATACATATCTCGTTGTACAATATACCCGGACGTGACACTTACGCACACACCACCTTTCATCTTTCCGTAACATCTCTCTTCTATTAAGTCGGATAGACTGGTTACGAATCAATAACAATTTGCAGGGATCGCTCCAGTGAAGGCGAGTACATTGCTTTCATTAGGGAGGACGGGAGAGAAGGTCGGGATGAGATCTCGATAATTTACTTGGCGCAATGACAAGCCGTTAACGCTTTTTGCGGCACTTCAGCGATATGGAGAGTATAGCGGATACGTGCGCGCGTGTGTGTGTGTGTGCGTTCATTGTGGAGTCGGTCATCTCGGTCAGTCGACCCGTGGCACCTGGGTCTGCCCCGTGACCTCCTGCCAGCGGGCATTCGACACTTCACGTGGCAGCCTCAAGGTGCACATGGCCTGGCACAAGCGTCGTGGTGACGTCACCGCCACTTAGTGGCGAATGGCGGTTGTTGTTGTTGTTCATTGTGGGGAGCGGTAGTGTAGCGGTTAGCGCTCTGCACTACAAACCTGGCGACCCGGATTCGATTCCCGCTCACGGCCAACACCGATGACGATTTTCTGAACCGGTCCTGGGCCTCCCCTAGGTCGACTCAGCCTCAAATGAGTACCTGGTGCGATGTGTAAACATCGCCACTAGAGAGACAAAGGCAGCCGGGCTGTGTGTTGGCCACCCACCCCCTCGTGCGCCGTGCCGGCCTTCATAGGTGCTCGCTAACAGCACTTGCCCCTACAGTCTGTTAAGGCTATACGGGGGATCTTTATCTTTGTTCATTGTCCCATCGCCTGTGAGTGCATTTAGGGTCAGTGTCACCCAACCCTGTAGCCGTTACCTTGTTTAACACGGGCGGAGGGGGGGGAGGGTCATACAAGACTCGTGGGCGGGGCACAGCACGCGTGAACCAACTCTGACATAGCGGTGAACGCCACCACAGAACGAGAAATCGCGCCATCAGCCTCTGGCGATCACACGTGTGCCGTTCTCGCTCCCAGCTCCGGTATTTTTTTAAATCCTTTATATTAAGTTCACTTGCTTGCTTGCTTGCGCGCTTACGACCGTGCAACTCTTTCGGTCGTTTTTTAACCCACTTCCCGTGATCCAATCGAGCTGACATTTTGCACACAGGCTCGTTGTGCGTGACAATTTATTTTCGTGAAATTTTTTTTTTAAAAATTTTACACTTTTAGGGATTTTTTTTATATTTAATTACCAATTGCTTAATGCTGCCAGGCAATCATCTGACCCATAGGTGGCAGCCATCTCAAGCCAGAGGACGAGATGACTCTAGCCGCCACGCATATAAAAGATTTATAGTGAAAAACTTTGTTTTTACGGGTTAATTGTTTTGCTCTCGGCACGGCTCGTGGGGGTCAGAGAGCCCGGTTCCTTTGGGTACAACGAATCGGGGCGACTGCACCGGGCCTCGCGCTTTGGGGGGGGGCGGCGGGGGGGGGGGGCGGGGAGCGCGCTGTGACGTCACGGTGTCAGATGTAATATTCCCCGTTTAGTTTGAAGGGATCGTGGGGACCCAAAGTGGAATTTGCCCAGAGCCCCCACACCCCCCCCGCCCCCACGGCCCTGCCTGGGGGTAAATGGAATGGGCCCCAATGTCCACTCACCGCTTCTCCTCGTCATCCGGCGCATCGAATTCTCCCGACCTCGGGGTCGCGGTGCAATTGCACCGCCCTGGACACTCGATAGTAGCTACTGCCACCGGTTGCGGTCGCGTTTGGACAACGTCGTGGGTCGGGCTGCGCGAGCATTGAAATTCGGCATCCCACGAGCAATTGGAGGGAGCATTGCGGTCAACCCTTTGGAGGGGGGTGGTGCTGCGTGATGAGCCACAGGGGAAGCAGATACCCCAACACGACTTCTAATCTAGGCCGGGCAGAGGATGTTTGAATGAATCGGCAGCAGTTTTGTCGATGGTTGCTATTGTGACCCACATTTATGATTTAGACGCTAGAGTGGGAATAGCGGTGGTGATGGTGGTGGTGGTGTGGTGGTGATGTGGTGGTGATGATGATATTGTGATGATTATAAAGATGGTGATAATAGGGATGGTGGTGGCGATGTTGATGATCGTAGTGTCGATTGTGCTCGCCGAAATAAATTATTAGCCACATTCGCCATCGCTAAGATGAAGCGACAGGTCACATTTAAAGGCATGCGTAATACACGCGCAAATGCACACGCCAACTCTCTACGGTGCAATGGTCTCTTCGATACGGGTGTTGCAATGTTCCTCCCCACCAGCTGCGCGGGTGTGAGGGAAGAACGCGAGCAGAAATGACACCGCACACGAAAGGTGTGCATCGCATCTGCCGGAAGTTTGCCGCGGTGTTCGAAGAATGGTTGTTAGCGGCAGAGCGAGCGGGTCGGTTTGACCCTCAACTAGCCTAGTTTGCTTGGCTAAAGAAAGGCAGCAGACGCTAATGGAGTTGTCAAAAAAAAAAACACAACTACCCCGTGTGTTATCTCATCGCCGCGCCACGGCGGAAAGGACGATCGGTTAACCGGCGCGTGAAGGTGTCGCGCGTGCGTCAATCGCCGATGAACGCAATGTGCAAGCGCAGGGAGACTGCCAATAATGCAAAGGTGCATCGTCATCATCATCATCATCCTCAGGGTTACGATTATAAGTATTGCTATTACTCAAGAGCACAAACGACGTAAAGCAACGCACATCCCTTTAGGTCATTCCACTGACAGAATAATTGATCGTAATTCACAACACTGCTCAGTGCGCGTTGGTGAAGGTGGAGGAGCATAGAAGTACCGTACAACAAATTGATGTTTACCTGCCCTGCCCTCTGTTGCCAACAGCGTGAGACCCCGCAGATGATGATGATGATGACGATGCACCCAACACGTGCCCAACACGTGCCCACCAATCCAGGCACTATCCAGGAATTAAACCGATTTTCGCTTCCGAGATCTGAAGAGATCGGGGCGCATTTCTGCGTGATCTGGTCAGATGCTAATTCTTTTTTTTGGGACGTTCACACAACGGGCTTAGAATACTCGGCCCACACGAACACGAGCCGAGGACATCGAGAACGCCATTTAGACGGTGGTTCGCATTTTCAGAGTCGAGAACAACGGCGTTTTGGATCGAGAACAAAGGCTGTGAGAGAACGCCTCTATGGCATCACATACCTTCTGTGTGCATGATTACCATTGCCATCACGAGCACCGTCAAAGACTAAATCATCCCCCGTATAGCCTTAGCAGGCGGTCGGGGCGAGTGTTGATAGCGAGTAGCGCCTATGAAGGCCGGCACGGCACACGAGAGGGTGGGTGGCTAGTACCACGCCCGGCCGCCTTTGTCTCCCTCGTGGCGACTTTTACGCATCGCACCAGGTACTCATTTGAGACTGAGTCGACCTAGGGGAGGCTCGGGACCGGTTCAGATAATCGTCACCGGTGTTGGCCGTGAGCGGGAGTCGAACTCGGGTCGCCAGGTTCGTAGCGCAGCGCGCTAACCGCTGCACCACCGCTCCCCACCACCACAAGCATCATCATCATCATCGCCACTTCGAAACTAATGCTCATGAGTAAGTGATAACACAAACCATTCCATTATCATCAAAGTTGCCATGTTTCTGTAATCATGATTACAGGTCGTTCTTAACAGCACTTAAGGTGTAAGTGACATCATTAATATTTTTTGACGCCATCGTAAAGTCGATGTAATTATCACGGGCCGCTCGTAAAGCGGTCAGGATTAAGCGATGAATGCCAATAATCCGCCGTCACCAAAGTAGCCCCAACTGCAATGTTGAGTGCGTGCAGTTGATGAAGAAATCGTGAAATATAAGAATATTCAGCGTCGTTATCATCATCGTCGTCATCGTCGTCGTCGTGTGGAAAGAGTTGTTTTGTGTCTTGGCAAGTGCGATCTGAAGAGGAAGACGGAATGATTTGACTCTAACTCCGCAACTTGACACGGCAGAGAGCTGTGACGAGTCTCGGTTATTCGGCAAATACGAATGTACAACAGTGGGCGTCACGACACCCGAAACCGTTGCGCCTGACCGAGCCCTCAAAACAATTCCGTGATGCATATTGTTGGGTGCTTTCGGTAAAGTCACGCAGATAGCTTCTTGTTATTTTCTTTGAACCTATCTCCGTGACTTTACCGAAACACCCAATGACATGAATGCCTGCAGTCACGGAAGCCTTAAGTCAAGATTTCATTCCGTGATAAATCTCCACCCCCCCTCCCCCACCGCTGCCAACCCCCTTCATGTTCTTCGCTGTTCGCGTTACCTTCGCCGTACAGAAGCCCCACATTGGCACACGTGAGCTGTGGGCTCCCTTTATGTAACACTACCAATAATTTATATCTCTATAGCGTGCGTATTGGCTCACAGGACGCATGGACCCCCTGCCCCGTTCGATTATCCACCGGGAGTGAGGAATCCATTTCTCGACGAGAAGTGAAAATTCTCGTCAAAGTGCGCACGGTAACGTCCATGTATGCGTGCGTGTGTTGGACTTCTTTCGCACCGTACTCCGCACCACCGCGCCAATAGGAGTTGCGGTCCTATTATTTTGCGCACCTGGCATATGCGCGCAGACACTGCCCATAGCGCACCGTGCCAGCACAGCGCTATTCGAGTTTGCGGTAACATCCAAGGCACGCGTCGTTGGGTATAATGTCAAATTAAGCTCCGCTTGTCTCAGCGAATTATGTAATGTCCCAACTCTGATGAGTGGGGGCCGTGTCGAGTTGCGTTGCTCTTACGAGGCCTCACCTTGAAGTTGGCGAACACGCAGCGAACGAGCGAGTAACGAGCGGACACACACGCGCACTCGCCCACCAAAGACAAAGCACCCGCCCGCCCGTATAGCCTTTGACAGACTGTTGGGGCAAGTGCTGTTAGCGCTTAGCACCTGTGAAGGCCGGCACGGCACACGAGCGGGTGGGTAGCCGACACCACGCCCGGCCGCCTTTGTCTCCCTCGTGGCGATGTTTACACATCGCACCAGACACTCATTTGAGACTGAGTCGACCGAGGGGAGGCCCAAGACCGGTTCATTTATTCGCCACTGATGTTGGTCGTGAGCGGAAATCGAACTCGGGTGGCGGGTTTCGTAGCGCGGTGCGCTAACCATTGCGCCACCGTTCACCCACCGTACAAAAGATCCCCCGTATAGCCTTAACAAATTGTAGGGGCAAGTGCTGTTAGCGAGCACCTATGAACCGGTGTCGCCAGGTTCATAGCGCAGCGCGCTACCCGCTACACTACCGCACACACACACACAGACACACAGGCGCGCGCCCACACAGACACACCCCAAACACTCAACAATCAATACCTGATCGAAGTAAATGACCATGGTCCGGTTGCTCATCTCCGACGGCTCGTGGTTCGTGCTCCGGATGACCGAGAAGGCCACCTTGGCGTTGCCGGATCGAACCGAGATCCCGAACGAGGCTCCAGCCGCTCCGGCGTGCTCCACCGAGGGGCTTGAGTCGCACACGACCAGACACTTGCCCTCCAGCACGATGGGCTCCGTCTCGTTCTGCCCGAGAACGGGCGCGACCCTGGCGAGGCTGAAGACGGCGGCGGCGAGCAGAGCCCACGGGGGCCGAGTCCGTGGCCGCAGGGACGCGCACCCGACGAGCAGCAGCAGAAGCCCCGCGCGGATCGCGCAACGATCGTGGCAGCCGTGCGCTGCCATGCTCACGACTCGCGACTGCCGCTACGCCTCGCCTCGCTCGCCTCGCCTCGCTCAGGGGGGCGAGGGATGTCGCGTATCGTGATGGGACGCGGCACCGGACTAACGGCGGACCCACTCTGTGTCGGCGGCGACGTGAGCGAACGAACGGAGGACTGTCAAGAAGGCGGCTATTGTCGTCGATAACGAGTTGCGGCTCGAGGAACGCGACACGCACGCGCGCGCGCACGTGCGTGCACGCGCGGCGGGTATAAGCGTGGGGGTGGCGGAGGGAGGGGGGGTGGCGGGGATGAGTTTGAAAGACAACAGAACCAGACGCACGAGGAACGGACGAGCGCACGAACTGCGCCGTTCCCTTCTCGGCGTGGATCGCGGCGTCGTCTCAGCGGTGCGCGCCGCCTCCGAGCGTCTGAGCCGAGTCGCCTCCCACTGCGCTCGCCGCGCGTGCCGCGCGCTCCGAGCGAGCGAGCGAGGAGGATGAGGAGGGTGCGGCGTGTCGTGCGTGCGGCGCGCTGTCTTGGGGCTGCTCAATCGGACCACCCACCCCCCCACCACACACACCCTCCCGCGGCGCGGCCGAGTTCTAGCGCTGGGTGCGCGGTGCTGCGCGCTTGTCCATTCTCGCGCACCAACACCGACTCCAACGTTAACACCCCCTGCGTGGAGCTCTCTTGCCTCTCTCGCCTCTCTCTCTCGCCTCTCCCTCTCCTCACTCTCTCGCTGCGCTCTCTCACTCGCCCCTCTCGCCCCTCTCGCTCTGAATTATTTATGAGAGACGGTTGAGAACAATGCCCTATTTAGAGACGTTCATGGAGGCTGTGTGGTTTCACCCCCCCTCCCAACCCGGCCCTTCGCCCCCCCCTCCACACACACGTACACCTCCTCCCCCGACACATTCGCTGTCCCATCCTCTTACAGTTGCGTCGTCGTGGTAGGTGTTGGGAAGTTTGTGCTGGGTGGGTTCGTGGTTTGCGGTTGGTTGGTCGCGTGAAAGTGCAAAATTTGCGGCCTTTTAAGTGGCCAATTAGCGTTATGGTTGCCGCTGACTCTTATCAGATGGAGTAGACGATGGCTTGTGCGTGCGTGCGTTTTTAACTCGTGTGACGTTGCTAGCGTCTTGAAATTGGTATTTGATGATTATCTGCATCAATATTTTCAGCAGGATATGTTCCCAGGTTTATGGAGCCGTGCAAATATTCTCAATGTTCCGGTATAACAGCGCATTAGCGGAATTGAGCATTATGTCTTTACATAACCTTACTTTGCACGATGCGAAATGCCACGTAATGTATGAATGCTGCAAACACACGCCTTAACACAATCACGTGCGCATCATCAAATGAGAAAAAAGAACAAAAAAATAATCAGGTGGCAAGTTTATTTGTCCACGTGATGTACGTTCAGGCAAGGTGTTGACGTATTTGTCCTGTGCACACACAAGGCAAAGATCCCCCTCGTTGCCTCAACAGACTGTCGGGGCAAGTGCTGTTAGCGAGCACCTACGAAGGCCGGCACGGCGCACGAGGGGGTGGGTGGCCAGCACCACGCCTTTGTTCCCCGAGTGGCGATGTTAACACATCGCACCAGGCACTCATTTGAGGCTGAGTCGACCTAGGGGAGGCCCAGGACCTGTTGGGTTAATCGTCACTGGCGTTGGCCGTGAGCGGGATTCGAACTCGGGCCGCCGGGTTCGTAGCGCACAACAACCGCCATTCGCCACTTAGTTGCGGTGACGTCACCACGACACTTGTGCCAGGCCATGTGCACCTTGAGGCCACGTGAAGTGTCGAACACCCGCTGGCAGGTCACGGGGCAGACCCAGCAGGTGCCACGGGTCGACTGTCTGAGATGACCGAGATGACTGACTGATGCACTGTATCAACTTGCTGTGCTTTAGCCACCCGGCGCTCCGCTCATTGTTTTGAGCGTCGCTCCTCCGCCCTCCGTTGTTGTTGGAGGGCGACTGCCTCCAACTGCCCAGTAGCAGCGTCCTTCACGAACCTCCTCCACAGAGGCCGATCTTGACACCGCTGGTACCAGTAGCACACGCGCACACACATTGACAGACGTGCGTCGCGTTATAGATGGTCGCATTTGTTAAATCGGATCCAACGTCGGTGTCAAAAGGCATCTCGAGACAAATCTCAGACATCGCATCCAGTTTGTGCCGTGAAATAGCTGCGGCCGTTCTCAGCTTTGTACTCCCTCTTCATGGCGTTGTCATCGTCAAGGCCACCAGCTCGGGTTTATGCGTCGCATCTCATAATCTTTATTTGTAGTGGAGGAATGCGCTGAGCTAGGGAAGTTATTTTTCACAGATGTCCAGTTACGGGCGCGTGAAAAAGTTTCCGACAGCAAAATAATGCAGCAACATCAACAAAAATTGGAAGCAAGTCACTAAATATGAATAAACAATTAACGCAATTACTTATATAAGTCCGATTTATCAAGTTTGGGCAAGGTGGCAAAAAGAAAACAGTCACAGACCACACCAAGATAACGCCACAAAGCAGTAGTCCCTCAATACAATTGCCACGTTAACATTGAACTAACCACAGGCAAGGATCATAATTACAAATCACATTCGCAAACGCGACTGAATATCTTCCTTTGCGAGGCATCGCCCGTTGTGACCAAGAGAAAGTTCCATTCCGACCCGGAAGATGTTGATTTCTGCGCATTTACAATGCATAGCATTGAGGGTGGTTATAGCGTTGGCCTGGTTTCAGCGTATGTCACCGTGCAAATGTCGAAGGGGTGGTGTGTGTGGGGTTATTTTGTTTGTTATCATCCGTGGAAACTGTGACGTGGTCTCGCCATTGCAGAGTGATCGCCCTTATTGCTTTTGGTTAATGGCAGATGGCGCTTATCTTATCGGATCATATGTGTCGGTGAATTGGTAGACTTCATAACGCGTGCGGGTTGCCGCTGTGAGCCCCCGTGACCTGAGACTGGTTCTCGGCCACAGCACCGTCACTAACCCTTTGCCATAGACCGATTTTAAACAACTAGACGCAATCCATAATAGAGTTGTTTTCAGTTAGATCGCGCTAATATATAAATGTGTCGTTAAAACCCGCCACCACCCGACACAGCCAACTAGTAAGGGTTGTCACGTAAACAGAACGTGGCCAATTCGTCAGTAGTACAGCACTAGTGTATAGTGTAGTGTATAGTGTAGTGTATAGTGTAGTGTATAGTGTAGTGTATAGTGTAGTGTGTAGTGTAGTGTATAGTGTAGTGTACTAGTACAGCACTAACCGGTGTGTTGGAGAGCCAAGCCACAACATTTACCATCTGAGGACGACCCTTACTAGTTGGCTGTGTCGGGTGGTGGCGGGTTTTAACGACACATTTATATATTAACGTGATCTAACCCAAAACACCGATATTATGGATGCTATTGGTCGCGTTAGCCTACTGCCTGTTAAACTATACACAAAGCGCTTTGGCGCTCTGTAAATATTAAATAAGATAAGATGATCTCTTAATCGTTCCTGCACCCCCCCCCACCCTCTCTGCACCAATCTGCGTGGTCAAGTTTGGTCAAGGAACGCACATGACGTGACACGGAGCGGGGAGGCCTTCATCCAGCAGTGGAGTGACGAGGCAGTTGAGAATTATGTTGTCTAAATGTGGCTCTCGCACAACGAGGGAATGTAAAATAACACTACGTTTTTTTTTTAAGACTTATTGCCCTGTAGTCGATATGGAAATTCATGGGATTAAACCCAGATGTTAGATTACTGTGGATATCATTGATAACAATTCCGCTTAAAGACATTATATCATTTACTGCTAATACGCCATTGATGGGTTTCACCGTTGGCTTGTCCGATCAGCTGATTGTTACATCTGTCATTGTCATTCGTATTCATTCAAGTGTAGTAACATTTCCTGGAATGTTATTCCAGAAAATGTTTCAACTGAGCCATCTCGGCAATGTGCTTCTTGTGCGATTCGCTATTCATATGAAACATTTCACCACAACGACAAAGATCCCCGTATAGCCTTAACATACTGGAGGGGCAAGTGCTGTTAGTGTAGAACCTATGAAGATGCCGGAACGGCACACGAAGGGATAGGTGGCCGGCACCACGCCCGACCGCCTTTGTCTCCCCAGTGGCGATGATGTTTACACACCGCAACCAGGTACTCATTTGAGGCTGAGTTGACCTAGCAGAGGCCCAGGATCGGTTCAGATAATCGTCAGAGGCGTTGGCCGTGAGCGGGAATCGAACTCGGGTGGCCCGGTTCGTAGCGCCGCGTAGCGCTAACCGCTGCACCACCGCTCCCCACGACACACAACACGCACACAGATACTGTAGCTCGCCCTTCTTTCCTAAGTCCTCTGCCCAGTGGCAGGTCTTTAGCTCAGACTTTACCATCCTGTCCTATCTCGAGCTTCCGTCTTTATTTCGCCGTCCTATTTTCTCTGTCCCGTTTTCCTTGTGTCTTTCCCAACATACTCTTAGTTCTTTCGGTAAAGACAGTAGGTAAAAAATGAAATTAAAATTAATAAAAAAAAACAATAAAAAAAAACATCCCCGAACCTGCCGGAACTTCTCTCTATCCCAGCTCGGACCTCGGACGATGCATCTGCTTCGCGTCTTGTTCCAATTGAGACTTCTTCCCTCCACCCTAAACCAGTCGTCTCTGTCTCTCTCTCTCTCCGTCCAACGGGAGCTCTGCACCGCAAAACTCGACCGTGAACGCCGCAGACGCGAAATAACAAAGCGCGCGCGTGTGGCGCTGTGCCCTTGCTAACGACTCGGCCCCGAGGATCGATACGAATGGAATAGATCTGCGCTTGAGTTGAGCTTGTGACTGACACTGATCCACGAAACTCTTCTGATACCGTTGCCGGAGCACGGCGCTTTTTGCTTTGTTTGTTTAAATCGCATTTGCATGGCACGCACATTTTTTTAAATCCTTTATATTAAGTTCACTTGCTTACTTGCTTGCGCGCTTACGACCGTGCAAATATTTCGGTCGTTTTTTAACCCACTTCCCGTGATCCAATCGAGCTGACATTTTCCACACAGACTCGTTGTGCGTGACAATTAATGTTCGTGAAAAAATGTTTCAAAAATGTTACACTTTTTAGGAAAAAATAAATTATATTTAATTACCAATTGCTTAATGGTGGCAGGCAATCATCTGACCCATGGTGGCAGCCATCTCAAGCCAGAGGACGAGAGGACTCTAGCCGCCCGTTTCAAAGACCATTGTGGGCTGGGTTGTGGCCCATTGAACACGCATATAAAGGATTTATAGTGAAAAACTTTGTTTTTACGGGTTAATTTTTGCTTTGTTTGTTTAAATCGCATTTGCATGGCACGCACATTTTTTTTCTTCCGTGTGTGTTAGGTCTGTTCTTACGGCGATTTAACGATGAGCAAATCTGACACTTCAACGCGCGTTCGTGGCCACCAAGGCTTCGCTGGCAAATATCGAGTTAGGTGCGTTGGAATTAAGTCGTTAATTAGTAAAGGAACCGTAATCGAATTGATTTTATTGGCACAGCGGTGTTAGTGAGCGTCGTTGTTGTTGGTGAGCAAGGTATTCAGCACCGGGGAGGGGGTGAAAAACAAACATGGGCCCCTTCCCCAGCAAGATGCTGACCGCACCGCTGCCCCTGTGAGGCTGAGCACAAAGACAAAGCTCCCCCGCTTCGCCTTGGCAGACGGTCGGGGCAAGTGCTGTTAGCGAGCAGCACCGATGAAGGATGGGACGGCACACGAGGGGGTGGGGTGGGCAGCACCACAACCGGCCGCCTTTGTCTCCCTAAGTGACAATGTTGTACACACACCGAACCAGGTACTCGTTTGAGGCTGAGTCGACCTAGGGGAGGCCCAGCACGGGTTCAGATAATCGCCACTGGTGTAGGGGTCGTGAGCGGGAATCGAACTCGGGGTGCCGGGTTCGGAGTGCAGCGCGCTAACCGCGACACTCACACAAACACAGACACACACACAGACACACACACAGACACACACACAGACACACACACAGACACTGACACACAGACACTGACACACACAGACACACACACAGACACTCACACACACAGACACACACACAGACACTCACACACACAGACACACACACACAAACACACATACACACACACAGACACTGACACACACAGACACACACACAGACACACACACAGACACACACACAGACACACACACAGACACTGACACACACAGACACACACACAGACACTCACACACACAGACACACACACACAAACACACATACACACACACAGACACTGACACACACAGACACACACACAGACACTCACACACACAGACACACACACAGACACACACACAGACACAGACACACACACACAGACACACAGACACACACACACAGACACATACACACACAGAGTACACACACACAGACACACACACAGACACACACACAGACACACGCAGACACACACACAGACACACACACACAAACATACACAGACACACACACACAAACACGGACAAACATACAAACACACACACCGTGCCATTTAGCCTTATTGTGCGCAAAATGCCCTTGAATAAAAATTCCGTAAATTTACACACGCACACAAAAAACACATTGCTGACAGCTGCTTGGCAATACATTTTATGTAAAATAACGGAAGTATGTTTAATAGTTGCGCGTGTACATTTACGAATATGTTACGGAAATATTTGCATGAAATATTCAGGCATTTCGGTGTAAAATTTCCCAAATATTTTCTGTAAAATTTCCGTAAATCTTCCAGAAAACGATTGTTTAGACCCCCATTATTTTGGCATAAAATGTACGACTACGTAACTGCCATAAACTTCCTGTAATTATACGGGCGTTTTTGTTTTTCTAACGGCGTACAGACCATTGGGACGAGGGCTTTTAGCGATAAAAGGTGGCAGTACAAAGGTGGTGAATGCGACAGAACCATGCCCAGCCACCTTTGTGTGTTTTTTATTTTATTTTCCCAGTGCTGATCTTCACACGAAACACCGGTTACCCTGTTCGAGACCGAGTTCGACCTCTGAGCGCAGGCTTTCGGACAGCTTGACGCGTTTTCGATCGACGGCTAGCCGCTGATGGTACATGAGCCGTATTCGCCAACAACCCAACCGGTAAGTTGAGAATCTCGATTACAAATCCGTGCGTCCGCTCCACGTTTCAAGCCGGATCCTCCGGTTTCAGCGAGTTTGACGGCCTCCGCCAAGTCGCAAGTGACTCCACAAAGACAACCGGTGGTACACGATGCACTTTTTGTTTCACTTAAACGATAGATTCCACGTGCGACGAACCGCTTCCTCTAACGGCTTGTCAAATAATATAATCTGCGTCGCGGTTGCATTTAGATTTCCAAATGTTTCGCGTGACGGACCTTCGTTAGAATCACGTTTACGAGCATCGGGTCGCGAGACAAACAGCAAGTTTCGGCGCGTGCTCTGCAATGTCACGGGGGAATTGCAATTACGGCTTTGTTCTAAAAGTCAGTTCTTAAAGTGAGTTCTTAAAGTGAGTTCTAAAAGTGAGTTCTTAAAGTGAGTTCTAACAGTCAGTTCTTAAAGTGAGTTCTTAAAGTGAGTTCTAACAGTCAGTTCTTAAAGTCAGTTCTTAAAGTGAATTCTTAAAGTGAGTTCTAACAGTCAGTTCTTAAAGTGAGTTCTTAAAGTGAGTTATAAAAGTGAGTTCTTAAAGTGAGTTCTAAAAATGCTAGAAGTGATTTTTAAAAGTTATAAAAGTGCGTTCTAAATGAGTTATGCAACGTTGTGTTGCGTGCAGAGGGGGTGGTTGGGCAGCTGTCCAACAATAACGTTACACATTCGCGCGATTGCCATTGAATTCGGAGAGAACGAACACGTGACAACGGCAAAACAAACGGGCACAAACAACAACAACCGCCATTCGCCACCACGACGCTTGTGCCAGGCAATGTGCACCTTGAGGCCACGTGAATTGTCGAACGCCCGCTGGCAGGAGGTCACGGGGCAGACCCAGCAGGTGCCACGGGTCGACTGACTGAAATGACCGAGATGACTGGCTGATGCACCACCTGTGCCCCCTACTGTGCCAACTTGCTGTGCTTTAGCCACCCGGCGCTCCGCTCGTTGTTGTGAGCGTCGCCCCTCCGCCCTCCGTTGTTGTTGGAGGGCGACTGCCTCCAACTGCCCAGTAGCGTCCTTCACGAGCCTCCTCCACTGAGGCCGATCTTGACACCGCTGGTACCAGTCATCGGCAAGTCCACTCAGCTCCGCGTCCTCCTGTACCACATCACTCCATCTCTTCTCTAGCCCGTGCCGCGCCCGTTTAGCCCCCTCTATGCGGCCGAACAAAAGCTGTTTAGGCATGCGGTGGCTGGGCATGCTGGCTACATGACCCAGCCAACGCAGCCTTGCCTGCCGGATGAGCTCACCGATGAGACTTTGCCCAGATCTTTCAAAGATTTATGAGCTCCTCACACAATCCAGCCTGGTTAAACCCAGGATGGATCGTAGGCAGGCCAACCTAAATGTTTCCAACCGGCGAAGATGCTCCATTAGGGGGGTCCACGTTTCGCAAGCGTAGAGAAGGGAGGGAACGACTGTGGCCGAGAAGACCTGAAGCTTCGTGCGGAGCGACACAAACACACACAAACACCCCCCCCTCCCCCCATAGCCTGTAACAGACTGTAGGGGCAAGTGCTGTTAGCGAGCACCTATGAAGGCCGGCACGGCACACGAGGGGGTGGGTGGCCAGCACCACGCCCGCCCGCCTTTGTCTCTCCAGTGGCGATGTTTACACGTCGCACCAGGTACTCACAGACACACACAGACACACACACAGACACACTCACAGACACACACAGACACACACACAGACACACAAACAGACACACACAGACACAGACACACACACACACACAGACACACACACAGACACACTCACAGACACACACAGACACACACGCGCAGAGCAAGAAGCGGCACATTTGCCCACGAGTTACAACGCGCGGATTAGTTTGTCGCAGCCTTGTCCGTAATTACCGCCGTGCTCGGCTGGACCGGGGAATCACCTCGATCGGCGATTGCTGCTGCGCCCTCCCAAACGTCTCAGAGTCGCGCTCCCTTCACTACCGCCAGCCCGTGGCCATGCGAGAAGCCGAGCGAGATTAGCAAGGGAATTAAACGAGCGTCTCGCCGGGGAAAACACATTTCCCCCTTTCGATTCCAATTTGGGGGCAAGAGGTGAGCGAAGGTGTGGTGTGTGTCTGTGTGTGTGAGCGAGAGTGTGTGTGAGAGAGAGAGTGTGAGGGTGTGTGAGAGTGTGAGGGTGTGAGAGAAAGTGTGAGAGAGAGAGTGTGAGAGAGAGTGTGTGAGAGAGTGAGTGTGAAAGAGAGAGTGTGAGAGAGAGAGTGTGAGAGAGAGAGTGTGAGAGAGAGAGTGTGAGAGAGTGTGAGAGTGTGTGAGAGTGTGAGAGAGAGTGTGTGAGAGAGAGTGTGAGAGAGAGTGAGAGAGAGTGTGAGAGAGTGTGATAGAGAGTGTGACAGAGTGAGAGAGTGTGAGTGAGAGAGTGAGCGAGAGTGTGAGAGAGTGTGAGAGAGTGAGCGAGAGAGTGTGAGAGAGTGTGTGTGAGAGTGTGAGCGAGAGTGTGAGTGAGTGTGAGAGAGTGAGAGAGAGTGTGTGAGAGAGTGTGTGAGAGAGTGTGTGAGAGAGTGTATGAGAGAGTGTGAGAGAGTGTGACAAAGTGAGAGAGTGTGACAGAGTGAGAGAGTGTGAGAGAGAGTGTGTGAGAGTGTGACAGAGTGAGAGAGTGTGAGAAAGTGTATGAGAGAGTGTGAGAGAGAGAGAGTGAGAGAGCGAACGATGGCTGGTGGGAGTTGGGAGGGTTGCGGTGTTGGGAGGGAGTGTGCAACAGAGGGGAGAGGGATGTATGGAGTGGAGGTGGCCGTTACGTTACTGGGCGATGGTTATTTTGTATTTCTCAAATTGGCCGCATGTTTTCGGTTGTATCGGCAGCTTTTATCCGTCATCAGCGAGGTGCTCCGAGGGCACGGCTGTTGTCGGGACCCAGGGCGGGAGGGCGAATGACAGACAAGCCGTCAGGGAATTTGCCAATTTCCAGGACTTGATATGCGGGGTGGTTGGGTGGAGGTGGAGGGAGGGGAAGGGGGAGCGGTGAACTAACGAAGAGAAGGCGGCCAATTCGGCACAGCGGCGGGGAAGAATAAAGGCAAAGGTCCCCCGTGTAGTCTCCAACGGACTGTCGGGGCAAGTGCTGTGAGCGAGTAGCAGCTGTGGGCTAGCACCACGCCCGGCCGCCTTCGTCTCCCCAGTGCCGATGTTGACACACCGCAACCAGGTGCACATTTGAGGCTGAGTCGACCTAGGAGAAGGCTCATCAGGACCGGTTCAGATAATCGTTGACTGGTGTTGTTGGACGTGAGGCGGTAATCGAACCCGGGTCGCCAGGTTCGTAGCGCGGCGCCGCTAACCGCTGCACGACCGCTCCCCACAAAGACAAAGATCCCCCGTGTAGCCTTAACAGGCTGTTGAGGCAAGTGCTGTTTTGCGCGCACCTATATAGGCCGGCACGGCACACGAGTGGGTGGGTGGCCAGCAACCACGCCCGACCGCCGTTGTCTCCCCGCACACCGCGCCAGGCACACAGACAACTCCCCGCGCCTCCAACGCTGCCCGAAGGGGGATGGCATTTGGCATGGGATGGGAGAGACGCTCACAGAGAAATACCGGCGGCCCGGCCAAAGTGGATCTTGCAAAGGCGATGGTTTGTTGCCCTCTGCTGGGAGCCGCGCGGTGCTGATGCGAGTCGGGAACAAAGTGTAACTGCCAGGCTGTCATTCTGTTTGTGAGATTACAGGAAAGGCGAATAGTACGGGGAACGCCGCTGGCGGTAGCACGGCAGCGCGGACAATAATTAATGTGATCAAAACAGCCTAACCGGAGCTGTCATTAACGATGCACTGTTACGTTCTGTTCTTCACACGGTGTCATACTGGTAGGAACCTCCTGGTTACACCAGCCCACAGGGGATTATTGTGTCCGTCCGTCCGTCGTGCAGGGAAGGGCTGGGTGGGGAGGGAGGGCCTGGGTGGGGAGGGGAGGGTGGGGAGGGGCTGGAAGGGGAGGGTGGGGCTGAGTGGGGAGGGGAGGGTGAGGAGGGGCTGGGTGGGGAGGGTGGGGAGGGGCTGGGTGAGGAGGGTGGGGAAGGGCTAGGTGGGGAGGGTGGGGAGGGGCTGGGTGGGGAGGGGCTGGGTGGGGAGGGGCTGGGTGGGGAGGGTGGGGCTGGATGGGGGGTGGGAGGGGTGGGGCTAGGTGGGGAGGGGCTGGTCACCCCGTGGTGCCCTTATAAAACTCAACGTTTAACCTACTCACGCCGGCTTGTGCCCGCCCTCACAGTCGGCCATATTTGCGGAATACACCACGCCGCCGTTGACCCTGGCCATTGACCGAGCAACCCAACGTTCCTACCAGCTCCCTCCGCAGGAATGTGTTTCCCAGAAATGTCAGCATATTCTCTGCATTCTTTGTCGTGCATCATCCATCATCAATCCACTGCTGGACGAAGGCTTCCCCAAACCGATGGAAGAAGAACAATAATAATCATAATTCACCTTAGCACCTGCACACGAGCTCATTTCATCGTTCCATCTCCTCGGCGTCCCACCCCTTGGCGTTTCACTCCGTCGACGAGCAGTGAGGCGCGGGGGGGGTGGTCTGTAACTTTTACTGTGGTGGCCAACCCAAGAACTTTTATTTCGATTTAAAGCTTTCGTGACTGCAGGGATTCATCTTCTTGGTTCTTTCGGTAATGTCACAACGCAAGCAGCCGTCCTCAGGTGAAGAACAGGTCTGTCGAGAAGACAGAGTTCAGACTCTGTCTTCCCGACAGACCTGTTCTTCACCTGAGTTCAGACTCTGTCTTCCCGACAGACCTGTTCTTCACCTGAGTTCAGACGCTGTATCCCCGACAGACCTGTTCTTCACCTGAGGACGGCTGCTTGCGTTGTGGCCGAAACGTCGTGAGAATTATTTTATCAGGTTTCATTATTTTTTATAATTTTATTATTTCCATTCTACGTGATGACTTTACCGAAAGAACCAAGAAGACGAACCCAAGAACTGTCGCGTCTTCGACCCGGTTGCCACTGATGCGCGATGCCATTCGCTGAGTCGTGACGCCGCTAAGTCGACATCGTCAAAGGGCGTCCGTCCCGCAAGCGCCTCTGCCGTTGTCCGTGTGGATTACTCTTCTCGTGCAAAGAGCACGGGGCGCAGCGATGATCGATTCTCTTGCGCGACCGCACGCGCGTTCCCCGTTGCACATATATGAATGTTCCACAGCGCAGACTGTCCTACAGCTGATCTTGGAGTGTGGGCTGATGTCAGGGCCGTCCATTGTGGGGAAGGGGGGGGCGAGGAAGAGGGGTTGGACATAGAGGCAATTCAGAATCAGAAATTATT
This sequence comes from Lampetra fluviatilis, assembly GCF_964198595.1. NCBI lineage: Eukaryota > Metazoa > Chordata > Hyperoartia > Petromyzontiformes > Petromyzontidae > Lampetra > Lampetra fluviatilis. The sequence continues at coordinate 4,459,689 of NC_136300.1, forward strand.
CATTCATACTGAAGGAATCCGATGAGCTGTGAAGCGCTTTGTCACAAACTTCCAGTCGGGGCAGCTAAGAACGTTACAACAACAAAACAATAATAAAACACGATGGGAGTGCAAAGTAAACAAATCACTTAAATATATTAACAAATCAAATTTAACAATTTTTTTAGGCTAACTGTGCTATTAGCTTCTTTTCTCAGAAGCGACCTGGTAAAAAAAACGATAGCTCAACGAAGTGGCCGATCGTGCGTCAATTTATAGCAGCAAAATCATCTCAATAATCTAAACGTCTGTTTCTAAATGTGGAAGGGAAAAAAAAACCAGGAGGGCACAGAGGAAAATAAATCCACGCGACCAAGGTCCTGCTGTACTGAATTATCCACTTGCTGTACTGAATGCTCAGCTTGCTGTACTGAATGCTCTGCTTGCTGTACTGAATGCTCTGCTTGCTGTACTGAATTCACTGCTTGCTGTACTGAATTCTCCACTTGCTGTACTGAATTCACTGCTTGCTGTACTGAATTCTCCACTTGCTGTACTGAATTCTCTGCTTGCTGTACTGAATGCTCTGCTTGCTGTACTGAATGCTCTGCTTGCTGTACTGAATTCACTGCTTGCTGTACTGAATTCTCCACTTGCTGTACTGAATTCACTGCTTGCTGTACTGAATTCTCCACTTGCTGTACTGAATTCTCCACTTGCTGTACTGAATTCTCCACTTGCTGTACTGAATTCTCCACTTGCTGTACTGAATTCTCTGCTTGCTGTACTGAATTCTCCACTTGCTGTACTGAATTCTCCACTTGCTGTACTGAATGCTCTGCTTGCTGTACTGAATTCTCTGCTTGCTGTACTGAATTCTCTGCTTGCTGTACTGAATTCTCTGCTTGCTGTACTGAATTTTCCACTTGCTGTACTGAATTCTCTGCTTGCTGTACTGAATTCTCCACTTGTTGTACTGAATTCTCAGCTTGCTGTACTGAATTCTCCACTTGTTGTACTGAATGCTCTGCTTGCTGTACTGAATTATCCACTTGCTGTACTGAATTCTCCACTTGCTGTACTGAATTATCCACTTGCTGTACTGAATTCTCAGCTTGCTGTACTGAATTATCAGCTTGCTGTACTGAATTCTCCACTTGCTGTACTGAATTCTCTGCTTGCTGTACTGAATTCTCCACTTGCTGTACTGAATTCTCAGCTTGCTGTACTGAATTCTCTGCTTGCTGTACTGAATTCTCCACTTGCTGTACTGAATTCTCCACTTGCTGTACTGAATTCTCAGCTTGCTGTACTGAATTCTCCACTTGCTGTACTGAATTCTCAGCTTGCTGTACTGAATTCGGCACTTGCTGTACTGAATTATCTGCTTGCTGTACTGAATTCTCCACTTGCTGTACTGAATTCTCTGCTTGCTGTACTGAATTCTCCACTTGCTGTACTAAATTCTCAGCTTGCTGTACTGAATTCGCCACTTGCTGAACTGAATTCTCTGCTTGCTGTACTGAATTCTCAGCTTGCTGTACTGAATTCTCTGCTGGCTGTACTGAATTCTCAGCTTGCTGTGCTGAATTCTCAGCTTGCTGTACTGAATTCTCCACTTGCTGTACTGAATTCTCAGCTTGCTGTACTGAATTCTCAGCTTGCTGTACTGAATTATCTGCTTGCTGTACTGAATTCTCCACTTGCTGTACTGAATTCTCTGCTTGCTGTACTGAATTCTCCACTTGCTGTACTGAATTCTCTGCTTGCTGTACTGAATTCTCTGCTTGCTGTACTGAATTCTCCACTTGCTGTACTGAATTCTCTGCTTGCTGTACTGAATTCTCAGCTTGCTGTACTGAATTCTCTGCTTGCTGTACTGAATTCTCAGCTTGCTGTACTGAATTCTCAGCTTGCTGTACTGAATTCTCCACTTGCTGTACTGAATTCTCTGCTTGCTGTACTGAATTCTCCACTTGCTGTACTGAATTATCTGCTTGCTGTACTGAATTCTCAGCTTGCTGTACTGAATTCTCAGCTTGCTGTACTGAATTCTCCACTTGCTGTACTGCGTTCTCCTGGAGAGCCAGGGTATGGCACCTCAGCAAACTCGTGCAGGGAGTTTCAAAGCATGTGTGCGATCCATCGAGCCATTTGTGTGGTAATCCAGCAACCCTCACTTCTTCTTGGTTCTTTCGGTAAAGTCACGTAGAATGGAAATAATAAAATAATAATAAAAAATCAAACATAATTAAATAATTCTCACGACGTTTCGGCCACAACGCAAGCAGCCGTCCTCAGGTGGAGAACAGGTCTGTCGAGAAGACAGAGTCTGAATGACACACCCCAGGCTTGGAGCGACATGCAAATTATTTTGTCAAGGCGCTCTTCCCCCCTCCATCCCAGTTTAAATAGTCGCTCCAAGCCTGGGGTGTGTCATTCAGACTCTGTCTTCTCGACAGACCTGTTCTACACCTGAGGACGGCTGCTTGCGTTGTGGCCGAAACGTCGTGAGAATTATTTTATAATATTTTATTATTGTATTATTTCCATTCTACGTGACTTTACCGAAAGAACCAAGAAGATGAATCCCTGCAGTCACGAAAGCTTTAAATCGAAATTTAACCCTCACTTCCTTCACAGCGCTGGATTGCCGGCCACGTGGGTAGCCATCGCCGCGGGGATCTCGTTTGACCACCGTGGAGGTCTAGACATGGTACGCACAGTCACATCATTTGAGATTGTGATTTGGTGTAATTGGCTTTGTTTTAAACCGGGTAAGAGCGCCCTTTGAAAAGCAGAAGTCTCCTTGTTTCCGCGAAAGACGTCTACGCGATAAATACAGCACCACATCAAGTAACGAAACAACACACAATTGTACATTTCAAATAGAAGAAATGAAACGAATGCTAGGGGAAAAAAAGTTATGCTAGTACAAATTAGGGGGAATATAAGACGACGTACGAGACGTTTTAACATGAGAAAGCGTTTAATGCGGATACGGTACTTTGTGTCCGAGTTGATGCCATCTGTCACGGTCTTCGTCTAGCAACGGGATGGATCGTGGCTGATGAGGGTGCTTAGGCTGCATCATCCTTCCAACGAATCACATGAGTGAGAATAAATGTTACTCTTTGGTTCTTTCGGTAAAGTCACGTATAAAGAGAAAATAATAAATTAAATACTAGCATACGACGTTTCGATTGCAACACAAGCAATCATCATCAGGTATAAATGAAATATAAACACAAATCTAGTATACTTAGAAATGGAATGTAATACAACAGAGACTGTTATGTTATCCGACTCTCTGTTGTATTACATTCCATTTCTAAGTATACTAGATTTATGTTTCTATTTCATTTATACCTGATGATGATTTCTTGTGTTGCAATCGAAACGTAGTATGCTAGTATTTAATTTATTATTTTATCTTTATACGTGGCTTTACCGAAAGAACCAAAGAGTAATTCCTGCAGTCACGAAAGCTCCAAATTAAGAATCAATGTTGTCGGCGTGAATATTTCATGAGCGGTGGAACCACGTGAGCAATGTAACCACAGCCACGTAATGCCGCTACACGATTCGAGTCTTAAATCGAATTGTGGCGTTTCGTAGAGTCCCAATAACTGTGGTCCATCTTTTGTCCTAGATGATTGTAGCTGCCATTGCTGACAGTACGGGAAGTGCTTCTTGAGTCTGTGTATATATGACGAGCAGAGAGTTATTCTCTCCTTGGGTGTTGTGGGGGGGGTTTCTCTGGGAGCTCCGGTTACCCTCCGCATGTCTACCACGAGTTAATGGCACTGGCCAAACATTCCAGTTACAGGACCGTCCTGAAAAGAAACAGAGGCTTCAAACTCAGTGAGGCTTCATGGATTAATTTAAAAAAAATCACCATTGTTTTCTTATCATGCATTGTCATTATCACGACCACCGCGACCACCATCGTTATCATTGTCACCACCACGACGGGAAAGACAGACAAAGATCGCCTAGTGGGTTAAGTGAAATTCGCGAACCAATTAAGACCGGCACGGCGCACGAGGGGGTGGGTGACCAGCACCACGCCCGGCCGCTTTTGTCTCCCCAGTGCTGACGTTTAAACGCCGTAATCAGGTTCTCGTTTAAGGCTGAGTGGACCTAGCGGAGACCCAGGACCAGTTCAGGTATTCGGCACCAATGCTGACTGTGAATGGGAATCTAACTTGGGTCGCCGGGTTCATAGCGCGGTCAAAATACGATGATCGCCACTTCGACACTGTTAACACCACCATCAATGACCACCGCCGCCACCACCACCATGACGTTACAAACACCGTACTGACCAGCGTGGTGAAGTATGGTCAAAGAGAGCCCGTGACCGACCCGGCGTGGCTTTCATTCAGCAGTGGGTTGGACACGGGGCTCGTTGATTGACTGATTTGCGTCGATGATCACTGCAGTTGGCTTCGTGCCTCGTCCCCTGCAAGCTCGTCTCCAGCTCTGCTCTTTTATTCTCGCTGCAGCAGCGCTGCTGTCAAGCCCATTTTGTTGCAATCGTGCAGGAGCAACGGTGCGGACAAGCGTGCGCGTGGCGTTTAGCTTTTTCCGAATAATTGTTTTGGACGGCGCAAGGCGTGCGAATGTAATGGAATAGGATGGCGAGCGGCACTGCAACGCCCCCTCGCGCATGATCGCTCCAACTGCAAGCTGGGGGGCATTCATCACCGCGTGGATCCAGGGCTGGAAATTCGTTCGGTTCGTTCGTTCGTCCGTTTCGTTCGTTTCGTTCGTTTCTTAGCTCGTTCACGACGAGGGTCGCGGCGGCAGCAGCGTGTTGAGCAGTTTGGGGTCCACACCTCCCTGTGCCTGGCGACACACTCCAGCACGACTACATTATACACTACACATTACTATACACTACTACACTATACACTACTATACACTACTATACACTACTATACACTACTACACTATACACTACTACACTATACACTACTATACACTACTATACACTACTATACACTACTATACTATACACTACTACACTATACACTACTACACTATACACTACTACACTATACACTACTATATACTACTATACACTACACGATGCAATACTATACACTATACACTACTATACACTACTACATTATACACTACTACACTATACACTACTATACATTACTATATACTACTAGACATTACTACACTATACACTACTACACTATACATTACTATACACTACTATACACTACTGTATACTACACAATATACTACTATATACTAGACGATGCACTACACTACACGATACACTACACTACACGATACACTACTATACACTATACTATACACTACTACACTATACACTACTACACTATACACTACTATATACTACTATACACTACACGATGCACTACTATACACTATACACTACTATACACTACTACATTATACACTACTACACTATACACTACTATACACTATACACTACTAGACATTACTACACTATACACTACTACACTATACATTACTATACACTACTATACACTACTGTATACTACACTATATACTACTATATACTAGACGATGCACTACACTACACGATACACTACACTACACGATACACTACACTACACGATACACTACACTACACGATACACTACACTACACGATACACTACTACAAACTCGAGCACTTCCTGGAGAATCCCCAGGCGTCCCCAGGCCAGCCGAGCGACATCGTTCCATTAGCAGCGTGCAGCCCTTGGCGTTAAACTTTTTATGTTTTCACCAGAGAGGCACGCAAACTCCAAATAAACAGGCGTCAGGGTCGGGATCGAACCCACGACCTCTTGCATAGCAGGCGAGGGAGCTAACATCTCGCCATCGCAGCGGTATGTTGGGGTACGGGGGGGACTTTGATCGCCCCCCCACCCCCCACTAGATCTGGACCGTACCCGAGATGTGTACGTATGCATGTTAAACTTCTTTCGCACCGTACGTAGCCAACCGTGCAAATCGGAGATCTGAGGAGGAACTTCGCTCCGTGTGTGGGTCACTGTATGTGTCTATGGGTATATGTGTGTGGAGGGGGGGTTTCTGTGTGTTTCTGTGGGTCTCTGTGCGTTTCTGTGGGTCTTTGTGCGTGTCTGTCGGTCTCTGTGTGTTTCTGTGGGTCTCTGTGTGTTTCTGTGGGTCTCTGTGTGTTTCTATGGGTCTCTGTGTATGTCTGTGGGTCTCTGGGCGTGTCTGTCGGTCTCTCTATGTTTCTGTGGGTCTCTGTGCGTGTCTGTCGGTCTATGTGCGTGTCCGTGGCTCTCTGTGTATGTCTGTGGATCTCTGTGCGTGTCTGTGGGTCTCTGTGTGTTTCTGTGCATGTTTGTGGGTCTCTGTGTGTGTCTGTGGGTCTCTGTGCGTGTCTATCGGTCTCTGTGTATGTCTGTGGGTCTCTCTGTTAGTCCAGGGGTCTATCTGTGAGTCAAATAAAAACAAACAGATGAATAATTCTTTCCTTTTGGAACGCAGTCACAGGGTTCAACATTTTCACTCCCACAATCGGCGTTCGGCCCATTTCCACCACTGCGTAAATTGTGCCGTTGTCGGGACTGCTTCATCTTATCTGTATTCCCAGAACACAAGATCTTAGACACCCTCCGTCTGCTTCTCGTTCTGTCGTCTCGAGCTCCATTCCATACCCCCCCCCCCAGCCATCCGTGCTATCGACTCCCAGTCCCATTCCCAAGTCCAGATTCAAGACTTTATTTATTTGCCCTCAACCCATGACTGTCTCTTCCTATTAAATAAACGAGCATTGCATCCTCCTCCCCGCCACTGTTCTCCACAGCACTTTTGGGACGTGGGTGCATTTAAAGAGATATATAATTATCTTGCACTGTCAAATTGTATTGTATAAGACATTGTATGAATGCCTTATAATGTATCCCTCCATTTTTAGTCTGTTCGTGTCATCCGTGTCCTGTTCATTATCCTATGCACCTCATTGCATGGTCATCATGGCGCCTGCAAGGCAGTACATCAGGTAGGTTGTACGCGTGGTTTGTCTCTCGCACGACCAAACTATAGCCGCGCGGGAAAGGGCCAAACGTCTCAAGGAAGGCTTTCTTGAAAATAAGTCTTGGAGATTTCAGGGATTGCTCTAGGATGCGGGGGCTACGTCTTGCAACGCACAGTGGAGTCCATCTATTGCCGTAGTCTACCCCGTACTGGGCTATGCTCAGTTGAACACGTAGCAGGCTTTCGCGACCAATATTATTCATAATCAACGTTTTTGGGTTTAGATCGCGTTATTTATAAATGTGTCGTAACCCTCCACCACCCGACACGGCCAATCAGTAAAAAAGTGTCACGTTGACAAAAAGACAAATAGTTCACTGCTTTAGCCCACCGGTGTGTTGAAGCGTGAAAACACAACATTTACAATTTGAGTAGCACGACGTTTCGCTGGTAATTGCATCCAGCATCATCGGGCAATTCGCCAGAATGGTGGGCTATGTTGCCAACCCGAACCGACCACCGTGGCGAAGTATGGTCAAAAAAGCCTCACGACCCGCAACGGCCTGGAAATGACCTCGTCCAACGGTGGACTGACATTAGTAGGGGCTAGTCGACACGTTGCATCTCTCGCTGCAAAAAGGTGACTCAAGGTGATGAAAGTTGTAGCATTATTTCTAGTGTAAAGCCACTTTATAATTCAGCATAACGAACTGTATCTCGCTCTCTCTCTCTCTCTCTCCCTGAACAGTACAGGCTTCTTAAATATACAACGAGGTAGTTTACAGAGGGACCCGTGCGCAAGTTCTAACGTTGTTTACGAACTGCACGCTGCATGTGCGGGCGACGTGACCACGTGGAGACACTCACCGCGTGCGTTGACGCGCAAACTTTCTCGGCCAACGCCTTTGGCGTTAACGATTAAGGGGGGGGGGGGGCCCTAAATCGTGATCGGAGTTATTAACACTGATCGTAAAATCACAACGAGTCAACTCGCTGTATTCTGGCTACGCGTGAGGTGTAAATGCCCTAACGCATGTGCATCATTAAACTCCGCATGGATTGACACGAGTACACGACTACATACACGTGGATAATGAATCATCAGCACAGCGTTATAGACGGCTGGGTTAGAGCAAGTGCTGTTAAGGCACGTACCAGATACTCATTTAAGGCTGAGCGAACCTAAGTGAAGCCCAGGACCGTTTCAGACATTATCGCATGGCTGTGGGCCGGAATCGAACTCGCTCGGCCCCAGGTTCGGGGTGCAGGTGACCTCACCGCTGCGCCACCGCTCGCAATTAACAATGCACAAGAAATATAGTTAGACCAATCTTGGCAAGCTCTCGCCGGCTTTGATGTTAATGATAATATAAAGGTTGGTAAAACAAAACGCACACGCAGTCTTACATTGCGCATTATTAATGAAGGTGAAGCGTGTGTGTGTGTGTGCTCCTTTAAAATATATGACGCATTCATACAAACGTGCATTTTTTAAGAGATCCCTTAAGCCGTGATTAAGGTGAGAAAATAACACCGAATTAACGGCCCGCACTTTTGCATTATCTGGTATTATGCAAAGTGCGCGTAATCCTCTACTACATCGGACGGAACGATCGCTAATTAGCCGGGGTGATGTTTTTGTGTGGTTCGTCGGCGATTTATCGGCCGTTATCTCGTCGCCTGCTGCAAGCAGCGCTTGGAGAGTGTTCTCTTCCACTCGGATGACGCAGCTAAGGGGCTGGCAGGCGTAATAGTACAGACCGCGGGGATGAGACTGCGGTTGTAAAAAAATAAAATAAACGGTACAAAGAAAGCCGAGGTGATAATCAAAACTGAAGTTCGTCAACACAGAAGCGATGTTTTGCTGATGGGCGAAAAAGTCGACGTTGGATGTGGCTTTCAATCGGCTACCACTCCCATGCATGGCAAGTTGTCATCGGCAGTTTGTGGATAGCAGAAAGGCAGCCCAGTAACTTCTCGGTTGTTCGGTCCTTGCTTTGCTTTCACGTCGGCAGTATGTATGTCACGCCTGTCAATCCTTGTACATGGAAATTGAGTTTTCAGGTCCATACCGCGTATATTCGTTTCAATACCCGCACATTTTTTTGTGTCTATTTGTTTGTGTTTCTCCCTTGCTATGGCACTTTGTAGGATGAACGTTGAGATTTATAAGTGCGCGGGGTGACCAATAAGATCTGATAGGGCACTGATAAGGGGTTGCCAGGTTAAATTTTGATTTAAAGCTTTCGTGACTGCAGGGATTCATCTTCTTGGTTCTTTCGGTAAAGTCACGTAGAAGGGAAGTAATGAAATAATAAAAAAAATATTTTATTATGTTTTATTTGTATTATTTTATTACTTCCCTTCTACGTGACTTTACCGAAAGAACCAAGAAGATGAATCCCTGCAGTCACGAAAGCTTTAAATCGAAACGGTCCATATGCCTTGTGACCCACATTTAATTCTCTTATTTATTTAAAATGTGTCTTTAAAACGGAAATGAATGTGCATAGGATAACAGAATTAATTGGGGGGGGGGGGTGTGACAAGACATCTGCTGTGGGTTATTATGGTCGATGTAGTTTGGGTTACATGGGCAAAAAATGTCACCACTGCGGCTTGTCTTGAATTCTCCATCCAACCAAAATACGCACTGATCCGCGTGGTGAAGTATGATCGAACAAACCCCTACGATCTTGCACGGCGTCAAACGAGGCCTTCGTGCAAAACGGGCTTCAAAATACACGCGCTCGGCCTAATACAAGTGACTGCGTATCTAGTCAGCGGGCATACCTCCCCCAGTTCCATTCTGTGAATGAAACATCGTCCGTCTCCCCATTGGCCCGAGTTGCGGTGGTGCCCCCCCCCCCACCACTAACCCCAACCCACCGCTCCCATTGGTCGGCGTCCCCGAGCCAATGGGAGGACTCTGGTGGGGCGGGGCCATGCACGACAGACAGACAATTAATCCCTGGTGGGCAGTGTGGAACTGTTGTTCCTACCTGTAATATACACTACTACACTCTACACTACTATACACTACTACACTCTACACTACTATACACTATACACTACTACTACACTATACACTACTAAACTATAGACTACACTATACACTAATATACACTATACACTACTATACACTACACTATACACTACTACACTCTACACTACTACACACTACTACACTATACACTACTATACACTACTACACTATTACACACTACTACACTATACACTACTATACACTACACTATATACTACTATACACTACACTATATACTACTATACACTACACTATATACTACTATACACTACTACACTATACACTCCTATACACTACTACACTCTACACTACTACACACTACTACACTATACACTACTGTACACTACTATACACTACTACACTCTACACTACTACACACTACTACACTATACACTACTATACACTACACTATACACTACTACACTCTACACTACTACACACTACTACACTATACACTACTATACACTACTACACTATTACACACTACTACACTATACACGACTATACACTACACTATACACTACTGCACTCTACACTACTATACACTACACTATATACTACTATACACTACACTATATACTACTATACACTACTACACTATATACTACTATACACTACTACACTCTACACTACTACACACTACTACACTATACACTACTGTACACTACTATACACTACTACACTCTACACTACTACACACTACTACACTATACACTACTATACACTACACTATACACTACTACACTCTACACTACTACACACTACTACACTATACACTACTATACACTACTACACTATTACACACTACTACACTATACACTACTATACACTACACTATACACTACTACACTATACACTACTGTACACTACACTATATACTACTATACACTACACTATACACTACTATACACTACACTATATACCAGAGGTGGGACAAAGTCATTGTTATGCAAGTCCAAGTCGAGTCGCAAGTCATCAAATTCATGACTCGAGTCTGACTCGAGTCCAAGTCACATGACTCGAGTCCACACCTCTGCTATATACTACTATACACTACACTATATACTACTATACACTACTACACTATACACTACTACACACTACTACACTATACACTACTATACACTACACTACTACTACACTCTACACTACTACACACTACTACACTATACACTACTACACTATACACTACTATACACTACTACACTCTACACTACTACACTATACACTACTATACACTACACTATACACTACTACACTCTACACTACTACACATTACTACACTACTACTCTACACCAGGCCAGCCGAGCGACGTCATCCCGCCAGCAGCGTTGTGATCACAATTTAATTTTTTGTGGGCCACATCGCGTCAGTAAAATGTTGGATCGGGTAGAGGATGGGTGCACGACGCGATCTGAAGCAACAACCAAAAAAAAAACCCACGCAATTATGAAACGTGGTGATCCATTTATCGATACACCGTGTGTTTCTAAGCCTCGATATGGGTCGCCACCAATCTCAACAACACACCGATTAAACCTCGCCGCGCCTCCGTGAGAAATTGAGCCATCGCTTTCACAACATGCAATCGCCTGTCGAGAAGAAAATTAGGAGGGGCATTAGAAGCCAGTGGGATAGATTGCAATGGATCGCAATGTATTTTCCACGTAGAACGTGGATATGCATTCACCCTACTCGCAGCCATACGGCAGTGGTATAGTGCAGACGATGCTTATACTGGTAGAAACCTCCTGGTTACACCAGCCCACAGGGGATTATTGTGTTCGTCCGTCCGTCGTGCAGGGAGGGGCTGGGTGGGGAGGGGCTGGGTGGAGAGGGGAGGGTGGGGAGGGGCTGGGTGGGGAGGGTGGGGCTGGGTGGGGAGGGGAGGGTGGGGAGGGTGGAGCTGGGTGGGGGGTGGGAGGGGTGGGGCTGGGTGGGGAGGGGCTGGTCACCCCGTGGTGCTCTTATAAAACTCAACGTTTAACCTACTCACGCCGGCTTGTGCCCGCCCTCACAGTCGGGCATATTTGCGGAATACACCACGCCGCCGTTGACCCTGGCCATTGACCGAGCAACCCAACGTTCCTACCAGCTCCCTCCGCAGGAATGTGTTTGCCCCCCCCCCCCCCCCAAAATACAAAAGTCTATTTTTAGACTTTTTTGCATTGTGTACAATCTGGAAGATACCACATGCCAAATTTCAAGTTTGTTGCATGTTGAGAAGTACGCTAAACATTTCGAACAGACACACATTCACACATTTCCCTTCTTATATATAGAGATGTTCACTCATTTGAAAGCACGTCTTACGATGTTTTGTCCTATATTGATATAGGGCATGGGTGTTTTATTATTATTATTAACATGCAGTCTTACATAATACGGATGTTACTCCTTTTAAATTACACAATTGTACTAATTAATAGCTGCAGCCTTACGAGTTTTGCAAACCTTTAGAATATAGAATGCCCTGGGTGATCTTGTGCAATCACGCTACATTGTAGCCTGATTTTTTAATACTTTTAATCAACATTAATGGTTTCCTTCCATCGAGAATGATTATTGGCTCGTGTTTAGATCTGCAGGCCAACTTCTCTTGCGTGGAAACATCATGCCGTTGAGGAGGTGCGTTGTCCTCAACTGTAAGTGGATGGGAACAGTGGCACATCATCCCTAAGGTGCGTGTGTGTGTGTTGCGGCAATACCCATAGCCATACGGGGAGCGGTGGTGTAGCGCTTAGCGCTACGCTGCGCTACGAACCCGGCGACCCGAGTTCGATTCCCGCTCACGGCCAGCACCCAGTGAGGATTATCAGAAACGGTCCTGGGCCTCCCCTAGGTCGACTCAGCCTAAAATGAGTATCCGGTACGGTGTGTAAACATCGCCACTGGGGAGACAAAGGTGGCCGGGCGTGGTGCTGGCCACCCACCACATCGTGTGCCGTGCCGGCCTCAATAGGTGCTCGCTAACAGCACTTGCCCCGACAGTCTGTTAAGCACATGCTGGGGGATCTTTGCCCGACAATGCCACACAATCTGTTCCGATCACGCGTCCTCGGTACAAAAGATGCGAATGCCAAACCGGTTGGGTGCTAATCTTAATTTTGGAGCTTTCGTGACTGCAGGAATTATTCGTTGGTTCTTTCGGTAAAGTCACGTATAAAGATAATGTCTGTCTATAGTTTTCTGGTTAGATTTTTGTTGCTATTTCTTTTATACCTGATGATGATTGCTTGTGTTGCAATCGACACGTCGTGAGAATGTTATTGTTCTATTATTTTATTTATTATTTATTATTTTATCTTTATACGTGACTTTACCGAAAGAACCAAAGAATAACGGTTGGGTGCTGGCTGCGAGATCATTAACGCGAGCGAGGGGGCGCACGGAGCCGAGGGCAAAGCGATCTGACTGCGTCGTCGTCGTCAACGCAGACTTGCTGGAGCTACAAAGTCTTCGGTTTGGAATGAAATCTGTGCAAAAGCCGAGTGGGAAGTACAACGCAGCGCCGGTTGAAACCCACACCCGTATGTATACATCTCAAATTTAGCAACAAATATTGCCGGAACCATCATGTGACCAAACACGGTACATTTTCACGTCATGTGATTCGTGGCATTGCGAGACGTCGCAACAGATACGGTCGCAACGTATTCGTGAACAAAGTTTTGTGTTTGTTCTTCTTCAAAGTGGTGGCCACATATGTGCGTGTAATGTATCTACCCTGGAATGTGTGTGTGTGTTTTAATAAAATAAAGTCACGAGTGCACAAGTAATTGGCACGGCTTTCTTTATTTCGTGTGGGGGCGGCGGGTGGAGGGGTGGTATAAAAGACAATTCACACTGCCCAGTATAATGGCCCACCCTCTCTCGACACTGTGTGAAGACCACGTGCATTCATTCATTCATTCGCTCTTGTCCTTGTTTGGGCTGTCAAGGTCAATTGCTCTGTCGGGTGGATATGGGGTGGAAAGAAGGTGGCCACTTCGAGCAATTGTTTGATGAATCTGTGCAGAGCTTTGAGTGTGTCCCCCGCGTCGTGTCGGTGGTGTCGGCTGTTAGAGAGACCGTGCCCTTGTCGGTGTGGCTAAATAAGCGGCCTCCGCTAAGTATTTAATTTATTATTTTCTTTTTCTTGGTTCTTTCGGTAAAGTCACGTAGACTAGGTCTGTCTCCCCGACAGACCTGGTCTTCACCTGAGGACGGCTGCTTGCGTTGTGGCAGAAACGTCGTGAGAATTATTCTATTGTTTTATTTTTATTTTTTATTTTATTACTTCCCTTCTACGTGACTTTACCGAAAGAACCAAAGAGGCCTCCGCTATGGCACGTTTCTCATGAGAATTCTAGATTTGAAGCTTTCGTGAATGCAAGGATTCATATTCTTAGGTTTTTCGGTAAAGTCACGTAGGTAAAAACATTAAAATTAATAAAAGTAAAATAAAATAAAAATCAGGACGTTTCGGAGGCAACACAAGCTTCCGTCTTCAGGTGGAACCGTCACAGCCACGACAGCTGTATCAAGTAAATGAGAGATTGCAGGAGCTACCACTCCGTTTATATAATGGTTGGAGAGGGGGGAAGGGCCAAGTACAGCACACTTTTTATTCATATGAGAAGATGATTCATGCAAACACGCTGGCTCGGGTGGCGTAACGGTTACCGCGTCCACCTTTTGTCTATGCCATCCCGGGTTCAAAGCTCGATTGTTATTTTTTTTGTCAATTTAACTGTGCACGCGTTCACATCAAACGGCAAAACAAAACAACGCAACATTTAACGTGATGACGTCACGGCGTTCTTTTTTATTTCATTATATATTACGCAATGACGTCATCCGTATATTTACACGTTACGCGGGCTGGGAGGGCAATCACTTAACCGGCTCATAGTCGGTGCTTTTCGTGCTGAGTCGGTGGCGAAGTGGTTGCGTGCCCTGCCTGGGAAGTTGGCGGCTCGTGGTTCGAATCCAACCTGTGGGCATGACCGCGGCGAGGAAAGGTAAGTTAATGCAAAAGTATGTAATGGTGTAATTCGTGCGAATTAATAAAAGTTAATACAAAAGTATGTAATGGTGTAATTCGTGCGAATGTGAATAACAATAGATTGTGTGTCTTCCCGAAGGTGAGCAGGTGGAAGAGAACACGAGGCGCGTGGCTCCACAGAGAGGGGACAGCTCAAGAACGGAGTGGCCTGGAGACCTGCGGAGTAAGACGTGGGAGGAAGAGGAAGATACACACACACGTGCAAAACACATTTTGAAAATGATTTTTTTTGTATATTAAAAGAAAAATGAAATGACCACTAGGGGGCGCTGTTGCGCTCATAATCCTCATTTCACACGGAGGTTAGCAATGCAATAAAGCTGTTAAACCGGTTTGCACGTATGGTAGGCTGTAGAATGGTGTTTAGTGCATATTTGTGATGAAATTTGATCGCTAAATCCCCAAAACTGCCTTCAAATGGCCTAATAAATTCGCTCGCCACTAGGGGGCGCTGTTTTCGTTAAAAATGCATAAAACGAAGTTTAAAACCGGTAAAACGGTATTTTAAACACATTTTTACGAAAATATGAGCAATAAACCCAGAATTGTACATACACGCAAGGTATAAACCCACGAACAGTGCAAAAATACTACGTTTTCAACTCTTACTTAATTGACCTGCAACCATTTATCTTGTAAAAAAAATTAAACAAACTCATTAGGTATTTTTAAACCACGGC
Source organism: Lampetra fluviatilis (assembly GCF_964198595.1). Taxonomy (NCBI): domain Eukaryota; kingdom Metazoa; phylum Chordata; class Hyperoartia; order Petromyzontiformes; family Petromyzontidae; genus Lampetra; species Lampetra fluviatilis. The sequence goes on from NC_136300.1 coordinate 4,475,440, forward strand.
ATTAAACGACTAAATGATTTCTCCGCAATTTAAATGTCAACGCGAAACATGTTTAGAAATCAAACGTGCTTACTTTTGAAATGTGCGGCACATTTCGACAGCGCTGTGCGAACCTGATTCTTATCACGTGGACATTCACAGCACCAAGAATAATCTCAACAATCTCTGGTGCGGTATCACGCTTTCCAACCTCGTACTCGAGTGATAGTCGTTGTTCTTAGTTTCTTCCTTTTCCCAGACAGGCACCGCAACATTTTCCCTTACACATTTCCGTAGCGTTGTCACTTTTGCGCAGTTATTCGCAGCCGAGACGTCGCGGTCGTGTGTGTGTATATTCCGCGCGGTCCAGCTCTCGCAACGGCATCTCGAAATGTATAGCAGCCAAACACTCTAAACGCGTGTTGCTAAATGTGTAGGGGTACAACTGGAGTAAAATCCACGCGACCACGGGGAAAGAGAGGCGTGAAAACTCCAAATATACAGCAAGCGTCAGGGTCGGGTTCGAACACCACAACCTCCTGCACACCAGGCGAGGTAGTTAACATCTCGTCGCAGCGGCTCCCACACTATTCCCCCACCGCAATAGCCAAACTGCGATGGAGCCAACCTATTTATACTGCTGAGTGGATAGAGGCGTGGGTGGGTTTAAGAAATCTGCTGCCCTGTAATGATATAGTAATGACACAGTGCTGGATACATAAATTAAAACGACGTGACAGGCCAACCTGGGTGTGGGTAGAATATAACAACGTTACAGCATTGCAGCAACGGTGAATAGACCGAAAGTATGAAATACCGTGTCGAGACGTGGCTGTGTAAGATTAAACACGAGTGCGAGATTGTGCAAATCAGGAACAAGGAGGAATCAAAGCGAATCTTTACGAAGGAAAATAACAATTACGTGGGAACCGAATGTTCAAAGTTAAATGTCACGTGACCAGAACTATTAAAAGGACATGAAGATCAACATATGAATGTGAATGAGACTTCCCCATGCTGAATAAATCAACCCCCTAGGTGCAAATATTTAGCATGCATAATTTCTTAACCTATTATTTTCATCACGCTCCCACAAAGAAGTTGTAATGGCTTGGACGGCTTTGTGTTTCTGAGCAATGCTGAACACGGTTCAAGACGGCCACTTGCATTGCGACCTTTCAGATGCCCTTCTGCTGTCGTCTGGGACGATCTTCCTTTCTGATATTAGGAAGCCACTGGAGGCTATGCACTTTAAAAAAGAGAAAGTTTGAAAACGAATTTCATTAAAACTTAAATGTTTGTGTGTTTAGTTTGTTGTCCTTCCCCCGCACTTCCGACGAGCACGGTTGGCTACGTACGGTGCGAAAGAAGTTCGACGTACGGCTTACACACAATCATATCTCCAGAGTCACACGCGCCAATGTGCTCGAATCGAACACTGCCACTCAACAAAGACGCGCTGCTCATTTCCGACGGCATCAGCGACGGCGAGGTGAGTAGCGCCCTCTCGCGGCACAGGCCACACCAGACACACACACACGAGTGTGCGTACAGGGGATGGAGGTGGAGGGGTGGGCTGGTGCGGGGGGAGGGGTGGGGTGGAGTGGGGGGAGGGGTGGAGTGGGGGGAGGGGTGGAGCGGGGGGTGGGGTGGAGGGGTGGGCTGGTGCGGGGGGAGGGGTGGGGGGAGCGGGGTGCGGGGGAGGGGTGGTGCGGGGGGAGGGGTGGGGTGGAGTGGGGGGAGGGGTGGAGCGGGGGGTGGGGTGGAGGGGTGGGCTGGTGCGGGGGGAGGGGTGGGGTGGAGTGGGGGGAGGGGTGGAGTGGGGGGAGGGGTGGAGCGGGGGGTGGGGTGGAGGGGTGGGGTGGAGGGGTGGGCTGGTGCGGGGGGAGGGGTGGGGGGAGCGGGAGAGGGGTGCGGGGGAGGGGTGGTGCGAGGGGTGGGGTGGAGTGGGGAGAGGGGTGGAGTGGGGGGAGGGGTGGGGTGGAGCGGGGGGTGGGGTGGAGGGGTGGGCTGGTGCGGGGGGAGGGGTGGGGGGAGCGGGGTGCGGGGGAGGGGTGGTGCGGGGGGAGGGGTGGTGCGGGGGGAGGGGTGGGGTGGGGAGAGGGGTGGAGTGGGGGGAGGGGTGGAGCGGGGGGAGGGGTGGAGCGGGTGGAGGGGTGGAGCGGGTGGAGCGGGGGGAGGAGTGGAGTGGGGGGAGGGGTGGAGTGGGGGGAGGGGTGGAGCGGGGGGAGGGGTGGAGCGGGGGGGAGGTGACTCACGTGTGCTACGTGAGGACTCCCAGGGGATTTTGTTCCGTCCGGCTCCGGGTCGCGAGTTGACAGCTTCGGTTAAAATTCGGAATTAAATGTAAGAGGAGTCGGTGGAGTGACGCTCGGAGCTCGCACACGAGGGCGTTGCACCGTGCAAGTGCCGCGGTTCGCTGCGATGTTTGGCAGAAGGAAAGAAGCGACGGCGCGGAGTGATTGCGTGAACGGCCTCGGCCGTGTCGAGGCGCGATTCGTCGATTTAACTTTGGCGATTTCTGCGTTGTCCATTACGGGCTGCATGATCCCGGGCCCTCCCACCGCACAGAAGTGAGGTCACAAGACTCCCAGGTCTCTCTCCATCTCTCTCGATGTGCAGGAGAGCCCCAGCACCTTCGGATCCGCACTATTCCAGGACTCATCTTGAGACGTCTCCGTTGGTCGCACGTGGCCCCGCAGATGCTCACTCGCGCAACCCACCTGGGCAGGCTCTGCATGGAGCGGAGCTGCATGGATATCTGTGTCCACGAGTGGGAGACACCACACGGGCACGACAAATACATTGCAGGTAGAGCCGTACTCTCAATACACTGGGCGTGAACTACCCTGTAGAATCTTCTTGGTTCTTTCGGTAAAGTCACGTGACTTTACCGAAAGAACCAAGAAGATGAATCCGTGCAGTCACGAAAGCTTTAAATCGAAATTTACCCTGTAGTAGTAATAATTGCACGTCCACACTTTAATTTATGCTCCCGTAAATTTGATCAGGTTTGATTTAATTTTCGATTTAAAGCTTTCGTCACTGCAGGGATTCATCATAAAATATTACTTCCCTTCTACGTGACTTTACCGAAAAAACCAAGAAGATTATTCCCTGCAGTCACGAAAGCTTTAAATCGAAATTTAAGACAGGTTTGATTTGATAAACAAAAATTTAGTTCTGACTCGTGCATTGTTCGATTCTAAATTCTAAATGCAATTTGCATTATACACATTTTTTAAAGTTTAATTTCAATGAAAACTGGTAATGCATGCAAGGAAATGTATCTTTGAAGGATGCTCAATATTGGATAGTATTAGTTTATCCTTATTTTTCCAGCTTATACATTTGGCGCGCTGTTTATCCGAGTTTCCCAACAAAAAGGTAAAGTAGTTCAAATGTTTTCCTACGAACAGATTCAACCATACACGCGTAGTCCGATAGAAAAAGTAACAACTGTCAAGTTATGAGTTCACGCTCTGCCCAAGGCGAACTAAACCCACAATTACTACACTGTGGACGTGTGGACAGATCACGGCGATGAGCAACGCTCGCTTGACGGGAAAAACTTTGCAATGCAATGCCACGTAACAGACTTGATTTGAAGCTTTCGTGACTGCAGGAATCCCCATACTCTTTCGTTCTTTCGGTAAAGTCACGGAGGTAGAAATAAAATAAAACAAATCACGACGTTTCGATCGCAACACAAGCAATCGTCATCAGGTGGGACAACCACAGCAAGAACTGCTGAAGAAGGCGAGAGAGACAGTTTAACACGTAGTAGGCTTTCGCGACCAATATTCATAATCAACGTTTTTGGGTTTAGATCGCGTTATTTATGTGTCGTAACCCTCCACCACCCGACACGGCCAATCAGTAAAAAAGTGTCACGTTGACAAAAGACAAATAGTTCACTGCTTTAACCCACCGGTGTGTTGAAGCGTGAAACCACAACATTTACAATTTGAGTAGCACGTTTCTCTGGTAATTGCATCCAGCATCATCGGGCAATTCGCCAGAATGAGAGACTTTACCGAAAGAACCAGAGTATGTAACAGACTGTTGGGGCAAGTGCTGTTGGCGGGCACCTGGGGGGGGGGGGGCGAGTTTCCAAATCCACGCCCGGCCACCTTTGTCTCCCTTGTGGCGATGTTTACACACCGCACCAGGTACTCATTTGAGGCCGAGTCGACCTAGAGGAGGCCCGGCTCAGATAATCGTCCCTGTCCGTGAGCGGGAATCAAACTCAGGTCGCCGGGTTCGTAGCGCAGTGCGCTAACCGCTAGACTACCGCTCCTCGCAATGCGGAACGAGTATCTATACACACACACACGCTCGTTCAAAACACAGCGACGCAATGGAATTACACCAGTATACTTTTAATGCACACCACGTGACCAACACAACCCTGAAGGCGTATTTCTACTGCAGCGCATTGCATTTAGTTAACATATGCGCGGTTACATTCAAGCGGGTAACGGTGTCATGATTCTTATCCGTCCGCATGTTACAAACAAAACCACTTTAATTGACACGAGTGAATCGACTAAACGCAAAACACGATTTGACACGAAAAAAAAAGGACGGAAAAACAACAACAACGTTGGGCCCCTCAACGAGGTGCCGTTGTGACACGGGAAGAAGTGTGGAACACTTTGCAATGATGCGAGGCGTCCTTGTGTCGTGCTCTTGTGCAATGTGAAACGTGGAAAGGCATCTCCATGATCTGAATGAAATCTAAGGTAGTACGGTAGTTTACATTTCAACACTGAAAGCCAACAACAACAAACAACATCTTGACACAGCAAAGCCAACGCTCACTTATAGAACAAAAAAAATTCCCCTAAAGCAAACTCGCCATAGGAACATCGCTTTCTTACATAACTCCGGCTTTTTTGTGTGTGTTGGTAATGACAAACACCACAAAGCGCACACACACACACACTCCAACTGCAGTCACGTCTAACGCTCAACATTGCACGCATTACTTACTGCTCTTAAAACCTCGCATACACAAATCGCACCCGAGCTGTCCGGAGTTTATCCCACCTATCGCGTGCCATCGCTCGCAACAGATCGCAAATGCTTCGGGGGAAAATAAAGGACCGATTCTGAGCGATCCCAAGTAAATTAAATTTAAATTTGGTAATAGCAGGAGAAGCTCCCAGCCCTGTGAGTTGACCTTTGCAGTTACTCATTAACCGGATTAACTGCAACAAGAGTTGTTAGCTGCGATGGCGCGTTGCATTGAATCGATAGCAATTTACTCTCCGTATAATTGTTGTTGAGCTAATTTAGCGTTCCTTGTTTGAAATATTACATACGACACCTAAACATTTCCCACAATTCCAAACCTGCCTAGATGTTGGGACGTTGCAGGTTTTACTGATATCCACTTTCCTCCCCTCCTCTTCCTAAAATGTTTTAGATTTGTTCAAGGGATTTCATGGTTGTTACGAATTAAATGTTCACCTATAGAGTTTTGGATAAAAAAAACCTGGACAACATTCGCCACTGGACCCATATGCGGTGTGAGTGTGTGTCACACATCTGCTGAAGCGTTTGATTGACAGAATGGAAGTTTGCTGAAGTTTTGTCCCTTTTGTATTTGTTCCATTAATCTTACACTGCAAAAAACACACACTAAAAACAGTGTGGGACTTTCATATATATGTTAAATAACAAAAACAGCTTGGAACTCACGTGAATTGTTCCTGCTATGACCATAACATACAATACAGTACTTATTTTTAACTCCCATACACAACACCTTAATATGTAACACGTAAATACATTTTGCCATTTCCTGATGGAAATTTGCATGGACGTGTGCACGACACAATCGTGCCCGACAAACCATTGTGTAACCTGCTGGTTGTTATGAATGTCATACGTGGCCACGGTGACTTGCGCATTTTCCCAGAAAACCTCCGTGAAATGATCTCACTCCCTCTGTAAGAAGAACTGGACCTCTCTGTTAGCACTGGAATGCAACGCAATTTGCATTTATATAGCATCTACACGAATCAATCACCTCTGCTACCCCTATACTTTGGAACTCCATCCACCCCCCACCCAGTCCCACGTGCGCTTGACTTCCTGCCCCCATCGGCTCAAGGCCTTGACTCCCCCACGCCCTGCTCGCCTTACTGCCTGCCTCTCCAACATAATAGAGCCATGGTCTCTGTCGAGTGACCTCAGATGTGGACGCATTTACACCTTATGTAATTCCGAGTATTATTGTAATTGTATTGCAAAGGCAAACCACGTATCAGGACGCTCTACAGAACATCGGGCATGATTCATTAATGATGACAAGGAGGAGTGGCGATTGAACAGTGGCAGGGAGTCAACAGCGAGGATGGCTGTGTTGCATGGAGTTTCAGACTATAGGGGCAGCAGAGGAGAAAGGGCGACCTCCCAGTGAGCGAAGGATAACTTGGGAGGCCTTGACGGAAGGCATTGGTTGCCGGAGCGGAGGGTGCGTGGAGAGGAATGCCGGTTAATGAGAAATGAGATGCAAGCAGGGTGTGCGAGGGGCCTTCAACAAATCTGAGAATGGTGCTTTAAAGTAACGCACGTTTCGCTGCCAGTTATACTCTTTTTAACAACGACCACTCGTGAGCCTCACGCAATTGAACATCGCTGTTTGTGCTTGGGGCTCAAAAAAACATCCCGACATAAGTTTGCTGCGACCCGTTTAATAACAGCTCCTTAACAGATTTTGGTGGACCCTCATATCATGCATGCACCTATATTCACGTGGGTACTGTATGTTTTGTACTAAAGCATGCACACCTGTACATGTGCACGCGTGCACGAGCTGCATGCTGCAATGTTTATCCGTTACATCTGTAAGCAATGCACATAATTCTACGGATGTATTTAGATTTTAGCTCCCACCGATGAAACTTTTTTAAAAATTTCATTTTAACTCGCAGAAATGTTACGTCGGAAGCTCACGGTGCACCACAAACAGTCCCCTTTGAACTCAGTGGCACGGCTCATCCGGCCAATTCGCCTTAAATACACGCGGCATAATACAACGCGGTGGCAGCGGCCAAACAGATGCGAGGTTTGGACCAAATCGGGCGGCGGGCAACCGTTGACGGCGGCGGTGGAGTAAGGGAGGTGGCGGCCGTGGCAAATCAGCTGATGAGGCAGGGGTCGTCGGGGTTGAGCGTCTTGAGTTCGCCTTGCAGGAGCTGATCGAGGACGGCGCGGGTGAGGTAGCTGGCCGTGCTGTGCCTGCCCACCGGCGAGATGTTGTAGAACGCCAGCATGCCGTCGTTCTGACGGGGCGAGCGCGGGCAGATGGGGAGGACGGGAATGTTTTCAAAGACCGTGGGATCGATTGAAACGCGTAATGCGGCAACCGCATTGTAAACAAATAAAAATCAACAGTCGTTAAACCTGAAAATAATGCGGTCGATGCTCAACGCCACACTGGCAATTTATCAATGAAACGAATTTGCCGTGGTGACATTTGCTGTGAGGTCAAAGACAGAGATCCCTCATGTAGCCTTCACAGACTGTTGGGGCAAGCGCTGTTAGCGAGCACCTATGAAGGCCGGCATGGCACACGAGGGGGTGGGTGGCCAGCACCTCGCCCGGCCGCCTTTGTCTCCCGAGTGGCGATGTTTCCGCACTGCACCACGTACTCATTTTAGGCGACCTAGGAGAGTTTAGATAATCGTCACTGGTGTTGGCTGTGAGCGGGAATTGAACTCGGGTGGCCGGGTTCGTAGCGCTGTGTAGCGCTCACCACTGCGTAGCGCTCACCACTGTGTAACGCTCACCACTGCGTAGCGCTCACCACTGTGTAGCGCTCACCACTGTGTAACGCTCACCACTGCGTAGCGCTCACCACTGTGTAACGCTCACCACTGCGTAACGCTCACTACTGCGTAGCGCTCACCACTGTGTAACGCTCACCACTGCGTAGCGCTCACCACTTCGTAACGCTCACCACTGCGTAGCGCTCACCACTGCGTAGCGCTCACCACTGTGTAACGCTCACCACTGCGTAGCGCTCACCACTGCGTAGCGCTCACCACTGCGTAGCGCTCACCACTGTGTAACGCTCACCACTGTGTAACGCTCACCACTGTGTAACGCTCACCACTGTGTAACGCTCACCACTGCGTAGCGCTCACCACTGTGTAACGCTCACCACTGTGTAACGCTCACCACTGTGTAGCGCTCACCACTGTGTAGCGCTCACCACTGCGCATCGCGCAGTACGTACCTTCTTCTCCAACAGCCCCTCGCTCTTCTGGTCCTTCTGGAAGTTGGCGACAGCTTCCTTGACGAGCGCGTCGAGGTCCACGGGGTCCTGGAAGTCCAACTCTGGGTTCCTCTCCAGCACCACGGACACCACCATGAGCAGCTGCATGAGGTGGAGGGACACGTTTAGTTTGGACGGCGTGCAGAAGCAGAACACGAGCGACGAGACGTTATTATACATCAACGGACAAACATACAAAATGCGCGAATGTGAGAAGACTGTGCATGCAGGCGTTGACCACGGGTGTCTATCGGAGACGAGTCTTTATGCGCAGCGTGCACATGTTCGTGCCTCCACGATGATCTGCCGGTATTCTGGCTCCACAATGTTCTGCAGGATGTCCTCCACCAGCAGAGAGAAGTTCATCTCGTACATAGTCATGTCCGACAGGGTCGGTTGCTGATCAAAGGAAAAGAAACACATTCGCACAACAACAAAAACAATCGTGAGCAATCTGAAGTTTACAATTTTCAATGTGCATCCCGTAGTGCATGTGTGCAAACACAGCAAACACACGTTTATGATATTCTATCTGGGTGTGGTGCAGCAGTAGTTTCGTAAATACAACAATTTTGAGGGTTGGTGCACTGCACAGATTAATTAAATTTCTAAAGCTACAGGAATGTGATGGGGTCGCTAGGCAATAACGGTACAGTAGTTGGTTTGGTGCCCTGTGTGTTTGTGTGAACCTTGCTATCTGTTCATGGGAATGTGTTATATAATTGTCCCCACATGAAAACACGTTAATGATGAACTATGCCAAACACGATCATCCTCAATGAGGTTTTTCACAATAAACAAAATGCCATTATAATTACTTGAAAAAGTCGGCACCCAACAATTTAGCCAGTCGTGCTGGCTAAACACGCTGTGCCTCCTACACACATTCCAGACAAATGTACACCATGTGTTTCCTCGGACGAGATTTATACGTAATTATGAATGTAAATTTGTAATTTCCAACAGCTGCGATGAGCCTAGACATCTCAGCCTAACGGCAAAAGCATTTCACGGTTGCGGACTTTCCCACAACCATACTCTTTGGTTCTTTCGGTAAAGTCACGTAGGTAGAAAATAAATGAAATCACGACGTTTCGGGCGCAACACAAGCGTCCGTCATCAGGTGGGACAACCACAGCAAGAAACAATCTCAACTTTAGCGCAACTACCACCACCACGACCACCTCCTTGTTTTCCCACATCCTCGGTACACCACCCTGCCCCCCCCGCCCCGCCTCTCTCACCTGCGGAAGGATCTTCTTCGACACCATGATGCCCCCGGGCGTGCGCTCCAGCACTTGCCACACGCGGTCGTAAAACCCCGGCGGGGTCCTGTTCAGCGACCCGTCCAGGTGGCGTCTGTTCTCCCAAGCCCTGAGTTTGAATGAAAATCCGAGTGAGAATCACGACGGCTCTCGAACCGAGGACCCGTCGGTGATGCAAACATTTCAGATCCCTGTGCGTGCATGTGACAAGTGCAGGTGATGTTCATGCAGCCACAACACATTTGGCAATCACGATGATCCAGTCCTGCCTAAACAGCCTACACGTGAACAACTCATGAGTACACGTCTTCTCTTTGTGTTAACAAACGGGTGCGTCGGTGACTTCCATTCACGTAAGATTGCAGTGGGCCAAATTGGTTTGTTTTGGTAGAGTGTAACGTCACCAGCGGGGTGAAGCGGTTGGGCATTAGCGCACTACGCTAAGAGTCCGGTGACCTGAGTTCTATTCACAACCAGGGCTAACAGCAGTGGCGAGTGATTTCTGAACCGCTTCCCTTTAGCGATCTGCACTGACCAACATGGCGATGTGTAAGTAACACATTCCTGCGTAGGGAGCTGGTGTAGGAACGTTGGGTTGCTCGGTCAATGGCCAGGGTCAACGGCGGCGTGGTGTGAGGGCGGGCACAAGTCGGCGTGAGTAGCTTAAATGTTGAGTTTTATAAGGGCACCACGGGGTGATCAGCCCCTCTATCTAATAAATAAGAAAATATCTAATAAAAAATACTTTATTGTTTTTCTATCTACGTGACTTTACCGAAAGACCCAAAGAGTATCATTTGTATCATTGCTGTAAAGCGCCTTGATACGAGACGCCATATAAATCTATGCAAGATTAATCTTGACCACTGGCCAGTCCCTGCTAGCGGAGTGTCCTTCCCCAAGCCCACGGAACTTTTTTCGTGAAAATTCTCGTGGCAACATAAATCATTATAATTTTACACCCACCGACTCAGTGATGCGTGCACCGACCACAAAGCCACTACGGCTGCGAGCAAAGCTCATGTCATTAGCCGGTGCCTAATTGAGCCGCGGGCAGCCAGCGAGCGGCTGGCGGTGGCTTTTATTTAAACGCGGCCGTCGCGGTTCCGCGACCCGTCCAGCCCGCACCTGCTGTGCTGCTGGGGCTGCAGGACGTCGAGCAGCAGTTGCTTGACGGCGCTGGGCGACAGCGTGTACAGGTCCTGCGCCCCGTGCGGCTCGTCCGCTCGCACCTTCAGCTCGTGCTTCATCGCGTGGATCATCCACCTGTGCGGGTGGGGTGGGGGGGGTCAGGGTGGAGGAGGGGGGGTTAAACAGCAGGGGCTGGACGAAGCGTCCAACGTGACGTCACGTGGCCCGCGCAAACCGTCGCAGACTTTCAGAGCGTGCTCAGGTGTAATTACACTGGTCAACAAAAATATAATGTTTTTTTCTGGCCTGGACTTTTGCAGCTGTTTTAGACTAATTTCAGGGTGCTGATTCCAAATCTGATCTCAGATTTGCTCTATCACATCTCATTTTATGCTATTGGCATACCCCATTTTCATTGATTTTACCCGAAATTAACTCTGTCACTTATGATTGCAAGTTGTTGCGAGTCAGTGACTGCTTTAGTGTTCAAATATGGTGCTGTATTTTTAGGATAGTGTGTTCATAATATCATTTTATGTAGATATCCACATTTATTTAATATTTCTCTTCTGCAGTTTTTATTGAAAATGCAATATTTGATATCTCAAAAACCTGATGTGATAGACAAAAACTGATGCCAGATTTGGAATCAGCACCCCGAAATTACATTAAAACCGTTGGAATACCTTATGCCAGAATAAGTGTGTTGACCAGTGTAATCTGTAATAATTGCGAATCAATCTGTCCAAGTTTCTCTATTTTACACGCTTTTATTTAACTCACTCCGTCTGTTGTCGAATCCTTAAAAAATATTGTAACTCAATTTTTACCCACTTACCAATGTGCTATCGACTGCAAACTTGTTATACTCATGTCATGCTGATGACAAGACTATATTCTATCATAAAAAAATATATATATATTTTAAAACATTTTACACGCTTTTATTTAACTCACTCTGTCTGTTGTCGTATCCTCAAATATTCTAACTCAATTTCAACCGTCTTCCCAATGTCGTATCGACTGCAAACTTGGTATAGGTATGTCATACTGATGACAATACTATATTCTATCATACAAATTTAAAATATATATTTTGAAACGATCTTTTTTACGGGTCTAATTGTCCACGCTGAACTCACGTTGCCTGTAAATCACCACGGCTCCTTACGCTGTGGCAAGCTGCGGGGCCACTTCCTGGAGTCGTGGAGTTCTGCCATTACGAGGACGGTACATTTCATTAAAGCGTGTTTTAAAAAAATAAGTATTTTTAAATATTTAATTTGGCAGAATTGAGTCCAAATGCAAGTCGGCTAATATAAGATGGCTTGTATTGGCCTGAGACTAAATGATGATGGGGTTTTCTTGAAACCCCCAAATATCCAGCACATGATGAGTTACCAAGGTTACGATATTTAATATAGAACAATGAAAGCAGAAAGAATGCCACTGTGTGTATCAATTTAGAAAGTGACATGAGATAGACAGCAAATAGAAACATATATACCGCAAAAACGCACCCGGTGTTAACCAGCACTCATCGTTATACACGGGAAGGCCGCACTCACTTTCCCACAGGAGACTGCTTTGTCAGAATTTACTCTGGAACTAATTTTCTGCCATCGGCGCATAAAATTCCATCTTTACTCATTCACAGGCCGGTCGTGACCACTGTTTAGGAGAGTAAGTCATCTTCATAAGGCACCGCGCGGAGGCAGGAGGGAACACACGGTAGTAAAGCACAAACGAGGCAACGTAGCACAATGGCATGCCGGCGATTTGTTGAAAGCGAGAGGTTTATGCTCTCGGAATTTCTCGCGTCGTTACATGCTACTTTGTCTGCGTCGAGGTTTTATTTCTGCTTTGAAACCGCTGCGGTGCACCTCGGGACGCTCGTCGTTTCTCCCGGCAGCGGCGATTGAACTCGGGACGCCGTGGCGAAGAGCTGGACCGCGCGGAATACACACACACGATGCGACGTCCCGGCTGCGAATAACGGTGCAAAAGTGACAACCAGAGGTCGCAATCGGGTACCCGATACCCGTACCCTATCCGATACCCGGCTACCCGTACCCGGCTGGGTACGGGTACCCGTTTGCGACCCTGGTGCGGCCGGATACGGGTAGGCCGTGAGTCACTGGTGAGTAACCGTTTGTCACTCATTTCCCAACGTCTTGTCTCTTCTCACAATTCAAGTTCCTAGAATCAACCCACCTGCGCCTGCAACATGGCTTCATCCCAGAGGTCGCAATCAGGTACCCGATACCCGTACCCTACCCGTACCCGGCCGGGTAGGGTACGATGAGGTCACTTCTGACCTCGCCACAAAAGAAGCTAATAGCTCAGTGGACTTTGCTTGGTAAGATAAAAAAAAGGTTTAGTTTTATTTGTATATATTTTATTGATTTGTTTACTTTTCAAATACGTTGCGCTCAAATCATGTGTTTGTATTGTTAGGTTCTGATCCGCTCCGACTGGACATCTGTGCAAAAGAGCGTTATAGCTAATCGGATTCCTCCAGGATAAATAAATATTCCCCTTCTCACACACTCTACTCAAGTCGTCAATGTCTTGTGCACCTTACCTGGGATTAATACCTGGGGACGCACTCACCTTGAGCTTACCCGTGGGAATTTCTCAGTCGGTGATTTAATGCATTTAAAGTCAGCCTAATGCGAATAGGCGTGACATCGACACGCCCTGGGGATTTATTGAGAAGGTGACAGAAACAATAAGAGCCAAGGCACCTGTTCGGATTTTAATTGCACATTTAAAAGAAAGATACCAGCACCGTGAACCAGGAACATGATAATTAAGGGTACCCTGATGTCAAGCAAATGCTGAGGTTCCTTTTTGGTAAAATCCATGACATTTATTCATTCATTGCTCGTCATCAGCGAATAATTGCAAAGCACTCCGCCACCACGTATTGTGATTAAGGATCGTGAGACATGTCTGCCAGAGACATTTGCCAACTGTAACTTGTCTATGAACGGCGATAATTTATGAGCACGTCTGCCCGTGCTCACGAGGCATCTGGGTGAAAAGTCTGAGATATGAATTTTGAAATTGGACACTGCAAGAAAACTATACATCCCGAGTCAGGCGAAGCGCCGAGGCAATTATTGACGCAGAATACAGTGCTAAGGGACATCATTAACTTTATAAATGAGGCTGCTCCCTCATCAGAGCTAAGAGCTGGAGTCTGCCCGAGAACAACAGCTGACACAGCAGCTCATGGGGCCCCGTGGGTTCATGAAAGGCATTCTTACGACCAACCTCTCGGGGAACGCTGCCTATTCACCGCCTCCTCACGAAATGGAGCCTCGTAAAAGCAAACTTTCCGTTAAAGGGACGAAAACGAGCGGCTCCAAATTACGGGACTGTCGCACCATTGGTGGTCAAACCAAAGCAGCGTTCGTGTCTCGTGACAGTTGGGAATCTGCAGGAGGCTATGAATTAATCTACAAACGTATAGAATGGGCACTAGGATATTCATACATTTATATGTTATACTAGGAAATGATCGCAACGTTTCATATGAAGGCCACCGCCCCCCAAAAAACAACAACTGGAGTACGCCACTAAGTGGCGGTGATGTCACCATAGCGCTTGTGCCAGGCTAGGTGCACCCTGAGACCACCGCCCCCGGCCACCCTCTCAGCCACACGTGACCTGAACTTTTCTTAATTTTCCTAAAACGTTCTGAACTTTATTTTTTTTTACAAATGACACGAGTCTAAAAATGTGCAACACCCCATGAGATAAGCATCACGGCAATACATCAACAATTGCTAAGATCCTGGTTTAGTTCGACCGACTTCAATGGTCAAATTTATTTCATATAAATGTAGATGTATTTCTGCAATTTGCTGTTTATACCCTTCCATGTCAATGTTTTCTACAATGACGTGATGACATGGGTTACCCCTGTGAGGGCACCACCAATAGCATTAAAGAGGGTGCTTCAAAAAAATGTGAACACTTCCGAGAATTTTCAACAACACCACAATAAATGTGCGTCCAGGCTCTGGAGACCACCTGGAGAAGATTACAGGCTACGCGTTGACAATGATGGCGAACAAGTAGAGACTCTTTGACTTTTTGAAGCTATTAACCTACATTTGTTAACATGTTACAGTGTATTACCCGTTCTTTTTCCATTAAAAACTATATAAGTGCGAATAATTCTTTGAAGCACCCAGTATTTCACAACAGCTATGCACAGCTATGGATATCGGGGGGATTCATAGGACATCTTTGAAGGTTCATGTTAAATATCCGTGTTTGGGGTTTAATTGAGTAAACACGAGAGTGGAAAGAGACGTTATTCACGGTCACAATCCAGCAGCTCGCAACCAGGGTTGGTGGCAGTCCAGCCGTGCGAGGCTTTAGCACTGCCCCTCTTCTCTGTACGCCCATCACAGTTAATCTACTCCTGGGCAATGTCCAGCACTCCGGCGATCCAACTGCAACCACCAATCAAATTTAACGGCGTCCGCGAAAACGTTTCGAAGTGACATCTGCGCGCAAAAAAAGAACAAAAAATCTGCTGCTTGATTAAACACGGAGCAATTAAGCTCAGAGTAAATATAACGTGAAACCTTCCCCACCGCGGGCATAAATTACACGGTAATTTTGAATCGTCAAAAAATATTGAATTTTCGTGTCGCATTAATCTCGCGCCCGTGGAATGGCGGGGGCGGAGTGGGGAGGGCCCATCTCGCCAGGAGGATTGTGAGCCCCGTGGTGCAGGCCATGCCTCTACCTTTTTACCATTAGCGCTCTGACATTTAAGTTGCGCTTATACGGCGCGCGCATTAATATTCATCCTAACAACGGCACAGCCCCCGTGAGCTACTTTTCTCTTCTGCTTTCTTCATCTGCCTCTCGTATGCACGGCAATTGGGACGACCGTGGACACATTGGCGCTCTCTGCTGTGATGAACGGCCGTTGCTCCAAAATGTCGCCTATTACATATTAGCACGGTTGGCTACGTACGGTGTGAAAGAAGTGCGACATACATCATACGTATATTTCTTTTTTACCGCAGAGTTATTGACGAACGTATTTCGTTTTTGTTATTTGTGCTCATGCACTACTGACAAGGCATTATTACAATTATTTTGTTGTTTTATTATAAAATGTATGGTTTGTTTGCACACACGATAATTGCCAACGCCACACTGCATACACATACACTGTATACAAACGCTACAGGTACGTAGTATGCTGTTTTACAACCCATCCCATTATTCGTCACAATACATGGTGTGCGAAATATATAAATAAACGTGCCTGGAAATATTGGCCGACGTGAAATCTCATCTCCGCGTTGTTTACTCTGGACGCGCCGGTTCTCGCGGCAAACACTCGTACGCAAGAAAGGGTTACAGCGGTGGACAGCCGTGACCCTAGGTACGCCCGATTAGAAGTACGGATTTGGATAACCGTGGGTGGACAGTCATGCCCTCCCAAAGATATAGAAATGTGTGTGTGCGCGCCCCGCGTATAATGATGGTGCCACGTGCGGAGCGAGTGAACGTTTCCCATCGCGGCTCTCGCCCAAGCCACCACGGTGCGAGCCGCATCGCAATACCGAGGAAAGAAACGGGCGCGGGCTACGATCGCGGGAAAAGCCACGTAAAATGAACACCCTGAGTGCGCTACTGCCAAGGGGTCACCTTCATTATGAAAGCCACACAACCGGCCGAATGCAGACGATGTTTTTTTTTCGCTCGCCCTAAAAGCGTGGACATGCCGTCGAGGCAATAGGACGAAATAGCCGCGGCACAATGGAGCATGTCAAAGCATCTTTTTTTTTTACACGTCTGACTACATCGGGTTTCATTACGGAGAATGTTAATACACACCGCTGGCACTGCGAGAGGGGGGGGGGGTGTCTGGCTCACGTGGACAATTTTACGGCACATTAGAGGTCTGATTAATGTTTGTCCCTGCCGAGGCGTTGATGAAAAATGCTGCTCTTAAGACGAGCGTACGGAACGTCAACTTGCTGCTGCTGCTGTTGTTACCTTCTCAAGAAAGGGATGGCTCATAAAAAATATATAAACAAGCAAATAAACTGGCCGTGCTAAACTTTTCATCTGGGTGGAATGTAGGGCAGTCGGTGTGAATTACGGGGCCGTGGGCTCACGCCTGCAGGGTGCCGTGGGATGGCAGAGCGAGCGGTGTAGGCGGAGAGTGAGAGATGCTAAGCGAAGGGGTTTTTTTTGCATGGGCATGACCAAGCAGCTACCGGGCAATAAGCGCCAGAGAGCAGTTAGCAACCTTGCAGGTATTTCCGTTCCCTTTATGAGTGGTTTGTTGGGGAGGGGCTGTAAACCTCAGTGGGAGTGGGCTTTTGTCAAGCGCTTTGGCACAATCGCATTTGCGAATTGTGCCATTTATGTGCGTACGCTCGCGTGAGTGTGAGCGTGCGTGCGTGCGTGCGCTTGTGGACGAGAGAAAAATACCCCGGCGAGTGTGGGGTTAGTAAAAGTTCGCTGTGCGAGTGCGTGCGTGCACGTGTTTGTGCGTGCGTGCACGTGTTTGTGCGTGCGTGCACGTGTTTGTGCGTGCGTGCACGTGTTTGTGCGTGCGTGCACGTGTTTGTGCGTGCGTGCACGTGTTTGTGCGTGCGTGCACGTGTTTGTGCGTGCGTGCACGTGTTTGTGCGTGCGTGCACGTGTTTGTGCGTGCGTGCACGTGTTTGTGCGTGCGTGCACGTGTTTGTGCGTGCGTGCACGTGTTTGTGCGTGCGTGCACGTGTTTGTGCGTGCGTGCACGTGTTTGTGCGTGCGTGCACGTGTTTGTGCGTGCGTGCACGTGTTTGTGCGTGCGTGCACGTGTTTGTGCGTGCGTGCACGTGTTTGTGCGTGCGTGCACGTGTTTGTGCGTGCGTGCACGTGTTTGTGCGTGCGTGCACGTGTTTGTGCGTGCGTGCACGTGTTTGTGCGTGCGTGCACGTGTTTGTGCGTGCGTGCACGTGTTTGTGCGTGCGTGCACGTGTTTGTGCGTGCGTGCACGTGTTTGTGCGTGCGTGCACGTGTTTAATGATCAAATCAAATAACCCATGTCATCCAAAATGCGCCTGATCTCGTCACAGCTCGAAAGCTAAGCAGGTACGAGCCTGGGCAGTGCTTCCATGCGTGACCACCGCACACAGCAGGTTACTAAGTAAAGGCTACGTGGCTACGTAGAGGGCAGTGCAGAAGCATTCATCATTGTACTCTGCTTTAATGCTACTCCCTGCCCTCAACCCATACCGACGAGCGTGGTGAAGTATGGTCAAATAACCCCTACGGCTCCTATCGCGTGGGCGGAGACCCTCATCCAGCAGTAGATTGACGAAAGGGGCTGTGCATGCACATGTACACTGAGACAGGAGCGATGTATCCGTGAACTGCGCCTTGATCCGTCTACATGAGTCCCATCCCGCACGACGATCTCAGCTGGGATCCTAAACCTCATCTGAGCCTGCCATGTGTCGAGCCATCCCAATAAACGGGCGCTTGGTGACACGCACGAATGTCAGCTCCGGGGAGATTTGTGCGCTGGCTTTTAACAGACGCCCATTAACGGGACTCTTCGCAAACGGTGCCAATGGCTAAATGAAGAGTCTTTGTCTTTCTCGTGATGTGCGCTGCCGACTACGCGACACACGCACACCGGGAAGAGATGAGAGACGGCCGAGTGTTGACGCCTACCGTGGTGGCGAGATGTTAACTACCTCGCCTGGTATGCAGGAGGCCGTGGATTTGATCCCGAACTCGACGCCTGCTGCTGTATATTTGTAGTTTGCGTGTCTCTCTCTCCCCGTAGAGATGTTAACTACCTCGCCTGGTATGCAGGAGGCCGTGGATTTGATCCCGAACTCGACGCCTGCTGCTGTATATTTGGAGTTTGCGTGTCTCTCTCTCCCCGTAGAGATGTTAACTACCTCGCCTGGTATGCAGGAGGCCGTGGATTTGATCCCGAACTCGACGCCTGCTGCTGTATATTTGGAGTTTGCGCGTTCTCTCTCCCCGTGGTCGCAGGGATTTTTATCCGAGTCGTCCGGTTTTTCCCTCCAAATTTAGAAACATGCGTTTCGTGTATTTGGCTGCGATAAGATTCCACATGATGACAAGCCACTTCTCATTAGGCTATCATTTGTGCCCAGGTCGCTTCTGCAAAAGAGCTATATAGAGCTCAGCGGGCCTTACCTCATAAAATAAAAAAAAATTGCTTCGTAATAGTTGCCCCGCTGCAGTTCAATCAAAGACGCAGCATGAAAATTAGGGGGGTTGGGAAGGAACTAAAAACGTGCCCATCAGGCAGCGGAGGATCATCGGCAATCGCGCCGGGCATCACGGCAAATTACCGGCGTGGCCCGGGCCACCCCCCGCCCGTTGTGGCGCCGCGTCGGGCAACCGCTGACGGTGGGAACGCGGCGGCAACTGAAGGGCGGTCGGCAGCTTCGGCGGCAGCTGTCGCGTTAAACTCGTCTCGACGCGGGCGGGCGGTCTGTCCCCGCACGCACGCAGCGACGGCGAGGTAGTGGTCGCTTTTTGGTTCTTTCGGTAAAGTCACGTAGAAGGGAAGTAATAAAATAATAAAAACAAAACACAATAAAATAATTCTCACGACGTTTCGGCCACAACGCAAGCAGCCGTCCTCAGGTGAAGAATGACGGCTGCTTGCGTTGTGGCCGAAACGTCGTGAGAATTATTTTATTGTGTTTTGTTTTTATTATTGTATTACTTCCCTTCTACGTGACTTTACCGAAAGAACCAAGAAGATGAATCCCTGCAGTCACGAAAGCTTTAAATCGAAATTTAGTGGTCGCTCTTATGCTGTACTAGCATCCCGTCGTCACGGATGTGGAGCACCGTGAAATGTGAAACATCAAAACGCCCAACTGTAATATTTTCGGGCTAATTAACGTTTTCTTTACCGATGTTCTGCAGGCAGTCATTCTGACTCTTGCTGAGACGAGCTGACAAACGTTTTAGACAGCTCGCAATTTCCACGACTCAAAGAGGTTGGCAAATAGAATAGTTCAAATATTATATCAATGTTGCGTTTTTTATTTTATTTTTCACACTCTGTGGATTTAGAAAATGTCAAAGGCTGAATAAACAGCATACTCTCATTTGTCTGGATATCAAGACACTTTGTTTTACGAAGGTGCTGCTGACAACGTGTGGCCAATTTGTGACGGCGTATAATTTCAAATGTGGGTGGAAAGCTGTGCAACCTGAGATAACCGACACGGACGTAACAGTGAAGACCACCAACCCTCCACAAAACCAATATCCTTATCCGGAATCCAGCTCGCTCTCCTTGCTTATTACAGGCACCGGTTTGCCCCTGCAGGTGAGTCTCACAAGTACAGGGGTCGCTAATCTGCGTGACACACCTAGCTAGGCCATGCATCGCAGCTACCACACAAAATTAATGAGCTCTCCACTCAAAGACAAAGATCCCCCCCACCCCCACCCCCATAGCCTTAACAGACTGTTGGGACAAGTGTTAGCGAGGAGCACCGATGAAGGCCGGCACAGCGCACGAGGGTGTGGGTGGCCAGCACCATGCCCAGCCACCTTTGATTTCCCAGCGCTAATATTTACACACCGCACCAGGTAGTCATTTTAAGGCTGAGCCGATCGAGGGGAAACCCAGGACCGGTTCAGATATTCGTCACCCGATGTTGGCTGCGAACGGGAATCTAACTCGGGTTTTCCGCGTTCGTAGCGCAGCGCGCTAACCGCTACACTACCCCCCCCCCCGCACACAACCGACGCTCACACAACCATTCGCAGCTGTGTGCAGCCACGGCTGGGAGCGCTGTCGGGATTCTGCCACTTTACATTCATCACGTGCTCGCGCTCCCATCGCAGAACACCAAGTCGGCTTCGCTAGACCTTTAATATATCGTCGAGAAATAATGAAAATCCATAATACAGTGTAAACACTGACGCAAATAATGACCCTTTTTTTATATCCCCATCTTCCTCATTCATAACGTAGGCAATGCATAGGTTGGCTTTCGACCATGCTGTGCTTTGGTAAACTGTAATTACAGAAAATGCCCTTGTCATTTTAAAGACGGACAGAAAGCTGCCTCCAATCCCGGTGGTAATTGCCAACTGGTGGAGGCAATTCAATTTGCATTTTAATTTAAAACATGAAAATAACTCCACGTGATTTGAGGGGAGGTTGCTATTCATCGCGCGCCACCACAGCGCGTGGAAACCCACGAAAGTCGGGCCCCCGTAGCGTGCGAACGTACACAAGTGTCTGCATGCGGATTTGTACTTTTATTCTTCGCCGAGAACCACCCGCTAATATTTGCACAATTGCGAGTGACTAAAATATGCGTTTTGTTGCAAAAATTCTTACTTTCCATTGTTATGCTCTGCACAAAAAAACATGAAATCGGCAAAATCTTTACAATTAGTGTTTTATGAATTAATTGTTAACAATGACTTTTGCAGTCAGGAACAGCAAGTGCTGTTAGCATTTATTTAGGCAAAACATTGCACGCATGTGAGACGTTTACGGGATTACTGTGTTCCTTAACTTTGATCCTTCCGCTCACGACTCACGCATCATCAAATTTCCTGAGTAAGAATCATTGTTTTTTAAATCCGTGTACGTTTTACGTTGTACGTTACGGGCGTACGTGCCTACTGCAGAGAGAGGCTCAATTCACGACAATGTAAAAGAGTGCGTCGCTATTAACGACTATTTAATTTCACGACCCTCATTTTATATCGCAGCCCTAATGAGCCAGGAGTACACCTAAGCGCCTGTATCTCTCCAGGGGCAACGCGGTGATGAGATGTTAACTCCCTCGCCTCGTATGCAGGAGGTCGTGGGTTCAATTCTCACCCTGACGCCTGCTGTATATTTGGAGTTTGCATGTTTTCCCCGTGGTCGCGTGGATTCTTATCCAGGTCCTCCGGTTTTTGCTTCTACATTAAGAATCATGCGTTCAGAGTGTTTGGCTCCTATGAATTTACACATGACGAGCCACTTCGTTGAGCTATCATTAGTCGCCAGGTCGCTTCTGAAAAACGGATATACAGCTCAGTGGGCCTTACCTGGTAAAATAAAAAGTGTTTAGTTTCATAGATCATTTTCATACTCGGGTATTCCTTCAACCTAGGGGAGGCACTTAACCATCTTCACCGACCAATTGCCACCAGTGTTATGTCTCCTCCTCCCTCCTTGTCCTTTCCTAACCCACAACTGAACCTCATGGCAGAGACCCCGGGGTCCCATAAGCCCCCGGCTCTCGCATAAACTGCGCTGCGACGTCATTTTATGTCTGGTGAAGGCGAACGACGCGGCAATCTATTCCTCTCGACGAGCTCTACACGATTCGCCAAAGTTTATTGTTAATGACTACAGCAATTTTGGCAACGACGGGTGGTCGGTGAAGAACGAGAGGATTGATTTCTAGTGGGCTGCCGCGGCGTTTATGTGGTAGTGGGACGGAGTCGCTAAAAAATAATTCATTAATTACGATTTTGACTTCCGTTTATTGGGGACCCCCCGGTGGTCCCGCGGGAAGGTTCAACTTGCTGGATCTGTGCGAGCTGCATGACGCATCCTGACGGGACCACCACTGGGGCTGCTCCCAGAGTCGGCCAGCGTGGTAGCAGCAGTGGCGGTCGTCCATCACATACTCCTTCAGCCATCTCAGTGCCAACGGAAACACAGCTCCTCCACGGGAGGCTGCCCTGACAAGCACATCGGCCCAGCGTGGGTTCACAAAACTCGCGTGCCAGGCATCGCAAGGCAATCCTCCACACCTTTGCTGTCTTGCGTGTGTCTGCTGTGATGAGATTGCACTCCGCCGACTACTTTCCGGGATAAGATTTAGCGCGGGATTTAGTCTGCGTGCCGCAGAGACCCCGTGATGAAATAGAAGCCAGTTATTGCCGCAATAAAAATATAAACCCCAATGCTCAATTCCTTCCGTATGTCAGAAATGGCTCCCCTGGGGTATTTCTGCAAGGATTTTAAACATCAGCAAGTCAATACGAGGCCTGGTATTTTTTATAGCCACTGTGATCGCCAGTCGAGAAAAGTTTGTACATTGTGATCATTTCAAGCAGCGGTCGTTAACCGATGAAGGTCATTTGATTTTGCATGTTTGCACTTCTAGACAAAATGATAATATGCCCACGGACAACGATTGCACATTTCCGTGATGATGACGATAATTATGATTATTATTTTTCATTTTGCATGTGGAAAAAAAACTATTTTACAAACGTTAACGTGAGGCAATGGGCCATTAGCGGTGAACATGACCTACACTGAACAGGGAAATAACTTTTTCAAATCTATAAGGGAATACCGCAGTGGATATTTGTTCAGTGTGCGTTCCCTTTGAAGCCCCGAAGTAGACTATTAAACTATAACAGAGAACAACGATGAATCTTGCCATTGGTTGCAGCTACACAAAGCTAGTTCAGCTGTAATAATGTTACACGCATTAAAAGTTACGTAGTTTAAAGGTTCGCAATTTCCCTTCAGAACACTCCCTTTGAGTGTGCTCTTGCAAATGACACCCAGCCGACTGCATGATTTGCAAGAGCCTCATATACCCTAACACATTTCTATTTCACATCAGGAAAAAAAAAACGTACATTGTACCGTCTGTCAAAAGGCAGGATCATTTCAGAATGTATGATTTGGGCTTAGGGAATGTTGCAGGGGCAAGATGTCTGTGCAGAGTTAGGACGACAATGATGACGGACAACGTGATGCGGGCACTGCGGAGCTCCGGCTCAATGTCCCAAACTTGTGCAGGGGAGAGAGGAACGGCGGCGGATTGCGTCCTGCGTTGTGAGAATGATCGGAGCAACTCCACCTGCTCCTGTCCCCGTGTGACGGTATTATCGAGGTAGGAGACGCTGCCTATCGGCGCATCAACCGCGTACAGACGTCGGAGCATCCCACGTGAAAAAGGCAGCGACCACCGTGATTGCAACGTCAACAATCGACGGGAGACGGGACGCGAGAGACCCGACGCAGTCAATGTTCGCGCTCCCTTTTTTGTCCCCTGACCTCGCCAAACTTCAATATTAATCGGGAGCCGCGAAAGCACTTTGCTCGCCGTGCCAGATCGTTGCGAGTAGAGGCGGTGTTCATTTAAGTCGGCTTTTTTTTTGCCCGTCGTATTGGTTGACAACAACGTGTAGTCTTCGGCTGTGGATTTCACGTTGTCATTCTCCTCGATCTGGTCGACTAAAGCCATCATTCATTTGGTCCACACTCGGTTATTAAATGTTGGATTTAGGGGTGTGCATTTCCCACCCCCAACCCCGCCATATTATCAGGGCAGCTAATCGCTGAACTCAGTAAATCTTTGCATGTTCATTTATAGCAAAACACAATTTTGGTCCTTCTCGGCGCACTGCCGCCTATAACATCTTCGTCTAGTCACCACCACGCCGGTGCGTAGTCGCAGTCATCATCAGGTTGGATGACTTTAGTTCGCCCGGAAGCCGTCGTCGACTTAAAAAAAATGTAAACTCTCAGCTGGGTATTTCCCCTCCCCCCCCGCCACGCTAACTTTGGCAACAAAATAACACCACCGGCGTGCGGCACCCACCCGATGCGCAGCTTTAGCATGCCGCGGAAGAGCTGCGGCGAGTTGGAGATGAGCCAGCCAATGTGGATGACCAGCTCCTGCTGCAGCACAGCCTCGCGCGGGTCCAGGTGGCGGCAGGCGTCGTAGAGCAGCCGCTTGATCACCGACGGCGACAGCGGGTTGGAGATGATCACCTCCTCGTGGCCGAACGTGCCCAAGGTCACCTGGGCGAGTCGGTGGGAGCGAGCGGGCGGGCAAGCGGGGGGGGCGGGCACGCGGGATCGAGCGTAGGAGGGTAACAATCACGGTGCCCAGAGTGAGATGTGCCGCAGCGAACATTTTTTTACGTTCAAGATTAACTTAATTGCCGTTTTTTATTTTTCCGCGGTGGAAATCGCCTCACCAACTGATGGTTCTGGGATTGGAGCACTGAGCTGGCACTGCTGAGACGCTAAGTTAATATCTGGGTTTTCAGTCGCCCATGTTTAAACCGGGTTCTATAGTGCAGTGGGGTCAATAGTCTCAGACTGTTCTACCAATGAATGTGCAAACAAACCCGTGACATTAATTTATGTTTTTCACAAATTTGGTGAATTTCAGCCGGAAAGCGTAAATAATTGGTTTAATAGACATGCAATGAACAGAGTTTCCAAGGCACTAAAAAGTGTGCCCTTCGTGTGGATAAGAGGTCAATCGACACGACTTCAGAAGAAGGTTCCGTGACTTCATGATAAGGGATGTTCTCTGACACAAGGTGATGCACTGCTATCTGCAAAACGCTGAATGGAAATGTCTTCACCTCACGGTGTGATGCCAACAACACAAGCGGAATAAAACTGTCGGAGAAAAGGCCAGCCTTATTTGTGAATGTCGGTAGGGTTACATACAACTGCACCCACTGTATAAGAAGCATGTGTAAAACGTGTTACTCTAACTGATTTGTCAGAGAAGCGGCTCCAAATTTCGAATAAAATATCGTCCTCCGATTCTGCAGATCCGTGAGTTATATTCACAAATTCTGTTCAGAATACCCCTGCTCCAGAGTTCGTCAGGCATAAAGAAAGTTTCCGAAGTGTATTTTTCTGCGCATGGGACTGCTGTTTCGTGTACTTGTTTCCTGCGAGTGCTCTATTGCTCAGCTCACAAAAGATGACCTCGCCAATTGGGAGCGATTACTCTGGAAGGTTCCATCCTGAACGACATCATCATTCTAGCTTTGCGGCGCCGTGAAGGACGACGACCAACATGCGACGTTCACACGAACGTAAAAGCCTCACTTCCATCTCGCTGTGAATGCGACGCAGAATATCCATGCGTGACCGCAAGTGGCGTCACATGTCCGAATAAAAACTTTACCAATCTCTCGAGCGTTGCATTCAAGAAAGTTAACACGGCAAGGTTTAGTTGAATTCTAGATTGTCATTCCAAGCTACATTTTGACTATCGATAGAATTTTCTTTTTGGGGCAAATAGTAAACGGTGCAATTCTGCCTGGCAGCGGTGAGTAGGACTGTGATTTATTTTTGCAAATTCCAACCTTAAGCAGATTTTTATTTACATCCCATTGTCAATGCACTGCTGGATTAAAGGCACCCCCATGCTGTGCCGGTCATGGGGTTTAATTGATTGCACACTGCTCTGTGTGGCCTGTTGAAGAGGGGGCGGCGGGGGGTGGATCCAGGAATGGTTCCGATATCACTCGCCAACTGATGTTCTCTGTGGCCTGGAATTGAACTGAGATCTCACCCGGGTTCATAACCCAGCGCACTGACCAATGTGCTACTGCTCCACCCCCAGCTATTCACTAATCGATTATAATCATACCGTGCACACGGATAACGTAACAACCAATTCAGCTATGTTGAGCTTTGGTTGCTCGTAGATGAATCCAAAGTTGAACTTGGCACTCTTTTCAAGTAGTGTGATACCTCGTGCCAAAACTCGTGCTATAAACGAGCGAGTAGTTCTGCCCAGTGACCTCCTGGCAGAGAATACCTTTTCCACTCCACATGGCCTCAGTGCAGTAAAGAGGGTTTGTGCCGCACGTCGACATCAAAACACGTAGGCAGGCATGTGTAAAATCATATACGCGTGTAAAAATTTCAAGACACAATTCTACCGCGACTGTCATTTGTCGGTTTACAAAGATGAAATCATGAAGGTGCTGCCATCCACGCGTGGTGCAAATCAGGGGGCGACTCAAACAGCAGCACAATTTCGTCGTTGCTGCGGTCACCACCAGGGGTGTGACTCAATTCCACAGACGCCACCACCGCGGGGCTCCGTCAGCTACGGCCGTTGGGGGCCCACACCTGCCCGAGGTGAGAGACCTTCCCACTGGCAGTTTGGAAATTAATGTTCACACCCGTGTGCCTCATTTACTGGCAAACGTTAACACAATTAAGTGCAAAGATTTGAAGGGGGAAAAAATCATGAATCATCTCGGTAAATTGCATCTGGCTTCTGTGGAAGATGACAGCCACCAATGGACAAATTTAGTTAAAATCGGGTGATCGGTGGTTTACTCTTTAACAATTCAACAAAAACGTGTTCTCTCCACACAAGCACTATGAATTCAGATGTTGAACAGCCCACAGCACAGCCTTTCATCTCAGCAAGAGCATTAGTACCAGCCAGCAAGCTTCATTAGTTTCAAATATGTCGTGGAAATTTGCGTTTCAATTTTACGGCACTAAACGACGCAACTGAGCATTGCGGTTATGGATGCGCGTGGAATTCCGTGCACCCAGACGGATTGCTTAGCTTTGTCGATGGATGATACTGAAGCTTTTCCCCAATTACGCACCACGAAAATGTGGGTTTTGGTGAAGATCTCTGCGTAGTAAGGCACTGCGCAACGAGAATTGTGCACTTCTTAACCAACTGATCTGGTGGTAATGCAGTTTAACTAGACTTCATCACAATTGATCAATACAGTATGGTCATTCAAAGAAGCATAATGTGTCTCGTCTTGTATATTTCCACGATGGAAATTTTGTGAAAAAATAGAAGTAATTTTGTCAGTAACGTTACAATGAAGGCAAGGTTGTAGCCCAATCACATGATGTGAAATAGGTTTAACTTTTGATTCCCTCGCAAGGTAATTCACCACGGTATACCACAACACCGCAGTAATTTTACAATGGTATATTGGACCAGAGGTAGAATGTTGCATCATTTTTAACACCAAGTCTCCAGATACCAAAGTCGATCCAATTTCCAGATCAGACAAAAAAATGAGTAATGTCACAGTTAAGAGATTTGCAGCACTGAGGAAAACATGGTTAGCATTTTCAAAGGTTATAAAACGGACCAAAATCACTTCTTATAAAAACTGTAATCTTAAGCTGTGATTAAATTGGGTACTGGTAAACCCAGATGCAGGTGGCATTATTCTGTCTAAAATTACCCAGAGATTTGCTTTGAGGGTGTCAAATGTGGTTTGGCTCTGATTAGGCAAGGATGCATAAATTGAATCAGTGTGGAAGTAAATGATGCTATTTTGCACACAAAGCTGCTTAGTTTGTGAGATAAAAGCAGGGAAAGACTTCTGCCAATCTGTCAAAAAACAGTTTTTTTTTGTCTTGAGGAAGAAAAAAAAATGCGTTTGTCATTACGTGCAAAATGCCGTGATTGCCATTGCAATAGTATGGCAAAAATAGTTTCCGCTGCGTATAAAAAGACATGGCTCGCAATTTAAGCTTTCAAAATCCACGTTGGGTTCGTAGAAAGTGGGTAAAAAAAAAGCAAACACTAAAAAACTACCGAAATTAGCTTTTCAATATCCTGCTGGTAATCATGAGTACAGTATGTGCATGTAGCATGGGGTGCACGTGCCATTCGGTTTTCTTTAAAATTGGGAAGAGGGGATACTGCAGACATTGAATTGGTGTGAACCTATGGGCTATTATTGACGTGCGAAAATCAATTTTAACTCTACGAAGGCAAAATTAGCCGGGGAAGATTTCTCTAGGCTGTTTGAATAACGTGCACCCGAAGGATTTAATATGAATTGAAATGCATCCCGTAATTAAATTACAAAAAAATTGCCCATCACGATATTCACGACGCGCGTGCAGTTCATCACATGGCAGCACTTGATATATACCGGATTAAAGTGGAGTATAAATATACCTGATCGGTCACCAACATACCATTGTAAACGTGATTAAAATATCGTATATCCAAAGTCATTATCTTTTAATCAAATGTGATTTTTTTTGTTTTTTTAGGTGTCACTGTTAAAAAAAGAACAGATTGGCCAAACTCACCTGTTTGCTATGCACTAGGACGTTAGTAATGGACGGGGCAAGGCTGTCCACAACCTTATCTAACAGGCTTGCGGTGAGCCGCACAACAGACCTGGTGACATGGACGAGAAACGTGGGGAGGGAGCGTACATGCAGCAATGCACACTGGGAAAAACCAAAGCATGCGCGAGCGGCGAGGCGCACGGTGCCGGCCGCCAGCCGCCCAACAATGGCCAGCGGAGAGACACCGATCGTCCTAAAACCGCATTCCACCTCTCGCTTTTCTCGGGAAATTTGTGACGCTGCCAACAAGGGAGCCCGTCGCATTCGAGGTGGAGCACCGACTTTCTACCTCGCCTGTGCTTTCCGCGAGTCAACGTAAAGTAGCCGGGTTAGACCGACGGTCTGGCGCTAACCGATTACCAAGCACAAGTCGCTCGCTCACCGGCGGTCGGACGCCTCCCCGTCACCCCATAGCTACCACCGTGAACCCTCACTCGTCGATTCGTCCACACACGTCGAGGACTCGGGTCTAGCAGGCTGCCTGCTTCGTCTCGTCCGCACTGCGTTCCACCAACACACCACAGGTCACATCACTTCCCTTCCTGCTACTCTCCTCGCGCTGCTCTACTTCGGAATTCCCTTCAATCGTTCGCTTTCTCAAATTTCTTATAACATTAACTCGTATAAAAATTATACCGTGCAATAGTGCTGTTTGTTGCTGGTCACTTGGTATTTTAGGCCTTTGATCAGCATCCATGATTTAAAAACAAGATAGAGCGCCATGCCAAAAAGCTACGCTAATGTTTGTTTACGCTGCCATTCGTTTTTTTTACATTTTAAATTCACA
Organism: Lampetra fluviatilis; assembly: GCF_964198595.1. NCBI lineage: Eukaryota > Metazoa > Chordata > Hyperoartia > Petromyzontiformes > Petromyzontidae > Lampetra > Lampetra fluviatilis. The sequence continues at coordinate 4,504,800 of NC_136300.1, forward strand.
AAGGACAACTCTTCAACTGGGAAGCTCTACGTATTACAAGCGGGCATGGATTGAGAGACTTGATTCTGAGATAAAGGGATTCTTTTCGAAATGACTTCAGAGCTAGGGTTTGGTATTTTTGGAGCTTTACCGAAATGACCGGATAGCAAACACGGCAAGGGTCGTTTCAAACAACCATCGTTAAAATGTGAACGTCAAAACTTTCCTGGCGTCGCTGAACTTTCACTCTCAAACACGAGCCAAAGTTCTCTGCCAAGAACTAGCACAGACAGCGCCTTGCCCTTCAGCCTCAACACGTCAATCTGCCTACCCATTTTTGTAAGTGTCGAATATATTTAGTTTCCTCATTTTACATTTCCCTCACTTATCGGAGGAACCCAATAATTGAGTTTGCTGCCCTTACAAACCAATAAACTCCACGGTGTTGCATGCATGTATGTTGAACTTCTTTCGCATCGTACGTAAGCCAATCGCAAGGTGCGGAAACAACAGAATTTTGATCGCCGATTGAAATTCCTGAACGGGATGGAGTGGCGGTCAAAGAACGATGGGTGCTCTCCTTGCTGCATTGTTGCTCAACACTGGAGGTAGTCGGTACACAAGCGGCATTGGTGGTGGCGGTGGGGGCGGGGGGGGGAGGGGGTCGGGAAGGGGGTCACAGCATGGGAGCACACGGCACGGCAAAGCGGGTCGACCCCCACAACTGCCCCTGCAGGTGGTCACAGAGACACGGCACGATGTGTGAGTCCACAGGTCTCCGCCTGAAAGTTCGGGCAACAAAATATACACAACAGGGAGGAGCTTGCTTTGCTGGGTACTGCAAACGAGAGGAGGAAGAAGAGGAAGAAAAAAACATTCCTACGTACTATTGGTGGGGTTAGGAGCATTTTGTACATTTGCAAAGTGGCCGTGTGAACACCAAAAGTGAGACTTTATTTGTTGAGAATATTAACGTACATTGATGTAAGACCAGTGAATGACAAATCACATGATTGGGGTCACTGGGAAATGGGGGAGGCCTTCACATGTTTTTGCAACTCTCCCAAAGGCACTCATCTTACCACAATCCCCTCTAAGCAAAAATGACATTAAGCAAAGTCAGGGCCCTGCCTTGTTCGTGTACAGGTCCGTGAGCGTTCCTCTACCTGCTCGGAGCTGGAGGAACACGGGATGACGTCTTAGCCCTGCGCGAACAAAGCAGGCAAGCGTGACTCGAACGCGGATCCCCAGAAAAAAGTCTCCCTTTCAAGCCTGCAGGGCCACTTTGCGATCGGTCAGCTCAAGAGTGTGGAGTTGGGTTACGCGGTAGGAACGGTACACGGGACGGGGTCCGGGGAAGACGCGGGTTCAGGCCCGGGGACGAGGAGACGGCGGCACACGTAGCCGGCCGTGCGGCTGTCCCAGTACCTGTTTGCCCTCCACCAGGATAGTCGTGAGTGCCGGGGCAATGGCTCCAGCATACCGCTGAGTCAGGTAGGCTGTCTGTCGGAGCACACACCTGGCAACAACCACAGCACGCCCATGCGGTTCACTGCAGTCTCGGACGCTGCCCGGTGGTGTCGCTCGGAAGGCGGGCACAGCGCAAAGGGGGTTTTTGCATTTTCATTTCGTTGTACTCTATGCCGGCACATCCTTGACAAATAAGATACCGGACTTGTTATATAACATCGGGTTTCATACTTATGTTGTTACTTATTAATTGCACCATGTTTAGATGTGTTTATTATTTGGGAAACAAACCAAAGGTTTTAAAATAATTTACCAAATAAATTTTGGTAACTGCAAAGCGAGAAATGCCGAGCGGTTGATAAGTTCCCCCACAATGCAACGGAAGTAAACACCGCTGCAGCAAATATTCGTAACAAAAAGATTCCACCTCCCTTCCCGCCCACGCCCCGCTTTGCTCCGCAGGACACGGCGAAGCGAGGCGCGCAGTATCAAACGCACCCCAAGGGCCGTACAGCTCCCGTCTGTTAGGTGGACGCATGAGAGAGGTGCCAGTGTGGGCTCAATTTGACACCTCGGGCAGCAGTGAACAATGCAGTCACCAAACGCCTTCGTCCACAATGGAGACGTTCAAGCAGGCACATTTGGGCGACACGCTTATCTCTAGACGAAAGACTCGCCGCCGATTTTTGCAAGGTAATAAAATAAAAATCTTGACTTAAAGCTTTCGTGATTGCAGGAATTCATATTCTTTGGGTGTTACGGTAAAGTCACGTAGATATGTTCAAAATTAATAAAAAATAAACAAAAAACCACAACGTTTCGATCGTAACACAAGCGACCGTCTTCAGGTGACAAAACGACTGTCTTCAGGTGACACTTGGGCTACGCCCATCTTAAACCTTTAAAAGCAGCTTGCCTTTAGGAGTTTCCCCCACCCCCCCCCCCCTTTTTTTACAACTGAAGACGCTCGCTTGTGTTGCCATCGAAACGTCGTGGTTTTGTTTATTTTAATTAATTGTGAACCTATCTACGTGACTTTACCGAATGACCCAAAGAATATAATGAACTCTACTCTTGCCGAGTGGATGATACCAAGGCAATAATGTATTTCCACACACCTCCAATTAGCACAGTCGGCTAAGTACGGTGCAAAGAAAGTTCAACACATGCGCATACAATAGCAGCAACTCGTCCCACTCTCACTTATTGAATAGGTCACAACTGCCATTGCCGAACCGCCATGCGGGAGTTTGCGTTACGACCCGTTCGCGCGTTACCCCAGCCCGAGCAACGCGTCACCCAAGGCGCCGCTCCTTTTGGGCAAGTCTCGAGCACGTCGCGCCGAGCCGAGCCTGTTCATCCTGGTTAAAGGTGCGTTGGGGCAAGTGGAGGCGGCGTACCGAAGAGCGATGTGAAATGAATTGGAAACCCACAATACACAGCGGTACGCCGCGGCCACGCGGCGTTACGCGCGATCCACCCTGGGGGTACGTGTTTCCGCGCTGCTTAAGCGCGACGTCGATTGTGGCTTTACGAGCTGTAATATTTCCCCCGAACCTCCGATTAGCACGGTTGGCTACGTATATGGTGCGAAAGAAGTTCGACGTACCGTACATACGTAAAACATACAACCCACCTGTCGGACACAGTCCACATCGATCGAACGTGGCTATTATGCTCCCAATCCTCCGACATTACAATAATTAATCGCCAGCGAAACCATCTGTGAAAAATAACACATTGGCTCGTGCGATTGGACAGATGTTTTCAGTGGGCTGAGTTGATTACTCGAGTTATGCTGTGCGATGGCATTTGCTTACACTTTGTGGATTTGCACGCCTGCCAACTTAAAACAGTTGGTTCAAGCAGCCCATGGGTGAAATATATTTGATAGCCCTCATTTGGTTGTTATTTGTTTTCCTTTGCTGTAGGCTTTTAAATAGAGCTACTAATAGGTAAGACATGGCATTCTATCACTCATGCATCTTCTTTGTCAATTCACTTAATATTTGCATTGGTAAACTTTCATTACTGTCTATTTAATCAAGTCAATATGTTGACGGAGAGAAGCGCCACATCCCAAACTGCCATTCTTGTTGATGCGAAAGCCACGTTGAGTTTGGGAGGATCTCAAATTTAAAAAAATGTCGGTTTGCGGTTTGATTTTTCCGCATGAGCTCAGGATGCCTTGCGAAGAACCCAGTTGGGGGTCGTTCAACTCGTGAAACAACGGCAACAACGGCACCAACGCAACGTCACTTCTCCACCTTCGTGTTACCGACGCCAAACGACTTGACGCCTTGCGCCCATTTGCCGGGCGCATTTTAAAAAAATTGAAATCCCAGGAATTTCTGTTGAAATTGAAAATGTTTACGCAATGCCCTCCCTACACCCCCACCCCCCGCAGCCGTTTAAATTAATTTCAATCTTTTCCGCTAAGTTGAAAGGAGATGAATAAAACGGGAACATTTCTCACTTGAGGCGAACACCACCGCCGCAATAAAACCTCACCATTCTATTACGCAAACAGATTGTAAACGTCCCTCAAAAGGGGGAGAGGGGGGGGGGGCACCTATAAGAATGCCACTAACCAGAGCTTGCGACTCCCGGCTGCGCGGTAGATTCTTTCCAAGTGATCCATCACCGTGCCTGCAATCGGAGACAGAGACGGGGAAACGGCGGCGCGAGCGACACCGTTACACGGCCTTCGTGGCGGCGAGACCGGGGCGGCCCCGGAGTTGGTCCGTTCCGAGCGCTATGCCTCAAAAGAGCCACGTAAATCAAACTCCGCGAGCCGTCGGGCTCCACGACACACCGGCACTTTTTTTTTTTTCAATTAGCGCAGAGCGGGCTGGCACGGCTGATAAACGAGGCATTCACGTGTGCCAGCGTGCCTCGGTATTATGGGCGTAATGAAACGTGAACATTTCGCTGCAAGCTATGGGGAGGAAAACTTAAAAGAAAAAAGGGAGAGAGATGCATTGTGCAGAAAGATAAACGTGAGCCACGCCAACGTGCAAGCGCTCCAATTTACGGGCGTGTGTGCGTAGCTGCCGTGGCGTGTTCTTTAGTTCATTCGTTTACGCAAGTGGAACAACAGCTGAAACATGAATTCTAGATTTGAAGCTTTCGTGACTGCAATGATTCATATTCTCAGGTTTTTTCGGTAAAGTCACGTAGGTAAAACATTAAAAGTAATGAAAGTAAAATAAAACAAAACAAAAATAAAAATAAAATTCACGACGTTTCGGAGGCAACACAAGTCTCCGTCATCAGGTGGGACCGTCACAGCCAGATTAGCTGCATCAAGTGAAGCAATGATTCAAAATGTAATCCCTTATAAGCAAGTTGAAGGGGGGGAGGAGAGGGGGGGGGAGTTCATCAGAATGTGGTAGCCAATGAATGGAACGTATCGGGAGGGAGGGGGGTGGGAGGGGGAGGGAGCCAACAAAACATTTGGCGACGGCTTGGACGCGGCTGCTGCGCACGCCAACACAATGGGCAGAAAGGGGGGAGGGGAGGTCTGATACACATGATAGAACAAAGGAACGAAAATGCCCATGTTTATACCAATGCAGGCTGAAAAATGAAGAGAGTACTGTTAAAAAATAACTGGGGATGTTAACACTCGGTGAAGTAAATTAAAATAGTGCCTGTCAGATAAGATGGTCCAAAAAGTGTAATTAAGTCTTTTTTGCGTGGTTAATAACATCTTTCCAGTGATTACTGAGTTTGTACCCATCATCACGGTTGAAATTATGTCTGTGTTTGTATATTTGTATGGCTTCGTGTACAAACCTTTGATGGTAGCCAGGAGGCTTGCAGAGAACCTTGGTCTCGGAAAAGACAATATCATGAGAGCCCGCCGAGTTGTAGCAATGATCGGCAACGGCCGAAGAATCAGTTCTGCCGTGTTTCAGATCTGACTTGTGCTCGCGGACACGATCAGCAACATGACGTTTTGTTTCTCCAATGTAGCAATCACCACAAATGCAACTCAATTTGTAGACTCCAGGATACTGTAAGTCAGGAACGACATCCTTCACAGATGGAATCAGATCACGGATTTTATGCACTGTGCTGAATCGGACTTGGATCTTATGTTTGTTTAGAATTTTGGAGATCTTTTTGGTCACGCCTGCTATGTATGGTAACGTGATAGTTTTGGTCGGAGTTTCATGTGGTTGTTTCTGTGTGGTGGGAGAGACAGCTTGGCGGATAGTACGGTCAGAGTATCCGTTCATCCTGAGGGCCCGATGTACATGTCTTAATTCATCAGTCAGGTGGTGTTGGTCAGAAATGCCATGGGCTCTGTGGTATAGCGTTTTGATGAGAGAATTCTTTTGAGATGGGTGGTGGTGGGAATCCGGTTTCAGGTAGGAATCTGTGTGGGTGGCTTTCCTGTAGACAGAATGTCCCAAGGATCCGTCAGGCCTCCTCTTAAACAGAATATCCAAGAATGGTAGTTTACCGTCTTTCTCCACTTCCATGGTGAATCTGATAGATGGGTGTCTAGAATTGATGTGGTCCAAGAAGTGGTTCAATGCTGGGAGGCCATGTGGCCAGATGACGAAAGTGTCATCCACATATCTCTTCCACAGGGAAGGACGCAGGGTGGATGTCTGGATGGCGTCTGATTCAAACTTTTCCATGAAAATGTTGGCTATAACTGGTGACAAGGGGGAGCCCATAGGGGTACCCTCATTCTGTTTGTAAAAGGTGCCATTCCAGGTAAAATAGGTGTTGGTGAGGCAATGCCTAACCAGCGCAGGTACATCAGAATTCAATCCCTGTTGGACTAAGTCCTCAATTATTGTTAGGGTGTCCGGTACTGGGACTTTGGTAAACAAAGATACTACATCAAAGCTGACGAGAATGTCATCCGGAGATAGTACCATGTCCTTAACCATAGAGACTAATTGGGTTGAGTTGAGTACTGCCGAAGAGGTCTTGCCTGTGAAGGGGAGCAGAGTATCTGATAGAAAACGGGCTAGTTTGTACGTCGGAGAGTTTATCGTCGACATTACTTTTAATGTTTTACCTACGTGACTTTACCGAAAAAACCTGAGAATAAGCTGAAACATGCAAAGAGACATGGACAGAGGCAGACTGGAACTTTGCCTTCCAAACAGAGAGAGAGAGAGGAAAATATGGATCGGAGAACACATAAAATTAGAGACATCATGTTCACGGTTTAAGAAAATAAAACGGGCTTGGGTAGGACGCATCGCTCGAAGTGACGACGGACAAGACTGGAGACAGAATGACAGCCAAAGGAGAGAAACACTCCGCCTGATAGGTAGACAACGGCAGACCTGGAGCGATGGGATCAGCTGATGTGCTGACGCAATGAGGATTGCGGCATCGCGAGACCACATGAGGGATGAATGGAATTGACATGGGGAGGGCCCGTATCCAGAAGTGGTTCGATCAAGTCTCATGATGACGTTGATGATGGCACGTGTGAATCGAAACAAAGAGCAGCACAGTTGGCTGAAAATGACAGCGTGCTTGTAATGTCGGAGAGAATTGCATAGAATATTGCAAGCGAACCAACCCAAATATCTCTGCTAGAAGAACACTAACCGTACAATCCGTGGTAGATTTGTTTTTTTAGGCTACTTTCATTAGTTTTTGCTGCCAATGGATAGAAACATCCGCACATTTCTCTGAGAATGTGTACACAGGGTTAATGAGATTTGTATGCGCACGGCAAGAGCAGCTCCAATCTTTTGAGAACAAGGCACCGAGACATGTTGTACCGACCTAATACTCGGCGCCCACTTCAAAGCGCCGTCCTTTTAGCACTGCTCATACAATGTTGACAAATGAAAATAGCAGAGCGCGCATGTTGCACACACAGTCCGCTCTCGCCGTGCCATTCTCCAAACGTTCCCATCAGCCTGTCGTATTTATGCACGATTAGAAGCAATAATTACACAAGGTCCGTGCGAAACCACAGGGCGTCGTACGAATTAAGCAAAGGGCATGCAAATGTTTGATGCAGAAATATTATACAAGCACCCGTTTACGGAAGCCACTCATCACCAACCACACTGCATGCTGCTCCAAGTCGGCACGAGCTATAAGATGAATTCAACTCAACGTGATTGGCTGCTGCGAGCTATCCCCCCACCCCCAACTCCTTTCATTTCACCTGCACAAGATACATCTGTTTACACACCATCCAAATTCATTATCATCAGCCATGATCAATCCACTGCTGGATGAAGGCTCCCACCCCACCACTCACCCTCACCTCCCCGCTCCCCCTAAGCCATTTCCATCTCTCGCGATCTCGCGCTGCATCAATCCAGCTTTCACCTGCACACTTTGTCGATTTCATCATTCCATCTTCATCGCTCGGTGGACGCCCTCTCGGATGCGTTCCATTCCTTTTGCCGCCCCCCCTCTCCCTCCGCTTCTTGCGACTTGCCCTGCCCAAACCCACTCGCCCAAACTGAGAACGACGTTGTGACCCCACGCATGTTCTCCGGTCGGAAGCGCTCTTCCATCTCTCGATGCAATTCCGAGCAAGCGTCACTTTTCAATCGAGCGTTCAACCTCCATCGCCGTCGTCGTCGTCGTCAACGACCGCGTTTCCGAGGCCCGCCGTTATAGAAGGCGGCACGCGCCAATGACGACAAACTTACACCTCTCGGCCACACTCGCACGTCGTTCATTTTAACGGTGAAAAATTGCTCAGCGGGCGGAATAATGAGCTGGCCGGGGACGCCTGCCGCGGGGCGTGGCGACCGACGGAGATAAGATGGGGGGGAGGGGGGGGGACGACCCCGGGCTTGGCAGCGAAAACCTCGCGCGGCGGCGGCGGCGGCGGCGATCGCTCACCTTCCCCGGTGATGAAAGCGGCCCCCTCCCGCTTCAGAAGAATTCCAAGCAGCATGGCCTGGCTGGCCAGACAGCTGACGTCCTGTGGGGAGACGGGGGGGGGGGGGGAGAAGGAACAAATAAAAGACCACTTCACTCGCTCGCCGTACATTTTTTTGTTACTTGACAGTCTCGTGCACGTACGGCCCTGTGAATCCACTGCTGGATGACGGCCTCCTCACGCCGAACGACTTCGTGGCGGTTTATTGGCAATCCTCAACCACGCGCGTAGGTGTTGGTTGGTGACGGTGGGCGGCGTAGACGTTGGAGCGTAGTACGGTATAACATTTGATCCCCGAAGCAGCCTACAGCAACCAGGTTTGAGCCGGCGCCAGCCACCCAGGAAACCTGACGAGATTTCAGGGGGGTGTGATCCGGTGTGCGATTTAATCGCAGGCTAAATTGTTACAGCGATGATATATTCCCTCCCCCCCCAACCCCCCCCCCCAGGTCTTCCTTGCAATAGAGGCAGGCTGGTTAAATGGGGTCTTCGCCTGACTGCGCAGAACCTAATGTACGCGCACGCATTCTAGGGCGTAACTCACTTTGCATGTGGAAATGCAAAGTTTCAGTTTCCCTGGATTACACCCTCCTCTCAATGTGTTGTTTGGTGTCAAAGTCACGGGCTGAAAATGTAATTGTAATCTGTTAACATTTCACAGGTTCCTCTCTGCATGCTCTATGTGCAGTGACTGTAATGTATGTGGAACCCCACTGAGAACCACGTAAATATTGAGCGATTGTCTGTAAAGTTGCAGCGCTTCAGTTTAACGGGGAAATTAAAACCGGCAAGCGCGACGTTGAACATAACGTGGGAGTGTTGAGCGTCTCCCTAACGCACCCAGACACGTGCTCATAAATAGGCCCGTAACTATTAGGTTTTTTCGGTAAAGTCACGTAGGTAAAAAATAATAGAAATAAAATTATAATGAATTCAAATAAATCAATTAAATCACGACGTTTCGGAGGCAACACAAGCCTCCGTCTTCAGGTGGGACCGTCACAGCTAAATTTAGCAGCCCCAACAATTTGGCAGCCCCAACATTCTGGAACGATATCCCTCTGCACATTCGCAGCATCACCTCAATCGCCTCCTTCAAGAGAGACTTAAAAACTCACCTCTACAATCATGCTTTTGAGCGACTCTGAGCTTGGCTCCGCACCTCTGAGTTGCGGCCACTACGTCTGCAAATTTGCGCGCGTTACAAATTGAACTATTATTATGAAATTTGGCTGTGATGGTCCCACCTGAAGACGGAAACTTGTGTTGCCTCCGAAACGTCGTGATTTAATTGATTTATTTTCATTTATTATTATTTTCTTTCCATTATTTTTTACCTACGTGACTTTACCGAAAAAACCTAAGAGTATGAATCCTTGCAGTCACGAAAGCTTCAAATCTAGAATTAGACCCTTAACGTTACGATACGAAGCTTATACTCTGCAAGATAGATTTGTGAATTTCATGGGTCTAACAAGCTCATAATAGTTTGTATGAATCCAGTGCCACTTTCTTTGCTGGTTTTTAGCTTCGGAACAAAAAAATAAACATTGCTTTTTATCTCCCATCTACTTAGCATAAAAAACATATTCAAGTTTAATGTTGATGTATACTTTCTTCAAACTTTCCGATAGAACTAAGTCGAAGCTCGCTTATAAACACATTTGTTTTATGAAGCCACGCAAATTGAGGCTTGTTTTTCAGAACGCGTTTCTTTTCATGGAGATTTCCTTTGTTATTTTCTTTTCATTTGTGAGCATTACTTATCCACACAGGGTACATATTCAGTTGCTTTCTAATTTAGTTATTTTCAGTCTTTCCTGGGAGGAAGGGGGTGGAGGAGGAGTCATCTGTTTACAAGCTGATACTACGGATGTGCTTAAGTCATTAAGCCGAGTAAAATCGGACGTAGCGTATTCCTGCTCAACGATAAACCGATGTTCAGTGGGACAGCTGGTTGGCTCAGTGGGTTGAGCCGCCAACATAAGAGTGCCTGCGCTGACAACCCAAAGCTCCCGGCAATCAAATCTCCGCAGCTGTGGGCACCGCAGACGCCCGCTTCTGTTGTACGCCAGTACCACTCGCGCGTGACTGCACTTGTTTGTGCCTGCATATATGTATTGTGTGTAGCATGAATTCTAGATTTGAAGCTTTCGTGACTGCAAGGAATCATATTCTTAGGTTTTTTCGTGACTTTACCGAAAAAACCTAAGAATATAATAGAATGTGTGTAGCATTGGCTGTGAGTGTAACGCACCATGGATCCCATGGACCCTGGCTCTATTACTGCCGGTAAACAACACTGATGGCAAAGGAAATGTAAATCTGGCCTGTGTCTCTTCCAGTCTGACTCAGATTAAAGTATGCAACCTGCACTGTTTGCAAAAGCACTGCCTTTGGGGAAACAAATGCAGTGGTATAGCACCGGCTGTACCACTACCCCCTTTGTATGCCAATTGTTTTATTGAATGAGTGCTCGGTTACAACGTTGAGCCTCAGCAGGGATTACTTACATTGTCGAAAAGCGAACAGAGGCGAGCCTCAGATGGTTTGGGCTTGTGTTGAGAAGAGGCAGAGAGACCCACAAACTCACACCGAGTCCCATAGACTCACACCGAGACCCATAGACTCACACACAGACCCATAGACTCGCAGGGCTATGAAGATGGCACCTGTACACGACAGTAGTGGAGACCCAGGGTGAGATGGGAAGATAACGGTGGAATGAGAGAGATGGTATTTATGTTGAACTTCTTTCGCACCGTACGTAGCCAACCGTGCTAACTGTAGGTGCGGGGGAAGGACAACGAACTAAACTCAACACGAGATGTGACAACAGTGGAGCTGACCAGGAAAGAGGCGCAGAACAGAAGCAAGCGGAGAAAGAAAATCCCAGCAGCTGACCCCATGCACTATGGGAATGTCGCCTAGAAGAACGTAGCAACGCCTGTCCAGTCTGCATGGCGGAATAGGGCGTAGATCATGCAAAATTAAATTCCAGCCAACTTCTTTCACAACCCTTTCCTCGTGACAATGAAGCTCAGGACAAAGAAGCCTCCACAAGACCCCAAGCATCCGGGTTACCACCGTTGTCCAACGCAGGCCCCGGTCGGCCAGCACGTCAAACAAACGTCGCGCGGACGTGCACAGATGGAGGGGAGCGGGTAAAGAAGGGTAGGGGCACGTGGCGGCGGACTGGGTTCGGCTGCTCGGGGGAAGGGGGGGGGGGGGACCGCGCGAGAGGGACCGCACACGCACGCACGCTGAGCTTCATGAGGATGTGCGCCGTGTCGGTGGCGGCCCACTCGGCCGGCGACAGGTCGGCCTGCTGCTCCATCTCGCTGGCGCTGGGCGTGCTCGACTGGCGCTTGACCCGTAGGTGCTTGGGCACGGAGAGCTCCTCCAGCCTCTGGAACTCGGGGACCCTGCTCGCCGCAAGCGCCCACAAACGGAAGGAGCGTGCGCGCCGCGTGAGAATGTGCACGTTGAAACTCTTTCGCGCCGTACGTAGCCAACCGCGCCAATGGGAGGTGTGGGGAGAAGGGAGCGTGTAGTTGATCGCGGGCATTCACAAATTATGAAGGGCCCACTGCACTGGCTGCATGCTGCCCCGGTGCAAGGTCAGCACACAGGGACTCGTAATCCAGAGGTCGCTGCTTGCAGCTCTCGCCACGGCAGTGGCAAGTTTATTATTATTCAGGCCACAACTCAAAACGCATCTCTTTGCACTTGCATAAAAGAACTGACTCATCGCCACAAATTGCTTTTGTTTTTTTCATATTTTCAACAACTGTAGATAGTATATAAATGTATATATATATATTTTGTTGTCATTGTTTCGAATATTTTAATTTAATGTTCAGTTTTAATGATGCTTGGTTAAATTTTTTTTATATTTTCAACAACTCTAGGGAGTATGTACACGCATATATTTTTTTTGTCAATGTTTAGAATATTTAAAAAATGTATGTTGAGCTTTAATGATGCTTGCTTTTATTTTTTTGATTTTCAACAACTGTAGGTAGTATGTAAATGTATAAATATATATATTTTTTGTTATTTTTTGAATATTAAAATGTTATGTTGAGTTTTAATGCGTTTTGAGTGGCAGACGAAAATAGCATTGACTCGACTATAACTGGGAACAACATATTCGAACTGTAAGTCACATGCGTGGGACAATTTGTGGGTGCTCCCTCCTCTTCCAAGACATCTGGCCAGTGTGGAAGAGTAGGCCAAACACCCAATCAAGGGGCTCTCTAGAGCTCTCTATTGCGAAGGTCACTTCTGCCAGCAATTGCAGGGATGCACCCTTTTTTTTCAACTTTTTATCCGACTACGTTAATAATGGGAATGGTGAAACACGACCGCTATCCAAAGACTCCTACATAATTCAGTCGCTTGAGGGCAGGCAGGATTGGTGGCTCACACAGGGAAGGAGTCATCACGTGCTAGAGAACCAGTGAAAGGTGCCCCCATTAAGGAAATGTATTATTAAATGCACTATTTTAATGAATTACTTCTTTTTCCCAGGGACGGCTCCAGTTCTCTCTATCATCACGAGATACAATATATATTTTGGCAGTTTAAATAACGCACTATGTCTCGTATTTGTGACATCTGGCAGTGAACTAAAAACCGTATTGCTTTTGCGAAACATGTTTAAGCCGGCTAAATCCAGCGAGACGCGTAGATACGGTGCACGGGGATGTCCAACTCCGACAGGGGAAGAATTCTAATTTAGCCGCTGTGGATAATTTGCAAATCCGGCACTGTACATTTGGGCCATGACTCCAGCACACGACGGCCCGCTTTAATTAATCTTGACACGTGGCCTTTAATGTTGACTTCATAGTGGGGGGAAATAAAGATCGTTTCATGATGTACGTACGTATATATATAGATTTAACTTCTTTCGCACTGTGCGTCGCCAACCGTGCTCACGTGATACCCACAGTATCGTGAGTCACACATGGAGGTGTGCCTCGCTGTGTGCAAGTGAACACGACGGCAAAGTTCTCCAACCGCCCGGCTGCCTCCCTGCACTCGAGCAAGCACGGCGGGGGCGGTTGACCGGCAATGTTCGTACGTTCGTGTCCGAGCATTTGGCCGGTGGACTGATTGACAAGTCGCTTGTGCGGAAAAGGTCTGATGTGCCGCGAGGGGGAACGGCCGAAGCGGGCCACGGCGTCACGACGGCGATCCGCGGTTTGTGCACCGCTGGCCGCGGGTCACGCCATTGGGCAAACTCTTCACTGCGCACCGATGTGTTGAGAGACAGCTACGACGGCCGCGCAATGTTCCCACGTGGTTCGATACGGCGGCTGACCGATGGTGCGCGCGTGCGGATCATCCACGACAACAACTCAATCGTCACGCGCAGCGTTAACAGCGTCACCCGTAACATTACGGCATTCGAGCAGGGCGGTGCGAACATAATGGGCCAAACACCACGGAGGTGCGACGCTGACGGGGGAGACGATAAATGAATTTGACACGGCCTTCGCAGCACTTTGCTGAACATGGGCTCGATGGCCATTAAGGGATTCCCGCTTCCAACATAGGCAGCCTTGCCTCTCGTATTTTAACAAGTCGTGGGGACGGCTCCTCCCCCCCCACACCTTCCCTGCCTGTGGGGAATCACACAACACCCTGCCCTAATGGCCCCCGTGCTGCCAGAGAAGGGCCCCTCCCAGCTGCCTACAAGGAAGGTCAAGGTCTGAAATGGGGGGGGGGCCCGAACGCTCTTTGCTATAAGACGCGACTCGCTTGGCGTGCTATGAAATGCGAAAGCAAAACGTGTGATTTGGGATTAAATCTGTTGAAATTTGCAGTTTGCAAGCTCATCGTGTGAAGTTCCATCGGTAGACACGTATAAACAGATCCCTTTTTTAAGTCTCCACATGGCGATAACATTTATTTTTATTCCATCAAACCATTCGCTTTCTGACCAATATTATTGAGCAGCATTTCTTTGAACAAGCAAACTGTGGACCAGTTTTAACTTCACGGTCACGTCACAACTGCTCCAGGGTTCCCAAATGTTGAGCGCTCCAAACAAAGAATGGGGCTCCTGTTCAAAGCAAAAACAAAAAAATTGCATATATACCGATGCATTATGCGTTGGTGTGGAGGATTATGGATAAAAACAAATATTAACTGGTAAAATTCCCAGCTTATGTGTTTATTTGTTTACTCATTGAGCAATGTATTTATCTCACACGCTCCGCTGCGATGCCACAGCTTATGCGACCGAGTGTGGCACGGCTTTCTAATGACGATGCGGCAGAGCCAACTTTAAAAAAAAGAAGTGCTTCCTCCCGCTGACAGTTTTAATTCTAATGCAAATATTCTCATGAAATATAGAGCACCGGGGAAATACATTTCACGACTCTTAATTGCTACGGGTAATGTATTTGGAGTGGAATCTGGGTTGTAAAAAAATGCATGTACTATCAATGTGTGTATACGTGTGCTTTTTATATCCACTGCATTGGCGCGGCGGTGTGTATACTGCACGCCGAATCCAGTGACCTGACTTTGATTCCAGATCGCAGCCAATATCCTTGGAAGAGTAATATCTAACCCAGTTCTGGGCCCCCTCTAGCTGGACTCAGCCTAAAATCAGTACCCGGTGTAGTGTATAAACATTAGCATGTGCAAGACAAGGATGGCTGGGCATGGTGCCAGCATTAATAGGTGGTCGTTAACAGTAATTTCCCAAAAAAATCTATAAGGCAGCACAGGGTGACTTTTTTTGTCTTTGATGATAAACAGCCTTGCACTTCATATGTTCGGCCTTTTACCAGCTTTCGTCTCTGAAGTATTGCCTACAGCTCCTCAAAGTGGCGTTAATTACCAGCAGACATTTACAAGTAGCAACTGGGCAATGCTGTTAAATCAAGAGTGGCACTCCAAATCTGGCAACGGCACTGACACGCACTTGTCCACTCTCGTAAAGTGAGGTCAAGGAATGTATGAGTCCGTGCAAATTAACAAATGACACGCTTGTTGGAGAGTGTTTTGCCTTCGCCGTTTTGCATATCCGGGGAGGGGGGGGGGAGATGAGGCCACATTCTAGTCTCAGAACCTGGGACCAAAGCGCAAGTGTGACGATTTCTCGGTTATCCACAGACACACACACACAGATGCCAACGGGATAAATAAATTATGCAACACAAGAAGAAGGGTGACGTACGGTTCGTCATCGTTGATGCGCAAAAAGTCGAGCTGCTCCATAGCTGCTCCAGAAATGAGTGTCTGTTGAGGAATAGTGGGGGGGGGGGAGAAATTATTTCCACTTGTTTTTGGAAGATAAGATAAACCTCACCACAAGCTTTCCGTGAACTCTGCTGCATCCAGTGATCGGGTACAGCACTCTCGTAATTGACTCACATCCCCAAGTGTGTCAGCCACAGAACCCCCACTAAGGTGACGATGAAGATACCCAGACATGCCTTCTCCCACACCTCCAGCCATCGCTGCAGAAAAAAAATTAAATCTCACCTTATCCAATCATAGCCCATCGTGAGATCGGACCGACTTAAAAAGACACACAATGAGCCCAATAATTAAGGATATAAAAAACTCCGCAGAAACCAGTCTTCCTTCCCCGCCTAATCTGATTAGAAATGTCTTAAAATCAATTTTAAAACAACAACAGCCAATGTTAAAAGCACTAAGAATCTCCTGAATGTCTAATAATATTCACAGAAATTTAAACATTATCCATATTTGTTTATTGGGTTGGGCCACGTGGTAGCTTTATGCCAAATTTCTTGTCATTAACCCTCCACCCACCAGACAAAAATGTCACGTTCACAAAGACGGCATATCCATGTGCCAATGCGCCGATCGCATTTTGACCCCATGAATCTCCCCACTCGTGGCTGGCTAAAGGCTTTTCACGACCGAATATCAAACCATCGAAGCGAGGCATCGCTTCAAACTGCTCTAAGCCTCATGAGGCAGTGAATGATGGAAATCGAGTGAGAGACTGCTTGTCCTTCGCAGGCCGACTTGAATAAATTGAATCAAGAGGCACGATTTCCAAAGCGTACCGTTTCAAGGGGTTGACTCTCGTTACCGACATCGCGAGCACAACTGGGCCACCGTAAGAGGAATGTAACTCACCGTTGCCCAATTTTATTGTTTCTTTTTTTCTCAACTAAATTCAGAATCGTTCTTGGTGCAATCCCACGCGATTGAAATCATCAAGTGTTCAATTTGAAACTCTCTCTCGACTTGCGATGCACCACCCTGCATCAAGAAACTGTGCCGGAAGATTACGTCACAGAACTACTTCTGAAGTCGTTCAATAGGCATCTTTAGCCACATTTTTTGTTGTATATTTTCCTTTAAAAAAATTGGTTCATAGGCAT
This sequence comes from Lampetra fluviatilis, assembly GCF_964198595.1. Classification (NCBI taxonomy): domain Eukaryota; kingdom Metazoa; phylum Chordata; class Hyperoartia; order Petromyzontiformes; family Petromyzontidae; genus Lampetra; species Lampetra fluviatilis. Next base: position 4,521,519 of record NC_136300.1, read on the forward strand.
GGCAATCAAAACTAATTATGCTGAGCTGAGATAACGCAAAGTAAGTGAACAACCACATTTCATTTTTCGATTTAAAGCTTTCGTGACTGCAGGGATTCGTCTTCTTGGTTCTTTCGGTAAAGTCACGTAGAAGGGAAGTAATACAATAATAAAAATAAAACATAATAAAATAACGACGTTTCGGCCATAATGCACGGGCATAATATGACTTTGAAACCCCCCGCCTACCTCCTACACATTTCCCATAAATATGCTAAATTCATCTTGATATGCAAATTCTTTTGTCAAGGCGCTCTTCTTCCCCCCTCCAACCCAGCTTAAATATACGCTCCAAGCTTGGTGGTGTTTCATTCTTCACCTGAGGACGGCTGCTTGCGTTGTGGCCGAAACGTCGTGAGAATTATTTTCTTATGTTTTATTTTTATTGTTTTATTACTTCCCTTCTACGTGACTTTACCGAAAGAACCAAGAAGATGAACTACATTTCATATGATGGGTTTTTTTGTGCACTGTGTTGAGACCATACATTGGACAAAAAGACTCGGTTTAATTAAGGGTGGTTGCTGAGGTTTGAACCCAGAAGCTCAACAGCACTGCCTCAGCACTCCAACACAGTATTAACCTCAAGGCACTTGGCCACATTCAGTGACATGTAATTTAATTTCGTTGGTCACAGTTTGCCGATTGCATTGCATCACACACGTGTCCAAAACGAGTTAGCCTTGAATACCGATGACGGGGACGTACAGGTAAAGTGAATTTTCATGTTTCTGGGAACATTTCCACCGTCCGAGAGCACATTAAGAGGGCAGCAGAAAAGCAGACGTGGTGACATTGCACACTAATCTCACTCAACCTAATGAGGCGAAGTGGGAGATTGGGGGGGGGGGCAGTTTGGACCAGAATCTCAAACGGTTGCACCCCAGCAGCTATAACATTTCTCGTTGCAAAACAAAGTATCCAAATAATTTCTGCAAATTTTGCCTGAATTCAAATATGCCACTTGCAGGTTTAGCAGCAGTGTCATGATTTCGGACAAATGCTCTTTAAGGTTTATGTTTAAACTTATGTTATACATTTAAACTGAATGTATTTACCTCAGACTCCTGAACATGAATGCGAGCGCAAACAACCATGAAAACCACAGTATCAGGTTTTCACACCTGACGATGATTGCTTGTGTTGCAATCGAAACGTCGTGGGAATTGTAATGTTTTATTTTTATTATTTTCCTTCTACGTGACTTTACCCAAAGAACCAAGAATATGAATCCCTGCAGTCACGAAAGCTTTAATCGAAACTTAAAATCATTGCTAACTTTTGGAAAGCAGCAAAAATAAAGACAACAACTACGTTTAAAAAGATGTGTGTATAAGATTATTTTCTCGCGTACACATTTGTAACGGGCCTAAGCCCTGAGATATGTACTGCACAGGAGACTGAAGTGTGTTTATGAAAAATTGATTCAAATTTGATTTAAAAGTCTCTAAATCAGACGTGCTTGTTGTGCCTGTGGCCCCAGAGGTCAACAGCGGCTCTTAAAATAACAGTGACTGGCACTGGGGAGGCCTCGCAAGCAGCACTGCCTCATGTGTCAAAGCAAAAGGCGTCATTGTTTTGCTCCTGCACCGCCGCTCTTGAATTACGACATCTCGGGCTCACGGCGCGACGTCCGGGGAGGTCACTGCGGTCACAGCGGAACGTGTGGCCGTGCCGCCCGCCACGGTAACAAGGGAGTCATGTTTTTAGACGAGCCGCGTGGAGCCGTACCTGTAGTCGATCAATGCGAACTTTGACCCCTTCGAGGCTGCCTTGCTTGAAGGAGGCCAGCATGTCCAGCACTGGGTTGAATCGGCTCCCCCTTTGCGCACGCGCGAGCACACACGCGCACAAAGACAAAGATGCCCCACCCCCCCCGTATAGCTTTAATAAACTTTTTGTGGCAAGTGCTGTTAGCGAGCACCTATGAAGGCCGGCACAGCACACGAGGTGTTTGGGTGGTCAGCGCCACACCCGCCTGCCTTTGCCTCCTGAGTGGTGATGTTTGCACACTGCACCAGGTACTTATTTGAGGCTGAGTCGACCTAGGAAAGGCCCAGGACCGGTTGAGATAATCGTCACTGGTGTTGGCCGTGAACGGGAATTGAACTCTGGTCACCGGGTTCATAGCGCAGTGCACTTACCGCTCCCCACATTTACCACAAACGTATGTACACACGCACATATACACAGATGATAACATAGAGAAGAGTAAATCAATTAATTATCCTATATACAGTTAGTCAGGGTGCATCTGGAGGGTGATATTGAGTGGGGTGTTTTTGAGCATCTGGTTCTGTGGCATTGAACGCTTTCGAGCATGATCATTTCGCAGTTTGTGCTACCCTAAGCGTGCTGCATTTGTTACCTGTAAACAAGATCTCGCACAGACACACATGAAACAAGGCAGCCGCGTTAAGCACGCTCAATTACAGAATTACGAACCTTGCGAATAATTAACGGCGTTTCGAAAAGGTCTGCGGAAATTCTCACAAAAAAAGAGTGTAATCATTTAACTCACCTTCCTTCTTAAAGCACGTGTAAATATGTTTAGAAAATCGGCAGGCTCTGTTGCACGGATCCCTCCTAGTTTAACGCTTCACCATTACATGATATTTTCACCATCATCCACATTTATATCTCCATTTTCGTGATCTCTCTTCCAATTCATTCAATTTTTTCTCTCTAGTGTATATCATGGCGTGCTGACTTCAGTACTGCCGTACACCGCAGTTCCCCTTTTTCGCCAGCAGCCAGCACTATGTCACTACATATGTATGAATACAACGGTTGTCGATGTATACAATGGTTGTCTGTCTATACAACGATGGTCTTTGAATGCGTCAGTCACTTGATAACCGAGTACGCCGGTTGCCTTTGTTTCTGTAACGTTGTTGAAAATAATACGTGAAGCCGCATGTGCAAGAAAATATCTAACTGACAAATTGTCGACAAGCATGTTGTTACTACACTATTACTCCTAATGTATATGAGAGACAAAGATGCCCCATGTAGCCTTTAACTGACTTTCGGGGCAAGTGCTGTTAGTGAGCACCTATGAAGGCCGGCACGGCAAACAAGGGGGTGGGTGGCCAACAACATAAACACATTGTCTTTACGACAGCTCTGTTTCTTCACCTGAGGACGACTGCTTGTGTTGTGGTCGAAACGTCCTGAGAATTTTTATCTTATTATGTTTTATTTGTATTATTTCCGTTCTACGTGACTTTACCGAAAGAACCAAGAAGAACAACATATATACACACACACACATCTGTGTGTACATTTTTAAGACTCGGGACACATTCACTTATTCGGTGTTGTCAGGCTGAGTCAAACAGAATGAAGAGATCGCTCCTTCAGGTAAAAATCGTTGGCATCTTGAGCTGCCGTGAGTGAGTACGTTGGCTGAGGAGTCAGGCTTCATCCCGGCGGGCTGCCATGTAAGGGCCCAGATGACGCTCGGCGCTCATCACGAAACGACACCCACTTCGACTGCTGCCTCACGGGGCATACGCAGCAGTGGATCAATTTAGCGGTAATGTGTCGGTCAGACACTCAAACTAATTAGCCAATCGGATTTTTTTTTGTTGGCGCATCAAGCTAGCCGGGGATACCAGTGTACTCATAAAACCACCCTGATTTGTTCCAGGTTTGTATTAGGCCGTTCGCCTGCGTCGGAGTGTGCTCGAGAGCTTACGTGTTGGGGGAGTGGAGTGGAGGAGGGGGGGGGGGGTGTTAGGTTATTTAAGCTGTTTTGTATTTTTGCCAATGTGCCAGCGGTGAAATTGTTTTACGAGCCACGCTCCACAGGGAATCACTCTTTCCATATTGAGGGCCCCCCTCTGACCAGCACGGTGAAATATTTCCCAGACAGAAAACAGCGATGGGATGAGGCATTCCTGAGCTTCTCCCAGTGACCTTCTACCGGGCTAAAGCAGACAGTGATGGCTGTGTGTAATTACGATAACATAACTTCAACAAGCAAACTCATCGAGATATTTTAGCAACAGCGTTTTCTCATTCTATTCACTGAAAAGTGAACACCGTATTCTCCGGATTACAGAACATACCTTTGATCACTGTGGTTTAAAGTTGAGAAGTCAGGGGATGTGTGTTGTAATCCGGTGTGCGTGCGTGCGCGTGCGTGATTAGATTCGTGTAACCTTATTGACACCGGGAACAAGTTTTGGGAGTGTCTCTTTGGAGAAATTTTACAATCCAGAGAACAAAGAAATGCCTCGAGGCTGAATCCAGAATTGTCATTTGCAAGCATTCACTAAAACCCCCACGTGTCACATTTCAGGGTGACAATTTTACATTCGTCAATTCTATTAGAAAAAACACTGCGGTGAATGTAGCGGCAACTGGCGGATCCCGATGCCCCACAAAGCCACTACGTACAATATACACAAGTGAAAAACATTCCATTTGAATTAATGCGCGCATTGTGAGCTTGAGAATCGATATTAACCAAATAACTGAGCTAATGTTAAGACCTTTCAGAGGCAGCCTGATTACGAAAGTCATCCATATTGAGCTTATTCTTCTGGGAAAACATAAACGATGGCCCAACCTGGGAAGACAAGTAGGTCATAAAGACAGATTCTACTCACTCAAGTTGCCTTGGATCACTTAGAATCGTAAGACCAGCAAGGGTGACACAAGGTGTCACTGAAGGCTACTGTGTGGATCCCTCTAATGGTCCGAAGCCACTTGTGATGTTTAGGCATCCTGACCTGCTAAGCCCAGAATCCATGAAAAAAAAATGCCCTTCATGCCTCCCACTGGCAGAGAAATTAAAGGACAAGGGATTGAGGCAGACCCCGCTGGAGAAAGGCATAAGCTCCGTCGCCAAATATGTGCACTGCCGAATTGATGTTCCCTTAGTGGCCCTTCAATCGAATTGGAAACCCCAAAATAATCCCTACAAGTGGCCTACACTTGCGAGTAGTGGTGGTGGTGCAGGTGCAGCTCCTTCAAACCCATTCCAACAGACGACAGAGAAGGCTCAAACACACAACTCTCTGGGCCGCTCCGCTAGGGCCTGATAGAACACACGGTGCACTTTGCCGAGGCGAGCGTACGATGCACGACAATTAGGGAGCCAACTTCACCGTGGGTCCCACCCAACAAAGTGGGTCGCAATTTACATTCGTGGGTCTGGGCATAGTTCAGGCTGAGGTTTAAAGGGCTGCATGGACACGGCACGTGGCAGGGCACGTCACACGCGCTCCTCGGCGTGCGCTGGGATATATGTGCAGCTGCTGTTAGCGCCGCTGTATCTGCACACGCAAAAGTGCGTGCTCTTAGCTGCTTGCGTATATACAGGTATGCCAGGATAAGTGCGCGTGTGTGTTTTTGTCTGTGCGTGTGCTGCGCTATGAACCTGGCGACCTGAGTTATATTCCGTGGCGCTGGCCACCCACACCCACGTGTGCCGTGCCGGCCTTCATAGGTGCTCGTTGACAGCACTTGCACCAAAACACTCTGTGCGAAGGCTACACTGCGGATCTTTCGTCTTTGTTTGTGGCAGCGCGACATAAAATTCGTACACGCGGCGCGTGTGTGCGTGCGTACGCAGGGGATCGTGCGCGTGCCAAGCGCGCGTGCCACACGTATAGGGGAGGTGGGGGGGGGTGCTTCCCCTTACCTGATGTTATCTTCCCTAATGATGACCAGGAAGACGGGCCGTCCGTGCATCTTCCAGTTGTGCTTAATGAACTGCAGCGAATTCTGTGGGAAGAGCACGCGTGGAGGGGGGGTTGGGGGGGGGCGGTTAGCTCGCACGCCACGGCAAGCGGAATAAAGTAACGGCACAGAGGAAGGCGGTGGGGGGCTGGGGGGGGTGGGGGGCTGGGAGGATGGCATCGCGGGGCGAGCGCTCACGGAGACGAGCGCACGAGAAGGAATGGCGACGTAATAGCAAAGTTAGGGCGGCGGCCATTGGAATTCAGCGTCAGCGAGCGACGCGGGGCAAAGAAAAAAGATCACCAAAGTATTTAAGTTCAAAACGAAGGGGCGCGGGGGGGGGGTAAAGGCTGCGTGTCACGTATGGGTGACAGAATTGCAGTTTTTTTTACGGCGATAAAAACTTGCCGTGTTAGGTACAGCTGTCAAAATTTCGTACTCAAATCTTTTTTCAAACACGGACATGTCACTCGTGATTAATACAGCCCACAGTGTAGTAATTACATTGTATATCATCTAATATTCAAGCTGACATATAGGTAGAGGCAGTCATACTTCATATATAAATACGTTATCTCTGCATTTACATATAAATTAAACTCTTAGAGAATTATTAAAAATACCACGAGGATTAACCAGGCCATAATATAAAATTTGCCCATGCATATCATTAAAGTTCATTTCCTACTTGGTCTACTTTGAACAAATGTGCACCAGAGGTGATGATAACGAATGTAAATACAGAGACCGCAGGACGCTATCCGTCGATGTTTATCATTAAGTTAATTGCAGTGTGTCTCACGAACATCACACAGGGTCACAGTTAAGCTGGTTTTACATACCAACGTGAATCTAAGCCAGCTACAATATCTATTACACGCAAGGAGACTTAGTAAATTAGAGGGATGATGATAAATGTGCTATTAACATGCAGTTAAATACTGGAATGACGATGATGGAACTTACGTGGGGGTTGAGTGCGGCAAATACTTCTCGATGATTATATCCAACACGTCATTTATTTTGTGTAACGTCATCAATGAAAGCCACCTCTTAGCACAGTGGGGCGCAGGTTTTGCATGAAACTACTTTCCACACTTATCCATTCTCCATCGAGGGTCATTAAGAACATTCACGACCTCTGAAATCGTGAAAATGCATTGAGTGTCGCATGTTGGCACGGCTATTGCGACCTTAAGCAATGCGTGAAAGTCTACGCGTATTTTCAATATTGCGTTTTTTGTACATTTTAACAGCTGCTCAATTACGCGAAAATGTTTGCACGCTCGCGCGCTCGCGCATGTATCTGTACGCGTCCGAGGGTCCGTCAGGAATGTTTATATGCAAAAACCCCGGTCAACGTACAATATTGCAGCGACGCTTCATTTGGGCACGGTCAAAGGCCACGAGTAATGCTGGCTGACGATCCAGAGTGTGGCCGTGCTTTACATCGGCTCATTAATCCTATCGGTCGCACAGCTGTGCCTCTATAATCCCGCACGGCCGCGAGGCATGGCCAGGGGACAGAGGCGACGGATGTTTGGCCCAGCAGAGGGCGCAATTTGGAAGCATCAGGTCAGGAACATTAACTTGGAGAATGTACCATGCCTTCGAGGGACAGCACTTCAATTATCGAGTGTGCGTGCGCGTGTCTAGGAGCGCACACTCCGGGGAGCAGTGGCACAGTGACTAGCCCATTGCACTACGAACCTGAGCTTGATTCCCCGACATTATTAACATCGTAATAGTAATAGGTTTTGACCCTTTCAACTGGTACAAAAACTGACACCTTTATACAAGGCATCATGTTTGCAATAACCACAACACAAGCAGTCAAAATGCAAACAAAAAGAAACAACTCTGATGATGATGATAATGATATGCACTGTCCTTGAAGTTGATTGGTACACACCCGAGACAGCTTTTCTTAGAGCCTAGTCTCCATTGGTGTTGGACCAGATGACGCCAAAAGGCGTACAACTCGTAGACAGCGCACTATCAGAGTATTGAGAGCTCGGGGTAAGCATTTACACTATGAGACCTCCTTTACCAGTGGCAAAATATAGTAGTAGGTTTTTACCCTTTCAACTGGTACATTATTAACGTCGTTAGCAAGTGAGAACAGGAACTAGGCTTGGTTTCACAGAGTTTGACTTATAAGAGGAGCCGATGCCACGTGTGAAAATCAACACCATCAACCCACCCCTGGGCTGTGTTGATGGTAATAGATGCTCGAAAACAGCACCTACCCCAACAGTCTACAAAGATAAATGGGGGTATCGTTATTCTTAGGTTTTTTTGGTAAAGTCACGTAGGTAAAACATCAAAATTAATGAAAATAAAATAAAATAAAACAAAAATCACGACGTTTCGGAGGCAACACAAGTCTCCGTCATCAGGTGGGACCGTCACAGCCGAATTATCTGCATCACCCTTGATGCAGCTAATTCGGCTGTGACGGTCCCACGAAACGTCGTGATTTTTGTTTTATTTTATTTTATTTTCATTAATTTTGATGTTTTACCTACGTGACTTTACCGAAAAAACCTAAGAATATGAATCCTTGCAGTCACGAAAGCTTCAAATCTGGGGGTATCGTTGTCTTTTTTCCCAAACTGTGAACCGTGCTCAGAAATACAGCGACGTTACAATACATCTAAATCCAAGGTGCACACATGTGCTATTGATATGGGAACGGCTAGAACAGTGGTTCATTCACTATACCATGGTCCCAGTAGCGTGGATTTAATTCCTAGCGAAGATACACAACATGAGTAGCACCGAAGCTATGGAATGTCTTGCCACTTGAAATCAGGCAGAGTCGGTAGATATATTTAAGTGTGGTTTAAAAACGAATCTCTTTAAACTGGCCTTCATTCTTTAGTTTGGTCGGTTGTTTTCGTTTATTGAGATGGCGCAGTAAAATACAGCAAAATATCAAGCCACCAAACTGAGTGCATTTTTTTACTTAACAGATGTTCGCGAAGAGAACTTGTCCCAACAGTCTATTGGGCCAGACAGGAAATCATCGCTGTGTTTATGTAATCTAATATTGTTTAAGAAACCTAACATCGATTGCCCGCTACAGAGAAATAGATGTTAATGGCTTGGGTGACTGATCTCAATAACATTTAACTCATATTTCTTCATTATCAAATGCTTTATTACCCAGCCACAGAGGCAGTAATGCGTGTGCACGTACAAATATATAATTAATTGGGCGTGGGTTCATCCAAGTTTATCAGGGCGCCTGTGTCAAGCATGATCACCAGATGTAATGTGAATTGTCATAAAAACTATCAATCATTAAACAAACCACGATGACCCCGGCGATGACGTGAGCAAAAACAGTGCTGCTACATTTAGCTGATAGCCCAATGCATTATTGCATATAAATATTCATACACGCGGCACATGCATGCGTGTCCTATATCCGGCATGTATGCATGAACATAGACGTGAACATCCGAATGTGTGCATATTTGCAAATATACAGAAACGCTTCTCTTATCCGCGCTGATTTGGGGCAATAAAGGCGAATCGTAATTCTAGATTTGTTTTCTCTGATACCAAAGTACTCTGCAAACCTCCCGGGTACTACCGAAGATTTGTCCATGAAGCCATCCAGATATACAAACATAGACACAACTTCAACCGAGATCGTTTAGACCCTGTCTTTCCGACAGACCTGTTTTTCACCTGAGGACGGCTGCTTGCATTGTGGCCGAAACGTCGTGAGAATTGTATTTTATTATGTTTTATTTTTATTATTTTATTATTTCCCTTCTACATGACTTTACCGAAAAAACCAAGAAGAAACAAATGAATGTTTGCCGCCATACGTGGGCGAGTCCTCTTATCTGCGGGCAAGCGGGGATGACGGGAGGATTTCTCGTGGAGATAAATAGGAGATCCGCGGATAACTTTGCGCCATCAATAACCGGAGTGGACAACGGCGACAGCGCGGTGGTTAGCACACCGAGCTCTGAAACCCGGCGACCCGGGTTTGATTCCTGTCCATAGTCTCGCGTCAGCGGTGAGTGGTATCTGAACTAATCCTGGGTCTTCTCCCCAAACCCGCTTCACCAACCTGCGATGATCAGCATGGCGATGAGACACTGCATGTCAAAACCGGCCCGGGATTTGCTTGTACTGAATCAACGCTGCTGATTATACGCACTGCCAAAAGGCAGTTGGGCCAATGGGTGATGTAAAGAAATACCGTATTTGTATGTGTGCGGAGATACATAAAGGAAAAATATTGTCTGCTTATATATGGTACGATTACGTCCATGTTTATAATTCAATGGCGATGTAGTGATGTCAAAAGAGTTATAATTCCACAACAGACTGTAAAATTAAATGCGTTCTTCTTATTAACAAAACTTGTCAACTCATATCAGACCGATTGGGACACGTTACCAAGGCTAGTGTTTGCAAGATATCAGCTATTTGTCTTTTGGATTGGAATCTTCGTGCTCGCTACAACACTTGCCCCAACTGTCACCGTGGACAAATGTGCAGATGCAATTGCTCTGTTACCAGGATGTCATCGATGAGGAGCATGACATCTTGGGACATGTAGAAATCACTCAGGTCGAACACGAGCGGACACGGCACCACCGTCTGCCCCAGGATCCGGTAAATCTGCCACAAACACAAACGCTCGTCACCATCCACTCATCCCTAACGAGCGACTTGAGCTGAAGTTAAAAACTTTTCTCGCGCAAAATCTTTTTTGTTGCCATATTGCTGTGCAACGTCCCGTGAGAAACAATGAAACTGCACAAAGTGAACCGTCCAAGTGAATCGCAGCTCATGAAAACAAATGAAATGACTGGTGTTTGCGCCATCCTTATACCATATGGCTGTAACGAGGCGCAAATGTCTCATTAATAAAGTCGAGGCTGGAGAGACCTAAGTAAGGCCTGACCTTTCCACCATCCCTATCCTCTTGCCTAGATGTCCAGCCCAATGGAGCCTGGCAGCAGTTCTATGCAAATAAAGGCACTGGCTTGGCCTTTTAAAAAAATGTCTTTCAACAAACAAGGTTGGAAACAATTTAAAAAAGGGTAAAATAACTACACTGAGTGTGTACATTAAATTAATCAAAACACAATAATTCAGCTTTCTGTCATAAATATATCCATGCTGTCAATTATAAATAAAATCCTGCCATGTTTAAAGTTTTCTTTGGGATTTCCTCAATGACCCCTGTGACTTAATCCGGCCAATCAGCGTTGTTGTTTGCACAACAGCAAACATCAAAAGGGGTTAGAACAGTTGCACGGTGCATCCTTGCATGCAACTTAATTTCTAAAGTGAGCAGCCCATGGTGAACATAGCAGCATAAACAACATCATTGTAAGTGACACTTAGGCTTGGCAAATGTCCTCGTAGCTGCTGTCCTGGGAAATCTGCAAGTCTTCCCGGGACATTCAAATTCTCAGTTTTTGTCAACTGTGTAATCATACACCACTCAAGACAATGCATTTACGTGTAGTTCTCGCCTGTTTAACTAAATTATATTTTCTTTAACCAGGTAAGGCCTGTTGAGCGATCTAGCTCTTTTTCAGATGTGGCCATAAATGATAGCTCAACTAAGTGGCTTATCATGTGAAAATGTACAGCAACCAACTACTCTAAATGTGGAGGGGAAAAAACTGAGGACCCGGAGAAAAATCCACGTGACCATGGGGAAAACATGCAAATTCCGAATAGTCAGTTTAACATGTAGGCTTTCGCGACCAATATTATTCATAATCAACGTTTTTGGGTTTAGATCGTGTTATTTATAAATGTGTCGTAACCCTCCACCACCCGACACGGCAAATCAGCAAAAAAGTGGCAATTCCTTATAGGGGAAACAAATACTAATTAACTGATTACTAACGGAGCATATAACATATGCACCATCCTCGGAGTCTGCTTTATTGCTAAAATAAAATAAGATTAATGTCCACGAACCGATAAGCCTTCTGGGCCAACGTAAATTTCCATTAATTGCAATGCTTAGCTCACCTTTGATGTCCCAAGGCAGCCCAAAGGGCGATCGGGTCTCCCAGAGAGCCCCAGTTTTTCGTTCACTCCCAGGTACTGATAGGCCTGTGGGGAGACACAGCGAGCGGTGATATTTGAATTCAGGGAGAGCATTTTCCACTCAGAGCAGAGAGGGCTTCTGGGAAGGAGGGAAGAGAAGGCAAGGGGAGAAGAATGAGATGGATCTGAGCTCTGATCGTTGAGTTGGGTGTGACTCCTTGTTTCTACAACATTCACACAATTTTAGTTTGAAAAATAAAATATATTTTGCCAAAGACTTTAATAATATCCCCGTTGTCACCAGTAAACATTTCATGCACTCCTTCAGCCTAGTGAACATGGACGGCAAAATCAATGTAAGTAATAAAATAATAATGTCCAGCAGTTTGTCAATCCCCTGCCGGATGAAAACTTTGGGGGGGGGTCATTTGGCCATACTTTACTCTGCTGGTCAGTGCGAGGTGGCGAAAGGGGAGGCCCAGGACTGGTGCAGATATAATTTAATTCTAGATGTGAAGCTTTCGTGACTGCAAGGATTCATACTTTTAGGCTTTTTCGGTAAAGTCACGTAGGTAAAAAATAAAAAATAAATTAATAGAAGTAATAATAGAAATAAAAAAATCAATCACGACGTTTCGGGCGCAACACAAGCGTCCGTCATCAGGTGGGACAACCACAGCAAGAAACACTTCAGCAATTGTCTCTTGCTGTGGTTGTCACACTTCAGCAATTGTTTCTTGCTGTGGTTGTCCCACCTGATGACGGACGCTTGTGTTGCGCCCGAAACGTCGTGATTTATTATTTTATTTCTATCATTACTTCTATTTTTTATTTTACCTACGTGACTTTACCGAAAAAGCCTAAGAGTACAGATATAATTTGCCACTGGTGTTAGCCATGGCCCAGCTAAGAACGGAACTCCGGTCGCTGGGTCGTGGTCTATTGCGCGAACTCACTGCGCCACTGCTCCGCCGCACAGTATCGATGTGCAGAGTCCTAATGAGGGCGACGCTTTAAATTAAAAAGGCAGACGAGAATAGAAAATGACGAAAAACAGGGGAGGAAGGGTAGCAGCTTTTCTAGAATAAAAGCAACGGCTTGCACATTTAGCGCTCGGCAAAGATGCTAACTTCATTTATTTTTTTGCTCCCGTCAAGACGATCGATATAACACATAGATCAGCGAAAGCCATCTTTCCAAGGCACTGGTGTAATTCCAGCAGCAATAAAAGCTTTCGCCCACCATTCCATCCCATTAATCTCGAAGCAGCCTTATCTACCGAAGTTGAAAGTAAACAAAAAATTACTTCTTACACAAGGTACTGTGAGCCACAAGTCTATTTAATCAATCCTAATGACCGTATCCTCATGCAATTGAAAACGTTGCTGTGGATTTCAATTACTTATATAAGTTTTCATCGGCCGCTGTTTTTCTCCACTCGAGAATCAATATGAGTCTTGACATCTTGCGGCAGACTGAAGAGACTGGGATTGACTTAAGAGGGCTGCAGCTGCTGCTGCTGCTCGAGTCTGTGAAGCTTTATTAAAAACAAGATCACGCGTCAGTGCGATACCCAGGCCGCGGCCGGCATCGCCTCTCCAATCTCCCGCAACTGCTCGCTATCGCGGCCAACATGCCGAAACTCTTTTTCCCCAGCGTTTGTGTCAACAAATCCAACTTGAACCTACAGTATTTTCACGACAAATGTTAAAACTGACGGGGAATAATTAGGGGGAGTGATGCACGTAGTGGACAGCACACTGCCCTCTTGGGTTTCGAGACGACACATTGCATTCTTGATTCCTGGCCGCGGCCAAAATCAGTGGCGAGTGACATCTGTACGTTTCTGCGGCATGTTGAACTTATTTCGCATCGTACGTAGCCAACCGTGGCTAATCGACCCCGAGCCCCCTACTTGACCAACCAGCACTGACCAGCAAGGTGAAGTATGATCACTCGACCCTCATGATCGACATTATGTGGGTGGGAGGCCTTCATACAACAGGGGACTTGCAAAGGGCTGTATAGAGTACAGTACTAATGAGTTAACTCAGCTGCAAATTTACCGGCAAAAATAAGTGTCTCTGCGATTGTTTTGCTGCTTCTAACACCATTGATTACATTTCCGTTACTCTCATAACGGAGGGGAACCTCGAGGTTCGTAACCTAATTGGTGCTTCTTCTTGGTTCTTTCGGTAAAGTCACGTAGAATTGAAATAATAAAATAATAAAAATAAAACAATAAAATAATTCTCACGACGTTTCGGCCACAACGCAAGCAGCCATCCTCAGGCGGAGAACAGGTCTGTCGAGAAGACAGAGTCTGAATGATACACCCCAGGCTTAGAGCGACTATTTAAGCTGGGATGGAGGGGGGAAGGGCGCCTTGACAAAATAATTTCCATATCAATAGGAATTTAGCATATTTATGGGAAATGCAGATATGCGATTGGTACTACTTGTGAAATGCGTAGGAGGTGCTGTTTCTTCGCGCTCCTGGTCCAAGAGCAGGCCTTTATCTCACCCTCCTCTCCTCTCTACACACCGCAGCTGCTTGAACTCCGCGATGCACATCCCGCAACGTTGAGACATCGTCAAAGAAGTGCGGTTGAACTCACTCGTGAGACAAAGCCGAATTTCAATGCATCGCTCACCGCTATGACACACAGCCCCATTGCTCCCTGATACTTTCACATAATATGGGACGCACGTCCAACTGCTTTCTCACCATACGTAGCCAACGGTGCTAATCGGATGTGCAGTGTGTGAAGCAAAATGTTATCAACTTTTGCCAATTAATTATGAAACATCCATGCATAACGTTACATTATTTATTCGCAACTACTCCTTTATGTTCGAATACCGTACCAAGTGGCACACAGAAAGCATACGGCCATCAATCTTGCCACCATTCGGAAGACATTATAACGTCATCCCGTGAAAGTGTAGACCACTTCAAGATTAAAGCACCCCGCCTCTGATAAGACTCCGATTGCATTTGACAGACGTGGAAGTCTCTCTTGAATGCACAGTGGCTTTCTGAAATTAATGGGCTTCGATCGCACGCACGAAAACAGAGAAATCTCATTGGTCACACGCTGGGCTCAAGCAGCTGTTCAATCTGAGATGGAGCCAAGTGGAGTTAAAACACAGGGCTTTGTGATTCTACACGAGCAGTAAGATAAGATATACTGGGCATCTGTGATACCGGACATCTGCGAAAGAAGAGCTTTGCATCTCATTGGATTTCTCCGGTATAAATAAATATTCTGAAGATGCTGAAAGCCCATCGATGGACTTCAAGGTTCAGTTGATTTGTCTAGGTTATCTTCAGGTGAAAATGTCAACAGCTGCTCATGAGAGCAACTGGGGCGAGTGTATGAACGCGACGGTTCTGGCTTGCACTGCGAGTGTGTGAGGCTAATGCTGACTGGACAAACATAATTCACGTGTTCCGCATGCACTGAAGTTTTCAGCTGATCGAGTTCGAACTGGGGAAGCTGAGAATATTGGAAATCTATACACCTACATATCGATTGCCAATATCCCCCCCCCCCCCCGCCAATCGTTTGCTGAGAACGACTGGCGAATCAGTTCAAATGTGACGGCCGCATTGATCCGGATCGGTCACATGACAACCGCACCCCGTCCAATTCGCGTGGTTGGTGCGAACGAAGTTGAATGTGCGTACGTACACCTGTGCGCCGTGCAACGCTTACTGCCGTCGCCGTGGCTCCTTGCGAAGAAGGTGACACATGCATGTCACTCGATTTCAAACGAGAAATGCCGGCGAGTAGATTCACCGCACGCACGAGCAAAATCAAACCGACGCGAAAGCAGCCTGCCTTCAGAGTTCATCACTACCTCTTACGGCAGAGATTTAAACCCAGCCGGCCGTGAAAGCACAAGGCACTCCATTCCGTGCGTTGACTCCGCGTCGCGCTTTCAGTTTCGCAGGATGCGCTGCGACTACATCGCGCATCCAAGGGGAGGCGCTCAAGGCCGCACCAACGGCACAGTACGCGAAAGAAACCCCCGCACAGATGCGCTGGCAAAAATTCATTACGATTGTACAACGGCGTATCCTCGCTTGGTATGCGTCTGACATCCCCTGCGTTATTGCCGCCGCTGTTTAGCCGCTCCTCCCAACTACAAGGTGTCACTCTGCGTCGTAAAGTGCGCATTAAAATGTCATCAAGCCTGTAATAATTGTAAAGCAATCGGGCTAAACTCCAATTACGTGCAACGCAAAAGGTGGAATGCTAATAATGTGTTTTCTTTCCCGAGGCGTGTGTTTGTAATTTGAAGATGTTGCCCACGAGTGTGTAAGGGAATGCGCGACTCCCGTTATTGCACGGACGAAAAGGGGGAACGCATTTCATAGGCAAATTCAGTGACACTGCCTGCATACCAGGCAGTGTCAAAGCCTTAACCGCATCTCAAACAAGTAAATAAGGGGAGTTTTTCACCGAAATATTTCATCTCCCTTAATTACCCCCCTACTTGCAACAAATACATTTATGTTTCACAGAGCAGATTAGTCAAAGGCTACCGACTGAAAGGAAATGGGTGGTAAGGTATCGACACATTTTTGTTTAACTACCAAAAGGTTAGAAACTCGTGTTCGGGAATCTAAGATGTCTTGGCAGGGTTTGCAGATAACAATGCAAAACTGTGAAACATCCTGCTAACTCCTGAGGCAGTGAGGGATGCATGCCATAACAAAGTACACGGGATTGGGTTAATGTTTG
The DNA here is from genome assembly GCF_964198595.1 of Lampetra fluviatilis. Classification (NCBI taxonomy): domain Eukaryota; kingdom Metazoa; phylum Chordata; class Hyperoartia; order Petromyzontiformes; family Petromyzontidae; genus Lampetra; species Lampetra fluviatilis. Next base: position 4,538,039 of record NC_136300.1, read on the forward strand.
CTGACGTTACAGACACTTTTTAATTTGGAGCTCAATTTTACTCAAATTATCATTCTGACTTTTCCAGAACACTTGCCAGGGCTAAATGTTTGCTGCGCTCAGCGACTCAAAGAGATTCCCTTTGGATTATAACATGCTCAGATTCCGTAAAACACACACGCAGAGTTTGTGGACTATGATGATGATTATAATGCTTTCAGAGTTGTACAGGTCAAAGGACTAAAATGATACTTTCTTCTGCAAAAGTTGTACAATCAAACCTTTGTTTTAAGGATTAATGGAAACGCATGCCAATTAAAATGTCACCGAAGTTTGACACTTTCTCAAATCGTTAAGAAAAATCACATGGTTTGAATGTATTAATTTAACAATGGATTTAACATTGTCTATCCCATGGACACTTAAGCTTCAACTTATAATGAGCAGTCATAACTCATCCTGTCTTCCAGAACCATCTAAGTGTAAGCTTATTACATGAAATACACTTTCTCATCGACGAAATGTTACTAAATGACGTTCTGCTTTACGGACCAAAAAGAAATATATTTTGGCCTTTAATTCTGATGAAGAAGCAATGATCTAAAAACTTGCGTGTGGTGGCATAATTATTAACACAAAAGCTTGTGCCCAAACTCATAACCTCAGTGGTTCTTTGATAAATCTCTGATTTCCACACAAAAAAAGCAATTTATATCAAATGGATCGCTTAAAGGGACACCGGGAGATGACAGCCTCTATGAAATCACGCTGTGAGAAAAGGAAAAAAAATTACAGAGGGTAGGACACGCAATGACAAAATACATTCATCTCAGCTTGCATCCAACTGTCTGTCTCTTTGCTGCAGCGAATCCCATTCCTTTCTGTTGTGCCTACACTTCTGCAAGATGGGCCACTGACAGGTCACAGGTGTCATTGTTTCTATTATTATTATGATGGGACATTTGAACCAAACATTCATATTTATTACGCATGCCGTTCCAGAGAAGTAGGACATCCTGGAATACGTTCAACACCTCGCTGTAATGAATTGGATGGAGGCAGTGCCAATGTTTCTCTTGATACGCTTGTGGGTGTGAGCGTGTGTTTGTTTGTATACGTTTTGAAGGAGGGTAAACACTGGTGGAGCGGGTCGCACAACGCACTCCACCCTCAACGGCCTGGATTCAAGCCGTGGCCAAGGCCAACGTGAACGGAAACTTGAAACCTGAACCTTGGCCCAGTGTAAAATCACCGCCTGGTTGTGGTGCAAATAGGAACCCCCGGCAATAAGCTAGAGACAAAGCTGGCCATGCGAGGTACTGGTCACATCACCACAGTGAGTGCTGTGGGTCTGAACAGTTGCTCAATAGCAGCAATTTTCCCTGATGACCTATATCACTCAATGTAGAATCTAGTGCATTTACTCCAGTTTATGTACGTGTTCATGGGATCACAAAGTTACAACAATATTTTAGAGAAAAAAATAATACGTACAACACAATTATATTTGGAATTAAAGAGCATCTAAACACAAACCGAATCATAAGGTCGTGTGCAGAACAGTAGCCAATATGTATTTCACTGAGGCATATTTACATCACGGGACATGTAATTACGTTATTGAATTTAATTGGATTTTTTTTGTTGGAGTGCTACCTTATTTTTGGGGGTTTTCGGTAAAGTCACGTAGGTAAAAAAATAAAATAAATTAAAATGAAAACAACTAAATTATTTAAATTTATTTTATTCTTTACCTACGTCACTTTACCGAAAAAAGACTAAAAGTATGGATCCTTGCAGTCACAAAAACTTCAAATCTAGAATGCTACCTTATTGTTTGATCAATTAATGCAAGAGAAAGACCAGCGGTCAGAGTACAGGGCCTTGGCTCTTTTGCCTTGGGTGGTGCCTAGAATAGAACAAGGGGCCTCCTCCTGTGACCCTCCAAGATTGGGTGACAAGCGCTTCAGTGTCACATTGTTTTTTGTTACTTCAAAAGTCAAGCTTCAAGGCAGAACAATTTGTATTCTTAAGTTTTCGTCAAAAGTGACGCGCTCGCCATTCTACCCCACTCCCCCATCTCGAAAGTGAAAAAGGTTAGCCCGTGTACAACCCCATGTTTAATCAACCCAAGTTGCCGTAGATTCATCATCATTCATCATCCTCAATATTACTCCTGTGGCACTTCTCAGGCACAAAGGTGAAGCAAAGTGCTCACCCCCCAAAAAATAAACAATCAGCTTTCAAAGAGAACGAGTTGCGTTCCGGGATGTGTGTCTGTGCGTGTGTTCAACTTCTCTCGCAGCGTATGTAGCCAACCGCGGAAAAAGTCGGTGCGAAACGCCACACAGACACACGTGAAGACGAATGTTTCACACGTACGCACGTACACAATGAGTGTCCCCTGTCACGCTGAAGGCAGAAAAGACTCAAAACAAACGAAAACCATCAAGAGAGAACACGGTTGTGGATACCGTACGTAGCCAGCCGTGCTAATTTGAGGTGCCGGATGGGCAAATACACAGGCCAGTGAATTCAACGCAAAATGAACCAGCCCACACCTTGACTCCATTGCACGAAAGATCCTTCAAACACGTGATTTTCAGGTAGCACTTCAAAGCAATTAAACTTTCAGACAAACGTTTAAAAGAATCACTTCAAATCGGAGTCATTTCTCGGAAGGGCAATGAGACGTGTTGAGAAACCATATTGACCGCGGGGTGCTTGGATGGACGGTAATGTGGTGGGGGGGAGGCGGCAGATGTGGTGGTACCTTGACGAGCTCGTGTTGAGGCCAAATCTGAATGGGCTCCACTTGAGAGGGCGTCTGCGTCGCGATCCCGTAGGTGTTCAGGAACGCCTGCAGTCTGCCGGAGCGCGGTTTGGGGACACAAAAAGTGACGGCAGGGTTGGAAAAGTTCCGGGAGAAATAATAAAAGGGAACGGGTGTGAATAAAGCGGCACACGGCGAGGACCCACGGCTTTGCGTCCGCTGCATTCGCGCGCCCTGGTAAACGTTTCGTGGCAGCGGCCATCTCCGCTGGGCATTTTTAATGGGTGCAGTGACTAACCTGAGTGGCCAATCGTAGTTTGTACAGGAGTGGTTATCTTGTTAATTTGATTAATAGTAACGCATGCTTTGACTGTGAATCCACTAAACAATCCAGGCAAGTCATGATGTAGGAATGTGAGAGATGCCCAACAAAAATCCACATTTAAAAAAAAAAATACTGACAGAAAATTGTGTATATTCATTCATGGGCAACAACATTTCAGGTAGATTTTTTTTTAATTATGGGAATGAATGAGAATCCACCCTCTTTCACCAACGTGGAACCAGGCCATCATCGGCCGCAAACTCATTTGTATACAGCAGTGGAATTTTCGAAACATCGCCCGTCTGGGCCCATCCTTCAAAGGGGCTAACAGAAAAAGAAAAGAGAAAAAAACGAACACAAAAACGACCATGCCAAATCTGTGCTGTATTGTGGATGGGGCAGCAAAAATCCCCCGGCTATGTGTAAGAGCTGCTGATGTCTTCACGACAGAGGTCGCAACCGGGTACCCGATACCCGTACCCTACCCGATACCCGGCTACCCATACCCGGCCGGGTACGGGTACCCGTTTGAGACCCTGGTGCGGCCGGGTACGGGTAGACCGTGAGTCACTGGTGAGTAACCGTTTGTCACTCATTTCCCAACGTCTTGTCTCTTCTCACAATTCAAGTTCCTAGAATCAACCCACCCGCGCCTGCAACGTGGCTTCATCCCAGAGGTCGCAATCAGGTACCCGATACCCGTACCCATTTGCGACCCTGGTGCGGCCGGGTACAGGTAAGGAATCAAAACCCGTTTGCGACCCTGGTGCGGCCGGGTACGGGTAAGGAATCAAAACCCGTTTGCGACCCTGGTGCGGCCGGGTACGGGTAAGGAATCAAAACCCGTTTGCGACCTCTGCTTCACGATCATGTGTGGTCTGGAATTGTGACGTTCGACGAGGACGTTTCGATTGCTAAATGTTTGAGCGTACTCTCTTGACTATTTCTGTATCAAAAGCCATCGTTTTGTTTGTATATATAAAGAGGCGATAGAAAATGTAATGAAATATAATATTAGGAGGCATTGCTTTTGGAATATTCCTCAACATCTGGTAGAAATCATGAATCAGCATGCTTCACCACTGCATTGTTAATTATTTGATATGGTTATACATAATTACGTTTCAATATTATTTTGCATACAAATTAAAACGACAATCGAGTGAACAATACAATTTCGCCCATGCCTTTATGTGCACTAAAATGAACACTTATTAATCCTGTCCATTCATGATAATAGGCCAACCACATGTACAATTAGTTTCATTTTCTTGACAAACACGTGATTTGAAACAATGTGTTACGATTTCTTTATTCCGTGAAAAGCCTGTAAACGTCTGATATATTTTACAAAAACACAAAATACCAAGTCAAATTCGAATTTGACAGAAAATTATCGCTACGGAGATGAGTCAATTCGTTGTTTACCTGTCAGACATTTCCATAGCTTTAATGTAAACTGTCCGCGGTGTTGTTATTTATTTTACAGGAGACCCACTATAATATTAAATTTAGGCTCATTACCATTACAGATCAAAAGTGGCAAGGGGAAATGTGTGCAAGTTTTATTTTAACACGTTCAAAAACCCACCCCCCCCCCCCGCCCAATACTAACAACACTAATGAGCAATTCAGACCTCACTGACCCAGCCTGTCATTCTGGAATAATTCAACTTTTTATAGTTCTCCCACGAAGGAGATCCGACCCATTCCTGCCATCGTAATGCCCCATTTGTATGAAAACTGCCACCAGATCCATTAGGTGTGCCCTCCTGAACCCGCAGTAAGTCATAATTAGGGCCCGGTAGATTCAGCTGTCTTGAGATTTGCTGTGCATGCACCACGCTGTCCCACAGCCCTTGCGGGGTAACTTACGTTGCATAGGAGTTGGTAGTCGGGGCTAAACTACGACCAGGTAAGACTTGACACATTAATGAAGTTAACAATAAAATGGCATTAGACCATTTTTTTTTTATTGCTTGACCATCTAGCGTTTAGCAATGCACACGTACAGCTATAATACATAAAAACTGTGTGGGTTGTTAAAGTGGCCATATTATTTTTTTTCAACCCCCTCATGAACAAAAATCCTCCAGCTATCGCTATAGACAGAGGGCCTGTTAGTAAGCACCTATTACATGTGGAATAGCCAATGGTGGAGAGGTGTAGCCAGCAACACACCTGCTCAGCTGCACTATCCCTCCTCAGTCCGATGGCGACCACTTCTGTACCTGGTACTCAATTTGGGTCGAGTCAACCTACGGGAGGCCCAAGTAAAGATATTGAATACGGGTGACGGGGATCGTAAGAAAGTGCATTCACTAATACAACTCCCTTCCTCTCGTGTGTTCTATGCCTAAGGGCAGGTCCTTGGTTCACGCTCTCCTGATCCTCTCCCGTCTTGGGATTTCATCCTCATTTCACCGTACGGACTGTCTTTCCTTCAAATCGTCCTGCAGGCTTTTCCTTTTATTGCCTCGTGGCCTTTTCGCCGGTATCTTTACTTCCAGAGCTTCCTTCAGCAGGCCTGCCTTTCGAACAATATGTTCAATCCAGATATTTTTCCTTCTGGCAATGTTTTCAGTTACAAATCTCTCCTCTGGATCCTGCTCTGAAGACATTCCCAAGAAGCTTTCTTTCTGTTTGTTTCAACTATGTTCTAAATATTCCTCAATGTACGTATGCATGTTGAACGTCTGTCGCACCATACGAAGCCAACCGCGCTAATCAGCTGTGCGAAATGCCACAGACAAACGTAAAGACAAACGTTTCGAACGTACCGCAAGCGCATGATGAGCGTCCCCCGTCACTTTCAAGTCGGAACAGACGAAAGACAAACTATACCCATTGAGAGGGAACGGCGTTATCGTCGTGACTAACTCCGCGGGTTCCAAAGTGACTCTGCTGCACTCACCTCTGGCTTTCAGCAATGAGGGCCAAGTGCACGACCACGTCATTCTCCAGCTCTCCCTGCACACCGCACACCGCACACCGGATGTAAAAGGGAATCTGATGATAGACTGTGCGGCCGAGACGAACAGCACCGCGTATGGAAAACCTTCGACCACGATGAAGCTTGGAGAGCTTGCTTGCCCATCGCCACATATATAGCCTTGTTGTAGCTGATTCTAGGTTTGTTGTAGCTGATTCTAGGTTTGTTGTAGCTGCTCTCTCGCTAGTTCAGCAGTTCCACTGCTGGATTATATATTTTCCGCCTGAGGACGACCACTTGTGTTGCCATCGAAACGTCATGATTTATTTTATTTTATACCCACGTGACTTTACCGAAAGAACCAAAGAGTATGGATTCCTGCAGTCACAAAAGCTTCAAATCAAGATTGAAAAGAACTCACAAAAACAAACACCACGTGAAAGACCTAATGCAGAAGAACCCTGGGTTTGATCTTCTACGAAGCTCATGGTCCACCCTAAACCGCATCTACTGCACAAACCATGGCAGACGCGGATACCTGATGCACAAATGGAACATTTAAAACTCTCCGGTGCGCGACTGTGGTCATCCAGAAGACCGTACAACGCACAATGACGAAATGCCCAATCGATAAATATGAAGGAGACATCACAGCGATACACTCCGCTTCTGCTGACGCGGTTATCTGGCTAGACGACCTGAATGTGAAATTGTAGTTGTTGCTCTGCATCTACATCAGCAGTACGGAGGAAGAAGACGATTAAAACCCTCACTGTAAGTGGGCACGCCACAGAGCCCAGACTTTCACACTGCTCCTAACAGCTGTGCAGTACCCACACTTTAGCCGACCGCAGGGAATTCACCGACTGTGTTATTCATAATTGCGTGAAGCTTCATTTGTATAGACCGTCAAAAAAAAACCCCACAACTCACCTGGCACAAACTGTTGGAGAAAGTGGTGTGAGCGAGAGCCTATTAACCCCTTCCCGTTCCAATGACGTACGTAAAATAACTTCATCGTTGCCGAGGCTCCCACAAGGCCACGCGGGAGGGCGTGCGGCACAGTTTGGCGCCGGCTATAGTAGAGTGCGATCGCGTCGCTACGCTTCTCCGCGGTAAGTACAATGTCTCGATTTAAAGCTTTCGTGACTGCAGGGATTCATCTTCTTGGTTCTTTCGGTAAAGTCACGCTGTCTCCCCGACAGACCTGGTCTTCACCTGAGGACGGCTGCTTGCGTTGTGGCCGAAACGTCGTGAGAATTATTTTATTATTTTTATTATTATTTTTTCCCCCATTCTACGTGACTTTACCGAAAGAACCAAGAAGATGAGTACAATGTTTTTAAAAACAATGGCGCTATGCCTCTAAATAAAATGAACGCTGAATCGTTCGCATGTTCCAAGATTCGGCGGTGAACGAGACACCCACACCCTGCAACTTGCAAATGTCTCGGAATGGCAAAGGGTTAAGATTAAAAGGAGACACGTGGGGAGGGTGGTGATCAATGCGAGGCTCTGCACTGTGGTGTACGCAGCGACGCTCACAACAATGAACGGAGCACCCGGGCGGCTAAAACGCAGCAGGTAGGCACGGTGGGGAGCGCAGATGGTGCAAATGCCGGTCATCTCAGTCGGTCAACCCATGGCACCTGGGTCTGCCCCGTGGCCTCCTGTCAGTGAGTCTATGACACTTCACGTGGCCTCAAAGTGCACCTAGTCTGGCACAAGCGCCGTGATGACGTCGCTGCCACTTAGTGGCACATGAAGGTAGTTCTTGTTGCATACATAGCCTTGGAGACTTGGTGAGCCGTTCCGTGCAGCCCCACCTCTCAGCGTGACTAGCAGGAGGTCCAAGAGGTCCCATGATCCCCCCAGGTACCACTACAGCATTTGGACAACAGGAACCAATGGGACTACAATAACTAGTATTTAGACCACTGAGACTCCTATAGGGGCCACCATAACTACCAATGGGATCACCGGGACTGACATAAGATGTATAACAAAGATCGCCCTTATTGCCTTAACAGACAGTGAGAGGAAGTGCTGTTAGAAAGCACCGATGAAGGCCGGCACGGCACACGAGGAGATGGGTGGCCAGCACCACGCCTGGCTGCCTGTCTCCCGAGTGAAGATGTTTACACACCGCATCAGGTCCTCATTTGAGGCTGAGTCGACCAAAGATGCATACACATGCCGATGCTCACTCGTTTATAAATGAACGAAGATTTTAACATGGGATTCACCCATGGAAGAATCGTGATCCCTGCGGGAATCATCAAGGGTGGTGACATCGTGGGCATCGATTCGTGAAGGAACCACCCAGCTCCAGAGGGCATCGCCATCATCACCGCAAGACGCTCTAGAAAATAAGGCGGACGGAAGACGGTGGTGTAACAAAAAAGGAAACCATCTCGGCCTGCTCCGAGGCAGAACCTGGCCGAGGGGGGGGGGGGGATGGAGCCATGTGCGAGCGACCAGAGCGGGAAGTGAACAGTGGGGCGCCGAGAAACTGGCGGTGAGCGTGGGTGAACGTAACGGGGGAGGGCAGCCACCGCGAGCTCGCAGAACAGATCAGCAGAAGTAGCAGCAGCGATTGAGAACGATTTACTGAACGATTATATTTCGGATGTATCATTAGCCTTGTGAGATACCAAAACCCTCTCGGTTATGGTTATGCACGTAGAAAAAAAATCTGAAAAGGCGTTTAAAAATATTGTATGCCACACACACGCGTGCGGCGTTGCGAGAAAATGCGAGGCCGATGTTGATGACAATGCGTTGCGCCATTGTGATGGGACGCCGCATAAGTCAAAGATTTAATTTGATGCGGAGGTTCTCAGAACGCATTCTGTGTTTATGTTTCACCGTATATCTTGAACAGGATCTCAACACCACAGCTTGTGCTAAAAAAACACAAGATACCGCATGTCAGCAGCATGTCGCTTTAAAATATTTTTAATAAATTGTAAGAAATCTAATAAATATATTACAAGCTGTGAGGGTTGGGTTCACGTATAGGCGGTGAAATAAAATGTTTTATTTAAAACCGGCTGAGGAGCCGCTAAGGACCAATATCCATTTGGCAAGATTGCCTGGGGAATAAAACAATTACATATCACGTGCACTTGTGATTAAACACTTGAGTCCAATGTGATAACAATTTGAAAATATGCACATCGCAATGAGGATTTATTATAGGAAGGCTGCGTAGATCTCTTCATAAGATACTTAGCTCATATATAACATGCAAACAAATAAATGAACCTTTCCGTTTTCATCAAAATAAATACTCAACAAACTATTGAAGCTGCATGGCACAGACTCAGGCATAGATGCAACTCATAACAATATAAAATGATTCTTCTCGCATCCAGATAATCCCAGCTCAAAAATCAGATCAAAATATTTTGAAAAGCAATTTTCACCTGTTGCTAATATTAAAACATCAAAAGAATCTTCATACTTATTCGAAATAAATCCCCCTGCATCGGTGAAGTTCTCAGCAAAGGTGTGTTGTTGGCCCACAAAAGACAACAACAAAAAAGGTGATGAAACAGAGGAATGCAAAACCCCTCTCCCACAGCGGAATAACGGGCGGTCGCGGCGTCAAATCCCTCGATTTCGTGGCCGCGCGCGGTTTTTTTTTTCCCCTTCGCCTACGAGGTCTCGCGAGCCACTTTTCCAAATGTCACCGTGGGTCAGCGAGCCCGCTCCACCCCCGGACAGCTGAGCACAGCGATCCAGAAGCTGGGCCCCCTGCTCACGCGACTCTTGTTTGTTTGTGGGAATTGGGTTTTGGCGGGGCCCGCGACAAACAAGACGAGCCACGCTCGCCGCCGCTGCACGGCCTCCCGACGACGCCCGACGCCGCCGCTGCCTATCCGTCAGGCGCTCAAGACATATCCTCGCGACGCCCCCCCCCCCCCCGTCAAATCAAACACTCGGCATAAACATCGCACGCCCTGCCGGCTGGCCCCGGCAAGAGACGCCCTCGGCAGCAGCGAGCGGCGGCTCTCTTCGCTGCTCCCCGCACGGCATGCGCAAACAATTCGCATTGTCGACAGTGAGAGGTAGAAGTTGTATTATTGAAATAAATAAATGAGCATTCCGATACGTATCATAAGTAACATTATTATTTCTGCTGTTTACAAATGAGCCTGCGATGTCAGGATCATGTGCAAACATAAGTTAATAATGCAAATAAAGACCCAATATTAGGAAATTCTTGATATTATTTTTATTAAAATAATGCCTGGAAAATTTAGCTCTTTCACAATCCAATGGTGGATGCAGGCTTGTCAACGCCGGGTCGGTCACACCAGTTGTTGGAGCATATCTTGCCGTGCTAGTAAGTGCGAGTTGCTTCGAGTTCGGGTTATGACTGGTTCAGATATTGGTAGCCATGGCGATTTTATAGCATAATTGAATTTTGGGTGAGCCCACTTAATGATCTGAGCAAACGTGTCGTGAAAATTTCTCTACCCGGCATAGCCAAATAAACTGCAATTGTCACGTATACAAAGCAATTTAACGTTCCTTTTATGATTGCTTCAGCTAGCTCACTGCTGAATTCAAGAGCAATTCTCACAACTGAATTTAGCAATTAGATACGACGCTTCAATTGGAAACAGACAATCAACACGATCAGGGAAAGGATCCAGGGTCTAAAAATGAGAGCCACGGAAGACTAACAATGTCACCTTGTCCAGGTTTCCAACACACAATTGGTCAGCTCATTAAAGTGGGAATATCTTCTTGGTTCTTTCGGTAAAGTCACGTAGAATGGAAATAATAAAATAATAAAAATACAACATAATAAAATAATTCTCACGACGTTTCGACCACAACGCAAGCAGCCGTCCTCAGGTGGAGAGCAGGTCTGTCGAGTAGACAGAGTCTGAAGACTCTGCAGTCACGAAAGCTTTAAATCGAAATTTAATGTGGAACTAATCCAAACGACAACAAAAATCAGTTACGAATCATATCTGGCTACGAAAACTTACGCGTTAAGCCAACCACTGATGTTTGCCGTGGCGGGGACTCCGATGCGCGACCGTCATGTTGGGAACACGGTGCCACTAACCACTGCGCCATCGCTCCTTCCCAAATTTAAAATTAACAATCGATTTTTTTTCGACTTAAAGCTTTCGTGACTGCAGGGATTCATATTCTTGGTTCTTTCGGTAAAGTCACGTAGAAGAGAAATAATCAAATAATAATAAAACATCATAAATTTTTATTATTATTTCATAAAACATAATGAATGTGTTATTTTTATTATTTTATTATTTCCCTTCAGCGTGACTTTACCGAAAGAACCAAGAAAAACAATCGATTGTAAATTTGCACGTAAAGCTACAACTGCTATTGTGGCAGAAGTCTGTCAGAGTGGTAAGTAATTTTTTTTTGTCCGACGCCTATGAGGTGTGTAAATCCAATGACTCATACCAGGCCACCCCGTGTAAAAGGCGATGACACATCTCAATATCTTCTCAACTGTTTTAATCGCGGCCGTTATTAACTAAACTAAAAATCACCACCAATCGTGACACAACAATACAAAGCATCGCCAAGGCGGCTATATTGTGGAACCTTCACTGATGCCCGTCGTCATAACGGCAGCGCTTTCCCAACGTGATTTGACCTCCATCGGATCAACGCTTTCCCCAACGTGGGCGGCGGTGGCTACTCACGCCTGTAATCCAGCACTGCAGAGGGAGCGAGGGTTGGTGGGTTACACTGTGGCGGAACAGCAAAGAGTGGAATAATCTTCATCTGTTCCAAATGTATGGGATACAGCGTTGCCCCCTCCAATGCGTGGGTTTACTCCGTGTGAGTTCCCAGTTTCCTCCCACACACACGAACGCTAACCGACTGAAAATATCATCATACGTACTCGACTCCACGGTGGTGGCCGATTGTGCAGCGTTGTGAAATACAATTTGCACGCATGACGTTAAAATTGTTCCTCTCAGTCCGCTTGTCCTGGTGAGGGTCACGGAGGTATCATGTTGAGTAGGGGGTCCAGATCTCCCTATCCCCTGGCGACAGACTCCAGTTCCACCTGGAGAATTCCCAGGTGTTCCCAGGCCAGCCGAGCGCCATAGTCCCGCCATTCTAGATTTGAAGTTTTCGTGACTGCAAGGATTCATACTCTTTGGTTTTTCGGTAAAGTCACGTAGGTAAAACATTAAAATAAATTAAATCACGACGTTTCGGGCGCAACACAAGCATCCTTCTTCAGGTGAGGACACCTTAGCGAAAGCCACCTCTGAGACCTCTGAGACACACTTAAGCGGTGTGCTTTTGCTAAGTTTTCCTCACCTGAAGAAGGATGCTTGTGTTGCGCCCGAAACGTCGTGATTTAATTTAGTTTAATTTTTTACCTACGTGACTTTACCGAAAAAAACAAAGAGTATAGTCCCGCCAGCGTGTTTTCAGACCATCCCTCTCCCTGCCGTACTGACATCGCACCCGCCCCTCACCCTTTGTCCTGCGGATGGTGGGCCCACAGGACCTTATTTAAAAACGCTAATTATTATTTTATATTATCAATGTGACTACTGTAATTGAAAAAAGTCATCTAAGAAACGGAAAATAATGCTGTAGCATCAACAGTTTCTCGACGTGAACAATCCGTCGCATAGGCACCAGCGCTGAGTATGATTATGCCCATTCTGCAGTGACTCAAAGACCATTTCCTTTCCCAGACAGATCACGTGGTGATTTCCCACCCATTTCTGCATATAAACCGCCACTAAAGCTATTCACCCCACGGAAGTGAAGAATATGCATCACGTATCCACTTCGTCGGACAATTATTACCCTTTTTTTGGGGTACTTTTCTCTGGAACTATTTTTCACCATTCCTCCAAATGTGATTAAAAAGCTGGTTGCTTAATCTTTTTCCCTGGACCGTTCCCTGGTAAAAAAAAAAAACTGCCAACCTATGTCCTTTTCCTAAATAACTCATTTTCTACTCTCTTAGCCTGGGCCCCCACTGTTTTTTTTCCTTGTTATGAAATGTAAAAATATGCACGTAATAAAAAAATCCCCGCACGGTAATATTGCGGTTTACTGCGGTTTACATCGGGGATGCGTTCCTGAAATGTGCGGCGACGAATGTCAAAACAACGTACAGCAAAGCAATTTACAGGGTAGGGTGGAGGCGAAGGCTGAGAGGCGACGGATACGAGAAAGGACCGATGATGCTGTCAGCGAAGTAAGTGTGGGTTTGAGGCGACGCGAATCAGTCAGTGGTGTGAGAAAGTAACGACGTATCAATAAAGTGACGACGCACCTCCGATTATCACGGTTGACTACACAAGGCGTGAAAAAAGTGCAACGTACACACATGCCTTAAAAATAAACATAAATACGCGGCGAGGCAATCCTATATTGGACTAAATGTTCAAAGACATTATTTTTTGGAAACACGGACGCCTTAAAGACCGCACGGAGTTTGTACAAAACCTGCCCATTGTTATGAACATTATGTAAAAATTGCACAAGCTAAAGTATAATAAAATGAACCATCACAGTTTTGAAATGAACAAGTTTTGGATGAATCCATACCAGTTTGGAGGGTTAGGGGGGAGTTGCGGTGTGGATATACCATTGGGCTTTCTCTTCCGTGGTTTCAGTGGCCCCAAAGGAGTCCACTGAATCTCTTTTGAGAATGCCTAGCAACTGGACCGTTATATTAAAACAAAAACTAAATTTTAAGAGGGAAAATCAGGATCCTATGAGAGTGCAAAAAAATATAAGGCCGAGGTGCACTTTCCGTTTTCGAGTAAAACAACACAATATATATTTGCCAAACAGTAATTTGATTCATCTTCTTGGTTCTTTCGGTAAAGTCACGTAGAAGGGAAGTAATAAAATAATAAAAATAAAACATAATAAAACAATTCTCACGACGTTTCGGCCACAACGAAAGCAGCCGTCCTCAGGTGTGGCCGAAACGTCGTGAGAATTGTTTTATTATGTTTTATTTGTATTATTTTATTACTTCCCTTCTACGTGACTTTACCGAAAGAACCAAGAAGATGAATCCCTGCAGTCACGAAAGCTTTAAATAGTAATTTGATTTCCTGTCAGTTTGGGGGTTTATGGGTGAAACTTTTAAAGCCAAGTGGGATTCTTGCTGTTTTACAACATTTAAAACTCCAGGCTACCACCATTAAATTGACCACACTTCTAACATTCAATCGAAGTTAGTAAACAATGACAATGTGACTGCAAGTGGGAGTTTGCAGTGATTGATGCCGGTTACTTTATTTCTGAAAGTTATTTATTTCTGCCTCTCTCCACTCTGTCATGTACTCTAGGGTGGACTGGAGAAGGCACACACAGCTTGTGCATTACTTGTCCACACATTCTCACGAGACAATGATGATGTCAATACATTGCTAAATTCAAGGGCTCACCATGCCGTGCCACTTAGAGGGGTTGTTTATCCATACTTCAGTACATTGTCAACACCAGTTGAATGGGGGGGGGATACGTATGAGAGGTTCAAATATCACTCACCACCGTTGTTAGCCATGGCCAGGAGCTTAGGTCACCGGGTTTGTAGCACAGTGTGTTAACCACTACACTACCGCTTTGCCCTCGGAATACCAAGTATGCTCTTCCTTCCGATGTAAGGAACCCACATATCGATTCAAGACTCGTTTCTTTAGAACGTCTCTGTGTTAAGTTTGTTGTTCTTCCCACGGCACCTCTGATTAGCACGGTTGGCTACGTACGGTGCGAAAGGAGCTCAACATACAATTAATGCATTTAGATATGCTCCAACATATTATTATTATTGACCCATTACAAAAAATAAGAGATCGAATCTGAAGGTGCAGCCTTGCAACTGCTGCTCTCACCTGGAGGGTCTCCGCAAGAGGAAGCTCAAGCGAGCACCTCTACAGTATGTGTTGGCCTACTCATCCATGCTGGTCGGGTGTCTTGGACAGAGGCTCGATTGCTCAAACATTGAACTCACCACACGAGACCTACCGATGGACCCCAAAAAAAGGATAATCAGGAAACGAAAAAACCTTTACATCGTTTAAAACATTGCCACTCTGGGAGATCGAACCACTGACCTGTGGATTGTAAAGACCAGGAAGCGAACCGTCACACCCCATCAAACTAGCACATATAGGGTACTCATTTTAAAATAAAACGGATGTGTGTTTTTAATTCGTTCACCCAGTTTTCAGAAAACGATACGCACGTTTGCCCCTCACTCTACGCGGTAGTAGATGCGTTCCAAACAAAGGGCGCACAAAGAGAAATCGCGAGCAGTGGGGCACACAGTCACCCAGCCCACAATGCACCGCACGAGAAAGCTGCCCTGTCAAGTAAACACGATGTCATCCCACGTCAGACCGCATAGCCCCCCGCCCCCCCCCCCCCCCACACGAGTGAATCTAAAGCATCTACGTAGCAAATTATGGGTAGCAATAGGTGAAGGCACACATACGCGAAATTGCACAAAACGAACCCGCATAGAGTGGGGGGGGGGGACGGTGTGGGGAAAAATCTTAAATTATTTTTAATCTCCCAAACTAATTCTGGCGATGCGGAGGTCATTCTGTGCAAGAAATGATGAGAGAACTAATTCGCCAGTTAATTTTCAGTGGAAATTAATCGCAGGTTCCGTGGTGATACAATGACCACTTAAAAAAAGACAACGTACACTATGAAAGTAAAAATATTCTTAAAACGATAAATTGCTTAGATATATATATGTTAAGTGATTGTATGCTATATATAGATAACATATTAAGTGATTATATGCGAATGGTTCCAAGAAATCGGTTAAGGTCCCAAGCGATGGCTCACAGCAGGACAGAATTCACACAGTGTTCTTGTTATGACTCACCCCGGCTGTGACTCATGTGTTGTTGGTCGCCGTTAGATAACTCAAGAGACGGTCTCAAAACCGCCGTGGCAAATGCTGTGTGCTAAAGTTGACTTGCGGAAAAAAATTAATGGCACAAAAATACCCAACACCAGGAAATTATTCATTACACGTGGTGGAAATAGCTTTTAAATGGTTTACGCATCTGTCACATCACCGCTGGATGTCCGTAGCTTACAAAGAATTGTTTGGACATATAAATTTCGATTTAAAGCTTTCGTGACTGCAGCGATTCATCTTCTTGGTTCTTTCGGTAAAGTCACGTAGAATGAAAATAAGACCTGGTCTTCACCTGAGGACGGCAGAATGCCTTGTGGCCGAAACGTCGTGAGAATTATTTTATTATGTTTTATTTTATTATTTCCATTCTACGTGACTTTACCGAAAGAACCAAGAAGATGTTTGGACATATGTCACCACCCTCGTCATTGCACGTTGATATTCTTAGGTTTTTTCGGTAAAGTCACGTAGGTAAAACATTAAAATTAATGAAAGTAAAATAAAATAAAAATCACGACGTTTCGGAGGCAACACAAGTCTCCGTCATCAGGTGGGACCGTCACAGCCAGATTTGATGCATCACTTGGTGCAGCAAACCTAAGAATATGAATCCTTGCAGTCACGAAAGCTTCAAATCTAGAATTGCACGTTGAAATGGGCAAGCCGTGGTCAAGAATCTAACTCGGGCAGTCAGGTTTACAATGCAGTGCGCGCTCACCACTGCACGACACCTTTCCCACACATTTCATTCTAATTTTGTATACCTTGAATCGTGTTATGCTATTGCGTGCGTGCCTGTGTGTGTGTGTGGGGAGCGGTGGTGTAACGGTTAGCGCGCTGCGCTACGGACCCGGTGACCCGAGTTCGATTCCCGCTCACGGCTAACACCGGTGACGATTATCTGAGCCGGTCCTGGGCCTCCCCCAGGTGCACTCAGACTCAAATGAGGACCTAGTGCGGTGTGTAAACATCGCCACTGGGGAGGCAAAGGCGGCCAGGCGTGGTATTAGCCACCCACCCTGTCGTGTGCCGTGCTGGCCTTCATAGGTGCTCGCTAACAGCACTTGCCCCTACCGCTACACTACCGCTCCCCTCCTATACACACACACAGACACATGCCTACCCGCATGCATGCATGTATTATTCGTAGTTTGCTGAATACTGCTGTGATGGAAACATAATGATGTGTCTGCAAATGCTATCACGGGAATACCGTGATGAATTCATTGTGTTGATCATCTTAAGATTGTAAGCAGGCATACATAAAACATCTATTATTAATGGATTGCTTATCACACAAATGTTTAATGCATGCATAATGTTAACACTACCATGTCGGCACATCATTTTCTCATCAATGTATCGACGGACACTTTGAAAACGTATTCATTACTCATCGGATCCACACCGCATTAATTAGCTACAACGATATCCTTTTAGTGCGTTATCTATTCATAAACTCCAACGCCTGCAATACAATATACAAAGATTAAAAAAAAACATGTTCTATTGAAGTGTACTATGTATGGCGTTATCTAAAGAAAACACACAAGCCCTTTTCCCAATTGGAAATGCTCAAGCTAAATAATTTTCAACAATTGCGTGGGTGGTACCGCAGGAACCAACGGTGATGCTAAAATCAGCTGTGACGCTGCTTCGCTCCTACAGGACCAAATGGCCGCATCTTTTAATGGGTCACGTGGGGAAACCAAGAGAATCTTGTCGCCCCCCCCCCACCCCCTCGTCATTCTCAGCCGTAATCAATCCTATGCTCTATGGATGTCCCCGCAAGCCATCACCGCCACCCGTCACGATCTTGCGAGGCAGCAATCCAACCGAGCACGCACACGAGAGATGATTCCGTCGCTCTGTCTGCACGACGGCAGATATACCGTCATCGTGGGCGCGTTCTTGGCTACCATGCCGTCATTATTCTCAACTGTCGGTTGTCACCCCAAACCAGTGACGTGTCCCTGCCCAAGCCCACTTATTTTTCTTACCAGTCAGAATGACGTCTCGAATGTGAAGATTCTCTCATCGTTAATTGCTCTCTCGTTATCCCTCTAATTCCAAGCGTGCACATCACCGCTGTTTTAATGCGCAATTCTCAGTTTTTAGGTCCATTTTGCTCATCAACACGGATGTTTCTGATCAGCATGTCATGTAGTACGAATTGATATTGGAAGGAAATAATGTTAAATCTCATTTTGAAATAGACGAGGGTGAAGACCGTCCAGGGATGCGAGCCTGAATATAGCCAGCTGCAGCGACGTGCGTGCAAAGGGCGCTGGCCTGCTCAAATACTCTCGCATTTGTGACACGTGCCGTGATCAATATCTCCAACTAGCTTCCCTCGAGCCATATGGCACAATTAATTGGCGGCTAGCATTTGTAGATTTCGCCTCCCGGGAGTCCAACACATACGGCTCGCCTCGTGAGTGTGAGGTCAGATCAAAGCGCAACAGCTTTACATCTCGGGAGAAGGTACGTACTCATTCCCGCCTCCGCGGCACTCCCGACGCGTAGAATTTCGACTTTGAAAATTGTCGCGAGAATACATCGCCGCTTTTCATTTTATGTACACCAATTTTTGTCGCACGAAAACTATCGTAGTTAGGATTCCTTTTGAAGCTTGGCTAGAACCTGTCTGTGAAAGAGCGGCCACATCGCAACATCTCTGTAATGTGGTCTACGGGTACGATTTTAATATTTCATCTCGGCGTTATAGAAATTGTAGGTGACGGGGTTAAAACCAAAACAGCACTGACTGGAAAATGTAATCTTGTCAATATTCTGCTACCCACAGGCAGGTGTATATATATATAAAAAATGCTGACTAGGTTTGTGTCAACTGAGCAGAATATGGAATAAAATGTTCAATGTATTCACAGTACGTGGCTTTATAAAAAAAACTTAAGTTAAATGCATATATTTTTTAACAATTATTCATTCTTAGCTTTTTTCCCCCTCTTTACTTTGTGCAAATGTCTAAAAATCAAGTAATTTATTGCACGCCCGCATATCCTGGAAATACATCATGGCAATCAATTAACTCCAAAGGACCACTGCAGATAATGACATTTTGCCATCGAGTCACGAGAAAATAACCTGGCGCCGCTTTGGAGGAAATTAATTAAGGGCACTGATTCCCAGTGAACCAGCCGTAAATAATATTCGCACCACTTGATGTACGTCTGCTTGCTTTGCCGCCAAACAGCCCCCCCCCAACCACCCCCGCTGCGCGAGCCGCGTGATCTCGCGTGAGAAACCGCTAACGGTAGACGCGTCCTCCGGTAGCAATGAATCAACCTGCCCAGGCGGAGGCTTGCCGATACTTCTGCGACGGCCTCGATCCCGCCGCCCCCCCCCCCACGTCCCCCCCATTACCCCCCCCACCACCTTCCCACCGCAGATGAACTGCCGCCCGTCGAACCGAATTGATGGGCTAAAATACTGACTTCCACAAGGGCCGTTCGCGGATACCCTGGGCCTGCCGGACGACGATATAATTCGGAAAAAATTTCACTGCAGGCTGGAGTTTGGGTAGAGTTATGAATTTTCTTTTGCAGAATATTTTTTTTCCGCAGCAAAACAGAATACACATTTGCCATTGCGCCTTTGAAGGGGAACTGCCATCGCTACGAAAGCCCATGCACAAGCACCAGCACCAAACATCAGTTACGATGACGAGAGAGATAAGGTAAAGCTCCCGATTATCTGCTCGGAGGCTCTATGTAAAGACAGTCATATGGCGCCAAGCTGCCCGTCATGTTTGGGCTATGCGTTGTTAAATAGGCACCGATCTCTAAGGTACCGAGCGATCCGAGTGAGAAAGCTTAGGATTAATTAACAAACACTACTTTTCCACAGCGAACAATTAGTTTTGTGATTTGTAATTGAAAGACAAAGCTAATCGGCAGGTACTTTCTGTGCAGTAGATTTCACGATGTAATCGTAAAACAATACGGCATTCGAAACTATATCGCATTAATTTTCCCATTATCAAATAAAATGCCTGCATTGTGCAACTTTCCCTGATGAGGGCATTACGAATAAATTGTCTTTTCAAATACTCATAACGCACTAAGACAGCTGGTGTTATCATGCAAAACAAATTTGTGCCAACGTTAAACCACTATACTTTTGGAAATGTAATGATAACATGTTTTTTTGGTTCGAATTTGAAAAGGGTTTAACTCAAGCAGGACTAAATTTAGATTTAAAGCTTTGATTACAATTGTTATTATTTTATTATTTCCCTTCTACGTGACTTTACAGAAAGAACCAAGAATATCAAGCAGGACTGTTGCATTCCTGGGCATATCCCACAATGCACTGCAAACGAGGGCCACGGCATTACACGGAGAATTCCCAAAGGGGTTGAACCAAGCCACAGGCCAAAATGAACCTTCACTGTGGAATCACAAAAACAAATGGGGCATGCACGCCTGCCTTAATTGCAGCTCAAGATGCACCGGGCTCCATGCACTGAAGAAATAAACAAACGCACAATCGTATGCACGCTTGCGAACGCAACAGCAAGAGTAACGTCACTAGGCTAGGTGCACTTTGAGGGTACGTCAAGTGTTGTCGGCTCGCTGGCAGGAGGTCACGGGATAAATCCAGGTGCAATGGGTGAAATGAATGAGATGACAGGAGGGTGGCTGTGTACGCTATATGGTGCATACGCTCATGCACAAACACATGTGCGTACACCGCACAGAGTGGAAAAAAAAAATAACAGTCTGCTTAATCGGCGACTATCAGTATAATATTAGTGAATATTTATGCTTTCAATGTAAAACCATATTGTATTTTCTGTGGTACCAGATAGAAAATGCCACAATGCATTGAGATGGAATATGATAAACATTGTGCGATAGAAACTACACTGCCACTAGCATTTAGCGCCGTGTCAACCCATTGCTAAATGACGTCCTCCCCAAGCCCTGTTAATCATGGGGGTTGTTTGACCATTTTGACCATTGTGGTCAGGATAGGTGAGGGGAGGGGGAGGAGGACAGGACCACGTTTAAATATCACTTGCAACGGATGCAGTCGCTAAAAGCAGTACCTTTGTGCTGCATGTAATATTAAATTGAATAGAAAATAACACGTTGAAAATCATAATTAGGCTGTGCGTAGTTTGCGCATGATTTCCATGTTGTCTTATAAATCCAACAATGGGGCGTTTCTCATCCATTCCGTCAAGAAGCGACTCCGGCCCTTTGAGTGATCTATTCTCAAACACAAGGGTTTTCTCTGGCCACCCCAGTTTACTCTAACAAGTAAAAACGCAATATTAAAAAAAATCTAAATAACGAGTCAATTCGTGCAGAGGCGACCAAAACGTTCGGGGTGCATGAACCACTACTAACGGTTAGCAAAGAGGAGGTTGGAAGTTCCAATTGTTTGTCCACATCACTCGTAGACGAGAGGGATTTTACAAACAACGCCCTGCAGCGCCCGGTCAAAGGGACGAGGTAGAGAGGTTGGCCAAGTACCTGCTGGACAAGAAGATCAGCGGCCGACGTTCTGCTGATCGCAAAAGAGGTAGAGGGCGTTTATTGGCAAAGCGTCACTGGTGACCCTACGACCCTCAGCATGAAGGGATGACGATGATGACGATGATGATAATGGAGGCATAAATCTTAATTTTGGAGCTTTCGTGACTGCAGGAATTATTCTTTGGTTCTTTCGTTAAGTCACGTCTAAAGATAAAATAATAAATTAAATAATAGCATATTACGACGTTTCGATTGCAACACAAGCAATCATCATCAGGCATAAAAGAAATAGCAACAAAATCTAACTAGAAAACTATAGACAGACATACAAGCAGACAGACATCACAAGGACACACAAAGAGAGAACACATATCGGCACAAAGAGATAGGTCGTTTCTGTGACGGTGCCTTAAATATAAGGGGCATAAATGTAGACTTTTACTTATGTTCAGAAGGCAGGCTTCTGTTACAAAAAGTACATTCGGGAAAATGTCTATCAAACTGAAATTAATTTGGCTTTATTTGATAGTGTGCTCGTAACTTGAATTGCATTGATCCCTGAGAGAGAAAAAAAAAACATGTACAACACAAACTTAACTACATGCTTTAATAAAGGACATCGTCCCAAATTAGATACGAGTCTTGTTTCCATAAGAATTATTGTCCAGCGCACAGAAAAGGCCCACAACTTTAAGATGACTCGGGGCCACGCTTTCTAAACATTCTAAGGAAGGAAAATTGCACCTGGGAAATAAGAAGTGCAATTCATTTTTAAATTGCCAAGAGTCTGGTTAAAAATTCGTGGCAATGTTCTGCAGTAGAAAGTCTATAAAGCAGGCTAATAACCATAGAAATAAATCAATGAATGGTAGTTTTGGCAACAACCTGACTTTGGGTCGAATTCATTCTTCGTAAACAAATAAAAAATGAGAGAGCCGTGATTAACAGTCAAACAATTACCACTTATATTTTCAAACGGCGTACAATAAACACAATTATTCACATTCTGCTTTTGTTTTAAATAACGAGGTTGGTGAGCGCACGAAGACGGTCGTGCGCTCTCTCCAACACGAACACTAAACAACAGCGGGGGGGGCGGGGGGGGAGGAAATGAGCCCTACTCTCAGCATGAAACGACATTTTTCTTGTGGTTTTGTAAATGAGACCCACCGCACAGGACAAAAAGGTGTTGTTCATTAAGTTGCACTGCGCCATCAATCTGCACCGTGTGTGGTGGAACGACGGCAAGAAGTGCACAAAGTCAGCCCGCTTCGACGCTCGCCAACTCTTGGCACCGCCGGGGGAACCACGGTCCACTGGCTCTGTCCACGTGGCGGATTGCAGCAAAGTGGATCGGGGGATAGAGCAGACTTTGGGGGCAGGGGCCCAACAGAACGGTCGGTCGAGTTTCTACAAAAATCACTCCTACCGCTCAGACGGCAAACATTTTTGGCAACGGAGCGCGGCGACGCAACCGTGCGGGGGGCGCATTTCGCCCGATCGTTTGCCGAGGTCCACGGTTCGTGGCCCAACGGCCGCCCTGGTTAATACTGCCGGGTGTATTGACAAAAAAATATATATGGGGTGACCGCTTCACGGAGGACGTCGAAAAAAGCGATCCCGGTGACGTTATGCGAAAAAAGGGCTCGGCGTCACGGTGCGAATTTGCCAACTTGAAAAGACAACCCACAAATGACTCACTTGGGTAAAACCCACGCGGCAGCATCTCTCCCGACTAGTAGACTACACCCAACGGTGAAAATCAGCATCTTCGTGAGAGCATTGTGCTAGAAGAATGGCACATATATCAAATAAAATAAGTATTATTCTGCTCCTGTGTGCAGCGAGGGTTTGTAGGCATATGCGGTGCTATTCATGAGAACCCCCCCCCCCCCACCTACATCACATCAACTCTGGCGCAATAGAGCAGAAACCACCGTCACAAAATTATGACTGCCTGTAAATGGATGCGCCGCGGTGGAGAGAGGAAATTCCATCATTGGCGGATTCATCCCTTCACTGGTGAATCTGCCTGCCACTGTCTGAGCTGTTCTGCACAGCTGACAATTTCATATGGACGCGAGCCCACAATATACGTAGAATCACGCAGGCACCCAGAATCACATCTATAAACCTACACAGTGCGTATACGTACGTGTTCATGCGAGTGTGTGTTCAGAGCAGTGTGACATTTTGCGAACAAAAAAATCAGCGACGAAATCCTACGTCAACTGAAGCGTATTGCATTTTAGTCGACGTTAACTATTTTATTTGGCCAGCGGACAAACCTGGTGAAGCGTGGCGATGACTACGACTGCCCACAAAAGACAAAGAGCGAGGCTTTGACGAGATGAAATTAACGAGTCTGAACGGAGATGCACATTTTGATATTGTAGTCACGTTTTTGTCGACAGCAGTCCACCGAGGAAGACCAAAACAATAATAATTGGACAGAAATTTTTAATAATTAAGAGATTACTTCGACCGGCAGTCGGCAACCAAAAATATAACAAGAAGAGCCATTTTTTTCGAATTTGGCAAAGAAAAAATAAATCAATATTTCAAGAGCCGCAATGCATGACTTGGCCTGTGACCATCATTTTAACGAAACTAAGTGTCGACGACATGAAAACACTGGTTCAAAATGTTGAAACCCGATTGGCCAGTTACACGCGTGGGCGGGAAGTGCGTCACGACGTCATGAGGTGGCGGTCGAATTCCCTCGCCTCGTCTCTCGCACGGCAACAATTCTCCGCGGCTTAAAGTTTCCCCCCGGAACTTTCCACCCCGGTGCAATCTTCCAGAGGTATTTACGTGGTGCCTCTTCAAAACAATCCTTGACGGCGATGCGGCTGAAGGCCGAACAGAATGGGCCCTGCTTTTGTGTCACGACCCCATTCGCAACAATTGGGATTAAACTGGAGCGATAAAACAAAAACGATAAAAGAATAAAACCCACGGCAGTGATAAAGCATTGTGCGCATAAATACATCATGATACAAAAAAGTTATAAAACATTAAAACTGTTTGTCATGGGAGTTCATAATGTGATTTCATGCATTTTTGTTTCTTTTCTTTTGCCAATTTAACTCGTGCAATGTGCTGAGGCACTGTTTGGCAATTAATTTTTTTGGAAGCGTACCCAATACGCAGGACCGGGGCAGACGGAAAAGACGTTGACACAATTTCATAGTTGAAAGCGTTAAAAGCCGTCTCTAGACACTGGGGCTTATGATGTGCATTAGGAAGTGCTCCACATTCTACTCTGAAGCAAAGACCCACGAGAAAAAGACAAAACACTTTCTATGCCTTCATAAATTGAGCCAGCCATGTTCCTCAAGAGTACTAATGAGATAAACAGCACTGCTTTCATCCCTCTCAGTCGCTCCGGTGTAAATCCTACCAATTAAAAAACCAAAACAGAAAGGCTTTTTTTTTATTACAAATTTGAAAATGCCAGTTATTTCTGAATAAATGAATACTTTACTCATCTCCACATTAAAAATGCAGTGCCACGAGACCAGTGCACTGCTGCGCATTGTTAAATGCCAGACAAGCCACCGAGGTTCAATTCTCATTCGAAACAACAATACACTGACCAGCTTTGACTCTGTGCAGTGGAGTCGTCTGCGGTCATTGCTAAATGGCCGTCGCCAACAGACGCTCATTTTTTTTCATGAAACAAACGCATTATAATCGTCCAGCGGCTTGAAAGGGTCACCTCATTAGCGATGAAAATGCCAGCGATTTCTCGTAGGGCGGGAACGTAATTGACAGTCGAGTCAATGGTTTAACCCTCCGACTGCCCAGGCACACTCACCGAACCACTAAACACGTGCGAACGCGGACGCTAAAACGATAAATTCATTAAATACGGCGCTTTCCACAATGAGCATTGGCTCACGGACAATTTTTCCGGAGTGCGATCATCGCGTTGGCAGCCTAACTTACGTCCAGGGCAATGGCGGCCAATGAAAAGAGCGGATTTTGCTGCAAACGCGATTGCCACTGAACATCAGGGGTGGCACGGATTGGCGTCACCTTGCGCACCATATTTGTTTCCGAGCCTTCCACAAAATGCGACGTCGAGATCGGAGCATCAGCCAGAAATGTACAGCGCAGTAACATTTCTCGGGTCGCGGCTTCGTGTCCGTGATAATAGTGTCGTGGTGGAATTCATTACCTTCAAGAATAAAAAATGCCAAATTATCAAAATGCCCTGAAGGACACAACCTTAGAGCTCGTATTTTTTTCTGGGAGCATGGGCTTTACTGATTGTGCAATGCGGTGGACATTGTCTCGTGTGTTAATGGCTTTTAGGCTTGTTGCTGATTTCGTTGAAGGCTATTTGTAAACAAAAGATAATGACGGCCCGCGGACGGTGTAGGGGACACACGCTCCCCCATGCTTCTCTCGCCCGGGCGAGAGTGAGCACGCGTCACTGCCGACGGCTTCGCTGCTCGCAGACATCCGCCCGTCCCCTGAGCACCCAACGGGCTCTGCTGCTTAGCTCACGACCTCGAATGAGATCGGGGGTTCACTCAGGGTGAAGCGATCACGGACACATCCCTGTACACAACACCGAACCCGACACGCAACACCGTACGTCAATTTACCGCAGCTCAATGAAGTTGACCAAATATCGATAGGGGGACCAGGCACAAAACCACGTGCGGCGCCTCCACCTCATCTAAACCAGTGACATCATTTATGGTCAAATGATCCGGCGGTGGGTTTGACCACGCGTTTATAATATGAATTAATTCAATGATGGTTCATCGTTGAGTTTTGGGGGAGGCCATGCGATGAGCTGGCCAATTTTGTCACGTTAAGAATTCATTAAGGCCAAATAAATTAATTCTCATGTGTACAAAGGGGTTTAAAGCCCCAATCATTATTGCTTCGGCTCAACCGGTAAGTTGAAGAGCAATCCTCACAACCAATTTGATGCAGCATTTGTTTCAATAATCAAACTCTGGATCGGTTTCAAACTTGTTGGAGAAAAAATGCAGCTGGATTACCAGAAAAAAGGGTGATTCCGTAACTCCATTTTCAGCAAGTCCATTCGTGCATTGGCTGCGGTGGAGTAAAAGGTGGGTAACCCCGTCTTTCGCCATGGAAGAACGGACAAAAGCAAAGCCCTCGGCTTGCGTGAGCTCTATGGGCAGGCACCGCGTCGTGCAGCTGAACAAACAAATACAGCTGCCCTCTTCCTAATCAAATCAAGGCGCAGTGCAACCATATCATCTCATGGCGACATTGCCTACAATGAGCTGCATCCGATTTCCACAAGGGACCTCTTTCCTTTTCCGAAATGTTCCGGCGACCCGTAGCCACATTTGACTCACACCAGAGTTCACCCTTTTTAATTTCTCAGCACTCGCACGCGAGTTTCAAAAACTAAGAGCTTCATACATATGCACGTACGTTGAACGTCTTTCGCATCGTGCATAGCCAACCGCCGCTAATCGGAGGCGCTTAGGAGTTCAACGCCCTGATAGGCAACACGAATTCTAATGCAGCAAAACGTGCGCACGCGCACTCCAAATTTAGCTTGCAAGTGCATGTGACGAGCAGAGAAGAAATAAGTATATCACTTAGTATGCAGGGCCAACGCATACATTTCCCTTTGCTGTGAGAATTCTACCATTTCAAGTCGTTTGCGTGCCACGCTTTCATGATGCCTTAGCATTGCTTCGTTCTTTTTGGGTGTAAGGTTAATCCATGAAAAGTGGGATTAATCTCAGGCTCGCACAGAGATACCACCATAGTACTTAACCAGGGGGCTCATCTTCACATGGAAAAGTTCCACTTGAAATCGTGGTGTTAATAATAATACTCATTACTTTTTTGAAAAAAAGCTCTTCTCTTCTCGTGGCGTTGCAGGAGATGGATCGACGTTTGAAATTATGGTCACTATCACTCGTAATCACAGCGCAGTGTCTAAAAAAAATGTGCAACGTAGTTTTTGTACCAGCTGGCAGCGTTAACCAGATTGTTGTCTGCGAGCCTTCGACGTTTTCGATTAGCATTCAACTCACATACCCACGCGAGCAGATCGGCCGATTGAATCATTTGGAGGTTTAGCTTTTCTTATTATTTAAATTTAGCATCAGCCTTCAATCCAGCCCAATTATGTTTTGGCTTGCACTGGCAGATCAAAAGTAACAATAACAGCTCTGTAACAATTTTACGGCTTACAATCGATCAAAAGTGTGGGTGGGCGTGCACATAACACTGGTCAACAAAAAAAACATTTTTTTCTGGCCTAGACTTTTGCAGCTGGTTTAGACTAATTTCAGGGTGCTGATTCCAAATCTGATCTCACATTTGCTCTATCACATCTCATTTTATGCTATCGGCATACCCCATTTTCATTGATTTTACCCGAAATTAACTCTGTCACTTATGATTGCAAGTTGTTGCGAGTCAGTGACTGCTTTAGTGTTAAAATGTGGTGCTGTATTTTTAGGATAGTGTGTTTACAATATTTTATGTAGATATCCACATTTGTTTAATATTTTTCTTCTGCAGTTTTTATTGAAAATGCAATATTTGATAAACCTGATGTGATAGACAAAAACTGATGCTAGATTTGGAATCAGCACCCCGAAATTACATTAAAACCGTTGGAATACCTTATGCCAGAAAAAGTGTGTTGACCAGTGTAATGAGTGTGGTTTGTTTTTAAAGTACGACCATAGAAGGACAGCTGTATATTATACACTATAATTTTTATTTTATTTTACTGGGTAAGGCCCACAGCTCTTTTTCAGAAGACAATTGGCCACAAATGATAGCCCAACGAGATGGCTTATCATCTGGAAAGTGATAGCAGCCAAATATTCTAAAAACGCACGATTCTAAATGTGGAGAGAAAAACCGGAGGACCCGGAGAAAAATGGAGAGAGAGAGAGACACGCAAACTACAAATGTACAGCGCCAGTCAGGGTTGGGATGGAAACCCACGACCTCCTGTATACCAGGCGAGGTTGTTAACATCTCGCCACTGTACACAACTCTCTTTTCCTCAAATGCACGACATTCATTTCCACCTGAACCAACGCCTCGACCACGAATTGACCGCAATCTCCCACAACGCTTTCTGCCATATTTTGCTCAAACGCTGCCGCATGAACAAAATCGAACTCGGGTGGAGGAGTACACATGTACGTTGAACTTCTTTCGCACCCTACATAGCCAACCGTGGTAATCGGAGGTGCGGGTGAAGAACAACACGTGTGAAAGGATCATCATCCTTACTCTTTGTTTTATTCGTTAAAGTCATGTAGGTAAAAAAATCAATTAAAATGAAAACAAATAAATTAAATCACGACGTTTCAGAGGCAACACAAGCTTCCGTCTTCAGGTGGAACCGTCACCTCAAAACCCTTGTAACATACCTGGCCCAGTATCACTTGATACAGTAATTTTGCTGTGACGGTGCCACCTGAAGACGGAAGCTTGTGTTGCCTCCGAAACGTGTGATTTAATTTATTTGTTTTCATTTTAATTTATTTATTTTCACCTACGTGACTTGACCGAAAAAAACCAAAGAGTATGGATCCTTGCAGTCACGAAAACTTCAAATCTAGAAAAAAATAATCTAGAAAGGATCATCATCACCATCCACAGGCAGATAGCCCGTAGGTGTCTACTGAACATTTCATATTTTTTTTGAGAGGTTAGTAAGCGGTTAGCTCGTGTTACTTTCATTCCATTCATCCCCACATTGTTTACTCAAAATTGGCATCGCCGAGGTTGAACTTATGCTGGTCATCTCTAAACATTTCGACCCATAACCTCTTTAAAGCCTCTGATCGCGACATATGGATATTTTTTTTATTTTATTGTAACCCACGTGATTTAGTGGTCTCATCAAAACCCTTGCAACATACCCGGCACAGTATCACTAAAACAGATGAATGAGGGGGGAAAAAACCTACTGCACAATTTAAGGTTTCATTGTCAGTTGTGGACTGCTGTTTGCTCCAGAGCATGATTGAATTTGTCGACCAAGATTGTGCTGTTTAAAATAATCCAAAGCAATCCCTGTGGATTAACATTGATCAATAATCCATTCATTATCTTTGACACTCCATGAGCACTGTGTCACACAGTCAAAAAATAAACAATTGCATTTGAAACGCACAATCACCTACGCATTTATTTGTCTATTTGTGCATCACTTCTTCATTCTGTACAAAGAAAACTGTTTTTTTGCAAAATAAGCAATCCATCTTGCTCTGAAATGAATTAAAAACAGGAAAGGTGACGACAAAAACAGAGCAAAGGCTAAAAAATAAGGAAAATATCGTGGCGAGATACAAGTCGCAGTCAGAGACGCAGCGAGAGACGCAGCGAGAGAAAAATAAACACGGGGATTGGAGGACACACGGGGGATTAGAGACACCTTATTGATGGTTAAGAAACGTCAGTGATCTTGGAGGGACAATGGATGGCAACTGATGGACAAGACCGGTAAAGGATTGCTAGGCCAAAGGAACACACGCGCAAGAGGACCACTGCCACAGAGGTGGAGCGATGACGACTGCTCTTTTGCAGGAGATGGATTGTGGCATTGCAGCGATGGTGTCATTATGGGAAGGCCTTTAACCAGCAGGGAAGAGATCGTGTCTGATGATGCTACAGACTGGAAGACGTTGTTTTACAACGCGGTAGATGTGTTCCTGAAGAGTGCCGTGTTAAGGTGAAAAAAAAACGCGTGAAGCGAAAACAATTTCCCCGTAAGAAACAATTTAACGATAAAGTTTGGGAACTCAGATAAGATGCAATGTAAGATGACAAAGAACTGTGATGAGGGTACGCAGCGTACTGTATCATTCCGCGTACTGTATCGCTGTACCGCTCAGCTAAGTAATTTGCCGCTCAGAAACTGCGTTACAACGGTGAGCGTCCCGCGTCATAACGGTGCGCGTTATGCGTTCGGCGAAAAGTGTTCTCGAATGTAAAAACCGCGTAATAGCGAAAACATGTTGTGTGGATTGCGTGTTAAGTGAGGACCAACCCTATTTTTTTATATTGAAAAACAGGCAAGAATTTTTGTTAATGCCGATTGTACCAGCAGGGTGTTTAACCACTCAAACTGGGCACAGGTAAGTCGGCATCTTCCTCGCTGAACTAAGATAAGTCGGCATCTTACTCCCTGAACTAAGATAAGTCGGCATCTTACTCGCTGAACTAAGATAAGTCGGCATCTTACTCGCTGAACTAAAATAAGTCGGCATCTTACTCGCTGAACTAAGATAAAGTCACGTAGAAGGGAAGTAATAAAATAATAAAAATAAAACATAATTAAATAATGTTTTATTTTTATTATTTTATTACTTCCCTTCTACGTGACTTTACCGAAAGAACCAAGAAGATGAATCCCTGCAGTCACGAAAGCTTTAAATCGAAATTGAACTAAGATAAGTCGGCATCTCACTCGCTGAACTATCTCTCTCGCAGTACTTGCCGGTGGGTGTCTCGCACATCACGGCGGAATCCCTACACAGTCCACCGGCTCGATCACCAAATAACCAGCTTACAGATATCCACCGCCTCTCGCGTTGGTTGCCACCTCCGAGGTACAATAGAAACCAGGACATGTCACGGGAAAAATAACGGCTCACAACACCGGAAGAGGGGAGGAACTGCAAGCAAATGCATTGCCGTGGTGCATTATCACGCAGTTGACGATGGGAAAAAAAAGGCCGCTTCCTCAATAAGAGATCGATCCTGGAAAAACCCAGGACAGGCGACAAGCTCAGTCACCGTGCCTGGCTAGGCCTTAACACCAACACTGAAAGAGAACCCTTCCTTAAAGAACTGCAACATCTTTGCTTTTCCCATGATCACTACCAATCCAGTTTTCCCAGGCTTATATATATAAAATAATGTGTGTGTGGAGTTATCAGCAACTGGGACTGGTGTCATCAAACTCTGTGCACTTGTGAACTCTTTCAGATTGAAAAGACAACATTCATTTTTCGCTTGTCATCTTCGGGGATTGAACTCTGGCCTCCTCAAGGCTAACCGGCTCAGTGCCCCGACACGGTGCATTTAGCAACTTGAGCCTCGCTGAGTTTCACTTCTACCGAGTCACTTCCAAAACCATCGTGATGAGACGCCGCACGCGTGGCTAACGATGGCCCACATCCTTGCAGCAAGAATAAGACATTAATGCCGATGTGCGTGAGCAATCGGGGCAGCAGCCTTGGCCTATGAAATGTGATGAACTGTGCAGAGTGCTGTGGGGTTTTTTCAAATTGAGTATCGCAAGTCGGTAAATGAAAAAAACGATTAACAAAAACCCAACCATAGATAACCTTTAGGCGAGACCATAACACCTGCATTTATTTAATCTGTCGTTTACATTGATCAGGTTCAATGAATTACTCAAATTAAAATACAGATGTGACGTTAACGGTAGACGGAGGTTGTACGTCTTCTGCTCGTGTACATTAACAGTGATTGTTGAATTTTCGGTGGTGGGAAGAAAAAAAAGCAACCGATACAAAAAAAATCCCCCTACGTTTGGGAAGCTAAATAAATAGAACTCTTCCACATTCATGCTGTCAAATCTGTGATGTCCTGAAAGCTAATGCAATGCATGCTAAATAGACAGCGTTACCACCTGTGCAATCTGCAATGGTGTGAGCGCCTATCTAAGTCATCTCTCTCTAATAAGGTGTGGCCGACTGCTGCATGTCTATAATTGCACACCGGCCCGAGCAGAGTTTAGCATCTTTGAATATACTCTTAGTTTTTTCGGTAAAGTCACGTAGGTAAAAAATGAAATTAAAATTAATAAAAATAAAATAATAAAAATCACGACGTTTCGGAGGCAACACAAGTCTCCGTCATCAGGTGAGACCGTCACAGCCAGATTTGCTGTATCAAGTGAGGCAGCGATTCCAAGATGCAAGTTCTTAAATACAAGTTAAGGGGGAGGAGAGGGGGGGGGAGCTTATCAGAATGTGGTAGCCAATGAATGGAACGTATTGGGAGGGGGGGGCGGGGCTATTTTATTTTTATTAATTTTAATTTCATTTTTTTACCTACGTGACTTTACCGAAAAAACTAAGAGTATGAATCCTTGCAGTCACGAAAGCTTCAAATCTAGAATCTTTGAATATGCATGGTGTGTCCGATCCACAGTGACGCGTGGCCACCATTAAGGGCCACTGTGTAAATGAGACGGTGTGCATTTCAAAGTGGCCAGAAATGTATCTAAAAACTCTTTCCAATATGCATACGTGGCCAAAAAAATAAAACGTATTTTTTTTTTTGGGTGTATGTGTGAGGGGCGTGGCCATGTACAGATGGCGGCGCTGACTCTGAGGAGGGCGGCAGGCAACTCTTTAGGCAGAAGTGAAAATAAACAGCACCTATTGGGTGCTGGTGTTGTCGCTGATGGGATAAGACACGAGGCAGCTTTGTTTAAAAAAAATTTTAGCCACGCATTTTCTCGCCCATAACATCCTTCCACGGAGCTGTTGAGTTTCAAACATGTCGCTGTAGTTATTGTTTGGGGGGGAGGTGGGGGTAAAGGGGAGTTAGTGGTAATGCATTGCACTATCAATTTGCCAACCTAAGTTCAATTCCTGGCCACAGTTATTGTTGGTGGCAAACGATATCTAAACTGCTCCTGCCCCCTAAGTGCTACCCGTGGCCCCCATTCATAATTGCCCTCCCAGATGTCACCTATTAGATATTTTCTCCTCTTAAGGCAGAGTGTTACTGACGAACGCGTTGCATTTTATGCTGCACGCGCTTGGGCAGCAACTGGCAATCAGGCATCGCCACCAGATATAATTTGTTTCGTTCATGAAATGGGACAACCGTGTGAGAAAACTGTTTGTGGAATTCGAGAGGTTTCCTGACAAAAAACCCACACATAACGCTCAAAGCTCTGCCCAGATGAATTCAAGAAGCTATCGTTGGCCCAGCATCTACTGACCGCCCACCTTGCCATCTCCCATATGCATAACAACCGGGATTGACACTGCTTGGCTTCTGAGATCTGAAGGAATTGGGTGCACCAATTCGGTCAACTTTGAGCATTACAATGTCAACATCCATAATAGAGGTCTTTTTTTTGGGTTAGATCGCATAACTATATAAATGTGTCATTAAACCCACCACCACCCGACACGGCCAACTAGTAAGGGTTGTCACGTAAACAGAACGTGGCAATTGGTCACTAGTACAGCACGCCGGTGTGTTGGAGAGCCACAACATTTACAACATTGCTGCGCAGATCCTAACGTGTTTATTTTATGCGTAAATGTATTGCATCGTAATAATGTTACATAATTTTTAAGTGGGCAATTGAGAAAATCTAAATAAGTTTTCTTGTGTTTTTCAACGTATATATATTTTTTAAGTTGCATTATATTTAAGATGTGTTTTATCATTCTCCTCGTTCCACTGCGATACAACGGATAGGAAAATCCAATGGGTCCTTTAAGTCTCTGCACCTAACAGGCACCGTTCCAGGTCTTGTATAGTGAAATGCAGGAGCGTATGAAAACAAACGAAAAACAAAACTGTCCGTGGTCCCAAACAAAATGCACTTAAAGGAGTGAATAACCCGACAAAATCTGGCTTTAAGTGGCTGCTCATTTTCCATTATACTCGTTTACATGAACATGCCAATCTCTCCCTTTAACGCAGCTGTTGTGCGTGTGTGCAGCGACGGGACTCCTTTCCATCTCTTACCCTCGGGTGACACCCACCTCAAACCTAGAAAAACCCTCTTGTTGCAGCAGCCCTTTCTTGTTCAGCAGTTCTACTGCTGTATCTGTCCACCTGATGACGATTGCTTGTTTTGCAATCGAATTGTCGTGACTTTTTTTTGTTCTACTGACATGACTTTACCGAAAGAATGGCTGTTTTTATCGCAGTGCATTGCCCCCGGTAAACCCTCTAATATATATTTTTTCCCTCGGCTATGATAGATAAAAACACAAGGGTGAAATGAAAGATGGACACGGAGGTTTGGCTAATGAGACTGGTAAACAATTACAAGTGAGGGCTCTATGGGTGAGAAACGGGGCGGGTGGCCATTTATATTCCAGCGCAGAGCAGCTTTCCACAGTTCTAGATTTATCCACAATTACTGCAACACTTATTTCCATGTCTGAATTGCAAAAGACCTAGGACACCACAAAAGGGCCTCGAAATGCATGCAAACAAAGCCATCATTTCACATGCAAGAGATGTACTGTCACGGAACATCGGCCTGTGATTCATTCAAAGTGCAGGATACTGCCCCAAAGCATGTGCAGCAATTCCTCAGTCAGCAATGACTGTAGTGATGGCACTGGAAGGAGCAACACGTGGCAGAGAGAATGAAAAATGTCGCGTACATCAACACCGTGAAGCACCAGCCCACCCGCACCGTGGTTGCACCGCCACACCGAGGATCACAACGCTTCCATTTCCGCCACTTCCTTCGCACTGATCCACTGGGAAAAAAATTCATCCAATCGTCCCTCTTTCCTTCAAGCCCTCACGCTAACCTTGCTCGTTTCAAGCAACGCGTTTCAAGCAACGCGTTCGCTCTCATCTTTTACAACTCTAACGGCGCCGTTTGTTGCTCGACGCTTGGATGTTTTATCAGGCCTTCAGGGGTCTGTGCTGAGCAACTGTGATTTTTAAAAAAATTGCTCTTAACAACCTCCAGCACCACTCACTGCACTCGCTGTATGCAAAATAAAAACACTTTACCAGTCTGCATGGCACTTGCACGGGCCACCAAGACCACCTACCTACATTGCGGCGTGTACAATTATGTGTGTTGAACTTCTAATCGCACCGTACGTAGCCAACCGTGCTAATCGGAGGTGCCCAATAGTGGGGGAAGGGGGGGGGGAAATTACTGTCGGAGCAGTGGAGTGGTGGGTGAGAGAGGCACCGCACCTGGTTTGAGTATCTCATGCTGATGTTGCGCCGATCCTCAATGGCAACAAAGCGATGCACGGGGTCCAGCTCGTACGGGCTCAGCAGCCTCTCGACTGGGAACACGGGGGGGGGGAGATGGGAACAGAACACGGCACACGTGAGACGCGGCGCGACCGACGTCCGACATGGGACAAGGCCGAGAAATGTCGCGCGGGACACAAGGACACGGGGCACACGCGCACAACGAAAGATACACGACGACGGGATACAGGACGCCGAGACGCATGGTGTGGGGGATGGGAGGCTATGCAGCAGGGAATAACGATGGACGGATCGATTGATTGATTGATATTGATTGTTATTCTCAGGACGCGTGTATTGAATCGGATGTGTAATAATCGAGGTGTGCGTTTCAAATGGTATCTGCTGCAGGCAAGGGGGTTCGCATCGCCCCTTGCTACCATTCAACGTGATGTAAAATAAGAAATCGCGAGAGCCTGAATCAGACACAAATCGTTCATCGCCAGGTAGGGTGAATCGTTCCGCACGTTGGACAACAAAGGGCATAAGAAGCAGGGACGATGCGCATTGTGTAGCACATGAAGGACACACAAGCAAGCATGTCTACTGTTTTACTTATCCTGTACAAAATTTCGCCACGGGAGGTAAATCCTTCGATGAATTAAAAGCCATAAGCCGGTGTTTGTGAAAGCTGTGATATGGAAATGGTCAGACCGTGTCGGTCAAAGAACCTATTTGACGACGGTTCAATTATTCACGTAATTAACAAGAGATGGAATTACCTTTTCTATGGGAGAGGCTCAAGGGTGTGTTCACTATGTTCCGTGTCCAGTTAAAGGTTGTTCTTTTGTTAAATACCTATGGGGTGGTTAAATCAAACCTTTTTTCCTCAATAGAAAAATGAGAACTGTTGTTTACTTTGTACGTTTTAATTGATAAATACTTACAAGTACAATATACAAAAAGTTAGCCATTCTAATAATGTAATTAAAATGGTTATCAAACAATGTTCTTCGTCTAAAATGCTTAGGGCTTTAATGAGTTTTGGAATTTTTAATGCATTTGGTTTAAATAATTAAATTGCTGATTTCAAGAATGTAACGAGATAAATTGTAAATGTCACTAATTTTACCCATAATTAAATGTAATGAAGTCTTGACTTAAGTGATTAAATTAAAAACTTTGGTAATTTATCTGCTGAAAATATTAACTTGTTGACAAGGAGGCTATTTGTTGTAGTTTATTTAGATTAGTTTCCTTTATCATATAGCATCTCGGCGCTGTAAGACAAAGATTACCCATAATGCCTTTAAATAATGTTGCTGCAAGTTGTGTTCCCGAGCACCTATGAAGGCCGCGACGACACACGAGGGGGTGGGTGCCCAGCACCACGCCCGGCCGCCTTTGTCTCCCCAGTGGCGATATTAACACACCACACCAGGTACACATTTAAGGCTGAGTCGACCTAGGGGAGGCCCAGGACCGGTTCAGAAAATCGTCACCGGTGTTGGCCGTGAGCGGGAATCGAACCCGGGTCGCCGTGTTCGTAGCACAGCACGTATAGACACACGCGCGCTCACACACACACACGTACACACACAATCACACACAATTTAAATGTTCTTCCTTGAGCTTTGCAGACTGTTTGCAAAAGTGCGGTTTAGCGAGCCCCTTCTCGGGCTGGTAAAGCCTGTTGAGCAGTGGGAGGGGCCGCGGCACAACGCCTCGCTGCCCTCGTCTTCCCATTGGTCGTGTGTTCTTAACCACACCACAACAACGACCAGGTACTGATTTTAGGCGAAGCAGACCTAGGCTGAGCACACTCGTTATGTGTTATGCGGCGGAGCATTATGGGCTAAAGCCAAAAATAAGAACTCCCTTTTGTGTCTCCGCATATTGAGACAATTATGTTTGAGTCAATGAGCCTATTTGGCCATCCAAACCGACATCACCAAGCAGGCAAACTATGGAACGCCCGGCACACCCGTGATCAAAAGGCTCTTGCCACTCGTGACGTGTGTTGCCAGAGAGCGAACCTGGGTCTCTGGGATGACACCAGTGAAAATACCGTACGCATACACACACGCGCGGATACACTCATGCTGTTCTGAAGTAGGAATTTGCCATTACGTACCCAGCAGGTTGGCAATGCAGTAGAGGGCCTGACCCCACAGGAAGAGGCGACCGTCTGATCCGGTGTTGCTGGGGAAGCGTTTCTGGCTGCCCGGCATTTTCTTCTCCGCCTCGATGAAGTCGTTGGGGACGTAGTAATACTTGGGAACGACGGCATGGCCTGCGACGCGGGGGAACGGGGGGGGGGGAGTAAGACGTTACAGAAAATGCAGCGGCAGGCAACGCCACAGGAGGCGGTTATGAGGCCATCTCCTGTGACTCTTCAGCATTGTGTAGCCAAGCAGGGGCGCAGTCACTGGGCGGGTGTCACGGGGTGGCCGGGAACCACTGGCAGTTTTTGGACATGGCTCAGACACCGGCAACGTTTTGGACAAATACCATGCCGAGTATGCTGACAATCGAACCTCTAAAGTACACAGCGCACACACATCAGGCTCAGCGTCGGGTCGTTGGCCAGAAGTTGCGTAGATTGAATGCAATTGCAGTGCAGTGCAACTCACCCGTGATGAACGTGGGAGAGAGGGGGGGGGGGCAAACGGCACGGATCTGAACTGCAATCTGACCCAATAACCACTGTGAACAGTTCACTTTCGCAGGACACACTCCCCAGCGTGTAACGTGTGGACGAGCCCCTGTATCCAATGAGGGCACGGGGAAGTCGCTGTAGAGGGTTGGGAGAAGGAGACAAAGGGGGCGGTGGTTGCTGGACAAGACGGAAAAGAAGGGAAGTGTAAAGAGGAGCCTACAAAGGCGCAACGAAAAAGCCCGTGGAAAAATTCTCAACGTGGTGAGGTGGGGAGGGGGGCTGCAAGAATGGTAGTCCAGAGTTATAATGGAAAGACTTGAAATTTGCAAATATGAGAGGGCATTTGTTTCGTCCGAGTTCACAGAATATGGTATTGCTGGATTCACTGGGCAATGCTTTTAATGCGGATGGGTGACACGTTACAGCTGATGAATGGCATTACTCTTTGGAGCAGAAATAGTATGGGCGTAGATTTGTAATGGATGACTCATCTTTGGTTGACATTCAGAGAGAAATCTCCAAAAAGCAATGTGCTACGTTTTAAACTGGAACTTTCTGATGTAAATCTGGGTAGCTTGTCTGCAGAAAACAAATGGACGATAACGATGATAGATGTGGACTATAAAACAGCAGTGGCATTTAATGTGTCAGTTAATACATTAAATAAGAGTAAATATTAATGTGATAAAAAGCAACGTCACGTGTGTGCGCGCGCGCGCACGACGACCTACTAAAAATAACCAGAATGTAAGTTTGCAGATTCGATGAGACAGGTTAACCGTTCACACAGACCGTCATGAGACAATTTACCATAATATTTTCACAACCTAATTCTCTTTCGCATCGTTAAATAACTAGCCCAGCAGAGGCCGTGCCACAAAGATACCATAACCAAATTTCTATTTAAGAAAAAAAATGTAAGAAATAAAAAATCAAGGGACCAAAGGTCTTTTTTTTTAATCACATTTTCAGGAGGGAAAATGTCAAAGCTGCAACAACTATAATAATTTCCAAGTGGCTGCAGATGTTACAATTTAAATTCAAGAAATTTTTGCTTTATTCCTTCAGGCAATTTTCACAATTCCTTTCATTATGTCCTATTTATGTGGTTTCCTCTTTTACACTGCCTTTGATATTCATGTTATGCATAAATCAAAGGATGGGTCGATATTTTTAAGTGTTCAAAAAAAAAATTCTTTATTACGGAAAAATAGTGTGCCACTGCATATTAATAACGATCTAATTGCTATGTACGATATCATTTTAAATTGCTCGATTTTATTATATTGAGCCGTTCCCTAATACCGGGAACTAGCATTAATTGAATGGCTGTTGCACGTGGCTTACTTACGAGTTGTATACTGATGTAGAGTCGTACATCTAACAGCTGAACACCTTTACAGGGCATTCAAGGACATGCACAGGGTGTTAGTGGCTTCCAATACCTAACA
The DNA here is from genome assembly GCF_964198595.1 of Lampetra fluviatilis. Taxonomy (NCBI): domain Eukaryota; kingdom Metazoa; phylum Chordata; class Hyperoartia; order Petromyzontiformes; family Petromyzontidae; genus Lampetra; species Lampetra fluviatilis. The sequence continues at coordinate 4,577,519 of NC_136300.1, forward strand.
CACACCTCCATTGCAGACCAGGCAGTGGCACTGTATGGGCCCACACGGATTGATATTAAATGCATATGCCCATTAAGTAAGTTCGTAGTTGCACATTTATTCATCAAGTAGAACAGCACCATGAGATACACATGTGTTTAGACGCAATACAAATACGGACTGCGATATAAAAATTCTCATGGGAATTTTGTCTACGTTTATTATTTAGGTAACAAAATGCTGAAAAATAAATGAGAACAATCCGCAATGCGTCCAATCCGTGAATATACAATGCTGTAAGACAGCACAAGCTGTGGCTCACAACTGCTATGGGGGTGGTTTCCATTGCCAATTGAGAACAGCAACTACCCAGTCCATTAATAAAACAAGGTGGGGTTATCGGTTTAAGTGCCACAATAAAATTACATCTCAGTCAATCGATTGTCAAGATTACTTGGGAGCAGCAAACACCCTACTTCCCCGAGTTTAAAGTTCTTACAAGCAAATGAAACAGTTTGCCAGAGCGTTTCCCTCGTGTGAGTAACGAGGCCTTTCTCCATGACTTCAGTCGTCCCGTAACATGACGTTCTAGGGTTGTCCAGGAACACGTTGTTTCTCACGATACGAGAGTAAGCAATTAAGAGAAGAAAATAAACGAATTAATTAAAGGGGTTTGGGGGTGATACATTTGAGAAGCCCTTCTGTGAGAGTTACTTAAGATACAGCGTTGCTATCTAGATACTAAATGGCTACATTACACACAGGTGGCACGTTTAAATGATTTAGCGAATGCTATTGCATGTGACTTCTCACAGTCAAAACACCAGATACATTTACAATATATAGAGAGATAATTAAATAAATGCCCCAATTTATGTCAGCCCACAGAGCCACAGAGCCACTCTGCAGCCTCCTCCTCCTCCAGCATGTGCAGGGCTACCGGTCCGCACGGCTACGCCCTGATGCACTTTACAAGCGGAAGACCATGTGTGCTCCATGGTCTCCCGCTCATTCAGTGTTGGGCTGTCACGTTGGCCCCGCAATGAATGCACGCACATGCGTGGTTGGCAAACGTGCGTTGTCTAATGATGCTTAGTAATATCGACTGTTTGTCTAGGATGGTCTTGGCACTCTTCTACAGGAGGCACCTACAACGGGAAGCTTGGCCATTAGAATTATTGAGGGTTTGGTAACCTGAGCACCCAGCAAACAGCCACGCATGAGGGGGGCAGAATCAACACCAAGCTAAGATATTTGTATTTTACCAGGTAAGTCCCACTGTGCTTTTTCAGAAGCGACCTGGCCACAAATGACCACGTGGAAATGTATAGCAGCCAAAAACTCTAAACGCACGTCGATTCGAAATTTGGAGGGGGAAAAACCGGAGGGCCCGGAGAAAAATATCCACGCGACCACAGAGAGAGAAAATGCAAACTCCAAATATACGGCAGGCATCAGGCTCGGGGTTGAACCCACGACCTCCTGTATAACAGGCGAGGTAGTTGACATCTCACTCCCGTGGCACCCTATCATGACCCAGCCACTCGCAGGCCAAGGCTGTAACATCCATAACCAAACCAGTCTCAGACCTACTTAGCTGCCAAGATCCAATTAGATTAGGTGCATTTCAAGTTATTTTGTCATAGTTGTGGAAACTTCAATGTGTAAAAAATAAATCTCGAAAACGGGTTGGTGCTAAATGCCACAGAATGGTGATTTTGAATTGATCTGTGCCATTAAGTCATGTTCTTCCACAGCATCAAGCAGTGCGAAATAACCCTCACATGTACCAGACTCGCAGATTTCCATGGCTATGACCTTCACATTAAATTAAACGTTGCACCAGTTTCAACAATTCACTTGTTCGAAATTATTGTAATTCCATGAGTAATGCATCTGATTTGACTAATGTGTTCCCAAGTGTCCTTAATCCCACGTTAACAACTCGGTGGTGACAACCGAGCTTTATTACAATTGTGATATAACTCAGCCCCATTACAGATTTTTTTTCATACGGAAAAAAATGTCTCCTTCAAACACATTTCAATGTGTGGAAAAACATTTTACATTTTTAAACGAGCATCTATCTAAGCCTGCTCACGAATACCAACCAACAGGGCATACTTCTAAAAGAAATACCAGCATGCATGTTTTATTACACAACAAAATAATACTTGATCTATAACGCGCGTGCACATTACTCAAAACTAGCACCACGCAGCGCAGACTTGACCCATCTCATTTGAATCCAAGCCGCTCGTAAATTCAAATGACAGGAGAGGGGCAAATAAGACTGTGAGTGGAAACAACGAGCACAAACAGCTTAAATATACGCTCCAAGCGTGGTGGTGTTTCATTCAGATGCTATCTCCCCGACAGACCTGGTCTTCACCCGAGGACGGCTGCTTGCGTTGTGGCCGAAACGTCGTGAGAATTATTTTATTATGTTTTATTTTTATTATTTTATTACTTCCCTATCTTTATACGTGACTTTACCGTAAGAACCAAGAAGATAGCACAAACAGCTTGCGAAGACCCGGGCACATACGTAGAGCGGAGGGGGCACATACGTAGAGCGGAGGAGGCGCACTGTGATAACGGCTGGCAAGGGGTCAGAGGGCAGCGGACCAGGTGAGGGGTGAAGAGGGGTGGGGGAGTAGAGGGGTGGGAGGTTGCAGGGTTTGGTGGAAGCGGCGTTGATGGCAAGAGCCATATCGATGGCAGGCAGTCAGTTGGTTCAGCTCGAGGTATCAAAATATGATTGCATTCCATATACCCATTTGGAGTGTGCCGGCGCTGTGGAAACCAGATCAAGTTTTCCGCACGAATGGTTATGTCATTTTGCAGGGAATGTTTTTTTTTTCATATATATAGTTCCTGTAACGAAATATCGGTTATGAGAATGAATGCATTATCCTTGAGCTGGAAAGGGGCGATCCCTGGAGAACCAAGTAGCAAAGGGCAATACTTCACATATCAATAACGACGACGATGATGATGATGACATGCGAGTGTGTGAATGCAACAAGCACTGTGATACGGTAAAGGGGCGATTTTACCCTGGACTCGAAACCAGGATCCAACTCGGGTGTCTGTGAACTCGGGGTCACCCGTCGCCCTACGTGTGTGCGCTCGCTGCCCAGTTCAATTGCTCACGGGCCGCCACGCACGCATTCCCCGCGAGACGCAGCCAGTAAAACAGAGGGTTCAGTCGCACTCGCGTCGCAGCAAACTGTGTCACTGCAAACCCTACGACCGCACACGGTCGGGGTCCATTTTCATGCAGCGCACGGTGCAACAAAGGCAGCGGGGGGGGGGGGGGAGATAAGAGCAGGCCAAGATACTCAGAACGGCCGTCTCTGGCCGATTCACTTGTCACTAACCCATGCATTAAAGTGGTGCCCTCAAGCATTTTGTTTACAGGAAAGAAAGAAAGCAATTTTGCTGCACTCTCTGTGATAGTGACGCTTTTGTGGATAGCTTGCTAATAAAATTAACCTGTTACTTGTGCATTCAAAGGTCAAATCTGTTGTCTGCATTCCACTCGATAACGCTTCCCAAGTGACAAAGCGATACACAAACCCTGAAAGAACATCTCCCCTATGTTCATTTTACATGAAAGTCAGAAAATCCACAAATTAAATGGAAGCAATTATCTTTGTACTCATCAGAAAAGTACCCAAAGGCAAAACTGGCATTCACTTTTACAATTAACAATGTAGTGCCAAACTGACAAAGTCAAAGTGTTAAACTGGCTACACTTTCTGACAGACAAGCAGTAATTAGGAGACGTCTTAACGGAAGTAAAGCATTAACCAGCAGACTCAACAAAAAGATTTTTTTAAAATAACGCGACGAAACGAAAACCCGCGCTGAAGCCACTGCGCGTTTGTTTTTCCCGCGAGCATTCCGCCACGCACCCAGCGCGACCAACACAGTGCCCACGTACGCAGCAACAACGCCGTCTTTCTTTCACTTTGACGTTTTCAAAATATGTCGTTCACATCATCCGTGCAAAATGGCGGGGGGGGGGGGGGCGGGGGGGGCCTCCAACGACCGCGGCCACGGGAAGGGTTGTCCGAGACCTGGAAGAGACAGCGATTGCTCGGACAGGCCTGGGTGCAGCAGGTGATGCCTATGGCCGGGCCGCCTTTTGCATGTGCTGCACCAAGACTGTGGAATGCCCTCCCACCCCAGTGGTTAGACAGGCGAGGCCACTCGCCATGTTTAGGTTTTCTCTGAAGACTCACCTGTTTCGGGTGCCAGGCCTACACTTCCCATATATGTATTATTTTTATATCTTAGTGTCGTGCATTGCGCACTGAGATCCCTGGATGAATTGCGCCGTATAAATGCAAATTATTAGTATATCCCTCGACCCTTTTGCCCCTCCCCCCCACCTGTGTTTACATAAAGTGTGCGCTTGTCAGGCTGACTTCGCGACTGCTCCTCACAGCTGAGTTTTAGCTGCAGGTAAGCGCTGCGGCTGAATTACAAGCCAGGTCGCAAGCAAACTCTTTCAGTAAAAACAACACGTTCATTCTGGTGGGGAAAAAACAGGGATGGTTAAATTCAGGTGAACTGACGTGCAGCCGTTGATGTTAAGCCACCGGCCCGGGGGTTCATTCAGTTTCGCTCACGTGTGTTATCACAGCTACGTGGCAGTTTCAACAAGATTGGGTTAACAAACAAACAACGCTTGTTGATTTTAACTTAATATATTCGTCCCGTTGAAATGAGCCACAGCAGTTACGATGGGAAAAAATGTATAAAGTTTATTGCATGACGATTTGTCCAGAAATATGGGGGGTGGGGGGGAAAAATGAGATCACTCTCTTTCTCTTGCACAGGAAAAGAACAAATCCGAACAGATTTCAGAGCTCGCTTTGGCGAAATAGGTTAATTGCTTTATTATACATTTTCCCGTTGCCTACATCAACGGAGCCAGCCTAGTCAACACAGTGTTGGCTTGTTTGTTGGAAAAACATATAAAATGCATGTTTTTTTCCCGTTGTTCCAGTTGGCAACTAGTACTTAATTAGCAAAGAACCGGCAATCACTTCAGGAAGTAAAAAAAAACAACACAAGACAACACCACCGACGGCTGCAGATGCCATTTTCGCTGCTTGCGTTCTGGCAAGGCCACCTGAATAAGCGTACACAGTTCATTTTTTTTTTAAACATCTTCGAGAATAAGTCCTCTGATGGCACCAATTAAATATAATTATTCCTCGGGGACGGGATGTGTGCGCACTAATTACACGTTAAGTATTAAGTCTCAGTGAAGGCATTACGCAGTGGATTTTGGCTGACACATCTCGTTTAAGGGGGAATGATGATCATGCTGGGGGAGAGAAAAACACTTATTTACACCCAAGGATTTAATCGAATGGGACCCCCCCCCCCCCCCGTCATTTAAAAGCATCCTGAAATTTCGCTTTCTACCGACGTCAACTTAGAACGCCTGGCAGGTGCAATGCTGTTCACGACAAGGAAAGCTGCGTTTGAATTAAGGTCAAGAACAATGAATCGTGGACAATTCAGTGAAATATTCTCCACCACACATGTTGTCCCCTTCGACCATTTGTGTTCCGGGTCGTACCGTGTGTGGCTCGGCACGATGTCTCCAAGTAAAAACTAAACTGTAAACAATTTTTGTATTTCACCAGGTAAGACCCACTGAGCTATGTAACTTTTTCAGAAGGGACCTGGCGACCACAAATGATTGCTCAACGAAGTGGCTTATCACGTGGAAATTGAAGGCAGCCAAATACTCGAAATGTATGTTTATAAATGTGAAGGGGAAAAAACCGGAGGACCTGGAAAAAAAATACACGTGACCACAGGAAGAGAGACGCCACAAACTCCACATATACAGCAGGCGTCAGCGTCGGGATTGAACCCACGACTTCCTGTATACCAGGCAAGGTAGTTGACATCTTGCCACCGTGTCACCCCGAGTGCTGGGAGCACAATGCCGGGACATCATTCCGAACCATACGCGAGGAACAAAAAAAATCCTCACATCAGAGAGCCACACAGTCGAAACTAGAAAAAAAACGGCCGTTGCGAATATAACTGTGACTTCCCCAGGGCAGCTCGGCAACCGGCAGCCACTGCCATGCATGGGGGTAGTGCGCTTTGAGGTGGTAAAGGTGGCAAAAAGAGCCTTGCCAGATGAGACATTAACCCAAGATTATGTCTGCTTAGTAGATAGTTAAGGTCCCTCAGCGCTCTTAAATATATAGAGCGGGGGAGGGGGGTGTTAACCATAGTGTCCCAGTGAAAGTCCCACGGCGGAGAAATAAAACCTGGGGCCTGCTCAAATTATGCATTCCTAGGTAATTTCTAAAATCTGTGTCACCCCACGTGGGAGCCGGACATCCCCATTAAGAGATGTACAACACCTGAGAGGGTCTTTCTAGGATAGCCTAAAAGTTAAACAATTCAATATATATATAAGTATAATCAGTATCATCAGTATTCCCTCAGCACAACGGCTACAGTCTCCATCTTTGTAGCGACAATAAATAAATGTGAAGGATATTTCTCCGAGGTCAGGATTCAAGCAGCGCAAAGGATCTATACAAAAATGCCACGGGCACACCAACGCTATCAAATGATTTAATGGTCACGATATATTCATGATAAAGGTTGTTGGGTGTTAGATCACGTTATTATAAATGTGTCGCAACCCTCAACCGACGACACGGCCAATCAGTAAAAAAATGTGTCACGTTGACAAAACGCCAATTAGTTACTTCTTCTTGTTTGAAGAGTGAATCCACAACATTTAGAATGTTGATTTAAAGCTTTCGTGACTGCAAGTCACGTAGAAGGGAAATAATAAAATATTATTATTTCCCTTCTACGTGACTTTACCGAAAGAACCAAGAACATTTAGAATGTTCTGGATTCACTCTTTAAACACGCCTGTGGGCTGAAGAAGTAACCAATTGGTTAATTGCTTTATTACACTTTTTCCCCTTGCCTGCATCAACGGAGCCAGCCGAGTTAACACAGTGTTGGCTTGTTTGTTGGAAAAACATGGAAAATTCGTGTTTTCTTTTCGTTGTTCCAATTGGCAACTAGTACTTAATTAGCAAGGAACCTGCAATTACTTCAGAAAGAAAAAAAGATCACAAGACAACACCACCGACGGCTGCAGATGCCATTTTCGCTGCTTGTGTTCCTGGCAAGGCCACCGGAGTAAGAGTACACAGTTTGTTTTTTAAACATCTTCGAGAATAAGTCCTCTGATGGCACCAATTAAATATAATGATTTGAAGAGTGAATCCAGAACATTTAGAATGTTGTGGATTCACTCTTCAAACACACTGGTGGGCTGAAGAAGTAACTAATTGGCGTTTTGTTAACGTGACACATTTTTTACCGATTGGCCGTGTCGGGTGGTGGAGGGTTGCGACACATTTATAATAACGCGATCTCACCCAAAAAAACCTTTATCATGAGTAATACTGGTCGCGAAAGCCTACGTGTTAAACTGGGCACGATATACGATGGGCATTCATGTCCTAATTCATTTTCAAATCTTAATGGCAGGCGAGTGGCTCCTTGAGGCTGCAAATAGCGTGTTTACAACGAGGGCCCTTCAGGCAGAGCTCAGATGAACCATTAGCAGCTGCAAACTCGAAGCTGGGACATCGGGGTTAATGTCCTGAAATCACTCCACATGTGCGTGCGTGTTGGCTGTCTTAACGCGTGCACGCGTTGCATTGTGGGGAGGCGGTAGCGTCGTGGTTGGCGCTTCGCACGCGAGTTCAATTGCCGCTCACAACCAATGACAGTGGCGAATATTTGAACCGATCCTCTGCCTTCCATAGGTCGACTCGGCCTTAAATGGGTACAGTGCCCGGTGAGGTGTACAAATATAAGCATTGGGTCGACAAAGACGGCCCGGCGTGGTGTTGGCGGCCACCCACCCTGGCGTGTGCGAGTGTTGGCCTTCAAAGGTGCTCGCTAACAGCATGTGACAACCATTTGATACCAGTGGGTTATCATATAAATACATTTTTATTCAGCCACGTAAATAGATTTGCTGAGGTGGTATCAATTTCTCCTGCAGCTTATGGATTATAATAGGTGGCGGCTTTCAGCACTTGTCACAGTCGTGCAGAAGGCTACACAGGGGTATTCATCTTTTCTGTGTGTATTGTCGGGATGTTGCCGCTAACTGGAACCAGTGGTATCAAGATTAAACTCTCCGGAGGAGGAATATGAAAGATGCTGCTCAGTAGCTAGTGGCAACCACCCTCAAAAGCAACACTTGGGAAGAAAATTAATAATACAAATAGTGCTGTGAAGGTGTGTCAGTGAAGTCAATTTACGAACAAAAAATCGCAAGCTTGCAACATATTTGTAAGAGGTTATTTAGGCCTCGTTAAAAAATGGCAGCCACCCCTACATTCTAACTCCTGACCTAGGGGAGGCACAGGATCGGATAAAGCCAAGTTCTATTTTGCTCTTAATTTTGGAGCTTTCGTGACTGCAGGAATTATTCTTTGGTTCTTTCGGTAAAGTCACGTATAAAGATAAATAATAAATTAAATTAAACAATAGCATACGACGTTTCGATTGCAACACAAACAATCGTCATCAGGTATAAATGAAATCGCAACAAAAAATCTAACCAGAAAACTATAGACAGACATATAAGCAGACAGATATCACCAAGATACATAGAGAGAGTAACACAGGCACAGAGAGGGGGGATCGTCTCTGTGGGGTGGCCTTAAATAGACAGAGGGGGGCGGAGGCAGAGAGAGGGAGGGGTTATAGAAAAAAATAACATGTCAATGAGTACGAAGAACGCGTAGTAAAGTACGCAGGATCTCTCCTAATGTTCAAGCCTGCGTACTTTACTACGCGTTCTTCGTACTCATTGACATGTAATTTTTTTCTCTAACCCCTCCCTCTCTCTGCCTCCGCCCCCCTCTGTCTATTTAAAGCCTCGCCACAGAGACGATCTCCCTCTCTGTGCCTGTGTTACTCTCTCTGTGTATCTTGGTGATATCTGTCTGCTTATATGTCTGTCTATAGTTTTCTGGTTAGATTTTATGTTGCTATTTCATTATACCTGATGATGATTGCTTGTGTTGCAATCGAAACGTCGTATGCTATTATTTAATTTATTATTTTATCTTTATACGTGACTTTACCGAAAGAACCAAAGAATTCTATTTTTCTCTTGATGTGGCCTAAAAATCACCAGGTGCAATCGCTATTAAGGTATTTGTAATAGATTACTCAGGCCTCATAAAAAAATGGCAGCCACCCCACCTCCCGAAGGCGGGAAACCCCCCTGCAAGTCACGCACCAATGAGGCCATGACGCTATCAGGTCCAACCCATCACCTCCCGTCCAGCGGCACGAGTGGGACAAGAGGTGAGACTTTTCCTTTCCAACTATTCTCGTAATTCTCCCATTAGTCGAGCGAGTGCAGCGACCATTGGGTAGAGAGATTACTTTGGTTATCCAGCCCAGCTCCAAACGGAGCAATGAGAAGTGTACCGGGTGGCTAAACCACCGGCAAGTTGGCGGCGGTGGAGACGGTGAATCTGCCAAACGCACCTAAATCAATGAATGCAGGACATCTGGTTCTGTCAAAATGATCGCCTGCCAACAAGCCCTTTGCTGCTCCGTGGCCTCGCCTCACTCGGCGCAAGCGCTGTGTCGCAGGCCAGGTCGCGGAGAACCACGGCTTCGGCTGTTGCATTGTGGGGGAGGAATTTGCGCGCCATGCCGGCCTTAATAAGGGGCTCGCTAACGGCTCTTGTGGCGAGAAGTTTCCGAGGCTGAACAAGGAATATTTATCATTGTTACGGGGAGGGGGTGATGGTAGGTGGGGGGGGGGGGTCAAATGAATTGCACGGGGATTTTAAAACCAGCAAGTACTGGGCTCAGTGGCACGCCAGCAAGCCCACCAGGCATTTCCAATTTCTATGCGTAATTATAAAAATTCAGTTAGCAGCCAATTTCATTATGCGTTAAAATTCATGATTAAAAGAGCAAAGCCATGACACCCTGCAAATTAATGTGTCAGTTGTGGTTATGGAGGGAGGGGTGAGAGCAGAGGAATATGGAATTTTCGTTTAAAATAACATTTCCTTCACAAAAAGCAAAGCAGAGATGTACACAGAGGTATGAAGCATTAGAAAGTTCCCAACCAAGTTTTAGTTTGACTTAAAATACCAACATGTTGTGAAAGAGATTTGAGTCCATTAGGATTGGGGAGTTGAACACGGGAAGAGCTCCTCAGGTGTGTACTCTTTTCCTGGATGCGTCCAACTTCAAAGTGGCCCTCATTCGACAGCCATGTCAGGCATCTTTGTAGAGTTACGATTCCACGCAAAAATTCGTTATTCTTTCACAATTCAGTTAACAGACAATTATTATAACATGTATAATTGTTATCTCATAATACTCATTATAATGATAAACAATTTCATTCCAGACTTAAAAAGAGAGTAACATAAAACATTTCCTTTGTAGAGCAACACCAAAACAAAACTGCACGACCCTTATAGCCATGAATACGTAGGACCTTTATCTTCACTGGATATCAGACTTGCTTCAAACAATAGCATTTTCATTTACTTCCTGCAATTTCTAATCAATAGAACTCCTGCTGATCCATGATCCGTGCTTTTCTCATATCGTTCAATGCTCCAACTGCTTCTGTTGTGTGTTTGATGAAGTTTTAGGCCACCCCGAAACCTTCAAACTGACTGGCACTGCCTCGCATGCCCAAGGCAGGTAACAAACACCCGCTCACGAAGGCTTTTCTTTTAATATATTCTCTCAAGCATTTATGAAAGGCACGACGAATCTCAATGGAGTATACACCCTCGGCACAATGGGGAAATGTGTTACAGGGAGGGCTCACAAGGGTCTTGTAATGACTGCGAGGCAAGGCTCGGTGCTTTTTCACTTCACAAGTGCTTTTCCAGGCCCAGCTTCTTAGTAAATAGAAGATTGCAAACTGAGAGGTAATTTATTAAAACAGCATTCATGAATTAATTGAGTCGCGGCTTATCTGGCCGCTGCATGCAAGCGGCCGCAAAGTGAAGAGGAATGATGCCCGAGGGGCGAGGAGGTCCAGCGGGTGAAAACGACGCTCGCTTGCAAAGAGCACCTTGGAGGTGAAGGAAGAATGGGGCGCTCCCAGGTGCGCGAGAGAGAGAGCGAGCGAGCGAGAGACACGGGGGAAAATTCAATCCCCCAGCATGGCTCCCTGACCTTGGCCAATGGCCGCGTGAACGCCTTTCACGTCGGTGGACTGGCGCGAAGAATCCCACCGTTTCAAACTCTGAGCGAAAATGGTTAAAGCGGCGCAACGCGGCGGCGGGGGCAAACGATTCGCAAACGAGCCCCACGACGGCCCGTCAGTGACCCGCTGTGCGTGGACAGTTCGAGTTCACGGCCAATGTCGACAGCTGACCCGTACCGCTCCGATGCTGCCGCGGAATTTCCGTGAAACTTAATCAAATGTTACCGGCCCCCTTGTACGAATCAAATACACAACGCGGATTAAAATGTTTTTTTTTATTCGGCTAATTGGATAAAAACGACTGTGTATGACGGGTGATTAAAATGCTTTACGTGACAAATGTTTTTACACCACGCGTGGGCAGATGCGCGTTATATTATTTTTCAATAGTGACCTCTAATATAAATGCACTCATTCGTGGCGTTTACGGTATGGAATTTTCAATCTGAGCACGGTTTACAGGAACACTGCATGTGTCAGTGGTTTGAATGCACCTGGGTAAATTTGCATGATTATCAGTTGAATATGGCATGAAAGACGACCCAAGGTTGTGCCTCCCCTACGTTGCCAAGGCAACTTAGAGTAGTTTTTCCACAAAAGGCACAATATGAATTTATTATTATTTACCTTCATATTAGGGGACTCAATAATCATCTTAACTGAAGCATCGTCATCTTTACAAACTTGTCCCGTTTGTAAACACACGATGTTTGAGACCTGCTATACAAACGGGCATCTTAGCGATGATAACGCGATCTTTGTTTTACAGGAATGGCTTGTGAACGTTACACTTCGGTGCGTTTCACGATATTACATCAAAAACGTGCGGCCGTTTTGCATTCCCCTATGTCGTTGGGGGTTGTGGTTGTTTGTGTCGTTGTTGCCATACAGCATCTTCACGGAACCTTCCAGCCGCGCACCGTGATGGAGGTGACGAGTCATGGGCATCACGTGACGGAGTGTTCAGGGCACGCCATGGCAGCGGGCAGCAGCCGTGGGCCGGGATGAGGAATGGACCAGCGTTCTCAGCTATGCATGCACGGACGCCCTTATTTCCCATCAATCTTTGGCGGAGGTGCCACGCTATGGCATACAAATGTAAAATCAAATCAAAAGGCTGAGCTACTCACTGTTGCCTTGTCACCCCCCCCCCCGCCTGAGTGATCCGCGCCTTTCTACCTACAACCCTCGAGTGATGTGGACACATGGTGAGAAAGACAAAGTGGGGGTATAAAATAGGGAGCGGTAGGGAGAAAGTGCAAAGGAATTGAAAGACGGAGGAAGACGGGGGTGGTAAGGGACTGAAGGGAGACAGAGCTCCGATTCTCACCTGCAGATGTCTGAAAGAGCAGTGGCTTCAGTAAGTCCTGATACTCGCTCACTTGCTCAGGACGTCCTCGGTACACCCCTGGCAAGTGGCAACAAACACACGGCGCAACAAGTGTCGAGCATAACGAACAGAACGAAAGTTTTGCTTACCGATGTGTGCACATTGGAGGGATGCCTAACTTTAATCAACCTAGATTTGAAGCTTTCGTGACTGCAAGTATTCATGTTCTTAGGTTTTTTCGGTAAAGTCACGTAGGTAAAAAATCTAAATTAATAACAGTATTTAATCAACCTGATCTAAGCCCCGATGTTTTACACGGCAACTTCTTCTCCCTTAGAGGCATGGCCAAAAGTTGGCGCGATTAATTATTTGATTTCCAGGCGACCACACGGCAGGAAATAAACATCGCCAATGAGGAGCAGAATTGGAAGCAGGAGTCGTCCGTGCAGCAGGCCAAGGAGAGAAGTCATCTAAACTGTCGGGTTTCTACATGAATAAGGCGAAATGACTCGTACACGTTCAAAATCTGAGCTGATAGGCATGCACACCAAGATCATACGACATTAAGCCAAGACTGTACCGTTGAAATATGAATAGTCACTCTCAAGCCCAGTGATCACCGATGTGAATTTTTGTTAAAGAGCTGTCAAACTTTCTGTCCCTGAACTTACTTACAACAAGGCCTTCAAATGGCTGCACGCTATCAATAATTATTTTTTTCCATCTGTGAGTCATCCTTCAGAAACTTGCAGGAGCAGGAATCAATGATGGGACAATGGGATGTGGTGGTAGAGCTGCATGCTCGGGATTGGGGGTTCCACACACCCACCACACTCGTAATGATTATCGCATCATTAGCTCTCAGTCAGGGTTGATTTTCCTTGGCATTGCCCGGTTAAATAATATTTACTACAGTTCAGTATGAATACATGAGCAGCACAGAGCTTATAAGTGAAAGAGTTAACACCAGATTCCTCATGGTTCTTAAAACACATTTTTTTCTCCCAAGTAATTACGTTAAATTAACAGCAGATTGCCATTACATTTTTCATTGCAGACGCTAGCTTCCATGCATTTATCTAACGTACAGCTACAGACATTTATAACACACTGTGTGCATTACCTGCGAAAATGTTTTAAAATTATCATCGCTTGAAGAAATTAAAAAAATGTAATGTTCCTTTCAACGAAAGATTGATAAAATCATTTTAAAAAATTACATGAAGGGTAATTGAGAATTAAAAATACGAAGGCATTTGTTGACACCCTACACAGCTAAACAAATGAGGCATGATAACCAAAGTGCATCGTGGAACACTCCAATGCATAACGCACAGAGGGACGCAAGCATGTAAAGACAACGATCCCCCGTATGGCCTTAACAGACTGTGGGGCAAGTGCTGTTAGCGAGCACCTATGAAAGCCAGCACGGCACACGAGGGGGTGGGTGGGCAAAACCACGCCTCGCTGCCTTTGTCTCCCCGGTGGTGATGTTTACACACCACAATAGGTCCTCATTTGAGACTGAATCGACCTAGGGGAGGCCCAGGACCGGTTCAGATAACCATGACTGGTATCGGCCGTGAGCGGGAATCTAACTCGGGTAGCCGGGTTTGTAGCGCACCTTGCTAACCGCTACACTACCACTCCCCATGCACACACACACACACTAGAGGAAAAGCGGTCAACAGCAAGCACCATGTAATTTACTTTTCTAGTTTATGAAATGGTAATTATCAATGGATTATTATGCAGCGTCAGTCCAGCCTGCCACTCGGGCAGCGTGCTGTTCTATGGTTTGCATTGCAGGCGCATTGTACGGAAGGTTTAAAGAATACACGAGGGAAAACCTTAAAATGTATTCACAGGTGTGTGCGCAAGGGGCAAAAACTTGTATGCATGTACGTTGAACTTCTTTCGCACCGTACACAGCCAATCGTGCTAATTGGAGGTGCAGGGGGAGGATAACAAACGTGTATGTGGCTTTCACTTGAAAGGCTTATGTGAGCATGAAACAACCACGGGAGAGTTGAAGAATGAGCGGGGTTCATGCTCTATAAAATAAAGGCACGTAAACGTTGTCTCACCCCGCCAAGCATATCCACGAATTGTCACAATTCAGGGTCAACTATTCGCTTCAAGAACCGAATATTCTTTTTTCCGTCTCATCTTTAACGTACGACATCTACCACTGTTCATCGTTATGTTTCTTCTTCTCATTTGTAAACGAGATGTGTTTCCTCTGGAAGCCAAAACGTACCATCAGCATATAATTTGCGTATCGTTTGCATATTCAAAAAAATGTTGCCGAGAGTCAAGCGGATGGTGACGGAAGGCACGAGAAGTGGCAGGTGTTACCCCGAGGGCAGTTTGTTTATTCTTTGTGAAACTGGCGACTTTCTTTGGTGCTGGGCATGGGTCCAAGTGACATAAAATGCACGGCATTATGGAAAGTTTCTGACGGCTGCCAGCAATAAATCAGACACGACCAACTCCTTCACGTGCCAATTATTCGCACATATCATGAGCGCAGGAAGAAATCTGATCAAATGAATCGATGCGTCGTTACATGCCTACCGTGCGTGACATGTGCATTGTTACTGGGAAGCTGACACTGATAACGGAGCCAGAAACAGTTCGACTGCAATGACACTCCTCCTCTTTACACACACACACAGACCCCTAACAGGGTGTAACTCTTACACCATTGGTAAGCCCTGCGTCCCTGTTGTGCAATGCCGGTACTCCTTGCTAAACACTGCAGCATTGTCCATATGTCTCGGTGCATTTGCTGTGCACTTGCAAACAGATTTTCAATCGTGATGCATTTTCATAGGGCAATGGACAACGGCGTGTACACAGGTACACCAGCGCGTTGCACGTACACTCATGAAGGCACGGATTCTTAATCTACATGTGCGGATTGACATAGATGCATACAACAAGAGTTTGCATTCGAAACACGTGATTTAAATAAATTAGAAATATGTGTAATGTAAAGAGCCTTTGTCAATCCACTCCGAGATGAAGGCTTCCAAAGACCGCGTCAATTGGGGTGGGGGGGGGGGTTGTTGGACCGTACTTCACCAGACTGGTCGGTGTGGATTTGTCAAAGGTGGGTGCGCCAGGACCGATTCAGATTTCACTCGCCACTGATGTTTAGCGATGTCCGAGAATCAGGCTCAGGTCACCGGGTTCAGAGAGCAAAGCGATAACCACTGCATCGCCGCTCTACCGCACACTTGCAATGTCTTAAGTGTTGAAGATGGGAGGCCTGCCGATTGCAATTTTGAGAGGTTTAATACGGCATAATTGAAGCCAATTTAACGGATCCCCATTACGACAGAGCAGCCGTTAGTCTGGTGATGAGATCGCGTGTGCCAGAATTAAAGCCCATTTCTTTGGGGACGATGCAAAGGCACAGAACACTTACCATCAATTATCATGTAGATGAAGAAGAGAGGGAATTCACATTCGATGCCATCAAAAAGCTGTGAAAACAAATAACACATTGGGAAGTTGACTACTCGGCGTGCATGTATGCATACACTACACAAGCGTGTACAGGCAGAACGGCTGGTCTTTGACAAATCGCTACGACTGTACGGATATCATCATCAACATCAATGGAGATAATACTGCATGTGCTGCAACAACCTATCTACATACAACATGTGCTTTGAGTTCAATGCTCCAGCTCTCATTACGTTGTCTTATCGTCTCTGTTCGAAGCAGGTAATGTTATGCGACATAATATCTTCATAGGCCAAGCAACTGGGAATATCTTATATTGTGAAAGAAAATAATTTAGCTATTAGGCGAAAGTAAAAAAAAACAATAATACACCTTCACTTAAAAATTTCACAATATAAAAAATTCAACTGCACTCTCTACCAAATGTCAATTTAATGCAGCTATTCTTCATAAATTTAACAAAGGCGTTGTGACTTCGTTTAACGAGTGTTACCATTTAATTATTCACTCTTTTGTGGCAGAATGATTTGTGCACCGATTTCAGGGTTTAACGTTAATTCCACACGTGGGGTAAATTTAAGCACATCTTGGTGATGCGTTGTGCAAGCCCAGTAAGACTAAATGATTCGCTCTGCATTCTCTAAGCATAATAACTCCATCAATAATGTGATTAACCGCACCATCATAAATAACCCATCATGTAAAAATGAGGCACAGTTTGCATAAAGCAGACTTCTACATTGGCAAAAGATTCCACATTTTCAAATTCGCACTGCAGACAATATCCACACATTAATTACGACAGAAATAAGCAATAATTGCAATAATATGCAAAGGCCTATTAACAGATTTTGAGTAATTTTTTGGACGAAAAAAAATGTCATTAGAGTGCAATCACTAGCAATGGTCTTGATTTAATTTGCAAATATGTCTTTTGGATGAGTTGCTGCATGACAGACTTCAATTTAGCGTGTCGCATTCAATTAGGTGTGATTGCATACTTATACCTCACCAATACACTTATTTGGTTATATGGTATTAACCTGTTATGCTCTCGAGCCTTCTTGGTCCAATATCCTTATATGCCCCTTGAATTTAAATAAGCCACTTTCAATACAGAGTTAAGTTACTGCTGTAAGTGGAATATTACCACTCCGCATGTTTCATTACGTGTTGGGCTGCCAACAGTTTAACCGTGACATTTACAATAATTCAAGGCAATACAGAAAAGTTAAAATAAGGCAAACACAGTTTACATCTTATTCCCATCAATATGCTCGTGGGAATATTAATCCGGGTCAATTGTGAAAAACAGAGAGATATCTTACCTCAACAACGCCCCGAAAATTTCCAGTGAACTAATGAAAGCAATTAGATGCAGAGAATGCTGCCGTGCTTGTGAGGAGGCGGGGGGAGGTGGATGGGAGGTGGATGGAGGGGGGGGGGCATGCCCCTTCATACGAACCCACAAAAGGTTGACGCGCAACGAAGACGCGTCCCCTTTGTCGAGACGCACAGGGCGAGAGCGCCGTCCGAGGAGGCTCATCGACGTCCGGCTTTGCTCACCTTGATCTCGGCCGGCTTGTAGTAGCGCCGGCTCTTGTCCTCCAGCGCGGTGCGGTAGCCGTCGCGAAGGAAGCGGCGAAATCCGTGGCGGCCCTGCAGCTTGCGCAACACCTTGTCCAGCGCCTGGCCCAGCAGCGCTTCGTCGTCCACGGCGAACGCCGGGTAGCCGATGCAGGGCAGCAGCGCCGCGTCCGTGTTCTTTGCGCCGGGGGAGGGTTGGGGGGAGGGGGTAGAGACAAAGGGGGTCGAGATCGTGCACGGGCGGCTTGCACGTAACTTTAAAACTCAATTCGGCACTCCGAGGATTTGAGATAGCACGTCGCCGTGTGCTGTGGTAGGCCGCGTGGGGAAAGTGCTGCCCTCTTTGCGGTGACGACCAGAGATTAAAAGGTAGCTCAGCGATATGCACTTCCGTGGGCTGTTCTCGAAACACAAAGGGTTACACGCGGGGCTTTATGCGAGATGAATGCTTCCCACGTCGCTGGTGGACTCGAGTGGGTGCCACGTGACCAGTGGTAGTCAGGGCCATAGAGCGACGCTCGATGTGGAGTGCCAGGTGGGGACGCGTTTGCCGGGCCGCTCGACCAAACGGGTCAAGGCTGAAATTAATCGCTGGTCGTACGCGGGTCGCGCTTTGCACACGTGCCAGTGGAGGCAGCGAATGAGCAGAGTTGGTGGATCGTACAGAGGTCGATGGCGAGTCGGTCTCCCACCTCGTGAGAAATGGGTGCCTGCAGGAGTTTGTGCGGCCAGGTATGTTCCCGATGTATATGTTTTATCCCCCAATATGTGCCGCTTTCCTCTGTGCAGTCTGATTTTCTCCCAAGTAGGCATACACTCATGGAATTGCTAAGTTGTCTCATGCTCGAAAAAGGATTGACATTCAGTGTGTTCCTGGATAAATATCGAAAATTATTATATTAGGTTTAAAAGGTAAATACAACATCTAATATATAATAATCTCTTTGTCGATGCACTGCTGGATGAAGGCCACAACACACTGTGTTGATCATGGAAGTTATTTGACTGAACTTCACCGTGCTGGTCAGTGTGGGATTGTGAAGGGGGGGCCCTGTACCAGTTCAGATATCAATCTGCGCTGAAGTTAGCCATCGGCAGGAATTGAACTGAGGTTGCTAGCATTTGTAGTGCAGTGCAGTGCTAACAGCGGCACCCGTCCCCCCCTTTTATACAGACTGGAGAACACGTGGCAAGTATTATTATACGTATGTACGTTATTTATGTTTGCAAGTATGAATTTTGAGTGAACCAGTATGTACAAAACATGTGTGTGCAGGTATTCACGAAAGGATTGTCTTTTATAGTAGTGTACATTTACGTGCAATTCACATAGACCAATATTATTATTTTCCTTTATATCCCACTTCAATAGTTGTCATTGAAAAGCAATATTAGTTCCATGCATTTTAAATGATTCAACAAAAGAGCCGTGATGTTTTTTTGCCACGAATACAACTTTCCTGCTTGGCAGCAGATGGGAGCCCCATAATATATTTAACATTAAAAACAAACAACAACAACAACAACAAAAAGCACCCCACCGGGCTCGTATTTGAAATCACGCGATCCATCAAATTAAAACATCGCAAAAGCTGAAATTGATCCCGAGGAGGTCGCACGACGGGAGAAGATGCGCGCACTCCGCACAAAAGTCGCGAGCGTGCGTCCGACGGGGGAAATAAAATCATTGGGAGAATTCACTTGGCTTCTCGAAATGGAAAAGCACTGGTTGTCCATCATTGCATTCCGGGGGAAAAAAAAAATAGGACAGGAACACCTGAGAGGCATTGTGAGCGTGGTCACATCCGGATAAGGCTGTCGCAGCAAAGGTCCACATGGTAACTCAGGCAGAAAATTAACGGCCTTGCCAAGGTGACTGCTTGGGGAACAGCATTATGGCGTTTCAGTATGACAGATTTTCAAAAAACAGCATTCCACAACAACAATATCAACCGCGGTGGTGGCGACTACAAAACTTTATCCACGTGGGCCCTGTACGTGACAAATACTTCGAGACAGGCAGCATTTGTGAACACTGCCACTTCTGCAATGCGGCCGTTATGTATTTCTCTGGCATCTGACGGCTCGCTCATAACAGTACCCTTTGAGCAATGAGCGAGAAGGATGTGAAATCCACGCGCGAAGCGCACCCTAGCATTTACTTCTCGACACAGTCAAGTTTGCCTTTGTTGCTGATCTACGACAGAACTCAACGATGGAAATTTGGGAAGAATATACTTATTGAAGGGCAAGAAGAGAAAGCAAAAGAGGGAACTTGACAATATCGTGCTCTCTGCGCCGACAGCTATCGCTGGCACTCACGTGGGAGCGAGACTCCCGTGGCAGAAGAGACGACAGCGTCTGGCGGTTACGATTGTGGGCATCCAAGTCCACGAAGATCACCGACCAGGAGCAGCCCTGCACGGTGAAGACAAAACACACCAAACAACAAGAGCAGCCATTCACCACTACTTTAAAGTGACATCATCACGGCACTTGGACCAGGCTAGCTACACTTTGAGCCCACCGTAAAGTGTTCGAGGCACGCCGGCAAGAGGTTCCGGAAGATAAGCATGTATACTCGCAAACACACACGTGTACACACAACCCACAAATGCAAAGATCAACCTCAGGGACTGTAAGGGCGAGTGATGTCAAGGGGTCACCCATTAAGGCGCGTAAGAAAGTAGTGCAGCAAGGAGCACCGAGAAGGCCCGACAGGCTTTGCCTTCCTGATGTTCGTTATTCACAAAGTGAACAGGTACTTTTTTAGGATTTTAGCTGACCGAGAGAAGGACGAGGCCATTTTCAGTAACCACTTTCAATGGATGTGCTTGGGCCACGAGTTGAACTCGGCAGGCCAGGATTGTAGTTTACTTCTAGATTTAAAGCTTTCGTGACTGCAAGGATTCATACTCTTAGTTCTTTCGGTAAAGTCACGTAGGTAAAAAATGAAATTAAAATGAATAAAAATTAAAATAATTTTAATTTTATTTTTATTAATTTTTATTTCATTTTTTTCCTACGTGACTTTATTGTAGTTTACATTGCTGATGGCATGGATGACTCCATATAAAATGGAAGTTTTAACATTATTATTATTAAATTGCTGCCCGCAATGCCATTACTCTTCACACACAAACACGAGTACATGAACATCTGAGATGAATAGTCAAGAGTGCTCCAAACCCAGGGCCTAATGGGCACATTTAATGGAGTTGAAATAAATAGGTAGTAAGAACAAATTCCTGTAATAATGGTTCCTTTGTAATGCCGATGAACATGTTCCTCCCTTGAAAAATAGACAATAATAAATCTAAGTGGTTTTCATCACGAGGTTACGTAAAAAAAACCTTAATTCACGTATCTACATTGAAAAAAACCCATCATTAAATCTATCTCTGCCCTCATTCAAGTAAACCGAGCAACGGAATCACACGGTTAAATCTTGACTCGAAGCTTTTGTGTCTGCAGAAATTAATATTCTTTGGGTCTTTCGGTAAAGTCACGTATATAGGTTCAAAGAAAATAGTAAAAAATTTACAGAAAACTACGACGTTTCGATCGCAACACAAGCGGTCGTCTTCAGGAAAAGGGGGGTTCGCTTCCAAGGCAAACTGTTTATAAGGGTTTGAAATGGGCGTAGCCCAAATGTCAGCAGTCAATGATAATGTAAGTGGTGGGCAGCAACCTGGCGGTGGTTCGTTTTCCACCAATCAAAGGGCTGCCAGGTGAAAATTAGCATGTTTATTAGCATGTTAATGAGATTAGTATGTTAATGGGAGATCTCGGAGCCGCACGCGGTAGGACCAATACCTCGGCCGTGGCTGATCTTTTTTTCAATGCGGTGAGCTCACACGAAATGTATTTCTCTAAGACGAAGGTACTTTGCAAGCCCACTGGCTAGCAACAAAGATTCGTTCATGAAGCCATCCATATATATAGACACCGACACAATTTCAATCGAGAAGATGGGTACAAACTGAGCAATCATTGGAAGGACGTTATCAACCAGTTTAAGTCATAACTGGCTGTGATGTTCACATCCTACCACCTTCCGATGTTAGTTGTGCTTAACGCCCATTTCAAACTTGCGCTTTCACAGAGTTCACACCAACACAGTCACTTCGCGCGCCGACCACTCGGTCGCGGCTCTGAGATCTCCCATTAACATGCTAATCTCTCATGAACATGCTAATTTTCACCTGGCAGCCCTTTGATTGGTGGAAAACCAACCACCGTCGGGTTAGCTGCATACCACTTGCATTATCATTGCCTGCTGACATTTGGGCTACGCTAATTTCAAACCCTTACAAACAGTTTGCCTTGGAAGCTAACCCCCCTTTTCCTGAAGACGACGGCTTGCGTTGCGATCGAAACGTCGTAGTTTTCTGTTATTTTTATTATTTTCTTCGAACCTATCTACGTGACTTTTACCGAAAGACCCAAAAATAGGAATCCCACGGTTTTCAAACCGCGAATGGGAAAACTAATTTTGGAATATGCGAAACTTATTCAGGGGGCACGAGGTTACGAAAACTAAAAACGCATTCTACAGTTTATCTGCATGCACACACGAGCAAGCGATGCCATTCGTTTTGCAAGCCTTCTCCTACCCTGGTGGACGAGACAGCTTAAAAAAAAAACCCCATCATGCTGTCCTTGAGGGACACACTAAGGCAGCCTCTCCCTGTCAGCTTGCAGACATAAACGATCATGTGGAACTTTTTATTTCTCCTCCTCTCCATCCACGGGCAGGTCGGCGGAGAGGGGGGGAGAGACTGCCAGCCTCTCGTTGTTGCCAAAATTGACCACCTGCCGCCTGTCCGCCGTGCCCAAGCACCCCCCCCCCCCCCCCCCCCGTGTAAATTCACATGCAGCGGCCGTCTGCGGGAATGCGCGTCAACCTCTCCGCCTCACTCTCTCTCTGCAACGCTTCCTTGTCCCCGCACGCTGCAGGCAGGCGCAGGGCACCACCCCAAGGTGGCACTTTGCGCACGGTGCGAAGATTGTGCTGTCGTGCTAGTGCCGGCGCCAGCGTGAGAGGAAGAAGCAGCAGAGAGGGAGGGCCACAGTCAAAGGTGCATTTAGGCACAACACTTTGGAGTAAGGTCAGAGGGGTAACTTCTTGTACGTGTGTACGGTACGTTGAACTTATTTCGCACCGTACGTAGCCAACCGCGCGAATCGGAGGTACGAGGGAAGGACAAAAAACAACGCACGAAAAATGTCCCTTCACTTTCTCCCACCAGTGTAATGTAAGCATGTGTTGCTTATATCAGAACTGTACTCGTGTAAGCTGTGCATGAAATAGTAATGACATAGTGCACGAAAAAGACCGCACATGTTTCCAAGGGAGCAAATGCTAGGAAGCATACCTGTCTGGTAGCAAGCCTTCAATTCTCCCCTTGACGTGATATTTTAAAGAACAAGAAATAGAACACTTAACTGAATTACAGGACAAAAAAGACAGATCAAATAAGAATCTAATTTGGATGTGCATACATTCTTTCTTTCCTTGGAATTGTGATTATTTTTTTGAACAGCACTTTTGCACGATAATTTTGTTGGCTGTCAAAATAGATTATTTGATGGCGCTCACTTTTTGAGGCGCTTCGTGAATGTACACCGCGTGCCAATAACGTGCCACAACATAATCCTCATCCCCGGATGAAAGATTTATCATCGGGAGAATTCGCTGCGCGTCAGTGCTGCGAGGTAATCAATACCGGAGGCTTAAACATCAAAAGGGAAAAAAAGGCATTTATAGCTCTGTGTTAATGACCAGATGACTCGTCGTCAATATGTTGATGAAACATCTGCCAGACCTGCCACGTGATGAACCAAAAGTGGCCAGGATTCGGCTATCGTCAAACCAAAATTCGCACAACATCGCCAACGTGGAAACCCATATATCCGTGCGTTTATAGAATTCACGTAAGTGGACGCCACTGAGTGTGGGACAAACGCCCGTTTAAAACAATCTCGTGTAAAAAAAAACCGAAATTAATAATACTCAGCCATGCAGGCATGGGTGTACTGAATGAATTACAAGTCAGCCCTTTGCAGTCACCATTTCCTAGCAGGGGTACAGTACAATAGTTCGTGTGATCTCTCTCCAAAGGTTGCGAGCGTGAAATGCAGAACAAGAGTAAGAAGACATAAGCAGCTGTCACGAATGATATTTTTTGATTGATCCGGTGACTAACGTTCATTCGGCTGTGCGCTACATATCTAATGCAAATGGCTGAAACATATGCACCCTGCTGCGTGTGTACGCATGCGTGTGTTGTTCGTGACCGTCACTTAGTGGCGAATGGCGTATATTGGTTGTTCGGTGACTGGAAGCATAACGTTTCACACTCTGCCTTCCGATTCGTGCGGCCCAAGTTCAATGTTGAGCAAACGTGCAATATCAGTGCATAAGTAACAACAACAATCAAATCACTGCTGGATGAAGGCCATAATGGTTGCAGGGGTTTACTTGGTCATACCTCAACACCCTCATCAGTGTGGGTTCGTGGAAAGGCACCCAGGACTGGTTCAGATATCACGTGCCGCTGACGGAAGCCATCGTCAAAGGATTTAACTCAGGTGGCCAGGTTTATAGCGCAAGTGCACTATCCCCGCTGTGCCACGGTTTCAGCAGAGTTTGTGTACATGTTTACGTAAATACATCCTCTAGTGTTACAATGCCTGATTTATACACACAGTGCACTTAGGCTTGCTTGAAGCATTACCCTCATTCGTACTCTGATGATTGAAGAGTCCCTTGATTCTAAAGACAGATACCGTCCTAATATTTCCCCACCAACATTGTTTATTTTTTCATTGGATTTATTTTGTCTCCTGAGAATTTCGTATTTTTCTCCTCGTGTGCTGCAGCAACACAGCGGCGAGATTAAGTATACTTCATTTGATGTTATGGAGTCGATCTTTCATCTTAACCGTAAAAAAGGCCAGTGCATCCTCACGGATTGTGCAGAGCATTGCACGGTCCTCGCAATAATAAACCCAATTTATCTTTTGTCTGGAAAAGATAGCTTATGTTTCAGCTTTCTAGCGCTGTGTGGATTTTCCCCCAGTACTCAAGATTCTCATTAACACATTCAAGTCTGTTCGTGCCGAAATTCCTCCTTTCCAGGCATCTGACAGTTTATTTTCTGAAAAAACTTGAGCTTCGTTATTTTTTTCCATAGTCAAGTTTCACCCTTCAAAACAACACTTGCTTCGACGGTGTTTCACCATTTGCGTTCATCCGGTGCAAAATATAATTTCACATCCATTTGTATAAAAAAAAACTAAAATAACCCAAAAACGGTTGCCAGAGGGGATTTAGTGAAATGTATTTTCGTGTTTTTTTTCTTGCCAAACTAATTTAAAGAACATTTCTTCTGTTTTCGACTTGATAATGCACTGAGGCGCCAACGTCATTTTGTCAACAGTTTTATTTATTTATTACGGACTACCTTTGCAAGTCACACAGATGCATTCGATGTTCCGTTGAATCAGACGCACCACGACGGGGAGAGAAAAAATCACCTGAATATATAGTGGGACTGCAGCTTCTGTAAAAAAGCAGATGAATGACCGAGTGGAGTTAACCAAGGGCATTGTCAGAGCATTTAACAGCGTGGATGCTGCCTTGTGGCAACTTGGTTTAACCGTGACACAGAGCCAACAGGCTCATCCTCTCCTCCCCTTTTCACTCAAATGGAAATGGGCGTTGGCGATCAGAAAATGCACAATCTGTGGCGTAAGGCGTGTCAATGTGAAAGTATATAAATAAACAAAACCAACGTTAGCTTATTAAATAAATGCAGTTTAAGTGAGAGTCTTATCAATATACCCATTACATTGCGTGCGTTGTATGCCCTGCAGGAATCAATAACGAATTAGATTATTTTACAATTATAATTAAAGCTATAGTTTACGTTGGAGCGACCTTGGGAAAGAGCCGAGGGTGAAAGCGGTGACATTTTCAGGAAAGCGGAAGAGACGCACGCGCAAAGCATAGCGAAAGACCGCGTGACTGAAAGGCCGTGTCAATAGCCATACAACGTATTACACAAAATCCATCAGACAGATAAGATTGAACATCGGAAAAGGCGGTTTCGGCTGGGAAAGAGGTTAACGTCCACCGCTCGCCACGAGGCACCGATCCCTGGCGTCACATCTCGCAACCTCGATCTTTTATCTGGACATGAGCCCATCACTTTTCAATCTATCACTTCGTCCGAAACCCGCCCGCCATAACCTCTGGCTGCCTTTCCCAGGCCTTCCTATTGCACCTTTAATTGGGTCCCTGGAAAGCCTATTAGGCAGTTTCTTAGCATCTGTTTTGGCTCGAGTCTACACCGAAGTTAAATATCCACTTCACCAAACCCTTTCGATAAGCCTTGCTTTGCGGAAAAACATCGTCCACGTCAAAAAATCTCGAGCGATTTGATTTTTGCTGAAGTGCTTACGGTGTGCGATGTGTCACGATGCCGTCGCGCGGAAAGACAGGGGGAACAGCGTGAAACAGACCGATCGCATCCGTAAACTATGAATCTAAGAAAGACATCACAGCCAACGTCGAAAAATCAAAGAATATAGAATAATGAACGTTTTCTCCCTCCACGAAAACAGCAGACGTGCGCAAACGATACAGCATCCGGAATAACTGATCTCTATTGATTGTAAGAGGTTTTCAAGACTCCTCTTGGCTTAAGCAGAAGCCATGGAACTCCAAAAGAAGGCAAAGGTGCAGTCCTTCAACTGCTTGATTACGCCACTGCTGCTGGAAAGGCCTCCATGAGAGGGGACTCTTCAGAGTCTACTCTTTACTCTTTGGTTCTTTTGGTAAAGTCACGTAGGTATAAAATAAAATAAAATAGATCACGACGTTTCGGGCGCAACACAAGCGTCCGTCATCAGGTGGGAAAGCGTGGCCTGCTGCTGATGCAGACTGTTTAAAAAGGTTCGAAATGGGTGTAGCCCAAGGGTCATAAAGAAGTGGCCGCGGCTAGTGGTGTTAATGTGAGAAATTAGCATGTAACTGGGTATGGAAGTGGCTGTTACATGCTAATTTCTCACTTTAACATCATGCTAATCTCTCACATTAACATAGCCACTTCCGTACCCAGTTACATGCTAATTTCTCACTTTAACATCACTAGACCCAGCCACTTCTTTATGACCCTTGGGCTACACCCATTTCAAACCTTTTAAAACAGTCTGCTTCAGCAGCAGGCCACGCTTTCCCACCTGATGACGGACGCTTGTGTTGCGCCCGAAACGTCGTGATCTATTAATTTTCTAACTACGTGACTTTACCGAAAGAACGAAAGTATGGATTCCTGCAGTCACGAAAGCTTCAAATCAAGAGTCTACTCTTTCACAATGGCGAGAGATCTGCAAGAGGTGAGAGTACCCACACTTTCCTCCACCACAGGCGACCTACATGCATGTTGAACTTCTAATCACACCGTACGTAGCCAACCGTGATCATCTGCGGTGCAGGGGAAGGACAACAAACTAAACACAAAAAGCAGTTCTAATAAATGAGTTTTCAACCTAGATGATGATTTCAAAGTGCAGAGCTCCAGTGGCTTCCTAATATCGGAAGGAAGAGCGTTCCAGACGGCCGCAGAAGCGCATCTGAAAGCGCGCGATGCAGTGACCGTCTTTGTTCGACGATATTCGCAAGGCACTGTGGTTCATTTGCATACCCATTTATACTGCCGGATGGACAGAGTCAGGGGGATGCACCATCGTTTAAACTTCCGCGCAGAGTGATCGCACCGAACCGCAGGTTGTGGAAGGGCCAGGTGGTCAAGTCGTCACTGCGTTCACCTGCAAGACCAAAGTTCACCGATTCGTATACAACCTTCAAGCCCTGGTGATATGCTGTGGGCAGACTATCAAACAAGAGCACCATCTGGTAATTTGTGAGAACATAAAACAAATCCCCATGATATTCCCTGCAAGAGTTGGCCACCGCAAAGTGTTGGCATGGCCAAATTAGTCGCAATTATTAAATTAAATGGATTGTTCCTTCGCGAATACAATAAAGGCATGAGAACGTGCCTCTACCGATCTGTACAATGCCCCTCTGGGACAAAAAAACTGCAGCAGGACAATGTGGCATGAGACTGATGTGTCCGAGATTGCCTTACGCGTGCTCTGAAAAAGGTCTCCGTGTCTCAATAGCGGAATCGGCTTGCCAAGAGGGGGGCAGCTGCAGCAGTCGCTGTGGCGGAAGTGCGGGCGGGCGTGGGCGGAGTTTGGAGAGGCCATGTGGAGGGAACTACCGGGCAGCCTCAAAGCTGTTCTGGCCAACCATCCGACACGCCTTAGGAGCGGGTCGACAGGACGTGGGCCCAGGCAGTTCTCAGTAAGGGTGGTGGCGTAACAATGACCTCAACTAAGGAGATAGCCGAGAGGTGGAAGGAACACTTTGAGGAGCTCCTCAACCTGGTGAACATGCCCTCCTTCCTTTTATGAGGCAGCCCTGGAAACAGCTGGGGGGGCGGGGGGGGGTTCGGATCCATCACGGCTGCTGAAGTCGCTGCGGCGGTCGAAGGCCTTCGTAGCGGCAAAGCTGCTGGGGTGGACAAGATTCACCCCAGAGTTGTTGAAATCGCATGGAAGGTGGGTACAGTACTCATGGACAGGCAAACTGGGGTCATGGTTCCCATTCAGTTCAAAAGGGGACCAGAGGATGTGCTCCAACTACAGAGGAGTCGCACTCCTCAGCGTCCCAGGTAAAGCTCGTGCCGGAGTGCTGGAGAGAAGGCTCCGCGCAGTGGTCGAGCCTTAGATTCAGGAGGAACGATGTGGATTCCGTCGTGGTCGTAGAACAATGGACCCCCCCCCCCCCTTTCAGAGATATTTGAGGGGTCATGAGAGTATGCTTCTCCAGCATACGTCTGCTTTGTAGACTTGGAGAAAGCATATTCTTAGGTTTTTTCGGTAAAGTCACGTAGGTAAAACATTAAAATTAATAAAAGTAAAATAAAATAAAAATAACGACGTTTTCAGCTGTGACGGTTCCACCTGAAGACGGAAGCTTGTGTTGCCTCCGAAACGTCGTGATTTTTATTTTATTTTACTTTTATTAATTTTAATTTTTTACCTACGTGACTTTACCGAAAAAACCTAAGAATATGAATCCTTGCAGTCACGAAAGCTTCAAATCTAGAATTGGAGAAAGCATTTGACCGTGTTCCCTGCAATGTCATGTCGGAGGTGTTGCGGGAGTACGATGTACCGGTGCCGCTTTTGTGCGCTATCTGGTCCCTGTATTTCCGGAGTGAGAGCTGTGTCCGTATTCTTGGTGTTAGATCAAAGTCGTTCACTGTGGGTGTTGGACTCCGCCAAGGGTCTCCACTCCTGTTTGTGAGTTTCATGGACTAGAAATCAAGGCGCAGGCGAGGCACGGAGAGTATCCGGTACGGGGGCATGGAGGTGGCATCGCTGCTTTTTAAATCCTTTATATTAAGTTCACTTGCTTGCTTACGACCGTGCAAATCTTTCGGTCGTTTTTTAACCCACTTCCCGTGATCCAATCGAGCTGACATTTTGCACACAGACTCGTTGTGCGTGACAATGTATTTTCGTGAAAAAAAATGCAAAAATTTTACACCTTTTAGGATTTTTTTTTTTTATATTTAATTACCAATTGCTTAATGTAGGCAGCCATTCATCTGACCCATAGGTGGCAGCCATCTCAAGCCAGAGGACGAGAGGACTCTAGCCGCCCGTTTCAAAGACCAATGTGGGCTGGGTTGTGGCCCATTGAACACGCATATAAAGGATTTATAGTGAAAAACTTTGTTTTTACGGGTTAATTTTTTGCAGACGACGTTGTCCTCTTTGCCTCGTCATTCTGTGATCTCCAGCGTGCACTCTTACGGTTTGATGCCGACTGTGAAACGGCTGGGATGAGGATCACCATCTCCAAATCTGAGGTCACGGTTCACTCCTGGGAGACGGTGGATTGTGCTCTCCAGGTGATGGGGGAACAGCTGCCCTTAGTGGAGGAGTTTAAGTACTGAGGAGATGGAGTGATGAAATCAACTCTTGTTCAGGCGATAGGTGGATCATTACATCACAGAACCATGCGAGGAGGTATTCATCCAGCATTGGACTGATCATGGCTGATGATGATGATGTATTTACCGAGTACTGAGAGTAATACACATGGTACATTGGGGAGGGGGGTATAAAATGTGTCTATTTAAGTGACTCTTGATGCAGTTCTGTGGTGTGCTGTTGCAGGGCAACTGCCTGACGTCGCGACGTAAGGCCCTGCTGCTGATCGAGGGAGCTCTGGGAGGGATGTTTCACTCATTCATGACACCAGTCTGATAACGGCGAAATTGGGATATACGGTGACTGCTGATAACATCCAAACAGTTTAAAATATATATACGTCTCTTGGTTTAATAATAATAACAAACTCTGTCCATCAGCAATATCGCCATCATCTTAAAGCCGTGGTAAAATGTCTCCTAGATAAAGCTAATAATTTGTCTCTGTCAGACAGTCTCTTGGCAAGAAGCTTCCATTAGACCATCTGCCAGCGGCTGCCGCATGTAACACCCCAAGGCCCTATTGGTCCCATAACTGTCAATTACAGCCTAACTGATCCAAATGTTCTATGTGTTTAAACGTGAACACGATTTAAAAGGATGTCCGTAGTATTAGAAGTATATTTTTTTTAATTAGAAAGTCTGGGGAGAAATGGAGTTCAATATATATAACACACCAGATAACTGGTGTAAATTAAGTTTGGTAAGGGATGTTGTTTTTTTAAAGGTGGCCTTGACCAACTTGATGTTGAATTTGCTATAAAACCCCAATATTATATTGTAGAAATGTTTAACATGGTTTTTTTTTTATTAGAGCTCAAGATAATGTTGAAAACTAACCAGTCCCTGTCCATACGCTTATACTGCACCATCAAACCATTTCCCCTACCTTCACACAAAGGTGTTTTTAAGTTCAAATGAATAATAATGTTCATCTTTACAACGCCAAATATAGATTCACGTGCAATAACACCGCCTCCTCCGGACGGTGCTGCTGTGTCATATGAACATTAACGTATGCACGTCAAACTTCTTTCGCACCGTACCTAGCCAGCCGTGCTATTCGGAGGTGCTGTGTGTATGTTGAACTTCTTTCGCGCCGTACCTAGCCAGCCGTGCTATTCGGATGTGCTGTGTGTATGTTAAACTTCTTTCGCACCGTACCTAGCCAGCCGTGCTAATCGGAGGTGCTGTGTGTATGTTGAACTTCTTTCGCGCCGTACCTAGCCGACCGTGTTATTCGGAGGTGCTGTGTGTATGTTGAACTTCTTTCGCGCCGTACCTAGCCGACCGTGTTATTCGGAGGTGCTGTGTGTATGTTGAACTTCTTTCGCGCCGTACCTAGCCAACCGTGCTAATCGGAGGTGCTGTGTGTATGTTGAACTTCTTTCGCGCCGTACCTAGCCAACCGTGCTATTCGGAGGTGTGGGGGAAGGGGGAAGAACAAATAAACTAAAGATAAAAAGCAGTTTCGAAAGAAATACGTTTTCAATCTAGATTCAAAAGTGGATAGCTCCCAGTGGAATCCTAATACGTGTGTCATCCTGCTTTACCTTGCACAAATAGTCACGCACGCGAGTTTTAAGAGTGCACAGGGAAAAACTGGAAAAAATTCCCGACGTGGGTTTTTGTTGTTGTTCCACGTTACATAACGCGATGTTTGCACGTAAAAAAACATTCAATATGCATTTTTTTTTCACAGGTGCGTTACATTAATGACAGGCATTGCTAAATATAAACGATGGAAAACATCTGCGAAATTGTGAGCACTGTGAAAATAATAGACACTAATTGCAATGCCCCAAAAACAACACGCGTCCGCCAATTAAACCCTGCCACATCGTACTTATTTCACATGCCACGTGTTATTTTCAAGGCTGGTGCCTGGCAGTGAAGATGCCATGCCGTGGGAGCATTTCCTTTCTCTTACTATCTTTGCTAAGTCACAACATGCGGATTGAAGGTGGAATTCAAGACTCCTTAACTTTATTTTGCGATTATGTTTCCAACCGCTGGCCAAACGGCACGGCGTTTTCTAAAAGTATTGGAATGTCACTCATCACCAAGTGTCCCTTTTGAGAGAATCCAAATTGTCATCACGAACAGCTATAATCTTGCAAGACCGTAGAATTTCGTATTTCTGAACAGCAATCCTTTGCATGGCTAGCACCAAATTCTGCTGATGACCAACACTTTAAATACGACGACAGACCCCCAATATACCATTTTTACCTGTGCCATAATAAACCCAAACCATTCAAACTGCCGGGCAAGTTTTGTTAAGTGATCACCTATTAAGGCCGGCATAATGCACGAGGTATGGCCAGCACCCGCCCACCTTTGTCTCCCCAATGCTGACGTGTACACACTGAACCAAGTACCCGTTTAAGGCCGAGTCAAACTAGGGGAGGCCCAGAACCAGTTTGAGATAATCACCACAGCTGGAAATCGAAACCAGGTCATTGGATTGGTAGAGCAGTGCGTCAAAGACCGGGCACTGCTACTCCACCAGTTACACACATGGAGACGGGCACTTTGACCTTGATCTAACACGCTTGGATCTTCCGTGGCCGAAAGTCGAACAAAGCTGTCTGCATGAAATGTATGAAATAAAACGAGTGCGGCGCAAAATATAATTAGGATTTCGTACAGCCTGTGAAACGGAGGGTCTAATTATCATGTCGGCGAGGCACTCACTTGTGCCTACAAGGTGAGAAAGTAGGTTGCCGACCTATTTGAGCAGGGTTTGGGTGTCCCTTCCTTACACGTGTGAGTTGTCTCTCGGTGGGTTGTTGCTAGGCTTTATTTTTTTCTTAGCCACATGAATAAACATAATAATCAATATCATTTGGCCAAACTTCCCACGCAGGGCCCTTTTGACAGACGCGAAACACAGGTAGCCTTTTAAACATGAAATATATATTCATCTCAAGCGTACGGTTGGTGACATTGCCCAGAGGTAGCTGATTCGCCGCTTGTCGCCAAGGTTCACAGTTCAAATTCTCATATTGTGGTACTGGCAAAGGAGGTCCCATGATGTAGCTGCTCACCCCGAGCTCTCATTACTCTGCTAGTGCGTTGTCTTTGGGCTGTACGCCTTTTGGCGTCCTCTGGTCTAACACTGTTTTGAGACGAGGCTCAAAAGAAAGCTGTCTCTGGTGTGGACCAATCAGTTTCAAGGACAATGCATATATTATCAGAGTATGTTTTTTGTTTGCATTCTGACCACAAGTATTGTGGTTAATGCAGATATGATTCCTTGTAAAGGGTTTCAGTTTGGTGTTTTAACATCTCAACACCTGTTTTGTTGCCAGAAAAAAGGGGAAAACCTATTCTCAAAGGAGGTCCCATTAAAGACACACGTTCGGATGGCATGCCTGCCGCCTCCCCCCCTCTTTCATCCACCACTGTCGTACAATTTGATGAACGGGCACCCCCCCCATGTTAATTCGTTTCAGCTCGGGAGACGGCGGAGCGGCAAGTTACCGGAATGCGGGTGCTTAACCCTATTCCCGTACCGACGACGTACGTGTAAAACAAATTCATTTTGACGGGACGTCTTCAGGTCAAAAGACATACCGAGGCTCCCACAATGCAATGCGGGAGGCGTGGCGCAGTTTGGCGCCAGCTATCGTAGAGCGCGGTCGTGTCGCTATGGTTCTCTGCGGTGAGTACAATGTCTTGAAAAACAACGCCGCTGCGCCTCCCAGAATGAAATTAATGCCGAACCGCTTGCGCGTTCCGAGATTGAGAGGTGAACGGGACACCCAACCTGCAACTCGCAGACGTTTCGGAATGGGAAAGGGTTCATTTGCGACCGAGCATGGCGCACGGCGATCCACCTCCGCAGACGGCACAGCAGGATCATTCCGAAATGCCAATGAGATGAGATTACAGCTCGCAGGCCCCCCCCCCACCCTCCGCAGAATAAAAGGACGCGTAGCTACGGGCCGTTTTCCGCAAGCACGCCTTCAAACGTGCCCTGGGCGTGGCTTAAACAAGACCCCCATGTTAAAATAAAATGTGAACTTAACACAGCCGAGTGTCAATTGTCTGCCCGAGTCGACTTACCGACTTACTCTGTTATCCAGCGTTGATCGATCGAGCAAATTCCATCAAGTACAAAAAGTCCTCGCTTAACGCGGTACTTATAGATGCCTTCCTGAAAAGTGATGCGTTAAGCGGAAAAACACCTTAAGCGAAAGCAATCTCCCCATAAATAACGTGACGAGAAAGTTTCGCGAGATACGATGCCGCGGTACTGTATCTAACCGCGTACCGTACCATACCGCACAGCCGCACAGCTCAAACATGTAGTTCGTCATCGACCGCTCAGAAAGCGCGTGAGAACAGCGGGCCTGTTCTGCGTGGTCACGATGCGTATTCCCTCATGGAAGAACCCTGTCATAGCGTAAACGAGTTGTGTGAACACGTACTGTGAAACGTCCAAATGTGCTGGGCTACGAATTGGCAAGGGAATGGAAGTTATAGCCAACGGGTTCAGGACCTGCCTGGGTGGGCCTTTGAGATGGAGTCCCTAAAAGTGTCGAGTTTCTCTCTATGCTCCAGTTCCCTCCCACGCGCAAACCTCTCATTAAAAACTTAACAAAAAATGTCAACGCAGAACCCACATGAAAAATACTTTTTAGGCTCGCCGAGTCTTTCTTTGATGAATCGTGGACGCCCCCTTCAAACACAGGAGTAAAAGCCTATATTTTAGATAATTCAAATACAAGTTTTTGGATATTATAAATTTCAACGCTGTACTATGGGAATTTTTTTTTTTACAAATTGTCCTCCCAATTGCGCTACCAGTGTCATATCATGAGACGAAGCAGTCAATCATATCTCTCACGGCGCAGTGCAAACCTCGTGTCAGAGGTACGGCCCCTGGCGGAAGTGGACACCATCGGATTGCCCTCTGAGGTCTCTTCAGGTGACCACTGTTCCACACAGGCAGCAGCACTTTCCCACCCACCCTGTCACGTGACAATAATGTTTTGTTGCTCGACTAATATTATTAATTGTGAGATCTCAAATTTAGCCAAAGTGCAGAACCAAATTTAACAGGAGGCGGAGGGGGGGATTTGGTGTGTGTGTGGTCATTGGTGGCTGAGCTGGACTCAAACCCAGGATCTTGGCAGTACCAGCTCAGTGCCTAAACTTTTGAGACCACTCGGCTACCCCATGGAAGAGTAGCTTCGTGTGCTTGTGTGTAATAACACCCGCCCTCTCTCTGTAACCAGATCCACTAGACACGACTTGCATTGATAACGTGCCGATATCGCACAACACATGAACATTTAATTTACAGTCTATCTAGCCGAGGGTAAATATGAAGAAAAAAAAACTGTTGACCCCCACAATGCAAAAGAAACAAAGATTTATAACCAAATTAAGCCAATTGAAAAACTTAAAAATCACTTGGAAATATCTGGTGGTCGCCAGATCCTACCGAGCAGTAAACATTTCAACAAAAACACAGGAATCCTACGAAGCAAATTATCGCCACCTTAATTCCCCCAAAACAAAGAGTGGGAAAAAACCCTGCAAACTTGGCTCACTGCAACACATTACCTTCAGCAAGTGCCGCTGTAAATAACAGGCCTGAGCACACGGTGAATTCTGCGGCTTGGCACAGAGATCCGATGTTGTGCACCGGCCATAAAGATCACAGTGGCAGCCGATAACACCCTGTATTGCTATCGATTTGGCATGGACCTATACCCACGGCACACTCCATAAATCAGGAAACTAGTACGCTCTATCAGCAGCGAGCCAAACACAATTGCCAAGTCGATGCAGCCGGGAACTTGCTAAGGAAGCGTCTAATGTTACCCTGGGGCCTGGTCTCGGCAGGGCATATCAGGCGGTGCCTTGGTGAGGTTTGAAAGAAAAATCTAGGATATGAATTAAAACATAACATTACGTTTTTTTGCATTCGCAGCCAATTCTGTGGGCCGCTCTGTTGTTAAGATTAAGCAGACAAATGACAGCCCAAAGAAATAATAAAAAAAAAGCTAAGTGAGCGGTAGTAGTAAGTCTGAACCAGATTGATTTAATAGCTCTTTCATAACATTTTGGGCCTGATTTATGAATTTACACGCCAAAACAGCACAGAAGTAAAGGGCCACATTAACTTTTTTAAATGAACAACAACTTGAACATTCTGTCTTCGAGCAGTGGCTGTAATAATACAGAGCTATGTTCATTAAGAGGCATTCTGTCATAACACTGAACAAATATATCAGCCATCTGCCCTGACAAAAAAAAAAGTTAATAAAATCGGACAAACATTGGGTGCCGAAAGTTTGACTCTCATTGCAGTCAAGCCAAGGCACAATATTTTTTATTTTAAATTCCAGTTTGTGAACCTTATATGACAGGCACGTGCACACAAACACCAAGAGAAAGCTCTCATTTTAAGCCTCACCGAACTGTTCGGGTGAGTTCTCTTTCACAAGCCAATGGAGCATTTGAGGTGGTGGTGGGACCAGTACATTGTTTACCTAGCCACTGCAGCCTCCTTGTACTAGCTAAACATAGAACATCAGGGAAAGTATTTATTATAAGACACACGTACAATGCGCACATACCAATTTGAACTGCTGTGCATAACCAAGAAATAACCAATGAGTTATCAAAATTGCAGCACAGCGCGAAAAAGCAACACATCGCCACGTGAACACACGCGCGCAAGAACACACCGCGTCGTAGCTCATCGAATGAATTAGCAAAATTAAAATAAACTAAACGCTAAACAGCTGGATGGGTAGCGTGTCATTAAGCCCGTGTCACGCCTCCCTCTCTGGCGGGCAGATAAAGACTCTTTGCTGCCCGAGACCTATTTCTGGAGTAAACAGACTGTCTCCGAGAATCCGTGTCTGCCCTTGATTAGGTCCAATGCAGTCCGCGGAGTACAAAAGGATGACAGCTGAAGTGCAGGGATGCACTCATCAGGCAGCAGTTGGGACGGGGGTGGGGGAGCGGGCTGGCTAAGAGTGTGCAAGGGGATGGGTCGCCAGCGTGGGAGGCTAAGGGCAGACTGCCCTCTCAAGTCAGATTCATGGGACACTCCGACAGTTGAGTTGATGTTTGCCCCCGTGGGTTCGCCGCAAGCGGACTGCAGTGGCACGGGTGTTCTGCTCTCTCTCTCTCTACGTCCGCAACGGCCGATTAAAAATTCGCGAGCGCACCCATTGGCGTTGACGCGAGACAAAAAAAGCAAATCGAGCCCTTTCAAAGTTACGGCAGGTCATAGACCCTCGTCCTCTGCTTTGAATTTCATAGGAATGCTAAAAAACTGCGAGTTGTTAATTATTTTTTACAATAATGAACTCGATGGCTGGCAGTGCTAAATGTGAAGGCCATTTGGCGCTGGAAGTCAACAGTGCTGTGCCCCTTTGGATTTGTTTCAATATTTCCAAGAGTTACTTCTTATGCTTTATACATCAAATCATTGGCCACCTTCATAAATAAAAGTCCAGCTCGTGAAAAAAAAACAATCACGCTTTATAACTGCGACAGCAAGTCTGAAATATACTCGGGGATAAATAATTCCAACATAAAAGCCGTACAAATGTTGTCTTTAAAGTATCGCAAGTTATTACGGATTATTGGCAATGCCTCATCTCAGATTCATGCTTTATAGGCTTCTCCCTGTGCCTCCAATTTTTATTTTGCCAGCACAGTAACGAGCAGATAAATGGCGCATTTTGTTACGATGCCTTTGTGATGGCTCGGCTGACGAACGCCAGCCAATTGAAGCGGCCAATGTAGTTCATTAAATGATAGAGTTTGTTCAATTGAAGTCAGGATTAATTTTTTTTTATATAAAAAAAAACCTTGGCAGTGGCCAGAAAGAGTGAGCACAATGACGACGTGGGTGAAAAATGAAGAGCAGTCAAACACAAAGAAATGTGCACGCCTCATTAATTCTGTTATAAAGAGTTTCCATTCATGTAAAAAAATAGATATCATTGCACAATATACCACCCCTTCTGTCAAAATCCGCTGATCAGCGGATGAAGGTCTCCCCCCCCCACTCAACCCCAACATGCCATGCCAGCCACGGGGGTGGTTTCACCATACTTCACCATGCTCACCATGTGTCAGTGCGGGTTGGTGCATGGACGGCTTAAGACTGTTTCAAATATCGCTTTCCACCGGTGTTAGACCTGCACCACCGCTCTACCCTTGTACGCACGGATATTGCAGATTAGTAGATACAAGTGACAATTTCGAGAAAACAAAAAAACACGATTAAGTTCAAGTGATAACTACCAAACCATACGGCTATTTATTTATTTTGATATGCTTGTCATTGTGCTTATAACTCAAGAGCCAAAGGTCGTAGACAGCCGAGTAAGATACCCAGTGGAAGAAACACTTCCCCCTTACAAAATACAAGATTGACTCTGGAGGACATGAACTCACCTGGAGATGAATGATTGTTTCTCATAGCTTACTACAGACGCCTTTTGACAGATAGTTGAAGTACCACGTTTAAAAATCGTAAAAAAAAAATGTGTTTAATTTATTTATCGCTTGGCCATCGTGCTGCTTTGAACCGGAGAACCCAAAAGTAGCGCAGAGCTGAGTCCCTGTGTATGCGACTTGTCTCATTGATGTGGTCACATGAAGCCAAAGGCACCACACGGAAGTGAACTGTCGTGCACCTAGATCCGGAAACATCTTGCGTACGTCAAGTGCATCTCGATCACTCTCAACCTCTTCTAACCATTTCACTCGGAGTCAATAATAAGCAAACACCGGCAGACGCGTGAGCAAGCAACCCAGGGCTGCACTTTTACCTTGTCCAATAAAATGAAAAAATCTAGATTTTATAATTTTTAGAGCTACTCATCACAGGTGGTCACTGACACGCCAGACAAGGTAAAGATGCTGCGAGCGTCGATACCACCATATGGACAAATACCAGTGCGAAGCCATAGGCACACAACCAACAACACAGACAAAGAAACACAAAGAAAGAGATTCTCCATATAGCCTTAACATACTGTTGAGGCAAGTGCTGTTAGTGAGCGCTTCTGAAGGCTGGCACGGGACTTGAAGGAGTAGGTGGCCAACACCACACCCGACCCCCTCTGTCTCCCGAGACCCCCTGTTTACACACCGCACCAGGTACTTATGTGAGGCTAATTCGACTTAGGGATGACCCAGGACCTACTCAAGATAATTGTCACCGGCGTTGGCCGTGAGCGGGAATCTAACTCGGGCCGCCGGATTTGTGGCACAGCGCACTAACCGCTACACTGCTGCTCCCCACACACAATGTATTGTCCATTTTCATGGAAACTCCGGAGTTGGATTCAAGTGGGAATTTTATAAACGAGTGCAGTGCCTAACGCTTAAAACTGTGAAATGGCAATGCAGTTTGAAAGCACATCAGGCCATTGGGTTCTTTCGGTAAAGTCACGTAGGTATAAAAGAAAAGAAAAAACTTTTTTTATAAAAAAAAAACTTTTAATTAAAAATTTTAATTTTAACATTTTTAATTAAAAAAAAATATAAAAAAGTTTTTTTTATTTTATACCTACGTGACTTTACCGAAAGAACCAAAGAGTATGGAACATTGCAGTCACGAAAACTTAAGACCTAAACTACACCACATCAGGCCCCGCGAGGCAAACGTGACACTGCACGCAGATGGAACACAGTTGACCGCATCGCGCTCTTTTGGTGACCGCTTCACGAGCTTCCACGGCCGTCTGGAAAGCTCTTGCGTTCAATATTAGTAAAGCCACTGGAGCTATGCACTTTTAAATCGTCTAGACCGAAAACTCATTTCTTTCTAGCTGCTTTTTTGTGTTATAGTTTTCTGTTCTTCCCCCACACCTCCAATGAGCACGGTCGCCTACGTACGGTTCTGAAGAATTGAAACATACGGTAACGTACGTACACCGCACAGAGCGCTGTCATACCTGTTTCCCGAAGAGGTTGAAGCCGTTAATAGCCTCCAAAGCAGCTTTGGCCAAACCTACAGAACTGCAATGAAAGCAAGGCAAGCAGATCAGTGAAGAGAAGGAGCAATTCTGTGATATATAAACAGTCGAATGAGCACAGGTTTAGTTGGACAAAGCCTCTTCTCTCATATGCGGAGTAGATGTTACTGCACGTGCGTGTAACGGTATGCACATAACAGAGAAGAGTAGCCGATTGTACAAGTGAATGCATGAATATCTCTGCAAGCTGATCCAACATCTCTTGTCGCGTAAATTGATTTCAACCCCAATATGAAGAGATACTGTAAATTGTAAAATCATACATTTTCTAGGATGCAAGATATACTGTTAGCTTTATACATTGCTCCAGGTCTGTATTAAACAATAAAGGCTTGCTAAATTAATGGACTCTTCCCTGGCCAAAATCAAAGCAAATTGTTTGCCTAATCATGTAAAAACATTCGCACAAACACATGAAACGCTAAACACCTTAATGAAAAGGCATTTAATCATACACAATCCCTCAATTCGATTAATGTATCGATTCTTTTCTAGTCTCATTAGTATTGTTTCTCATTTCATCCCATCCCATTTGCAGGATAATGTCTCCTCCATCAACCTAAATGCAAAAGTTGCATTTAATTGCCATGAATGCGAATCTATGTATTCTCACACGCCCGATTTAATGCACGTATCGTGAGACTCAAATCTTGACGATGAATTGACGCACTGTCACACGCCAATTAATAACCCTGCGTGTTCGTTACGCCGAGAGCTCTTTTCGTGGCGAAACCCTCTTCCCTTGCACGACACCTCGGCACTCGACTCGGACAGAATTAATGGCACGGCGAAATTAAGAGTCCAGTGCGCGTCACATCACTCACATTCCCTTTTCGCGTGCGCGCGCGTACTGCACAGAAACAGCGGCGCAGCGTCGCACGTCACCCAAGCCTTCGCGATCAGCTGCCGCTACTGCTGCTGCCCGCTGGTACGATGGAGTTGGGAGGAGCAAGGTTGCATTTGGTGTTGTTTGTGGCGTGCCCTTTCCGAACGTTTTAATTTTCCTTCGAGGGATACGCGGACCGGTAAAAGGCACCTGGTAATTGGCACCGGGCTGGGAAGCTGCCCGTCGCGCACGTCACATCCAGTGTCACGTCCGGTGCCGAGGACCGGGAATGCTCTTGGCAATTACATTCGAGATGAGTTCACACGCAGCAGATGAGGACAGCAACCGTCCGCCACTAAGTGGCGGTGACATCACCAAGCTAGATGCACTTTGAGGCCACGTGAAGTGTTGAAGGGTTTGCTGATAGGTCAGGGGACAGACTCCAGTGCTATGGGTCACCTAAGATGACTCGCAGATATGCTCCCCCACCTGTGCTCGACACAACACGAACTTGCTTCATTTTAGTCACCCTGGGCTCTACTCAATGTTGTGAGTATCGGTCTTCCTCCCTCCATTGTTGTTGGCGGGCGACTGCTTCTTACTGCCCAGTAGCGTATTTTAAGAGCCCACTTCACAAAGGCTTATCTTGACAATGCTGGTACCAATCTTCGGTCAGACGAATAAGCTCCAAATCCTCTCATGCCACATTAGCCCATATTTTCTCTCGCGCCCTCTATCCAGACAACAGAAGCTGCTTGGACACACAATGGCTAGGCATGAGGACTACATAACTCAACAAATGCAGCCTCATTTGATAGAAGAAGAGATTGTGTCGAGATCTTTCAAGGATCTGTGAGCTCCTTACACAATCCAGTCTGGTTGGAAACAGGATGGATCTTAGGCAACCCAGCCTGGTTGTTTCAAGGCGGTTCAGAGGGAGTAAGTGTGGCTGAGAAGACCTGTTCCGTACGGAGCAGCAGGCCAGACAGCTTCCAGAGCAACATCCAAATGATTTGAAGTGAAACCTCTTGCTGAAATACAGAGCGCCGGTCATGAGCATACTGCCCAAGTCTGGGATTTACTCCACTCTCTCCACAATTGCCCCATTGCTCATATGTAGAGTTGGTGGGGTGGAGTATTTGATGACATAACATAACCAGGCAGGTGCATTTGTTGAGGCTGATGGTAAGGCCCTGCCTCTAAACGGCACGTTCCAGGTTCTGGGTAGAAATCTCCTCTCACATGGAAGTTACCAGACCAGCAGCATAGATAACATGATTGTCCAGTAGAGTCATCCCTTGACTGCACCTGGGATTCTATCGGCCTACCATTGTATCTGTAACAGATACAAATTCGTCTGATAAAGCCATGGAAAGCTTCTCGAACTTGAAGGTCGAGTAATGTAGGGGCTAGAGAACATCCCTATAGCACACAAAGGTGAATAGGATACGGCTCCGACTCCCAGCTCCGTAGCTTTAGCCTGGCTTGCCCACCATCATGAAGGTCCTTCATTATTCTGAGCACGGGGTCAGGGACCGCCACAAGCATGACGAATAACTCAAGCCCTGGCTTCTGACCAGGTCGAGAGACTTACGTCCTATTGAA
The DNA here is from genome assembly GCF_964198595.1 of Lampetra fluviatilis. Classification (NCBI taxonomy): domain Eukaryota; kingdom Metazoa; phylum Chordata; class Hyperoartia; order Petromyzontiformes; family Petromyzontidae; genus Lampetra; species Lampetra fluviatilis. The sequence goes on from NC_136300.1 coordinate 4,619,712, forward strand.
ATTTCCTACAGCTCTGCTGTAGCAGACGGACAAAAAAATATCACATCTGTACAGAACTGCCCCAGCCTGAAGCCACAGTGGGGCTCCTCAAACTCCTGCTCTGCATGGCTGGCATGGCAATATTGCATAATCCTTGTCAGGGCCTTACCTGGCACCCTGAGGAGATGCCTCAGTAGTTTCTGCAATGAATACGGTAAACCCCCTTCTTCAACGACGCAAGACTCTCAGAACCTCCGAGCATAGGATGCGGTAAGCTTCCTCATATCAACAATAAGGTAAATATGAGAAAAAAGAACCGACTCTTGATAGCAATTAGTCTCAATTGTGATCAATGTATTGAACTGCTGTGGAGATGGGTTACTAGTTGCATGCCTACACGTACATATAACAAGATAAAAAGCCAGTCTAACCAACGTTTACTAAAGAAACGGCGGTCAGTCACATCCATAAAGTGCATGGACCTGAGTTTCTGTACTTTAACAGACTGTGGCAGCAAGTGATGTTAGGAAGCACCTATAAAGGTCGATATGGCACATGAGGGGGTTGGTGGTCAGCACCAAGACGGGTGCATTTGTATCTCTAGCGATGATGTTTACGCACCGCACGAGGTACACATTTAAGGCTAAGTCGACCTAGGAAGGGCGCAAGACCAGTTCAGATATTTGTCACTGGCGTTGGCCGTGGGCGAGAATCGAACTCGGGTCGCCGGCTTCGTAGTGCAGTGCGCTAACGACCGCGCCATGACTCCCCACATGCTTTATACATACCCACTCTAACACAAACACACTCGCACGAACATTATAGTCTCACAAAATGAATGTGCCCCCACTGAGATTGTAAATATTTTATGACTGTTCCTGCACTCACTGCAAATTTCCGTGTAAGCACCAACTGCTACATGTGACGGGCAGCAGTATGGCGGCGTTGGGTACAAAAGGGCCTGCTACTGGAGACGAAAGCTACGAGCAGAGGGCGTGGGGGAGGCAGACCTGGCCTCAGATTCTAAGGCTCGCTGCAGGCCAGAGGTTTCTGCACGATGAACCGAGCAATTCATCACGTGCCAGGCAGCCTACCACCACCACCGGGAAAGGAGCCGTTGAAACTTGCTCTCCGACTCATTCCTTTTTTTTTTGCCCCGAATATAAAATTCACCACCTTTCCATAATAAAGCTGTACTTAAACTGAATGTGTCAAAGGAAATGCCACTCACTCACACAAGGGTAACACTGAAATATCGAGTAAAACAGCCAGGCTTTGGCAGAGACTAAACTCTGCACTTAGTGTGTATTTAGTTCAGCCACATCGGCTATTAAGTGGTCATGAATGGTCTACAAGTAAGAAATTATTGAAAGCTGAGTAAAAGCTACTCTTAGTGGCAATTTATTTTTAAACGGCCAGAGAATTAACTTGTTTCTGTTTCTTGGCAGCCATTTTCCTCGCAATCAAAATGTGACTGTGAATGTTCGGAGTCTATAATAGAGGCACATAGGAATTGAGGTGGTACCTCATCAGGACACTACACTCTCCTTTCATTACAAGTTATGCAATGCACACAATTGTGTGTGAAATTGAATTTGTTTTAAACACACTAATGGTACGCACATATAATTTCAAAGAAAAAACTCTGAGAACTTTGCTAAAGAACCCATATATATACTCCGTTGTGAAGGTTAATTAAAATCAAGTGCTATTTATCGTAATGTATACGAATGAAACAGGGACATGCGTTGATAAAATAAGAACTCCTCTTCTCAACGACCCTATTACCCATGAATCCTACTATTTATAAAAAGCTATAGGGTCAGTCCCAATTATCCGTGGCCCTTTTCTTCCTATCATCCACAAGCATCTGGACATGTTCTCAACCTGCATTTCGGAATGGATTTTATATCGTCCGCCAAATTTCCATGGACAAGAGGAGTTGCGCGGGCAAATGAATTATAATTATCCACAGGTATTGACCATCCCTATTTCATTGCATGCACTAAAGAAAAATGTCATTACTCCAATTATCCACAATTCTTTTCCTGCATAAGAGTTCATTGGAAAAAATACTCCGATTATCTGAGAATATCTGCAAATATTTCCCCAGAGATAAGTGGAGTACATATTCTTGGTTCTTTCGGTAAAGTCACGTAGAAAGGAAATAATAAAATAATAAAAATAAAACATAATTAAATAAAATTCTCATGACGTTTCGGCCACAACGCAAGCAGTTAGGATGCTGTCTTTCCGAGAGCTCTGTTTCTTCACCTGAGGACGGCTGCTTGCGTTGTGGCCGAAACGTCGTGAGAATTTTATTTTATTATGTTTTATTTTTATTATTTGTATTATTTCCCTTCTACGTGACTTTACCGAAAGAATCAACAATATGAATCCCTGCAGTCACGAAAGCTTTAAATCGAAAAAGTGGAGTACATTTGCGGATAATAGGATCTACAATATTGGTCCCCCACATGGCCACGCACAAGAGTAATGATTCTGTAACAATCAAGTAATATGAGTATTTGAAAGGGATAAACACTAAAACATTGTAGTTAACTTAGTAATATACATTTTTAAAAAATACGGCTCTGGTAACAACGCCAGGTTTGCTCACAACAAACATGCGATAGGATTAAATTAAATCCACGCTGGAAAATCACGTACGACACTGCCGGGGAATAAAGCGGTCAAATATAGCCGACACAGAGGATAAACAAGTGTGCTTCTGTGGGCTGTCACAGCAATTGGTAGATACTAAACAATAAACAATGTCGAATTTTACACTTTGGAGTTAAGCCTTTGTATCCCGGGATAAGCTCTTAAGACATCAATGGTTACTTTTTTTTGTATATAAATGGCATCAGAAGAACAGGATGCATCCATATGAATAACAAAACCACATTTGGGATAATACGGTATTTGACGTCGTTCAAAGGGAAGGTAATGGGATTAGCATTATTTTTTGTTGCAACTTCCATCATCTTAAAATGCGGTCTATGCAAACGCAGGCTTACATGACAACAATTACAGGATGTTTAACCCCATACGCACCAAAATGCGAATACGGAATGGCAATGTGTGACGCAAACTTTAGACTGCGCTGTGGAGTGTTTCGGTGCACTTTACAAACTTGCAACTTGGAGATTTTGCACGTACATGCACGTGCGAGTTTAAGGTGGACCCGAATGTTAACATGAGTAATAATACACGTTTGCCAAGGCGTTTAATTAATCACTCAAATAAAATGTACTTTAGTCCATTGCTGATTGGAGCTCTGTACTAATGCTGCCCAGCATCATTTGTTTAAGCAAGACAACCTTGAACAAGTTTGGACATAAATGAGTCTCGATTTAAAGCTTTCGTGACTGCAGGGATTCATCTTCTTGGTTCTTTCGGTAAAGTCATTCAAACGCTGTCTCCCCGACAGACCTGGTCTTCACCTGAGGACGGCTGCTTGCGTTGTGGCCGAAACGTCGTGAGAATTATTTTACTATGTTTTATTTTTATTATTTTATTATTTCCATTCTACGTGACCTTACCGAAAGAACCAAGAAGATAAATGAGTCTCATCAGCATGGCTCAGGCCCATTAAACCAATGTTGTGTACCTTCAATGGAGGCTTGCCATTCGGGGCTAATTATAAAGATTATAAACTCCACACACAGCCCTCCGCCCTCCTCTTCCCCCCAACCCCCACCCCCAACCATTCCTCTCCCCTCATCTCTTCTTCCCCTATGCCCGCAAGCGCTCCGTGCCCTTCCAACGTATTCACCCACGGGCCGCCGCAGCGCGCCTTGTAGCGAGACAATCACGACAATCACGTGTGAATTGCTCCGCGTCACAACGGCCGCGCGGGGCAGAGTGAGGGGGGGGGGGGGTCCCTGTGCCGCTCGTAGATTTCCGGACGGCGTTGTTGTGCGTGAAGTGTACCTGGAGTGCAGCTCCGTGCTGTTGTTGTTGTACTTGCTGCCGCGCTCCCACATGCCGTAATCCGGCACGCGGTAAGCCCTCTCAACGCAGTACACCAGGTTCTGAACAAACGCGACCTTCCGAGACAAGCATCGGGGCGACAAAAGTTAAACTTTCGATCGGACGTGCCACCTCAGGGGATGACCTTCGCAGATCTGCACAGCTCAGCGGGGGCCCGATTCTGATCAGTGCTTGTATGGGTGACCAAAGCCTGGAATGACTTGCCTCCAGGGGTACTGGATTGTTCGTTAAGTACACTCCCTTCTTCCTCCCTGGGCATCAGCTCAGCCTATGCCACAGAGCCGTGGCTAGGGGGCACTGTGCCACGTAAGAGACGAGACACCATGAGGAGTATTAGGATCCAAAGGTTTGTCTTATTACAGCGCTGGTATCTCGACTTAAACCCCCCTGAGGTTCCGTAACATTTATTTTCCAGCGAATTTTTTTTTTTACTTAACTGCTAAAAAAAAAAAACCCGTGACTGTTATCCTTTAGGGACTCATATCCTTTTGAGTATGAAAGAAAATGTGTAAGCAGCCCAATTGTATATAAACAAAAATATAATTATCAGGAAAAATTCCACTTCTATTTCCAAATCATGTTTTTTTTCCTCTCCTCTCTCTAGCAAACAACTGTTTATAAATCCAATCGTGTGGAATTTGGCGAAAAAAGGGAAATGAAAAGAAACCCTAATATTCCACTTAAAGTCGTTTTTTTGTCTTTAAAATTATAAATAAAACTGGGCTATTAATAAAATAAATCCACATCATCGCAGGTAACGAGGTGACTGGTGCTGACATTTTATTACAATAACAATTATATGGCACGCTGTGCGAACTCATTACCCCAAATTCCAGGCTTACATGAATAGCAGACAGAGGATTACGCATCAAGCACACAATTCATAGGCGGTGATTTTCTGACATAAAAGCCATTACAAAGGCAATTACTCTGCATGCAGAACAGCATAAAATGCCACCTCCATCATGGGGAAATATAGCAGCAAAAATGTGAATACATTTTTTTCATGAAGATGTTACAGTGCATAAAAAAGGACCAAACCAAAGCTCACAGTTTTACCATGAAGTTAATAAAAAAAACAATTGTTCTGCATAAGCATATATTAAAGTTTTTAGTTACGTGTGCACATTTGCATGTGAAGTACGTGTACATGTGCAATAAGCATAAGACAATGTATGCATTTGTTTTCTTAACATTAATCATGATTCATACCCAATAGAGTACCCAATTAGTTAATTGTTTTGGATGGCTCTCCCAACAATACCGGTGTGCTGAAGCGGTAATAAATCAGCAGGTTTGTTGACGTGACGACTTTGTTAATTGATTGTGTTGGGTTGAGCAGGGTGTACGACACACATTTTACATTTTACTCGCACGGCGATCTTAACCAAAATTCCACAATGAATCATAATATCGGTCGCAAAAGCTTACGTGTTAAATTTATTGCCGTGTTTGCAAGTAAATATTTTTTAAAAATTACAGAAGTCCATAAGTAACACGATTAACAGCAATTTAAACTCCTCAAACAGAAAGTAAATATTATATAACATTGAATGCAGACGTATGAGAATACTTATGTATGCAAAAATGTCCATGATTGTGGGAATGTGTTATGAATTCAAATTAATAGCAAGTGTGATATGAACGGCTATGTTCATATATATAATATACTTGATAAGAAATGTTCACATTTAGCCATTTTACCTCATCTGTGCTGTAGATGATCTGAAGGCCGGATGCAATCATTTCCACCAGATAGAGGAGGAAGAGTGACACAGCATCAATCTAGACAATGTTTTTTTTTTTAGAATGCAAAATGAGGGCAGGGGATGAGAGGGGGAGACACGGTTAAAAAGTATTACATCTCACAAATAGTATTTTGTAAGGACCCTGGCGACAAGTCAGGGCTGCGACTGCCACGATCAATTTTACAAAACGAGAGAAATGCCGAGGTTCTGTCATGGCCAAAAAGCAACGGCTGACGAGGCACGCAGGAAGGCAGAAACAAATTAACTTGATCTCATAAAACCACAACCAAATCATCGACCAACGTGTAGTAGCAGTTGCCCGAATCAGATTTGGCAAGCGGTATGCAAATAGAATTGCAGGTGACACGGCACCGCTGTGTAGTTGAGATATATATGATGAAAAAAATCAGAGCGGGGATTTAAAAATGTCAATGGAGTGCATTTTACACACAATCACTAAAGGGAGGAGGGGCGGACGCAATGGGCTGCAACGGCACCGCACAGCGGTGTGCCTTCCTGCAGGCCAGCACACAATTTCACATTGGTGGTGACGTTTGCACTTTGCTGGCAGTGGCTCGGGTCCCCGAGTGGACGCGTGATTGGTTTCTCGATAACGCTGACCCCCGACGGAAAGGGAAAACAAAAACAGGGACAACTCCGGCGCTCGCCGTGACTCGTGCATAAGCCACGATTTTGCGCCGAGAAATGCACGAGCGGAGACTTTGGCTATCCGAAATCAATCTTAAACAACGAGATGATAGGGCTTGACAGCAACAAAAAAAAAGTGAATGCAAGTGAAGCCAACGTCTGAGAAACATTCTGACCTGTCAAGGCACACAAGTATTGAATGCAAATCCTGTATGTATCACCGATGATACTATACTCTAATATAAGCGCTCAACTTTATCTGTGATGAACGCTGCACTTTCTGTCGTTTTCATGCAGGGGGCGCTGCAAACCTACGTGCCCCCTGCATGAACGACTGAGGCGCAGGGACAGACGTTCGATTACGTTGCCATCGATCTGCAGACGGCGGTCTTCTTACACGACCAGCTCTGTGTCGCCTTATCTCAATCCTGCAATCCCAAACAGGTGAAAGTCCGCATCGAACCGAACCCCCGGCAAGGCCATCTACTTAACGACGAGAGAAAATTCACACTAAATGTCCTTTTCAATGAAGTCTTCCAGATGTAAAATGACATAAGCTTTTAATGAAGAAATAAAATAATCTAATTCAAAACAATACAATTCAAAGATGTTTCATTTCAAAACTGCAAAACGGAGCATCGGGTGCTTGCGTGAATGCGTCGTTCGTGTGCAACATTTTTCGTGACTTTCCTGGCCGAAGGCCGTAAATGGTTGTGAGGGGCGCCGCAGTCGCCCCTGAACAACCCCTAGTAATATATATCTGTCTAGCCTTCAAGTCAACAAATACTCTCTAAAATGCCACATTAGGAGTATGTAATACATTTGTAGAAATGTGCATCTGTTCCATTGGATTTTCCAATGCACCTGGTTTAATGTTGGATGATAACGCATCGCGCCCATGCTCACGGTGTTATGGCTAAACTCTGTGATTAAAATGTGATCGATTTGGGTAAGTGTCTGGTTAGAGTTTGGTAAAATGTTTTCTGTTCTACAGAAATAATTGTTTCGTTTTAAATAAACCCAATCGATGCATGCATTGGTTTCTTCTCTCGTGGTTATTTTATGAATGATGAAATTAGTTACGGAGAGAGTGAGAAATGTTTTAAGTTCTCATTTATACATTCTTGAACAAACCCACTTACCCTGCCCAGTGTCCACCACCATTTCTAAATCCCGGTGGATAATTCACAGCCTCAAGGGGCAACAGCATTCGCTCGCATCTACCTATGTGTCTCCACCATCAAAACATCTACCATGCTCAAAAGTTGGCAGATATAATCATTGCTATTAGCCTAAAAAAACAACTGTAGCATTGATGACATTTCAATTGAAGCATTCAAAAGTTACACTCATTTCGAGTTAAACTGAAAAAAGGGCACGGTGATCGTCAGAAGGGGGCTGAACAAACATCTGCTAAACGTGAGCTAAGTGAGAGGAAGTGAAATCTACTCAACAGTCACGCCCAGTATTCCTGACCGCTTCCATCACGGCGAAAAGTGTTTCCCAAATAACACGAAAGGAAATGTAATGTTGCCGCACCTTAAGGTGGCTTTTCTATCCACAGCAGAATGGCATTTGATACAGTCCTCTGAAGGGTGGTTATTAGCAAATGAATACCCATCCAGACACCCCCACTAGAGACGGCCTGACAGAATGTCAGCCTGAATAAAAGAGCACAGCCCCTCCCGCCCATCTGTGCTGTTCAGGGCCAGGTACGGGCAGAACAAAGGGTGCAAGTGGGAGGGCTGACAGAGAGCTCTCCGGCCTGGGTAGGACAGACAGCTGCCACGGCGTGCCATTGATTGGGCAGGTCGATACGAAGCCGGCGATGAGCCACCTCCCAATCCGTTGCGGCCCTGTTGCACTTGAGCCCTGAGCGAGGGGAGGAGCTGGCTTTGAGCCTTATCAAGAGCGATACTGACAACGATCCGCAACGCGACTAATTTCACTCCCACAAAAGCGAGCGCGTCAACGGACGTGTCATGTTTCGGAGCGAGGAAACAGAGCGGCGATTTGTAGTAGAATAAAGAAATAAAAAGCCGGGCGCTATCGGTTGCGAGAAGCGCTTCGTTTTTTTTGCGAGGGCATCCGATAAGATTTGTATTCTCGGCTGCACCCCACTGTTTGTGCTTGAGAACATGAATTGTTATTGTAACATTTAGGATAGGATCCCAACGACTTTGGGAGGATCAGTGCAGATTCAGATCTGTACGCTGCAGATGATAAAGCAGAACAGGGTTTTCTTTCGTTTATCTCAAATTAATTCTTGTATCTGAACAAAAGGAACTTAAATTACCTATTTTTTAACCCAAAAGCTCATGGTTATAGTATGTACATAACTGTCATTTCAATATTTTAAATTCTAGTTTACAAAAAAATATACAAGTAAATGTGAGCTATAAATTGTTTCGATTTAAAGCTTTCGTGACTGCGGGGATTCATCTTCTTGGTTCTTTCGGTAAAGTCACGTAGAGGGGAAATAATAAAATTAATAAAATAAAACATAATAAAATACAATTCTCACGACGTTTCGGCCACAACACAAGCAGCCGTCGTCAGGTGAAGTGTGACTTTACCGAAATAACCATAAGTTGTTGTTTTGATTTAATATTTAACCGCAACTTTAAAATTGGTGTCAGTTTAATTGGCATTCTAGGCAACTCAGAGCACAATATTCATATTTAATTGCAGCGCAATCAATACATACTTGCCACTGGCTTATCCGACAGCACCATTATCAATTATGAAAGTCAAACCGTGTGCGCGTAAACTGGCACTGTCAAGGTTAAGTACCTGTGGAGTAACACCAGCCTCGTGTTTAACAGTACAATCGACCTGCAGTCCGACTCATTTGGAGAAATCATTCCGGGGCATGTGTCGGTGGGAGCTACGTGGAATCCGTCCCAGGATGTTACCTGAAGGTGCCCGTACTGCTTGTAGGGGTACACCACATCGCCGGTTTCCGCGTTAAAAATCGAGTGCAGACACTTGAATGGGCATGGATCTTGCTTGAATTGCTCCACCTGCAAAGAAAGGGCAGCAAGAAGAAGCTTGAAGCCTACAATTTTGCTTCATGAACAGCTGTATGGCACTTAAAAAACATTATAGTTATGGAGTGTTAAAATGATTTCTAATCTTTCAATGAAAAGTGCTATATAAAAATGTATTACTCTGATTACTTCACGATAAATGGTTTTACTTGGGCTACCCCAGCATGTGTATGTGCTGCTGTGGGGAGCGTTAGTGTCGCAGTTAGCGTGCTGCGCTTCGAACCTGGCGACCCGAGTTCCATTCCCGCTCACAACCAACATCGGTGAAGATTATCTGAACCAGTTCTGGGGCTCCCCTAGGTCGACTCAGCCTCAAATGAGTACCTGGTGCAGAGTGTAAACATCGCCACTGGGGATACAAAGGCGACCGGGCGTGGTGCCGGCCACCCACCCCCTCGTGGGCGGTGCGGGCCTTAATAGGTGCTCGCTAATGCCACTTGCCCCGACAGTCTGTTAGGGCTATATGGGGAATATCTGTCTTTGTTCCACCAGAAAGGAAATTCCTGTCTTTCTCGAAGGCCTGAGATGAATGCATGTCAAGCGCGAGCACTTGCCTTGAAGCTCTTCACCACGACGTGTGAATCGAGGTGTACATTATTAAAATGCAATTGTTAAACTTCAGGTTTTACACGTGGCAGATAATAACTACAATACGTTCCAGTGCGGCGAGAGTTAAACCGGGATACAAAGGTTACAAAGGTTTTTATTATAATAAGTTGGCTCATGATGCAAACAATATTCTCAGTCTGCATTTCATTTAGCCTTTTTTTGGGTCAATATGGGTTTTGTTTTACTCCTCACCCATTGCAGAAGTTCTTTGTTGGAGGAATTAAAGGTGTGAAAGTGAACATACACACTGCATTGGCACTGAAACGCAGGACTGAAAACTGTAATTAATTTTTTGCAGACTTAGTGCTCAAGATCACGCTGTAGTTTACTCGGTGAGAGCACTCCACCGCGTTTGTGAGGAATATAGAAACAGGCCTCGTTAAAATCTCCCCTATCGAAAACAACACGCAGACGCATGGAAATATTACATTGCCCTTGGGTCCAAAAATGTACATCGATTTTTTTTTCTCACACCGATGAACTTCAGACGAGCTTTAACAAAAATAGCCAAGTGCGAGTCTAGCTTTGTTTTAATCACGCTTCGCGCCCATGCTCACGGTGTTATGACTGTCGAGGGTGAATTTCAATCAGATGCGTGGAATCTCCGACAAGCAGACCACGCTTGGCGATAAACTCGACACCGTTTCATTGCTCTCGAAAAGCCATCCGCGGCTTTGAAAGGGAGAGAGTGGAGGTCTCGTGTTATTTATTTATTACACTTTCTAATCATTCACAACACGTACTTTTATTTTCTCTCTCTCTGTTTTAAACAAACACAAGAAAATTGAAACGGATGGCTCCCATGTAAACACTGCCCGGGAAAAGGACAGGTTGACATTTTTATTTAATTTCCCTTGCCAAATTTTGTATTTTAAGGTGTACAAAGATTCTTGTCACTCTGGGCTAACGGGATTGGGTAAATGTCAGGGGTATCATTACGGGTTTAGTGAAGGCTCCTGCACAGGCTCCGTTCGCCCCCCTCCCAGCCCCGACGCTAAAGTATTTGGGCAAACCAGGTCGCTCTCTCTCCACCTCCGCACAGCAAAGACACGTCGCATACATTAGAGCGACCGTCTGTCTCCCCGCGCTGCCTGTCTCTCTCTCCCTTCACTTATGCCTTCTTCACCCTCACCCCCACACAATGCCCTCCGCAACCACCTCCCAAAATAATTTTTTTCCAAATACTCCCGCAGCCACCCCACAAGCCCCCCCACCCCGCCACGACCACCTCGACCGATGCAAACGCCACAGTGCTGCCCCGGTGCCCGTGAGAATCGCCGGTCTGGGCGACCGGCATGCGCGCACGTGCATGCACACGCGTGCGCACGCTCGCACGCAATGTGCTGGCGAGCCTGAGCTCGGACACCTTAAGCAGCAACGTCAGCAGTAGCAGCACCAGCAGCAGGAGCGTGCCCACACAGAAGCGAGTGTTCGCAGACAGAACACTGTCTGCTTTTCCCAGTGATGTGCCGCGAAGACAATGATGAATAAACAGAAGCTGTGCGGCGCACTTTGCTTGCTATTATCATATCCTTCACTGCAAGTTGCAGCGCACGCGTAGTGTTTCATGTGGTGGTGGGGAGACGCAAATGAGGAAATGCTTTTGCCCGAGCCTTCCCATCATTTACCAGTGAACAAGCCAGTGGAACTAACAAATGCTCTCAAGAGCCAAACTCGGGCCTCTTGCAGAATGTGAAGCACGACAATGATTTATGATATACTTGGTAAAGTGCGTAATGAATATAATACACTAAAGAGACAGTCTTACATGCAAAAAAACTTATTTTCCTTACTGTCTACTTTGGAAGGCTGACGAGAACATTTCTAATGGGGATTTGGGGGGGGGTACTTCCACTGTAGCCTTTCATTAAACAAAGGAGATGACATTTAGTTTTTATGAATTATATTAAAAGAGCAAAAGATGCTGCAGAGATTTAACAAAAGAGACCACCGAAAGGTTAATATTTGCTCAACCGAGCCAATGCAAAATTTCGTGAAGGAAAATGGTGAATTTTTTATGAAGGCCTCAAAAGTTTCCTCAACTGTGGGTTTTGTTATTCCTTGCTTTAATCAAACTGATGAAGCGAATCGATGTTTCTGCAGGTTAAATAAAAAAGCATGAGTGTTTTTTTTTACTCATATGATTTTGAAAAAAATAAAAAAGCATGAGTGAAAAAAAAGCATGAGTAAAATAAAAAAGTATGAGTGTTTTTTTTTTGCTCATATGAATTTGAAAAAAGCACACTCATTTACTCAGTGACCTTCACGAAATTGTAATTTTATTTGAAATCTCACCCTTACCGTCTGGGCACCCGAATCGAAAGCCTAGAGTAGCAGTGGAATACACAGTGTGGCTGGGATTGGGCGTGACATTTTTAAGGTTGTATTTGAGATGTAATATCACCCCTGCCCCCACCCACTCAAGGGGGTAACAAAACATCGTACAAACAAATTCGGAGATGCAATCAGGTAAAATATGGAAACGATAAGGTCGTGCTCATTAAACACAATGTGCTTGCCACAAAGGAACCACAATATCTTGCTGATCTCGTCAAGGAGCATAAACAGTCACGCAAAGTCCGGTCATCCTCAAAGCGACTTTTGGCTAACCATCGAAAAATGATGGTCACCACATCGCGCGCTTTCAGATGCGCTTTCGCGACGGTCTGGAACGCTCTTCCTTCCAATATTAGGAAGCCACTGGAGCTGTGCACTTTTAAATTTAAAATTGAAACTCATTTTTGAGAACGGATTTTTGCGTTTAGTTTCTTGTCCACCTCCGATTAGCACGGTTGGCTACGTCCGGTGCGAAAAAAGTTCAGCATACACAGCATACAAGTACTACTACGAAGGAAAATCAACGAGGAGATAGCGAGTCCCTTCATCCCCTCCTGAACACACGGGGTAATCTGAGTGCACGGCGCTGCACCTGGCAAGGCATTCCAGGTCCTAGGAGCGGCACCCAAGAAGGCACGACCACCCGGGGGCATCGGGTGCCGGATCCGTGGCTGGCAGTAAGGCCCTGCTTTGAGGATCGCCGCAAGTAGGCCCCCGGTCGAACAAGGGACCAACCGGGCCCGCAGGTCCAAGACCGCTCAGAGCTTTATAGGCCAAAATATCCAGCTTGTGCTGAATACCAAAGCTTACCAGAAGCCAGATACAAAGATCCCCCATATAGCCTTAACAGACTGTTGAGCAAGTGCTGGTAACGAGCAGCCATGAAGGCCGAAACGGCACACGAGGGGGTGGGTGGCCAGCACCACCCCCGATACACACACGACAAACACGAGTGTGTGCAGTAGATGCACTGGGGGATGTGGTAAGATACATATGCTAGGGGGTATTATTAAGTCCAAGCATCTCACAGACCCCCATATTAGAATGCAACTAAAATTGTACGTGGTATCCCTTGCTTAAACAAATGCTCTTTGGAAAAATGTATTGGCAGGCTCCTTTATTGATGGAATGATATTTAATTATAGTGATAAAAAAACGTGTTCCATCACTTTATTATTCTACCGAAAAGCAGCCAGATATGTAGGTTTTCTCAGCCAAGATTGTGATTCACAATTGTTTTTTCTTGGTCAGGCCATGTCATGATCTGGACAATGTCTTGTCACAATAACCTCCACCACTCTACGCAGCCAAGCAAATAAAATGGTCACGTGTACACGCGTTTTAATGCAACAGTTATTAATGCACATCTAACCAGTAAGTTATAGGACCAATCTCACAACCTGAAATTGGTGATGATGTTTTGCTTGAAACCACATCAAACATCGTCAGCAAAATACAGGAAATCAGAATAAAAATCCTGGAAGTCAGGATAACCGTGTCACCTAACCTGGCTTTGTAATGTACGCTTATTCTATTTTTTATGAAATTTTCAATCACAATGGCTCTCTCTCAGTGCCATGCCAGTGTGACCAAAACAAAAAATGAATGTACCCTAAAAAGAGCATAAATCTTGCTGATCGTTCGCATAATTGACAAATATTGGTTCTTGGGCGAATACATTAGAAGTGTCACATGGGTTATGAATCTATTTCAATGTATTGTTCCAGCCCTCCGGGAGAGACAAAGGTGATTAGGCATGGTGCTGCTGGCCATGCCACACTAATTCATTTGCCATTCCGGCTAAAACAGGTGCTGTTATAGCCGGCACAAGCCCCAACAGTACGTATGGCTAGGGGGTCTTCATATGGCCCTCGGGAGTTGATGTGTCCCGGTAGGGCAATGCGTGATAACACACCTTGTCAGCCTGCCTCATGTAGCAGTAAAGGATGCCTCGGACACACTTGACAGCGCAGTGCTCCAGCTCATGGGTCCTTCCTTTGTCATCGTCCAGGCGCCTGCGGGCAACAATGTGATCGTTCAGTGTGGTCGGCAGTGAGAAGTTAGAGGGAGGTGGGCAGCGGTAAGGGGTTGGGACAGGGCATAAAGAATAACGAGTTGAGTTGAAAGAACATTGGCGAAAAACAGAACATCCCACACCTTAAGGCCTCCTCTCATTTTGTCTCCTTTATGTCACAAACAGGCAGCTTATCTGCTGTGCATTCCAACACTCTGTGTAGCAAAATGTCCATGACTTAAATGTTCTTTACTGCCAGTGTTGCACAATCCACACATTACACAGTTCTTGAGGTAAGAAAAAGACTATCCTGCTTATTGCCGTGCGCCAATACACCAATCTTCTAAATTCACTTTTAAAGTAAACAGCAGACCACTTGAGCTTCTACGCAGATTAGCTGACATGGCACAATGTGCCGGGTGTTTAGTCCACGAGCCTTGGCACTTCACCGCAATGGGATACACAGACAAGGGCACAAGCTGCACCTGGGTAGATTTTGCACGATGCAGGCAGAATGATGGAACATGTTAAGTTTGAAGTGCCAGCCAATTCCCTCCGGCCATGTCTGTCAACCAATCAACAATAATGCCAATGAATGTTGTAAATAAGGCCTCCTGTATGACAAAAGGTGAACTTGTCAAAAAGTTTTAATCAATAAAATAAAACTAACCAAATGCACCACTGCTTTGTTATAGAAAAATATATAGAAAGTAAACACATTGACAATTCATGCAATGTCCCCCTTCTTCAGAGTAGAGAGTACTCAATGGTTGACTCGGCATGAATGGCTTTCTGCAGATGAAATTGCATTATTGATTTCATGAGACAATGCATGAAACTAAATAAATAAGTACTACTATTAATGTGTATACGTAATGCTCCGGGCACGGTGTTCACTCATTGGCGTAGAGAGAAACTCAGAGGCGCCAGGAACCACAGACAAGCGGGAAGGCAGCCAAGCGGTGAGCCAGGTGCCAAGAATTGATCTAAGCTCTGCAGTCCTCTATATATTAAGGTGTTATTGGCCAATTAATTGGTGTTTACACGTGGGAGGAAACCAAAGCAATCAGAGGGAACCCACGCGTGCGAAGGGGAAACACTCTATCCCACACAGATGGAACAGGTGGAGTTCAAATTGCTGCTGTACCACCTTCTCCTGGCGAGCCACTGTGCGGCATCTCGATGCCCACGGGAAGGGGAGAGTTTGATGACATTTGCTGGATTGCCGACTTGCACTACCGTCAATGGATTCAAATTTACGCTATAAACTATTTTTATTTTACCAGATAAGGCACACTGAGCTTATAGAGCTCTTTTTCTGAAGCGACAAGGCCACAAATGATAGCTCAACGAAATTTACAGCAGCCAAACACTCGAAACGCATGTTTGTAAATGTGGGGGGAAAGACGAGAGGACCCGGAAAAAAATACACGCAACCACAGGGATAGAGACACGCAAACTGCAAATATGCAGGCGTCAGGGTTGGGATCGAACCCATGCCTCCGAAGTAGTTAACATCTCGCCGCTGTAGCGAGAGATTTATTTTTCTAGCTCAATACACGATTAATATTTTTTTCATTATTTTTTAAGTGGTTTTCTAAAAATGACACTAATTAAACGGAAAAATAATGGTATTTTAACAATATCCGCATTTTACAAAAATCTACTTTGAAAGCAGGAAGCCTACATTCATTGATGGGGGGAAAAAACATAATACAAATCAGTTCATAAATAAACTAAAAATATACCGTTTGGCAATTAAGCAACAACTAGGACATTTTGTGACAAAAATATTTTGCATGAAAACATACACCAGCAATTTACAATTTTGTACAAATTATTAATAACCCGAGACCATATTAGCACATTTTGGCTCAATTATTCACACTAGTAATGACATGAACAAAAGAGACTATAATTGAAATCTGAGGTTAAATCAAATTTTAACGCTTTTCAGCAAATTGTATATGAAGTCAGCCTCGGAGCTGCGTGAACACGAATTATAATCTGTTGCCATAGATTCTTGACGGAGTTAAGTATAGACATACAGGGCTAAATGACACTGTAATATTTGTTTAATTTAAAAAAACATATTTATGCTGGGCAGATCTACTGACACCTACAGTTAAGATCGCGTGTCACAGGGGAGCAATTGGTATTTGAAAATTACCCAGGTACGGGGAATTTGGTCAGCGCCAAATTTGTATTGACCTGCGGCAAGATTAAAGCCTTGACACTGGGGGTCAATGCCACGGTATTTTATTTTTTTTAAATGCCAAGGGTTCTTAATGTCCATAGACTACCCAGTGTATGGTTTAACATCTGCAGTCACGACACTGACTAAACCACTGCAGCCCCCCTGGAAATGTGTGGGAGACACCCATTGCAGCGCCGCTCCAAGTCGGAACATTGGCTGCTTTACGGACCGATCAATAGCACTTCCCTGTAGCAGCCAATTTTTATTTCCATCTAAATAATGACCAGGCTCATGCTCTGCTTAGCTTCTGAGATATGAAACGATCACACTCGAAGAGATTACAATATACAGTATACCAACCTATTGAGCATATAAATCAAGTACATACCCGTACATGTAAGCACACATTGAAACACACATTCATTGTACTTATACATGCAACATAACATATACACGTATGATAAGTAAATACAAAATAGAGCATTCAAAGCATATACAGCCGCATTATAGATTTGGCGTGGGGCGGTGGTACAATGGTTAGTGCACTGCACTATGAACCCGGTACCCCAATTGGACTCCTGGCCACGGCTGATATTCCTGACAAGTGATATCATAACGGCTCCTCCCTTTCATCCCCTTTACCAAACAGCACCAAGCGGTGTGGTGAAAAAAAAACACCCCATCACTGACAGGGGGTGGGGGGGGGGAGGCCTTCATCCAGTGATGGAATGAGAAGAGCTGGAATTTTTGTATTTTTGTCACAAGATAGTTTAGTCAGCATAATGCAACATAGTTTAGTTCAATACAGTATGGCTCCAACTCATGAGACCATGGGTTCAGATCTCAGATCGAGTGTACTCATCCCATCACCCCTCGAGTCATTCAATAGAGCACCACTCGTTGCGGGAGTTGACAGTGGCTGTCCTTTCCTGAAACATAATAGACAACCACTACGGAACACTCACACACACAAGAGGCATCTATGTGTACACAGAGTATACCGCATGCCCATGTGGAGACCAAAGCCGGAACACCAATGGGCCTAACTCTTGGCAATGTGAGGGGATCTTTAACGTCCACTCTGAAGCAGAGAGCGTGGATAATTATTAACACCCGCAGTGATAACCAGGGCGGCCCGCTGGTTTGAACCGTGAACCTCCGCAAACAAGCGGGCGAACGCGCAGATGCCGGGCCAATGTTGATGCCAATGCGAACCTGCGCTTTTCAAACCAGGCGGCACAACGCTTTGCTTGTCAGTACTGGAAAAACATTGGATTGCACACGTACATAATTTCCCCCCCGACCTGCCACTATAAAAAAAAAGTCCAACGAGCCGCATTAGCAGCAGCGTCCGCAAAGTCAGTGCAGGCGCATTATTTCCCCGGAAGGAAGGCGCTCGTTCAGATTCGCAAATTATACAGCGGCAGAGTCACGGGTCGGCCCTCTTCCGTGTCACTGGAGTTCCAGGCTCAGCAGAAATCGCTTGGATGTATTGACTCGGAGCAGTTTAGCATTTCAACAATCGTACGGGGGGCAGAGAAATCAATTTTACGGACAAGTCGCATTAAACACGGACCGAGAAGACGTCACCTTGGTGTATTTAAAAGGTAAAGGCTACCTTAACCACAAGTGGGTTTTTCGAACACTCAAAAGTCCATTAGATGTAAATAAATAAAAATCCCTTTTTCACTTTCTGTGCAGTTCCCCTGCTCGGCATGAATATTCATCGGTTATTTGTACGCGTCAAGGGACAAAACAACACACCACGTTACGTTTCAGAAAGTTTAGACGCAAATTGCTTTTTGCATATATTTATTTAAATCGTTCGCAAAAGGCACGGCGCCGTTGTGAATTTAAATTTTCCAAGTAATCACAATTCAAGACTTTGAGCGAAAAAAGCTGGGGAATTGTGTGGTCCCTTCCACACCTTGATATAAAGTCCCAAGAGGGAGACTTAGTGCAAAGGAATCAAGGGCTTGACGTGGTTCAAACGGTCAACAATTTTAAACGAATTCTCTCTTATTCTTGGTTCTTTCAGTAAAGTCACGTAGAACCAAGAATATGAATCCCTGCAGTCACGAAAGCTTTAAATCGAAATTCTCTCTTTTTTCGCCAATTGTAATTTATTTAAATGGATTCTCAGCTCTTAAATTCAGCTTATAATTTAATCATGGAACATGTAATTCATTTTTATATTAAAAAAGCATATTCAGACTTTTGATTTTATAAAGGCTTCTAATATCGCCATTTTGTAATTATTATTAGATTACAGTATTCGTTCAGGGAGTCCCAATGCTTGTATAATTACTTGCAAAGACGTTGACTGTAATGTTACATTAACAGGAAAAAGTTAATGGAGCAACACATTCAATGTTGTCTAAAATCAACGAAGGCTCCCACTCATAAAACACGAATTGTATCAATAAATAAGTTAATAGACCCATTTACCGCCCTCATATAGGATGAAGGCCTCTCCATGTCCGTCACAGAGGTTATTTTACCATACTTCACCACACGTTTAAGTACAGGGCGCAGGAAGGGCAGGACAAGTTCAGATATCACTCAGCACAGATGTTAGTCACAGCCAGGAATCTAACTCAGGTTACCTAATCTAAAGCGGCATACACCAGGCACTGCGCCACTACTCTACCCCACGTGATAAATTATACCAAAGTATATATTAAACAAAAACGTTATTCACGTGTTTGCTGGTTCCTATTAAACCTTACTAGTTATGGGCGTGTGAGTGAGAGTTAACGGGCATTTAAGGAATGCACTCTGCAGTTGTGAATGCAAGTGGTGTTGGGTTACGGAGCAAAGTTTGTAACTCCTCTCATAAAGGTATTTTCCAAAGTGCTCTTAGCAACCAACATTAGATGCCATGTCATCTCACGGGAGGTAATTTCCATCATTGACATTCACAACACTCCTCAGGAAATCCATCGGGAGCTTTTTGAAAATAGACAATCTCATTTTTTTTGCTGGTTACTTTAAACTTTGGTGTATTGGCATTTCTATTCCCACAGCTTTCTAACACTGTATATAAACTTTCCGCCTTTGTTCATATAAATTTACAATATTTTTTTTATAAGCATTACCTAAAAAAACATCTACCTCAAACATTCCTAATGAAAAGGAGAAGGAACACATATTTAGGCATAAATCTGTTCAATTCATTATCAAGAGATGTGCCACTGCATATTTACAATAAATCATTGCCGTTATATGTCGACAACAGGGTGGAGTGGCGGTGCAGTGGTTAGCGTTCTGGGCGATGAACACGGCAAGACCTGAGTTCGATTCCTGGCCAGCCACAACATCAATTGCAAGTGACATCAAACTTGGTCTTGTCCTACCATCCCCTCATCCACCACTATCCCTTCACAACCCACACTGACCAGCATGGTGAAGTATGGTAAACAAACGTGGCCGACAGTACATAGGGAGGTCTTCATTGTGTCAGTGGACTGCGAATGGCTGGAATTTACTGTTTATAACCGCTACATGGAATTGATTTACCCTAAAAATAAATCCTTCACAGTTCAGCAATTATAAAGCATGTAAAAAAGCATCGATGCATCGATACACTTTCATAAAATCAAACCGTCACACTCTTGAGAGAAGCAGTGAGTTAAATCGCATGATGGTCTAGCTGTGGAGGCATACATACAACGACAATGAAGGTGTGTGCTTCTTGGCAGCTGCAGCCTTGTGGATATAACAAGTTGCAGGGCAGAGACAACAGCGAAGCAAGAGATGACAAAGATTCTTAAGATTTAACATCAATTCAAATTTATAAAAGTAAAATAAAAATCACGACGTTTCAGAGGCAACACAAGCTTCCGTCTTCAGGTGGAACCGTCACAACACGATAGCTGCATCAAGTGAGAGAAATTCCAAGAAAACAATATTTGTATATATACCGGTTGAGGGTGGGAGGAGCCAAGGTAGGCCCTGAATATTATTTTTGTGAGGTTCGGTGCGGCTGAAGCACGCTGCAAGGAATGAGCCTTTGTTGTGTAAACTAGGTGTGGATGAAATACAAATATTGTTTTCTTGGAATTTCTCTCACTTGATACAGCTATCGTGCTGTGACGGTTCCACCTGAAGACGGAAGCTTGTGTTGCCTCCGAAACGTCGTGATTTTTATTTTATTTCTATTTTACTTTTATTAATTTTCATTTTTTACCTACGTGACTTTACCGAAAAAACCTAAGAATATGAATCCTTGCAGTCACGAAAGCTTCAAATCTAGAATTTAACATCAAGTCACGTCACAGTGTTGCCTCCCAGGACCCTCGGGCGCATTCCAATTTTTCTACGCAACTTGCCAATTCTAGTTTCCTACTCAAATACTGCACGCACGAGAGATGTAATTAACCTGCGGCTGCACACCCACGAGTACAATACAAACAGCGAAAGGAATAGAAATTCCAGGTGAGACGGAAATAATGATACGCTCCGCAACGATTACGCCAACGTTTCACTTGGGAGGATGCATGGGTGGGCACAATGCAGCGCAACACCCTTTTCCTAAGGGGGGGGAGGGGGGGTGCTCAAGATCATCGAGGGAGTTACAAATAATTCACACCATACTTCTAACGCCATATCGTCATGTTTCGCTTTCATTTGTTTTAATATCATTCTTAATCCTTCAGGGCGCACGGCTCACAGCGGCACAGATATGTGAACAGACATGACCGAGCGTACAGAATCTTGCGCGGCCCGGCGTGTCAAAGGCTTCGCAACACTCCGTTCCACCCTCACCACAGCACACGCCTTGAAGCTCTGCCCCCAGTGCATTCGAGCCACTCTGCATTTCATGCCCGTCACCATCGGCTATTAGCATGAACTGGCTGTTACCTGCATCCACTTTGAGTGTTTGTAAAAATGACATCTTGGCTGGTGTCCACGGATCTAATATTTTCACGGACAGCATGGCGATATAAAATTTGAGGAAATCACCAGGAACATAATGATTTAGTAATCACGGGTGGATGAATGAGTGGTTTGTTCAATGTTGACTGTGACAGCTACACAATTGCATTCTCTTGCAAGTATTGTTAAAATTAAATTGTGATCATATAAGCTATTAGTAATTGTGTTTGTGTCATAACAATGTACGTAGCAGGGGGTTATTACCATAAATGTGGTTAAATTCGGACTGGTCATTACTGTAAGCATAAGCTAGTATTTTGAATTCTATTAAGCCATTAAAATATATATAAAGATACGACAATATTGTAATACAATAACAAAACTATGTTATGCATTCAGCTACATTAAATGATGTATAATTATAGCTATAGCGCAGTGGTTGACACTCCACGTCATGTTTAACACATTTACCAACCCAGCTTAAATATACGCTCCAAGCGTGGTGGTGTTTTCATTTTATGCAAATTATTTTGTCAAGGCGCCCTTCCCCCCTTCCAACCCAGCTTAAATATATGCTCCAAGCGTAGTGGTGTTTCATTCAGACGCTGTCTCCCCGACAGACCTGGTCTTCACGTGAGGACGGCTGCTTGCGTTGTGGCCGAAACGTCGTGAGAATTATTTTATTTTGTTTTATTTTTATTATTTTATTACTTACCTTCTACGTGACTTTACTGAAAGAACCAAGAAGATTTACCAAGTAGTCCTAATTCAAGACTGTGAGCGAAACGACCTGGGAACAATGTGGTCCTGTCCACATCTTTATCTAAAATCCCAAGAAGGAATCATGTTAATGTTGTGGATTTACTCTCCAAAATTACGGTGTGCTGAACCGGTAACTAATTGCCATGTTTTCACGTGACAAACATTACTAAGTGGCGGTGTCGGGTGGTGGTGGGTTTAAAGGCACATTTATATTGCCGCTAACCCAACATAACCTCTTATGGACTACATGTCATGGCTACCATCAGCCACGAATGGCATCTGAGCCAATCTTGCACACCCCCCCCCCCACCACCACCGCCGCCTACGTTAACCAGGATGGTGAAGTATGGTCAAACAATACGCCATGACACAAAAGACGAGGCCTTCATCCAGCAACTATTATTGACCAAGGGCTCTAATTTATTGTTAACGATTTAACATCTAACTGCCTAGCCAACAGCATCATTGAATCAACCGTGTATCGAATGAGTCACTTAAAGAGCTAGCTTAAAGGCCTCTTAAAACTCAGGGTTCCCGCACAAATACCGACTTTGAATTCATCAAAGTTTATGTCACTGTGGTTGCTGGTGCAGCAAGCGGGTAAATCATTTAGGAAAGCAATCTGCCCGAGCAGTCGGCACCAACTCACTCAATCGGGCATTTCGGTAGGGCAGTGTTTGCACCCTCATGTGCCCTGACACATCTAAAGTGCCCACTAAAATAATTCATTGCCCTGTTTGCTTTCAGGGCAAAAAGCCCTCCCACAGTCGCTCCAAAAACAAGAATGTGTGTGGCTTCTCTCTCCCGTCATTATTCTAATGGCATTAGACCACATCTCTACTTAGGTCGCATCCCAGACACAAGCTCATATTGTGTTTAATGCCCCCCCCCCTCCTCTACATTATTACTGACCCCCTTGTGCAAGCAGCTGATGGCCTGCAGGCAACTGTCTGCTCTGGCTGCAAAATCGGGCACTGATGGGCATGCATCGCTTCCTATGGTCTGAGTTTATTATCAGTGGGAGCAGCGGGGGAAGCCTTGAAGCTGTGATGCTATGGATCCCCCGAGGGCTGGACCCTATGCCACATGCACCTGGTGCAGTGGATAGGCTGCACCTGGGGCTAAGCCACAAGAGGCATTCATAAAACAATACGCATCTCATGCGCCTCTTATACTTGTAGACATTCACTTTTGCTTTATGCTGTTATTTACGCTACATTTTACAATAGCACGTTGTCCAAATGTTCTGCCTGTCCTCTGTCAGCATTCCAACATTGCTCGATTCCCATTTTTTTTTATCTCTTGCAAAGGAGACGATGTAACGCAAAAAGTATTTCATACCCAGATTTGTATCACACACAAACAAAATGTCAGGTGGGAATTGATAAGCCATGCCATCAAAAAACGTTTCTTTCAACACTTTGTAATAGTTTATTTTTTATTTTTCATGACCGACCACATCTGAGTTACGATCGACTGATAGACATTTTAAAAGAAGGAATGTCAGGGCTGACATCCGCTTACACAATAATATCAGGTGCCTGCAGGCCTTGGCACCATACTCACATCTGGACGATTTACCCCATTGCTGGTGATGGGGCCATGTGCTAGTTTTCATGAAAAATGTCCCCAAAGGAACATTCACCAACATTCACCAACACATGCATTGGGTCTTTGTTAGCGTTAATCACTTGGACTATTAGAATTTTTTTTTTGTCCTTGGCACAACAATTTTTCACCCACACAAAAAAAATACGATTTATTTTTTTACTATAAACTAAACTCTTTTTTTTATTTTATCAGGTAAGGCCCACCCAGCTATAGAGGTATTTTTCAGACGTGACCTGCCCACAAATAATGAAGTGGCTTGTCATGTGGGAATTTCTCGCTGCCAAATACTCTAAACGCGTGTTTCTAAATGTGGAGGGAAAAAGCGGAGGACCCGGAGAAAAATACACTCAACCACAGGTAGAACATATAAACTCCAAATATACAGGCATCAGGGTTGGGATTGAGCCCACGACCTCCTGTACACCAGGCAAGGCCGTTAACATCTCGACACTGCAGCACCCTGAAGATACTGGGCAAAGACCTCGCAGAAAGTGCACCTTGAGATGCGGCAACACATTCCTGGATGAACAAACTCGAGCAGTTTAATTCACCTCGGACATTTCCTTTTCGGCCACTAAAACTTCACTCCTACAATCACGTCATCAAAAATAACGATTTACATTCGGTCACGTGACAACCCCACCGAATTAATAGAGGATTTCCAGAAGAAGAAAACATCTTTTTAATTCAAAGCCTCTAGCAATCTCGATACACTCATTAAATCTTCCAAGTCTCTCTCCTTCGTAAGACGTGGATCCATCGCTTTCACAAAAATTCAAACACTCGCCGAAAAGAAAGTGAAACATTACAAATCAGTGGGCGATCTCTACAACTGGATTTGCCTGGTGAATAAAGGCTTGTTTGAGGCCTCCTCCTACTCTAGCACCCCCCACCGCCCACCGACAAGTCTCACCTGTAGGCGATGGAGAGGGCCCAAACGCTCGCTGCGCAGTACAGGCTGTCTCGAACCTTGGACTCGTTGTTCTCCCCGCCGGTCTTGGTCAGAAACAGCCCCGTGGTGGGACTCTGAAACTGCAGGATAGTCGCCTTCACTGCAGGGTCACGGAGAAAAAAAGCACACGTCAACAAAGAATGAGACATCATAATACAGGCTGTTTTTGGGTTAGATCACGTTAATATATAAATGTCGTTAAACCCGCCACCACCTGGCACAGCCAATTAGTAAGGTTTGCCACGTAAACAAAACATTCTAATTCGTTACTAGTACAGCAAACCGGTGTGTTGGAGAGCCAAGCCACAACATTTACAATCTGAGTACGACGTTTCGCCAGTAATTACAACTAGCTTCATCAACCGACAGCCAGATTTGTGAAGTCCTCCTGTTTTGCTATGGATGATATTGGTCGCAAAATCCTAAGTGTCAAAGAATGAGACAATATGGGAACTCAAGTGAAGCAATGAGACAAGATAGTTGTGAAGCGCTCGGTCGATCCTTGTCGTGACAATACGGCTTCAAAGACGATATCGTTCGACCGCCGCCATCGCCGTCCCGAGCAACTTGAAAGTTCAGAATATGAGCTTGGCAAGAACATGTCGCAGATGTAATTGGAGAGAGAAGTCACGGATGTGTGGAGCATATGCACAGGATATCCAAGTACAGGCTACTGGAACAGGTATTTGATTGGGGCACCCAAAACACGTGAAGCGTCAGGAAGATCTCAAGTTATTGTGGGAGAACGTACCTGTGATGTAGGTTGCCAACATTGCAACACACGTGCGGTCTCGCAGAAGGGAGTGATGGCAATGTGTGGTGGGGCTCTCGATAACATTGGTCCGATGATATCCTTATTTAAGTTTGTCTGCCCACACGCAAAATATCTGCACTGCAGTTAGTTGGCAGACACGTTGTTTGTGGTGGTGAAGTGTAGTGACACTCCGGATTTCTCTGGAGTGGCCTGATCAGCGAGAAACAATTTGGAACTGCCCCTAAAAATAGGACCTCCATTTGCACGAAGACAAATATTGCATACTGTTCTGGACATAACCTTAGGTATAGTGTATCAATAACCCTAGGTATAGCATATCAATGACCCTAGGTATTGCGTATCAATAACGCTAGGTATAGCATATCAATAACCCTAGGTATAGCGTACCAATAACCCTTGATATAGCGTGTCAATAACTCTAGGTATAGCATATCAATAACCCTTGGTATAGCATATCAATAAATATTGTAACTTGCATACCTTAATCTACAGTTCTTTATACGCCAACAGCATTGTTATATTCATGCAACTGAGGCAGCCTCGTCATAATGATGCAAACGAAATAAAATGTTTTACAACGTTTGTGAACACTGCGAGAGTTGGTAATCGGTACTCGAACATGGCCCCACTCACTAGAGTGTAATGCATATCCACATTAATACTCATAATCTAATTTGGCACCGCTGCTATAGCAAAAACATTTTCTGTTACAAAACTTTTTAAATTATACGAGTGGGATTTTTTTTATATAACAGGTAGTATACAATGAGAACCTCCTGCAGTTCTTAGAAATTTCAAACGCAGGATCAAACGTAAGAGAGCACAGCGAGAAAAAAAAACCCACCTAACTTCGCGCAGATATAATTAACATTGAACAATTGCAAACAAATTGGCACCTCGGGCTTTTGTCTGCCGAATTCCTTTGCCCCTTCCCGTTTTATCAAGATAAAAAAACAACAAAATAAAAAACACACAATTACAAACAAATTAGTGCAATACAGTGTGGCCTCGCTATTCAATTGCGAACACTTCAACAGTGTACAAAGTTAATGAACAATCTTTAACGACTCTTTAGTGAATCTCAATTGCTTCTCCCACAGTTTATGAACGTAAACCGATGCATGGCTGCACTGCACGTTTGTTGCTATTCGAGAGGGCTCACTGTGAAAAAGCCATCGAATTATTTTCACATTAACGTAAATACGTTTCAATATCTTCTTGGTTCTTTCGGTAAAGTCACGTAGAAGGGAAGTAATAAAATAATACAAATAAAACATAATAAAATAATTCTCACGACGTTTCGGCCACAACGCAAGCAGCCGTCCTCAGGTGAGGACGGCTGCTTGCGTTGTGCTTGCGTTGTGGCCGAAACGTCGTGAGAATTATTTTATTATGTTAAAATGTATTTATATATTTATTTATTATATTTTTCCCTTCCCTTCTACGTGACTTTACCGAAAGAACCAAGAAGATGAATCCCTGCAGTCACGAAAGCTTGAAATCGAAATTTACGTTTCAATAATCGTGAAAAACAAGTGTGCTGAAGCAACCACGACAAATGAATTGTTAAACCTATTTCAACTGAAATATTTTTTTCTATTTTAACAGGTAAGGCCCACTGAGCTGTATATCTCTTTTTCAGAAGCGACCTGGTCACAACGAAGTGGCTGATCGGAGGAGAATTCATAGGAGCCAAATACTCTAAATGCATGTTTCTAAATGTGCAGGAAAAAACCGGAGGACCCAGAGAAAAAGGACACGCGATCATGGGGAGAACATGCAAACTCCAAATATACAGGTGTCAGGCTCGGGATCGAACCCATGCCCTCCTGCGTACCAGGCAAGGTAGTTAACATCTCACCACTGCAGCACCCCTAAAAGTTAACCACCGACGAGTTCCAATTTAAAATAACACGAATCACCGTGTGCGATTTTGATATCGTGCAAACATCAATCAAATCCCCGTTAGTGGTTCGTAAGTAATTGGTAAGATTTAAAATTTACAGCCACGGCGTGAAATTGATTGGACGCGACAGTGTTTTAATGTGAAATGGCCATCGCTGCATGTTCCGACATTGAAGGATGTGAGCGAAACCTCGGATGATGTCATGTGACGCACAAGCAAGAGCCTGCAGCAGTCCGCACATCACAATGGGTCGCGGTAATGCGAAAAGGCATTGCATCAAGAGGAAAACTGAGTGCAACGTTTTGGCAACACTTTGTGTTCCCGAGAAATCATTTAATTTGTTTGTAGAAATTTCTCTCCGGCTTTTGTTCGTGAGCCAAAAAATTAAGGGAGTTTTTTTTTTAATCCAGTATATTTGTAGCCCATTTTTTTTTTACATCGTATGATCCAAACAAAGCTCGCCAGAGTCTACTTTATTAGCATGGATTTGGGGTCTCGCTACCATTGGCGATATTGACGAGTGCCCTCTCTCCATTTAGAGTGTTGCAGCGCACGCTCGCATATCAACTGGGATTCTCGATCTGCCGACGGAATAAATGCCGTTCCCTATGCCAATGCTACCGACTTAAATTAAGCACGTTATAGACTGCACAATGAAAAAAAGTCCCCCCACTTCCCCCCCCCCCCCCACCCCACCCCACTTTTAACCTTATTGACTGTTAGTGAGAAAGTGTCGTTAGTGAGCATCTATTTAGGACCGAAATTCACTCCGCAGGAATGCGCTCTGTAAGCACCGCTCCAAGACGGCTCTGTCTCTCCCCCCCCCCCCCATTTACAGAGGTTCACGCAATCGTACCGAGCAAATATTTCAGGTCAAGTCAACCTAGGAGAGGTCCAGGCCACGATTAAATATCGATTTCTCGTGAGATTCAAGGCATAATACCAAATTCAGGTCAACAGAATCCCAACGCAGTGGAACAAGCTACAATAACAACGCCCCCCCCCCCCCCACCTTGTAGCCTTAACAGACTTTTGGAGAAAGTGCTGTTTGCGAGCACTGATGAATGCCGGCAAGGTACACGAGTAGATGGGTGGCCAGCACCACACAAGCGACTACACACACCATCACTCTCACATACAGCGTAACACACACACACACGCGCTAACAGTCCACAGATAAAAAGAAGAGGTTCAAAAACACAGGATACATGCTAAAACGTGTCATCTAATGTTGCCTTCATTATTTTGAAGCCAATTATAATGAACACGTTTTCACATTACGCATTGAAAGATAAACAAAGTTGCAATGTTGATATTTGAACGAAACACGCATGTTCTTGCAGTGCTAATATACAGCAGAACTTCAATACTCCATATTCCGATAATTCCCAGAATGCAGATAGCAAGTGGAGCTGCAGAACGAAGCAGAACTACAGAGAGACAAACGGCTGCAAGGGGACACACCGAGAGGTTCGTAGCCAAATGATTTGATTTTGAGTTTATCATGCAGACGAGCTATGCTGAAGTGAGCTGTCGGGTAGTAAAGGATGTTTGCATTTTTCAGACTTAAATAGCGATTTAAAAAAAGAAATCCTCCTAAATAGACCCAGGTAGTATATCGGCCCTATTTCCGTTTTAGAACATATTTTCCCCGATGATCAGTGGAATTTTCACGAATGGAGTTGCACTCCCGTAGAATCCACGACTTCAACACAGCTTAACGAAGTCGCACGGCTCTTTCCTACTAAAATTTGCGAAGCATCGCCGGCGCAAAATTTCAAGGATTACATGATTAACTCCCACGGTGCACCATGGATTATAGGTCCCTATTTTAAAATATATATACTTATTTATCCAGGAAAGCTACATGGAGCCGAAGAACCCTTTTTCGCGAAGGTGCCTACATTATTTTTATTTTAAGATGCTTTCATCCAATATATGAGTGTTTAAACATATACTCACATTGGCATGGATGAAAAAAAATTCGGAAATTACTATAATCTGACACAATTTATTAATCTCCTGTGAAGAGAATGACACAAAATCATTGCGGATTACAGAAGGCCGGTTTTACAATAGCCGTACACACAAAAAAGTTTGATTTAGTGATTCTTGATACAGCTAATCTGGCTGTGACGGTCCCACCTGATGACGGAGACTTGTGTTGCCTCCGAAACGTCGTGATTTTTGTTTTTTATTTTATTTTACTTTCTACGTGACTTTACCGAAAAAACCTAAGAAGAAGTTTGATTTAGTGATTTATTGAATGTCACCGTGCTCCGCCAAACAGTGAAGAACACAATGTAAAAGTTCAAAAGGGGATCTCGAAATATATCGTCGTCCAATCAGGCAACGATGATTAGATTAACCTCATCCCATTGTTAACGTTGCAGTTAACATCCTTCCTAATTCAGATCAAGGATTCACCGGGCAAGGTCGGAAACGTAATTAGCACGACGCACTTTTTTGAATTCATACTGGTAGGAACCTCCTGGTTACACCAGCCCACAGGGGATTATTATGTCCATCGTGCAGGGAGGGGCTGGGTGGGGAGGGAGGGGCTGGGTGGGGAGGGGCTGGGTGGGGAGGGTGGGGGTGAAGCTGAGTGGGGAGGGGAGGGTGGGGAGGGGCTGGGTGGGGAGGGGCTGGGTGGGGAGGGGCTGGGTGGGGAGGGTGGGGAGGGGCTGGGTGGGGAGGGTGGGGCTGGGTGGAGGGTGGGAGGGGTGGGGCTAGATGGGGAGGGGCTGGTCACCCCGTGGTGCCCTTATAAAACTCAACGTTTAACCTACTCACGCCGGCCTGTGCCCGTCCTCACAGTCGGGCAAATTTGCGGAATACACCACGCCGCCGTTGAACCTGGCCATTGACCGAGCAACCCAACGTTCCTACCAGCTCCCTCCGCAGGAATGTGTTTTAATTTTACATATAATCTCGTCGACAAATGCGCGTGTAACGTTTTGACGTGCTCACCTACGAACGACTTTTTACGCATCCCAGTTTTGTTCCACCTTCTTCGTTAATGCCCCGTGTGTCTGATACACGTCGGGAGCGGGCGGTAATGCATTCATTAAGGAAATTTAAAACCGACCGAGGAAAAACCGCACCTTGGAAAGCGTTACAGAACCCATGCAGTACGCAGTAAGCACACGCTGCTCCACTGTAATGTGATCACAGAGAGTTGCGAACTTACACACGCTGTGCTGCAATAGAAAATGTGTGGTTTGTGTGCAAAATATGTATTAAATGTATTCCTTTGAAATATACTTTCACATACAACTAAGTTCCTTTGACTAATCACGTAACCAATGTAGCCTTTGTACAGTTGCCTGTGCAAGTTCGTCATTATGCTATCCTCTGCATATGATCTCTTGCCTTCAGTAGATCTGTTATGTAATTTAATGGCAAGTCGTGTGGACGCCTACAGCAAGCCCACCAAAGCATGTTCACTGTTGATATCATACTACGTCACACAATATCACTGTTGAGCATTTATAGCACAAAATATAAAAGCACTATACCGCGTACATTGTAAAACTATTTGTCATTTAAAAAATCTTCCTGCTTTATTTAAAAAAATAGATTTTGGTACTCGTTTGGTAATTGATTTTTTTTTGCATTTTAAACCACAATCCTTCAATCTTGATTTTAAGCTTTCGTGACTGCAGGAATCCATACTTTGGCAAAATTACGTAGATACATTTTTTAAAATTATTTTTTCGATCTACGTGACTTTACCGAAAGAACCAGAGAGTACACAATCCTTTAATTTTGCGTCCAAATATGCATATAGAGGATATTTATTGTTGATTGACTGAAGAAATTACCTACAGTAAATGTTTCAAATGAACATTATGTTAATTCATTAAACGTGTGGGTATTTAAGTGCATCTTGCCGACTCGTCTCGACTGGACATCTGTGAAAAACATCTTCATAGCTCATCGGATTCCTCCAGGATAAAAAATTCGGTCTGACGATACCAACCCAATACAGGGAGGGCGCATGTAAAAAGAATACCGTAATAAAAAAAAAAGCCAAGCCTTTCCTGACCCACTCTGAAGAGAGTACACGTTAAAATAACTTCAAATAATTATTCAAATCAGGGAATAAACTATTCAACACCTCATCAATTTGCCTTTGTCAAATATTCCCGGTGTCCTCTCTCAAGTGAAATAAAACACCGCACAAGGTGTTAGCCATTGCCACTGTTGAGCGAAGATGAGACAGGAGACAGATCAATGTTGAAATGTGTTCTTCACATAAACTCTGACAGGACCGGGTCCCTGATTTCTGTAAGAAGAAATAAAAAAAAAAAGCTCCTCATGAAAAATAAATCTTGCGTTGGAAGGCGATGCGTGTTTGTAGGTGAAATGATTGTCATATTTTTGGATTTCTTCAAAAAGTTACGAAATATATTTGCAGTCTTAAAATGTTCCAATTAATTGAGTTTATAATGATGCGACAGGCCCTCTCTCGCTCTGTCTTTTTAATTTACTAAAGACACAAACAGCAATGTCCCATTAAAGGGTAGCGCAACTCAAAAAGTAAAATTGCTTTCATCTTTAAAAATGCACCTCGGCTGAGTGCCAGGTTGTCCGACACGTTTCCAGATGTATTATATAAGAAAAACAAACCCGTGTTATGAGAGCCTTCTAGTGATATCTCTGCACTGACATTGCAATCAAACGCAGTGGCACCGCGACAAACTATCATGATGCTCCTCAGCAATCGCCGTAGTAAATTATTATTTTGACTTCTCATTAACAACCTTCATACTCGTGTCGGACAGCCCAGTGCACACATGCAGCCTTGGTATTCATCTACGAGAGATCATTCTTATTTGGGTTCCATCCTTCCGACGATGACATCACCGCGGCACCTCCTGCCAGAACCTACAATTTGGCAAGGTTGGCTACGTGCAGTGCGAAAGAAGTTCAATGTCTACGCATGCAGAATCCAGGTGCTTATGCGTGCACGCCTCTCTTGGTGGTCAACTCCTCCTCACCTGCTGATGCTGCCCCCAGTTTCTTGAACTGCCTCCCTCTGGCCACATGCACTGCCAAATTACCTCCTCCTGTTCAAGTCCGCACTCAAAGATGTCCCGATTTTCCATCTGGCTATTGCTGACTGTTTGTCTCTCTGTCCTCTTACACTCACACACGCTTCACCCCATCGCTTTGCCCTTAAAAAAATTGAAAACTCTATTCTTTAGGAAGTCCCTGTTGTGTTCATAGTTTGTTGTCTTTCGCCGGCACCTCATATTAGTGCAGTTGGCAACATACAGTGCAAAAGAAGTTCAACATAGATTCATATAATAAAAATATGAAATAAAATCTTCAATAAAATCTCTTCTTCAAATTACCTTATTTTGCCTGTACTTTGCATCGAGTCTTGAGATGTGGTCACAACCAAACGTGTTAAAAATCCAAAAATGTGACTTGTTGTGTCGTTTAGACACTGGGACCCTCCAAGGAAGGAGCCCATGGGATCGATGAACACAGACACATCGCTCCCTGACGGCAGGTGCAGAGAAGTTGTTTGTAAACAAGTCGTCACATGACGACTCACGTGACCAGCAAGTTGGTGAAATGTAACAATTTGTGATCACGATTCGATTCAACAATCGGTTCTCGTTAAAATGCGCTACTCCTGGTGGTATCGATTCTCATTTATTTTGCCTCATATGGACACCTTTGTCAGCTCCCCTAGCCTATAATCGGAACATTTGCAAATGTGTTTAAATCGCAAATATTAAGATTCTCAAACGCGCGATTGGACGCACGCTTTGCGAGCTTAAGAATACACTGCAAGCGTCTATTCGATGCACCGTCCATCACGTGTCTATCTATAAAGACTATGGATGGGAAGCAGCTAAATCGAGCAAAAGGGAGATGTATCGTCACTCCAAACACACAAACTCACGTGGTGTTTCATCACGCTTGGGTTAAATCAACGTTTGTAATCGTGGGATATTGCATATAGTGCTTTAATGCCTCCCTAACTCAATGCACGGTGGCAAGTGTTTTTTTCTTCATACAAACGCTGTTAAGATTTGACACGCATTGCAAAAATGCTGTTACTGTCATTCTTATGCGTGTCGGGCATTTCACAAAAAACACCGCACTTTGCTCTGGTTTTTTTTTCCTCTCTCGCCAATTTGCATTTATGCATTAGCCTACTTAACCACTCATTCATTCACATTTCATTTATTTAGTTACGCACAGGTGTAGAATGTTTAATCAGCCATGCAGTAAATACTAATTCGATGATCGCGCTACGAAGTAATGGGAACCGATGACTTTGCCGTTGGCTGATGCTGCACGGCGCATCATGTGAAATGGCCTTGTCGCATGTACGTGTGAACTTCTTTCGCGCCGTACATAGGCCAACAGTGCTAATTGCAGGTGCGATCCCACAAAGAGTTGAAGGATTTGTAACGTACACATCGCGCAGAACATCATCTGACCCCGTCTCCCATAAACGGATATTTCTCAAAGGCACTGCACATTGAGAATGGGTTCTAAAAGCCTCAAATTTGTTTTTTCAGATAACCCCTTAATTGGAATCAAGCCTGGGTGATTTTTGTGATTGGGTAAGTCGGAGGTTCCAAATGAGTCCATGAAAACGTTCATGAATGCAAAACTGCTCATTGTCGATAATTATAGATAAGATCTCTTAACCTCGGCTTGAAATATATTCAATGAAGTAATGTGCAAACCTCTGCAGTCAGTCTTGGGGAAAGTCCCATTGCCCTCAGGAGTTCAAGTACAGGATGAAGAATAAATGTAATCAAAGTGATTGAGCAGCTCATCTACAACAGAAAAAAACGACACAGTACTTTGCATGAGTTATGAAAACGAATGGGTGGCTGCTGTAAAAATGAATACAATCATGACCTCGTGTGCTTGGCTAATACCAAACTAGCTTGACTACCCGGCTTCGCCCGGGGCTTGGATTCACCACGCCCGGCCGCCTTTGTCCCCCCCAGTGGCGATGTTCACACACCACACCAGTTACTCGTTTGAGGCTGAGTCGACCTAGGGGAGGCCCAGGACCGGTTGAAATAATCGTCACTGCTGTTGGCCGTGAGCGGGAATCGAACTTGGGTCGCCGAGTTCGTAGCGCAGCGCGCTAACCGCTACACGACACTGCGTTACGCTTCCACATGCGCGGGTCACATGACAGATGTGATGTCACAGCTCACTTGCCGTGCAAAAAATATGCATCACTGCGCCCCCCCCCACAAAAAAAAAATACCAAAGTCTATTTTAATAATGTTTGCATGGTGTACAGTCTGGAAAGTACCCACATGGCAAATTTCAAGTTTGTTCCATGTCGGGAAGTACGCTAAACATTTTGAACAGACACACATACTCACACATTTCCCTTTTATATATATAGCTGAATTGTAATACATCTGAAAAGACTTAATTAAAATAATCAGCTTCATTAAACTTTTCAGAAATTATTTAGGATCTAACAAGTTGGCTGCATAGTACGGCTCCCATTGCCATTAGAGCTCTAAGAGTTGTGTCTGTTACCCTGACATAATTGTGTTTCACGGATCCACGCACTACTTGCTTAACATGATAATGCAACAGTCGTAATGGTACCGTACAACTTTTTTTGTCAGTTGCCTTTTAAAATGCAGAACAAAAATAAGGCTGCAACAATACGTCAAGCGTTTGAGCACGAGCCGATTTAGACGCTCCATCTCTCGTGAAGGGCTTTCTCTCAGTTGCGTTCCTTCCCTTGGCCGCCACTACTCCCATCATTATTCCCGACCATCGGGCATCACCCCGTCTTATAACGCGTCCTCTGAACTCTCGTATCTTCTCTAATCCATGTGTTGTTGTTCTTCTTCCTCCGTCTCTCGGTCTAATCAAAAGCATACACCCCCACCGCCAACCCCCTATCACCCCCCCTCCATGCTTCTCTGAAAACGTTTGAACATTCGTGCCGTGTTATATGTCGATGTGCTGGGTTTTTTTTTAGAGCAGGCCAAAAAAATAAAGAAGCCTTGTACAGGGTGCTTCAAAACAATGTTAACACTTCTGAGAATTTGCAACAACACCACAAGAAATGTGCCTTCGGGCTCTGGAGACCACCTGGAGAAGATTCCAGGCTACGCGTTGACAATGATGGCGAACAAGTAGAGACTCTTTTACTTTTTGAAGCTATTAACATTACATTTGTTATCATATTATTGGTTCTTCGGTAAAGTCACGTAGAAGGGAAATAATAAAATAATAAAAATATGTGTGATGATGATTGCTTGTGTTGCAGTCGAAACGTCGTGATAATTTTATTGTTTAATATTTTTATTATTGTATTATTTCCCTTCTACGTGACTTTACCGAAAGAACCAAGAATATGAATCCCTGCAGTCACGAAAGCTTTAAATCGAAATTTGTTATCATGTTACAGTGTAATTATTCGTTCTTTTCCATTAAAAACGAAAGTCCCATATAAGTGTGAACATTTTTTTGAAGCACCCGGTATTGTGAAGGTTAAGGGCTCCAACGGGGAGTAGAGTATTTTGATGCACTGTTCAATATATCTCTGTGCGTGCTTTCAAAACGATTACACTCCAGTCAAAATCAGTCTTCTATGCTCAGGGGGCTGGGGGCGGGAAGTGATTTCATTTAGTTGCTAAGCACCGACTCAATGGATTAAACAGGTCTTCAAAGTATCAATTAAAATTTGCATATCCAACAAAAAGTCAATCATTAACAGCAACTAGTAAGAGTCCTCACTTAACTGGATTTGCATTTAAGGGCAGACTATTGAGAAAAGACGCATTTGAACTGGTCTCACGGTCCATGAACCTGTAAATACCCTAAGCTTTCAGTTTGATGCATTGCACGTTCTGACGTGTGAGGTTGCTTCAACGTTACAGCAGGCTGGGGGGTTATTCCCCACGTGACTAGCCCGGCCCAGCGGGGGTGTCAACGTCTCGTGGAGGTCAACGCCGTTTATTAACTCCATTCACCTCTGCACGTGAACACAGCGGCAGGCTGCAAGCGTGGAAAGTGAGAGCCGTCTGGTTTGTCGCGAGGGTTCCTCTGCTCATATTTCTGTTGCGAATAAACAGCGCCACGGTGGCGAGATGTTGACAACCTCGCCTTGTATACAGGGGGTCACGCGTTTAGCGAACATTTGGTTGCTATAAATTTCCACGTGATGAGCTATTTCATTGAGAAATCGTTTGTGGCCAGGTCGCTTCTGAAAAAGAGCTATACAGCTTAGGGGCCTTACCTGGTAAACTCAGATTGGGGTTAGTTTAGTTTTAGTTTATATCATAAATCATTAGCCATTCGTTGTTGAAAGCCTCATCTGGTCATCGCGGTTTCGTGATGTAACAATCCCGCCGAGCACCTGCACGCGAGCGGATTTCATCGCTCCATCTCCTCATGAGGACGTCCTCTCGGACGCATCCCAATAGTTCCCTATGTCCAGTGTGAAATACGTGCTCTGCATAGAAATCCAAAAGCGTAGACGTGGGGAGCACAGAAGTGCAGCATGCATCGAATGGGCATGCAGCTCCTCGTGCTAGACAACACACAGAACGTTGAAGATCACCGAATTCACAAAACTCTCACTCGGCACCCGCAGCCCGACCGGATCAATGAGTTCAGATTAATTGCTGTAGATAAGAAATGGAGCAAATGAATGATTTCAAGTCTCTCATCAGGCAGGGCCATGACCTGCTCAAGGATAAACAGGGCGAGACAATTTTGTCAAGCGCCAGGGTAGCGTGACGCCAACACAAATGTTTTGTTCCCGGCACCTATTTCAGTTGGCTTACGCGTTTCAGTAACGCGTGATGTGGAACGGGACTGGCCACGTGCAAATGAACAAAAACGGTTTCGGTTTCACGTTTTTTAAAGTAAAACAATAATCGCTTACAGCTCTCAAATCAATCCACTGCTGGATGAAGGCCTGATCACACAGGTCCGTGTGTGGGGGGGGGTGTTGTTTGATCTCCGGCAGGCAAGGCTGCGTTGGCTGGGTCATGGAGCCCGCATGCCCAGCCACCCCATGCCTAAACAGCTTTGTTCGGCTGGATCGAGGGGGCTAAACGGGCGCGGCACGGGCTAGAGAAGAGATGGAGTGATGTGGTACAGGAGGACGTGGAGCTGAGTGGACTTGCCGATGACTGGTACCAGCGGTGTCAAGATCGGCCTCTGTGGAGGAGGCTCGTGAAGGACGCTACTGGGCAGTTGGAGGCAGTTGCCCTCCAGCAACAACGGAGGGCGGAGGAGCGACGCTCACAACAACGAGCGGAGCGCCGGGTGGCTAAAGCATAGCAAGTTGGCACAATAGGGGGCACAGGTGGTGCATCAGCAAGTCATCTCGGTCATCTCAGTCAGTCGACCCGTGGCACCTGCTGGGTCTACCCGTGACCTCCTGCCAGCGGGCGTTCAACACTTCACGTGGCCTCAAGGTGCACATGGCCTGGCACAAGCGTCGTGGTGACGTCACCGCCACTTAGCGGCGAATGGCGGTTGTTGTTGTTTGATCATACTTCACCGCACTTGACACTGAGGGTTAGTGAAAGTGTGGGGCCATGAAGGCGAGATGTCAACCGTCGTGCGTTCAATCCCGACCCTAGCGTGCTGACCATTGCATCACAACAGCAAACCACTTAGGCGCTACATGAATCTGAATTGTATTGTGTTACCGATTGCATCATGCTGTGGGGGGAGGTGGGAGGAGAGGGGGGGGGGTCGTCCTGATCACTGCTATGACTTATTGAGGGGGAGTAGGATTCCGGCTCACTCAATGTTTTCGTGGTGTGCGCGCTGCAAACGTGATCCACCCTGTGGATATTTGTTCTGGGGCGCTCATGTCAGGCGTGAGAGACAGTTAATTGAATGATTTATCGTCTTCCACTGCCAAACACACGAAATTCGTTTGCCACACCCGACCCAATGTCACCACACACTCTGCAAACGCCACAACAAGTCTCATTTAGCTTCATACGGAGGACCAATTTCTACTTTTTGATCAAAGTTCTGATAATTTCAAAGCCTAAGCCGTCAACTGTTTTTAATTAATAAAAATGAGTCAATGTGGTCCTTCCGCACTTATCTTTGTGAGGATAAACATGCCATTTAATCACGTGCAATGAACAATCGGAGAAGTTCAAGTCATTTGAACAATGGGCATTGTGCTTTTCACATGACAGTTGGGTCACAAGCGTCCAATTCAATCGGATATGTGCTCCATGTAACCCCGTTTTTACGATGGTAAAAACGAAGCTGATGTTCGTGAAATATTACCAGCAGAACAATCGCAAAATGTATTGTTGTCACTAAAGAAATAGGTTTTATGCATCTGGAATATATTTAGAATTGTAATGAAGATACTTTGTGCGAGCATGAGCAACACTGTTTACCCACGAAAATATCATTCACATTTATGAGTATCAGTCTACGAGTACTACTGGCCTTTTTAGATGCTCGCTAACAGCACTTTTAAGATTGCGTAAGACTGTGTTTACACGCAAGTGCGTGTGTGACAACGGGGAGTGGTAGTGCAGAGGTTAGCGTGCCGTGCCACGAACCTGGTGACCCAAGTTCGATTCCCGCTCACTGTCAACACTCGTGACAAATTATATGGGGAGACAAAGGCGGTCGGGCGTGGTGCTGGCCACCCCACCCCCTCGTGTGCCGTGCCGGTCTTCACAGTACGAACAGCACTTGCCTCCAAAGTCTGATACGGCTATAAGGCACAGCGTTGTCTTTGTGGTGCAGTGGATAGAGCGCTACGATACCAATCAAGTAATAAGAGTTCAACTCCCCTCGACGGTTAACATCAGTGGCAAGAGGTGTATGCACCTGTCCTAGACTTCTCGGAGGTGGACTAACTCTCGAATGGGTGACACAGTGCGTAACACTCAGCAGTGGAGAGACAAAGACAGGTGAGGAGCTTGTTACATGGCCCCCCCCCCTCGTGCGTTGCACCAGTGTTCATTGGTGCTCCTAAAGCAGGGGTCGGCAACCAAAATAACAAGAAGAGCCATTTCTTTCCAATTCGGTACAAAATTCAGTATTTCAAGAGCCGCAATGCATCTGAGTACATACTGTACATACGTACATATCGTCAAGAAGCAGCCCGTAAAGAGCCGCATGCGGCTCCGGAGCCGTAGGTTGCCGACCCCTGTCCTAAAGGAACGTGTAGAGCTAGGATGAAGGATGGTTTTATTTTGTTCGCTGAAATGCGCGATATAATTCTTATGCAATTAACTAAGGATTCGTAAATCGGAACAGCTAAAAGATTAAACGCATCCAATAAAACGTGCACGTTTACGAGCCACTGATGCAGAATGCCTCCATTTAATTTCATAGAATGTTAGTTGCTTTTTTTTTACTCAAGTTGTAATTGTTTGCGGTCCTGCATGACTTTATTAAATCGGCAGTAGGCGGGTTATAGGTATTTTTGGTGAAAACAGAACATCACGTTCAACTCCTAGTGCCTCACTCGCTATGCAATGATCTCGTTCAATCATCAGTGCCAAATACAACTCGAGGTTGCAACACGGATCCAGATGACTTCATTTTAAAGCTCATTTATGAAGTCAGAATATTCTCACTCATGGCTCTGCATGACTTGATTCATTATTCTCTGAACAAGGCGAAGGCGTACGGGCTGAAAAAAAGATCCCTCTATTTGCAATATGATGACGATCATAAATAATCCCTTGCTCAGTTAGATTTTAATATTAAATCTGCAAATGAAACCGTGCAAAATTAGCAATGTTGCAATTATAATCATGTTACACTGTCTTATTACGATTCATAATTTAAAAACTAAGTTTTTTCAGGGACATGAAATTCAGTTGGGCAAGCATCTGCAGCAATGCGTTTTAAAATAGCTTTCACATTCTTGGCTCCGCATAATTTTTGCTGCATATCACTAAAACTCTGGCAATTGAATGACCATCAATTATCTTAGTGGCTGAATGTTGCTAAATGATGGAAAACTTCTGAACTGCAAAATAAACTCGCGTTGGAAACTAACAGCATAAAACATGTGGTGTTTATGAGTTTTGTGTGTATTTTTGTAACCACTAAAGAGCAGACTTATTTTAATATTTCTCAACATTTATCGCATTAACCTTTGAGACACGGGTCATCTACCAACACCAATTCACCCTTTGACTGTAATACAATCCATCGTGCGGTGCAGTTCAGCAGTCGTGGTACGTTTAACTTACCGGAGACAAGTCATGGAACGTCTGGACATTGTTACGTGCGGTAGATAAAAATTATAGACTATACTATTTAATAATTGTTTTAAGTGCTATTCATAGCACATTTACGCATATGATCATTTAACTTTTCATTTAAGTTTAACAAATTAAAGTTTTTCACATTATATCCATTTCAAAGGACTTAAAGGGCTTGGCCTAGTTTGAATGTGCAATAGACAGCCATGTTAACTGGTTGCACACAATTCATTAT
This sequence comes from Lampetra fluviatilis, assembly GCF_964198595.1. Lineage (NCBI taxonomy): Eukaryota > Metazoa > Chordata > Hyperoartia > Petromyzontiformes > Petromyzontidae > Lampetra > Lampetra fluviatilis. The sequence goes on from NC_136300.1 coordinate 4,660,641, forward strand.
TTAACTTCCAAAAAATTTACTTTACAGTTACATGTTATCAAGTCGAGATTGTTTTCCACGTTTTTAACATTTTAAAGGCATCATTCACTGCACCGTCCAACAAGGCTGATGCGACTTTATCAAAGTGTCCATCCAACGGATCACACCAAGGTGCTACGTATGATACGTTGTCTCCTCAGCCAAGTGTGACTGGGCGCCCATGCCGTTACACTGCGCCGCATCTTGCCAATGGAGCATCTTGGACCGTCCGTCTTTGCATTTACCTGCCCTGTAGTGTCGGTCCAGCTTGTCCCAGTGTGCCTCGGTGTCCGCACGAGGCAAGTCCGCAGACTTAATGGGCTCATAAACGGACACTGCGCACGCACACACACACAGGCACGCTCACCGTGAGACCTTCCCCTGATTTACGGTGCCGTCATGGGCTGGCATGACCGTGCATCTCAATGTGCGGCACTTTGTTTAACCGTTACGTATACGCGCAAGCACATTTTTTGACAGATTAAGAGTATATGTACGCATTGAGAGATTGATACAAAGAAAACAAATCACTGGTATTCACGTTCAAGGCAAATGTCATTAAAATTCAAGACTCGTAGGCCAAAACGTATCATTCATTCGAACACACACACACACATGTTCCTAAAACATGTTTTGCATCTTTGATATGATAAAATATGCGCACCACAATGAATTAACATGATTGCAACACATTTCGATTAATCGAAACATTTTTCAACTTTATATGTAGATACGGCTTAAGTTGGCATTAATACTTCAGACACTTTATTTTTCTTTCACTTCGTCCCCGCGGAACTCTTACAATATCTTGCTGACAAGTTATTTACAAACGGCCGGAGCAGGTGTCCAAGCGTGAGCGCGTGTGCGTCCCAGCGAAACGTTTCGGAGCGGCGCGGGTAATGAGACACGATACATCAGTAGTGGCGGACGGAATAATAGCGGGCAATGTATTGCCAAGCTAACCGTCACCCTAGGACCCTTTCTCTTCCAGGCACCTTACCCAGCCCTCTCGTTCCACTCTTAACACGGCGCGCCGCTCAAAACCTGTTTTCTTCTTCACATCACCACCTTCGGAGGTTAAATGAAAAAAACTGGGCACTGTGTTTTAATACTTTTTTTTTATAAATGAAACATCACTGCTCAATTTTTCCAGGGTTATGAATTTGTTTCTGGTTCACGAGGTGTATTTTTTTCCGATCCAGCATTTTTCTTGAAAAAAATATAAACAGTTAAAGAGGTTTTTTGTCGGAGCTGTTAAATGTGTGTTTGTATAAGCGTGTGTGTAAAGAAATTTGACAATTTGGCCAACGGGCCTTCATGAAGGTTAATCCACTTCTTAAAGTATCTCTAGCCTGAATACATCTTAATATTTTATTTTCATTTAATCTGTAAAAAGGAACATTTACTTTCTGAATACGTGTGTTAAATATCATGGCGACAATCCTATTCCTATTTCAGATGACTAATTACGAGGAGAAAAAAACATCTGCAATGTGAGGTAGACCTTGCAGTGTAATACAAACGGACTGAAAAAACACCACTTAAATGTACACAGCATCTAAAAGCAGGAAGATATCAATACTATAGGTGGGCAATCTGATTAAGAAATCAATTACTTTAGTGAGCAACATTTAAATTACTTGACTAATTGCAACAAAATACGTAAGTATCTGGGGGATGGGGGGGGGGATATCCCTCGTCTCTGATAGAGGCCGAGCTTCCCACTGACACCGAGATTCGTTGGCAAATGGGCCCAAATCTCTCACGGATGCCCTGGGATTCGATAACACGGGTCCCAATCACCCCGCGAGGATTCCATGGACCTCATTGGTAAAAGGCCCTGGTGATGAGGCTTAACTATGGTTGCGTAAGCAGTGAGCACGGAAGACAACCTTTGTAAAGTTTGAGATGGTGCCAGTGATATATTTTGTTGGACTGGTACAGGGATGTCGAGAAGAGGTGGTAGGATGGGACACGCCACAGAAGAAGCAGATCCAGAAGCCAAAATGACATTCCTTATTATAATCTTCAACCTTTTCAGGAGTACTTCACACGTGACAGCTGACAGTTGTGGAATAAGCCAGGTTCTTGCGGATGCCAGTTGGTCGTTACAACGCTGAACAATTTATGGAGTCCATAGCCAGGAGTTATCAGGGTAGAACAGTTGTCTGATTTGGTCTCTGCCAAGGCTACCTGGTAAGAGTTTAGGTGTACCTTCCCAGGCTGGTGATTTAAATTATAAACGAGAGTTATTCCACATAGTTGCCAGCATGTGGCAGGCGATTTTTTGTTGTTGTTGCGAATTAACAGGGGGCTGGGGGTGAGCCCGTTGAGCCACAGAAATTGGATTAATAGATAGAGTGAGAGCGGATCATTAAAGAAGATAGACATGTGAGCGGAGCGCGAAGGGGAAATGGGACCGGAAAAGCGAGAAGTCCGTGAAAATAAAAGGAGAAATGTAAGAGGCGATGATCACTGAAGGTGTCGAGAGACTTGAAGATGAGTGTGATGGATTTAGTATTGGAGATGACAAGGTCGAGCGTATGGCCATGGGAAATGAGTGGGAGACGAAGCCAGTTGCGAGCGATCTATGGGTTCAAGGAATGACTGTAAAGTAGATGAGTGAGAGAATCTGACAGGTCATTGCAAGAATGTATACGAGTTAAATCTCCAGCGATGATTAGAATGTGGATTTATATAGCATCTAAATGCAAATGCATCTCAAGATATTTACAGAAATAGTGGGCGTCATTTGTATAGAGAGACACAACGCAGTCATGGGCAGAAGGGGGGAAAGGAGGGTCTTGAGAGCCTGAACTTGAATAACGAGAGGAAGCCAACGGCATGGGTGGCTGGAGTATGGCATTCCAGACTATGGGGGGGGGGCAGTAGGGGGGAATGAGCGACCTCCCAGGTAAGGACAGGTCCAGATTGGAAGCGAGGTGTGTAAAAAATTAACCCGTAAAAACAAAGTTTTTCACTATAAATCCTTTATATGCGTGGCGGCTAGTCCTCTCGTCCTCTGGCTTGAGATGGCTGCCACCTATGGGTCAGATGATTGCCTGCCACCATTAAGCAATTGGTAATTAAATATAATTTTTTTTTTCCTAAAAAGTGTAAAGTTACGGAAAATATTTTCACGAAAATAAATTGTCACGCACAACGAGTCTGTGTGCAAAATGTCAGCTCGATTGGATCACGGGAAGTAGGTTAAAAAACGACCGAAAGATTTGCACGGTCGTAAGCGCGCAAGCAAGTCAACTTAATATAAAGGATTTAAAAATCAGATGCCACCATTATCAAATATTTAAGCCTTCGATTTCATGTTTACGCAGTCCTTGAAATTGTGTATGCGGACATCACTGTGCAATCCATATTTTTAAGCAAAATTTCTAAACAGCATTACTTGTGCATGCGCACTTCAAGCCGTAAAATTGTATTACACTTGTTTTTAATAGGTCAGCAGGCAGTGGCAGGCCCGCAGTTGAGTGTTCATACATGTCTGCTGTACCATACATGCACAGCCCATTTGTCAATCCACTGCTGAATGAGGGCCTCCCCACTTCGTGCAGGTCATGCATGGCCTTTCAGTAGCTGTACTCGTCAGCCCAAATATCAAAAAGCAAAACTCAACATCAAGGCAAGAATCAATTTGATTACATAAGAGGGAAGGCACAAACCTGGCAGTGTCGCGCTCACGCCACTACAGACAGCAGAGGCCTCCACTAGAGTTTTAGTGAGCCCAATAGGGTGTTTTGGCCTACTCTTCCACGCCGGTCAAGACATCTCGGAAAATGTGGGAGCACCCACACATTTGAAATACAAAACGCAACCCGTGGATCGACCAACTGCGGTGGACCCATTTTATACTGCCGGGTGGTGGTCTATGCGATCGCACACAGGGTGAAAAAATAGCAGCGCAAAGATTAACAATACAGAAGTTATTAAATTCGGGGTGGGGGGGGGAGTCACTTTGGCGATAGCGTAAAGGTGCTTTGTAATCCGGCAAGCCCGGCGGACAAGAGCAGACGAGGGGGAGCTTGCGCCGTGCGGAGCGGACGTTGCTCTCCCACCTGCCGCTTGGCATTCAGGGCGCGAAACTCGGGTTGAATGTCGCCAATGGGAGTAAGGAAGAGACCAACAAATGGGCCGTTAAAAATGTCACCGAAAGATGAACGGCGCAACAGACGCGAGGGAAAATATTATAAATCAAAGATAAAAGTGCAAGTCCTCCGACTCGTCGATTACACTCGCAGGAACTGTGGGGGGCTCGCAACGAGCAGACGAGGCCGTTACCCCCGCTCGTACGGGCGCTTAACCCATGCTCGCAACACGCTCGGGTATTTTAAACTGAATAAATCAGTGAATCCTAGATAACAGAGCCCTCAGACCCAGTTTCTTCTCAAACCGCTTTGTAAAACTCGTGCAGAAACACAACTGACCTTGGGAGAAATGAGAATGGAAAATATATAATTGTTTCTTTGGCAGTCGCGTCGTGATCTTACAACCAAACCCTTTAAATAAAATAGATTCTTATCCAGTCATGGAATGCAAGCCATATACCTTAACATGGGATACAAGAATCGTTCATATGAAGCTACAATTAATAACGATGCGAACATACATATTAAAACCTTAATGATGAACACATTTAATACATTCTATGTTTTCCCAGGAAAGTATTACTTGTTGTCAAGCCTCATATCCAAAAGGGTTCTGTTTTGGCATCGTTGATAATTTTGACATGTGGAATGAAAATAAGAAAGTGAGTGCTTAGAGAACATTCCATGTGATGTTGTTTAACCAGGTAAGAACTCCGTAAGGGCGAGGATGAGTCATTTGCAAGAGTGACTTGATAAGCAAGGCACGAAAGCGGAAAACGTTCAAACTTATCACACGTTGGACAAAACCTACTTTGCATATAACAACTGCTATAGGCACTTCATCACCATATAAAGAGTGTCTCAGACATGATATCAATGCATGATTAACCAACCCCCACCGAAATAATCATTGCTTAAGATGTGTGAGCTGTTCTTTCCCTCCTGTAAATTACACTGTTCTGGTCTTTGGAGTTGTCAGCCGGTTAAACAGAATTAAACAACATGAACTTTATTTCCATAGAATGTATTTCAAAAGCAGTTCCATGACGTAAACGTTCAGAGCGGTGTACTGCTCGCTGTGAGCTCGAATAGCAATGTCTTCATTTCATAACAATGTGACAATGTTGCAATTTGAACATTTTTGGAAGACAAGCATAGAGCACATACATGGGCAATTTGCAAATGACATTAAGAGTACATTAACAGTATTAGAGTGAATACAAAATGTTTTGCAGAAAAAACGGGAGAGATTATCACACAATGACCTTTGGTAAATTAAGAAGGATGACAAAGTCAGACGAGAAAGGGTTTGGTTGTGAAGACCTCTATGATGGAATGCCCTTTATTTAGACAAAGGGATGGGAGAGAGGGATATGTTCCTGCCAGGGCACTTACTGGCCACAGGCAAGCTGTGCATGTCAAACAAGCCTTGCTCCAGCACTAACAAATGCCAACAGGGTGATATAGATTTATTCCTGGCCGAAGCCACTGTCAAAAGTGGGAATTACCGGTGCTAGGTCGACCTTTAAGCCATAACGGTATAATTATTTTAATGAAAGTGTATTAAAAAAAATCTCTCTGATGTCACAGGCAAGTGCATGGCGCAAGCTTTTATCAATGTTTAAGGTAAAAGTTTGCTGTGATCTCTACAAAAGTAAAATAGTTGTGTTTGTGGTACACATTCGTGGATGCCGCCATGGTATAATGGGCCAGCACACTGAACGTGCAATCCCAAAAACTACAGTTCCATTCCATCTCTCGGGCATGACAGTTGACACGACTGTGCGAGGTTCCTAAATCCCCCTGCTGCCACCTAACAGTATAAAAAAGGGCACACAACATTGAGTGAACTGGCAGGGTCGTACAGGCTGGGGTAAAATGTGGGATACTCCCACCTCTAGCACGACTTCAGGCCGGCGTGATTGACCAAATACACTATGGAAGGGTTATCTATTTTTACTTTCCCCTTGTGGAGGTTCTACTGCTGACAGTGGCGTGACCAAGCAATTGTAAGGCTGCCCCCCCCCCCCCCCCGTCTGCCCAGTTACACATTGAGTGCGCGTTAACTGGAGAAGTGAACGCGTATATTAGTGCACACTTTGCTTTGCTGTATGTCACCATAGGCAAGCATCGCTCAGCCTAAGAACATGCTCTATTGCGTACTCTAACGTAAGTCTTTCATTTGTATAAAGGTGTCGGTTTTGTTGCCAGGTAAAAGGGTAAAAACCTATTACTATATCTTTCATTTTTATCTTTGGTTTGAAAAAAAACCACACACACAATATGTGAAAGTTTTAGCAGTTAAAAAATATGCAAATTTTGTACTTGCCAATTTGTCACTCCACAAATTATGTTTTCGAGTCATTAATTTCTCAGCTGAAATGGGATATGAATCAGACATAATTTATGAAGAGCTAAACACACTCTTTCCACCCTTTACAAAACAAATACTTCCTTGAGGGTAGTTTATTGATTTAAGTATTTTTTTGATAAAGATGAAAAGCCTACACGATTTTGCCATATATTATTAAACTGCTTCACGTGAAAATCATTTGGATTAAACATTCAGACTTTGGTCGCTTGATGAAAATAGTGTGTGTGTGATACAGTGGATGGGTGCCCCAATTATAACATTCTGTGATCAGACGTTCTAGGCTAACCAGCAAGGAGGCCCGTGCTGTCATGAATGGCTTTGGCATGACACCTAAAGAGTTCGTATAAAATGTAAGTCGAGCAGTGTGCTAATCCATGGACTCTGCTCACAAAAACCAATTTACATCGCTGCTACAATTTCTCTAATGCGTGAAGATACATCACCGTGATTAACCTTCTGCATACGTGCACGTGGTTAAAGTCATCTAAATATCAAAGTGTGTGACCTTCGATGCATTTAGCCTCTCAGAGACAAGTTAATTTGAAATCAAGACGAATAAGCCTGATGTTCTCCGCATTTGTGTCAAGGGCACTAATGTGATCAATGAAGCCACGGGGCAGTTTTAATTGATTTATCAACGGATTTCGTAGCGCACTTAAATTTCCAACGCATTAATTCGGCACGTACAAAGCAGACAAATTCATCGTACCGTTTAATACAGAGTAGATTCTCCACGCATTACTTTAAAGAACCACACTTTGCAATTAGTTCCATGTAACAAGCAGTCAAAGATAATTCCAAACTCTACCATATTGGCAATGCACCGCTACAAATTTTGTAGTAGCTGCACTGTTGGATGTAATCGCATACAAACATTTGCTTCATGCAGTGTATCAGGCATTATGGGTTCTCGCTAACAGCGCTGGTACCAACAGTCGAATTGGGCTCAAGGGTCTTTGTATTCATGTACCTCAAGACGTCGCACAGTTGAAGACCAACATATGTCTGTACGGTCACTTGTGTTGAAAAAGCACATTTAATATGATTACAGACATCCGTGTGGGTGTGTGAATTTTAACACAGATTCATTACAATGGTGGTGGCTTATATTTTGTTGGGCAGCACATGTCCAAAATATCACCACGCCGCAAAGTGGGCCCGCTGAACACACGAGCTGACACGCACATCTAACGTTCTGAAGTCAAAACATTGCACGTAAAAAATGCAAGAGACAGCACACAAAGTCGAGAGAGAAGATTAGTTTGAATACGTGCAAATATCAGAGGATTAGCATTAATCTTAAAAATACATCTTCCCATAAGTCACCAATTTGAAAGTAAACTGTGCATGTATAAACACACATGCACGAAGGAATGTATGTAACAATTTCTTTTTAATAATCTTAAGTCAGCATTTAATTTTATCCGGTGTTTTTATAAATGACGTGAACCTTTCAAATATTCACAAATTGAATGTTTACTTTCCCAATTTAGAACATCTTAAATGTATAGAATCCAGATTTTCATTCGTCAAAATTATCCTTCTCAGGTTCTCGGTCGCAGCGACATTGATCCAACACTAAACGACACGGGGCAGGTTTATCGCAGAAGTACTTTGCAAATGCCAAAAGAAACGTCTTTGTTACTTGGAGAAACAACAGCGCGTTCACGTTCATCGCTCACTATTTCCAAACGACGGCGAGCGACAGCGATGCAACTTTTATTCGAGGCGAACGGAGTTTCATACATCCTTGGCATGCTTGACGGAAAAGTGGAGGTTAGTTAAATCTCGAAGCAGAAAGAACTCACCGGCTTGGAACTGGGGCATGCCTTGCCCCTCAGCATCCGGCGAACCCAGCCGCTCCTGACTGTGGTTTGCGCGAGCGGATGCCATTGGAAGCCTGATTCTAGCGAGCAAGCACGTTAGTAAATCTAATCTGCAAGCGGAACGACAATCACAAGGTTTAACGTGGTTATTTCCATTGAATCCGAGAGAGAGAGAGAACGAAAGTACATCAGAAGAAAGGGGTGTGCAATGTTTTAAATGGGCGATGGGCCACCCCAGACCTTACAGACCATACACAGCCCGACCTTTCCTTCATCAGGCAATCAACATATGTGCAATGCTGTCCAATTTGTAAGTGAGGAAAATTAGTAGGTGTGATAAGGTGGCCTTTTTCTGACCTGAGAGTTTTAGAGTCACCCATGCCTTCGCTTTATTCATGATCATTATGGCATTTAATATTGCATTACACCACTGCGTAGAAAATGGTGTTCTAAACAGCCAATTTAGGTGCTTGCTGATTGATCTTTACCATAAAACAAGATTTATTTGAAGAGTAATATGTGTATGTAAAATATATAGTGTATACACACAATTAATAATATCACAACCAGGGAAATTGAAAGTATTGTGATCAAAACTGTTTTACTTTGAGCCATAATGGTCACGAGCCAGTCACCGCACACCTGTTTTAATCGAGACATGGTTCTTTATATGGATATTCTTAGGTTTTATTGGTAATTTTAATGTTTTACCTACGTGACTTTACCGGAAAAAACCTAAGAATATGAATCCTTGCAGTCACGAAAGCTTCAAATCTAGAATCTTTATATGCAGTTTGCATCAATTCACCTGTACAATAAATCAATGCCCAGCTGAAAACAGCATTCAAACTCTTTCTTGAACTTCCCTGTACGTGCATATGTGACAATCATCATTTTATAATCCGATTGTGCCTTAAATTATAAGCAAAGTTTAAAAATATATGCTCACTTGTGTGGATAAGCATAGTCAATCTGTAATGCAAAAGGTGAGCCAAATGAGGTTCATCGGCATGCACCGATTAACTAAAATCTGCAGAAGCCAATCAGCAATGTAAAGCATTTGCCAGTGTGCTATGGGGGACTCAACCCAAAGGCATAACACCCTTTAGCTGTTGTGGTAGGGCAGCAAATCATTTGCCATTCGTGGTTTCATTTTTTACCCAGGCGCTTGCAGCAGACGTTAGATTAAAGGTTGATTCGGGGCAAGCACAGTGTAAATATCACAGCACATCTAATGTTGTCAATCAGAGCAACAAGTCACCTTTATGTGATAAGATTTGCAGGGGAGATTTTGATGTGGTTCCATTTTTATTGCCCGCCTGTAAAATGCTGGCCACCAGTGATATCGCACTGTTTGGCTCCTCTTATCTGTATATAGGACATTTCTAAGGGAGCTAAACAAATTGCCATTCTATATGCCGAAATTGAATACTATTACTTATCTTATAATTTTTATTCATAGGGTGGGTGTAGGATTAAAAGGGGAAAATGTATATATAGTGGAAGCCATGCCAATGTATTATATGGGAAGGAAAAATTATAATTCAAAAAATATAAATCACATCTGACCATGTAAGTCATTTGATCACACTAAAATATCCTTGAAAATAAGGTGCTTCATATCACTGTTTTTTTTCCTGGCTACCTATCCTTTCAATAATACGAATTGAGTCTTTTTAAAACATTAAAACATATCACGTACTTGTGGTTGGGTTCAGATTTAAGCTTGTAAAGATATTTCATCAATTATATTATATTGATTCATTGCCAGCAATATGACTTGTCTTCCAAAAATGACATTTTGGTGGGTTATGAAAAAAATTCAGGTAGGTTACATCAGGCCATATATAGCTTTATTTTTTCAATTAGACATAATCTTTTTAATAAAAAACTTGCCTGCTGTTATATGTAGACTTTCCCAACAAAATATTATGATTCACGATTCGTTTATTGCAGATTTATTGGCCGTGTAAGTATAATGTCAAATTATGTTTTACTATCAACCTCCACAACTTGACAGAGCCAATTAAATCAAGTTGTCACATGGGCAACTATGCCAACTGATTCCGTTCATCAGCAAAACAGAAGTGATGAAAAACAGAACAATTTGAAAAGATACACTCAACATCACATCAAGCATCGTCAGATTTTAACACATGTTCAGTTCACAAATGTGTTTCAACTAATAACGAATAAAAAATGTGCCTATTAAAAGAGACTGCGGCATCTAAGTAGAGTAGAATTCCTACAAACACTACGCCTTCACTGGAAATGTGGTGTGAAGATAAGTTGGCAGAGTGTTTTAATTTCAGCAATTTTCGATGTTGGCCCTTTAAAGTGTTGTTTATTATCAAACGTTTGAGAATTTTCTTCACAAATATCCACATGGCGCCAAGATGAACGCAGATTTTAGACAAGTCACACAGTGCAAATATACATCCAATTAAAAATGAACACACCACTGGCAGCATAAAGAACCATGTCCTATTAAAAGTAAATTGGGAAATGTTACAGTAACCAAGCAGTTTTAATCATCATTAATTAGCATCGTTGGAATATATTCAGTATCATTTTATAAACCGTATATCAGTTTTACACCCATCCACATAATTGGCACATTTTTAGAAGGAAACAATGATTAAAATGAACATCATTACATAAATAATTAACATGCAATAGTTATTTTAACACGTGAGCTTTCGCGACCAATATTATCCATAATAGATGTTTTTGGGTTAGATCGCGTAAATATAATTGCATCGTTAAACCCGACTCTGGCCGTCGCCTGATGAAGCTAGTTTTAATTACTGGCGAAACCTCTCACTGGAGTTGTAAATGTTGTGGGCTTACTCTTTAACACACCGGTGTGCTGTACTAGTAAATAATTGGCATGTTTTGTTTATGTGACAAACCTTACTAATTGGCTGTGCCAGGCGGTGGCGGGTTTAACGGCACATTTACGTGATCTAACCCAAAATACCTTTAGTATGCTATAGTTATGTTTTTCACATTCAAAATGTTGGTCCACATGGTTATTGCTTGGTAGCCATGCATGATAGAATCACATTTCAAAAGTTGGGCGCACAACTACAAAAAAATCACAACCATTATAAAAGTGCAAGTTATTTGATCACAAACAGGGTGAGTTTTTGTTTACACAATCCAAAAGAAACGCAAAGCTTCAATTGAGAAATGCGAAGGCATGAGCCTGCACATTGCCATTCTCTGTTCAATTATTTCCGTCAAAAAAGCAGCTAAATGTGTAACACTCTTGCTGCTGGTGATGACTATGGCAGTGTTGGTGATGTTCGTGTGTTTTTTTTGTAAATGTGGTTGTCATAGTGAAAATAATGCTGGTGATGGCGATGGTATTAAAGATGCAATTTGTTAAAAATAGTTAATGTTTCGGTTTAAACACGTGGCTAAAATTGGCAATGAGGTATTGGTGTCATTCACCCAAACCCTTTTACCTGTATCGATTCGATGAATCGTCTCAATGTTATTCAGGAATGTTTTTGGTTCATTTCATTTAATGCAGTAACCACAGGGATTATGTGAACCCAAACAACATATCTGAATCGAGAAATGTTATTTTTTTTCACATACCATTTGATGCATATATTATGTATGAGCTTTTAAGATGTGTTATGACTTGGGCAGGTGGCTTGGAAGCTAAAGCGCTGATATGGCAGTGCCAAGTTCCTGGGCTCAAATCCAGCCAGGCACCCATCAATATAGCGGGGTGTCAAGTAAAACGAGTTCATAGTTTCAGCCTCATCAACAAAAATGGCGAATAAAAATACATAATTTTACTTGGGTTTGAAATTTGGCTCAAGTCCAACTGGGTTTAAAAAAACATCCTTTTGACCGTTCGTGTGGTAAACAATCTCATAGCAGAGTACATGGGAAAGTGCACCCCAACTGTGCTTAGGATAAAAGGGCATTATAAGATATGTTTGGTATAATTCCTGCGGAAAACCTCTACTATGTGAGATTTCAAATTATGTTTTCATCACGTGAAAGGACGCTCATAAAACAACCGGAATTCATTGGGAAAATATTAATATTTTTAGGAAGGGATATTAACTATGAAGTGATGCATTTTTATACTTTTATAATCAGATATAGCCTTATTACACTTTAATCTGTTTCCTTGCTAGTTAATGAAATTACGTTTAAATGTTCACTGCTTATGAGCAAAGAATGTGTTGACTCAAATACATTCATTTGAAAGGGATGCTTTAGTGGAAACTTACACACTACTGCGAAATACAACAGCGCTTGTCAATATAAAAATAGCAGACTAAGTCAGATAATTTTTTTGAAAGGGCCCTCATAATGAAAGTTACAGGCTACAGTGAAGATGAGATGCGGACATGATAGTAATAAAAGTATAAAAATAGGTTTTCCCCTTTTTTCGGGCAAAAAAACAGGTGTTAAGATGTTAAAACACCAAACTGAAACCTTTTCCAAGGAATCATGTCTGCATTAACCACAATACGTGTGGTGAAAATACAAACAAAAACATACTGACAGTACATGCATTGTCTTTGAAACTGAATAGTCCACACCAGACAGCTTTCTATAGAGCCTCGTCTCAAACGGTGTTAGACCAGAGGACGCCAAAAGGCGTACAGCACAAAGATGATGCACTATCAGAGTAATGAGAGCTCGGGGTGAGCATCTACACACCATGGGACCTCCTTTGGCAGTACCAAAATATGAGAATAGGTTTTCCCCTTTGTTCTGGCAACAAAACCACAAGTATTTGTGGTTAATTCAGACATGATTCCTTGCAACATCTGTTTTGTTGCCAGAAAAAAGGAGAAACCAATTCTTATATTTTGGTACTGGCAAAGGAGGTCCCATGATGTAGCAGCTCACCCCGTGCTCTCATTACTCTGATAGTGCATTGTCTTTGTGCTGTTCACCTTTTGGCGTCCTCTGGTCTAACACCGTTTGAGACGAGGCTCAAAAGAAAGCTGTCTCTGGTGTGGACTATTCAGTTTCAAAGACAATGCATATAATATAAGATCATGTTTTTTAATAATAGTAGGTTTTTACCCTTTTAACTGGTACAAAACTGACACCTTTATTCAAGGCATCATGTTTGCAATGACCACAACACAAGTAGTCAAAAAAGCAAACAAAAAGAAGCAACTCTGATAAAGATGATAATATGCACTGTCCTTGAAGTTGATTGGCCCACACCCGAGACGGCTTTCTTTCTTTTTATCATCTTTATCAGAGTTGCTTCTTTTTGTTTGCTTTTTTGACTACTTGTGTTGTGGTCATTGCAAACATGATGCCTTGAATAAAGGTGTCAGTTTTGTACCAGTTAAAAGGGTAAAAACCTACTATTATATTTTGCCACTGGTAAAAGAGATCTCATAGTGTAAATCATGTTTTTTGTTTGTATTTTTACCACAAGTATATGTGGTTAATGCGGACGTGATTCCTTGCAAAAGCTTTTAGCTTGGTGTGTTAACATCTTAACACCTGTTTTGTTGCCAGAACAAAGGGGAAAACCTCTTCTTATATTTTGATACTGGCAAAGGAGGTCCCATCGTGACGATAGGAATAACTGTCCACAAAGCATGATCGTGGAGAAACCAATTAAATTTTAAAAAGTAGAACGTTTGTTAATGCATTATAGCCACCACGTAATAACACGAGCCAGTTAGGAGTGGAACCTGGCTGATCAAAAATGTGGTCCATTTAACTCGTCAGGTCTCCTGTTCTTCTTCATTTACTATACACAATATTACGGTAATTCACACAGCTTTATGATCGTTGAAATTGATTATTGAAGCATTAGGATGGAATCAGGAAGAAGCTATGAGAAAAAGGTTTTAACAAGTGTATCACAATTATAAACGTGTATTTCATATCTCGTATTGTTATACTTTAGTTTGTATTATTTTTGCATTGTTCTGTGGTCTTCTGCCAAAATACATAATTTAACTATCTAATGCAACCCAAAGGCAATTTACAGGATCCTTAATGGAGGAAATGAGTTATTGATGTAATTAATTAATCGAATGGGAACAACAGCTGCTCCTATGATTTGGTTGCCAAACTAATTTTAGATTATCTTTAAGTGTTTCATAGTGGTATAAAAAAAAAAACTCAAAACAACGTTTTCAGAGAAAAGCAAAGAACGCAAATGCTAAAGTTATTACCATTCAAACAAATTATTGTATACATGATTGATACTCATCAATTATTAAATTGCCAGCTATGCTATCATGCATGGTGAGTGGGCACGACTACATCATTAGTGTGTCTCCATCTCAATTTTCTTGTAGTTTAATGTAAAACCTTAAGGTAACGGTACTACTATATTTTCTGAGCAATAGACGATTAACTGCAAATACAACTGAAACGCTACATGTGCAAGAACACTGGGTGTGATTAGCACACAAGGTTGACTGCAGTACCTCTTGTTAACGTGAACAGGTTGATAGCAACGTGTATTATTATTATCTTTATGAAGGAAAGGGAGCATGCTGACACAATTACAAGCATGGCAATTACAGTACACGCAGTCGATGTCTCATGGCAACTGTGCAGGGTTATGCCGCAGTTTGTAAAATGCTTGTAAGTTTAACACGTAGGCATTTATCGCTACCAATATTATTCATAATAAAGATTTTTGAGTTAGATCGCGTAAGTGTGAATGTTTCGTAACCCTCCACCACCCGACACAGCCAGTAAGGTTTGTCACGTAAACAATGTGCCAATTGGTTACTATTTCAACCCACTGGTGTGTTGGAGAGTAGATGTTGTGGATTTAAATGTTGTGGATTTACATGTTGTGGATTTATTCTAGATTTGAAGCTTTCGTGACTGCAAGGATTCATATTCTTAGGTTTTTTCCAGTAAAGTCACGTAGGTAAAAAATTAAAATTAATAAAAGTAAAATAAAAATAAAATAAAAATCACGACGTTTACTCTCCAACACACCGGTGGGCTCAAGTAGTAATTAATTGGCGCGTTTTTTTTTACGTGACAAACCTTACTGGCTGTGTCGAGTGATGGAGGGTTACGAAACATTTACACTTACGCGGCCTCACCCACAAAACATTATGGAAAATGCTTGTAAGTCAAAAACTATCCCACGGCGTTGCAATTTTTTCCAGCATGAAAAATGTGCATAAAAGGTCACCAGTTTTTTTATTTGACTACTTTAAAATTCAACAAAACGGTGGCTTTGTGATATGCAGTGGAAATTCAACATTCCAATGGCAGGTGCTGCTCTTTCGATAGGCCAACCGCTATATTCTTGGTTCTTACGGTAAAGTCACGTAGAAGGGAAACAATGTTCTGTAGTCTTCTGATGATGATTGCTTGTGTTGCAGTCGAAACGTGAGAATTGTATTGTTTTATATATTTTTTTATTTTATTGTTTCCCTTCTACGTGACTTTACCGAAAGAACCAAGAATATGAATCCCTACGGTCACGAAAGCTTTAAATCAAAGGCCAACCACTGTTGGGACAATAATTTGTGTCTAGGCAACCAGGATTTGAACTCACAAGTTACAATTCTTCCAGTTCTGAGTGAAGTTAAATAGAAGAGTCTGAGATTATGCTGAAAGTATAAGCGCTGTCATTGTGGAATGAGTATTGTCATTAAAAAATACTCCATAGGTCCGTCGCGCCGCATACATAATTAAAACAGCATTCGTGTCTAATCAGTTTGAAAACCTCCTGAACAAATGGTTTTTCAGCAGCATTTGCCAAAACGGGCCACATCTACAAAGGTTTCCACATCTCTTAGCTGTCTTGAGTCGAAGGGGTGCTTGCCTGTAACAGCAGAAACCCCAGGAGCTATAGGGCCCACATACTCTGCTCATGAGCACACAATGTCCAACACCGGTTACGATTTTGCCGACTGCTCTCATGAGAATGGACCAGGGGTACATATACAATTAAATTTTGACTTCAAACTTTCGTGACTGCAGGAATTCATTCATATTCTTGGTTCTTTCGGTAAAGTCACGTAAATAGAAAACTAAAACATAAAAAATAAATAAAAATAAAAATTAAAAATCCACGTTTCGGTCGTCGATAGAAACGTCGTGGGTTTTTTTGCTTTTATTATTTTTAATTTATGATTTTTATTCCATTTTCATATTTTTATTTTCTATTTACGTGACTTTACCGAAAGAACCAAGAAAATACCTACAATTACTTTCTTTTATTTGATAATTTCACTGGTGCATGAAAAGCCCGTGGTTCACGTTATGCTGTCACTCAAAGTCACCCGCGATCACCATCGATGATGAGCTTGAAGACCAATCTCACTAAAAAACAAAAATCGCCATGCGTCCCATCCCTTGCACACCACGGCATCAATGTTGAGTGGAGCTCGACTGTGGAAACCAGGACAAGCACTGCCGGGGTCAACCAGTAACCATTACCGTAAGGACACAGCACACACTATGGGAACTTCATTTGCCAGTAAAAATATGATAATTGTTTTTTTACCCTTCTATCTGGCAACAAAACTGACACCTTTTCACAAGGAGTCATGTTTGCATAGACCGCAATACCTGCAGTCATACAAACAAAATACATAACTCTGATAATGTGCACTGTCCTTGAAGTTGATTGGTCCACACCCGAGACAGCTTTCCTTAGAGCCTTTTGGCGTCATCTGGTCCAACACCATGTGAGACTAGGCTCTAAGGAAAGCTGTCTCGGGTGTGGACCAATCAACTTCAAGGACAGTGCACATTATCAGAGTTATGTATTTTGTTTGTATTATGACTGCAGGTATTGCGGTCTATGCAAACATGACTCCTTGTGAAAAGGTGTCAGTTTTGTTTCCAGATAGAAGTGTAAAAAAACAATTATGACACAGCACACGTTTGTTTTATAGAACTCCTCGAGATTATTCAGTTAATTGCAACCCCGCGCGACAAACACAAGCATTGAATCGAACGATACAGCAACCGCAGAGCGATGCACACACTTCCACGACCCAGTAGTTAAACCACCCCGGGGCAACCAAAGCAATTGTTGATGTAACCACACCGGTTTAGCGTTGTCGTGTTTGCGCGTGTTAGTGTGACTTCCTTAGCACGCAAGAAGCCATACCTGTCAACCCCTTATCAGTGCCCTACCTTATCACAGACCAATTCTCACACCTTATTGCTCACCCCGTGCCCCTTATAAATCTCAACGTTCATCTTACAAAGTCCCAACACGAGATACACACAAACATTTGTTGTTATTTTGCCCGTATTGAAACGGCTCAACGCCATACGGACCTGCAACCTCAATTTATTTCCCTGTCACAAGAACGTGGAGTGACCCGTACGGGTTGACAGGTACATGGGGAGGAGGATGAGGAGGAAGAATAATCCTGAATTCCAAACCTGCTCGGACAAATTTCACCTTCATCGGCCTGGGCACAAACACTCCGGCCATGCCGCCGATAACTCGACCGACCTCGCAAAGCTTCTGGACCAGACTGACTCCTCCTACTCCTGCTGCCCACCACCACCTACGTCATCAAAAACAACACGCGGAGTTGGCGGCCATGCTCGTAAGGGACGGGCAAGGAGGTGGTTGGTGGTGGTGGGGGAGGGAGGGAGAGGCACAACTTGCGAAGCCAAACGGCGCACGTGCGATGACGTCAGACGCAAGGGTTGGGGCCAGGGTAAGCGGGTTGTCATGTGTGTTTTTTTTATTTAAAGATTTCGTGACTGCAGGGATTCATCTTCTTGGTGATTTCGGTAAAGTCACGTAGAAGGGAAATAATAAAATAATAAAAATACTAATAAAACTTAATACAATTCTTATTTTTATTAATAAGTATAAAATAAAACTTAATTTTAAAAAATCATTAATAAAATAAATGTTTGTTATTGCTTTATTATTTCCCTTCTACGTGACTTTACCGAAAGAACCAAGAAGATTATTTATTTTTGTATCGCACGCGTTATGTTGGACTTCTTTCGCGCCGTGCGTAGCCAAACGCGTTCATTTGGAGGCGCATACGGTTTGTCCCCTAAGTGAGATGATGGACGATTGAAATCGATTACGGTTTGGTGGTGGACTGCATACCTGTCAACCCCTTATCAGTGCCTACTTTATTACAGGCCAATTCAGACCTTATTGGTCGCCCCGTGTCTCTTATAAATCTCAACGTTCATCCTACAAAGTCCCATCAGAAACAATTTCCCTGCACAAGAATAGGGGTGAAACGGATGGGTTGACAGGTATGGGACTGTGTTATGCTCCTGAAGATGTAAAGTTGTTATGTTATTAGAAGTTTAAGTCACAAAACTTATTGTTGGGTGTCCCCCACATCAACACGACCCTTAAGCGGTGTTTGTCCTTAATTTTACCACCACCCCGCCCCCCCAAAAGTTGTGGAAATTCCACATTTCTATGACGAGTACGAGTACTATTGGTGTCCCTCACATTCACAAGACCTTAAGCGATGTTCGTCTTTAATATTCCCATTCCCCCCCCCCCAAAAAAAAAATCACTTATGGAAATTCCACATTTCTCTGGCGGGGACAAGTACATTCTGATTATCACGACCTTCAAATACAGTGGCCGTATCGATTATCCTCAAAGAGAACAGCGCTTCATAATTCATACACCTCATACGCCTATCCTTGCGCTCCTATTGGTCCATATCCACAATAGGGTGTGGCTCGCGCCGACCAATGAGGAAGGGCGAAGGTTTCACATCTCGGCTTGTGCGGTGTATGAAATTAAACGGCGCGTCATTCCGCGTGTAAACACGGAAGCGCGAGGTTTTTGCCGTCGCACGGCGATCAAGAGGATGGCGCGACTTTTCCCGGCCGCGTTCTTGGCGTTCTCTTTGCTCCTTGAAGGCGGCCACTGCGGGCTCGTGAACGTGACGGACAGCGTCTTCGGGCAGATCGGCCGCGGCTCGCTCGCCGCCTTCGGCGACTTTAATTCTGACAAGCAGACGGACGTGTTTATTGTCACCGACAGTAAGGCCCCAACGCCCGCCCCCCCGCGTCGGCTGGCTGAGCTGCCCGTGTCGGTTGCACCTCGGCAGGCAGCTCTTCCAGGCAACGGCTAAGGCCGCGGTTTGTCGTGAGCATTCTCGAAGCACAACTTCGGTATTTATCGTGTGACAAAGTAAATATTGAACAGTATACGCAGACAAGTAGGCGAGCGCGTACGAGATAGTGCGTCTGAATTATTTTACAATTGACGAAAAATGTGCGCCTACGTTTTCCATAGCGAATCAATTTTGGAATGAATGAGATGCAACAAATGAAACGAAAAAGGCAACCCACTAAACATGTTATGAGGTTTTTGAAATGACGTGCACAAACGAGACAACACAGGTGACACAACACAACGCTGCAGACGAGAAAGCACATCTAACGCAGTACAAAAAGATGGACAGTACAGATATTACAAACGAGAAATTGTGTCGAATCACCGGGATATGGTCAAGAATTGTATTGCTACAAAAGCGTATTAGCCTTCTGGACCAGTGTTTTCCGGCAGAGTTTAAGCAGGCACACCCTGCCTGGCCTGTTTCGAGTTTTCCTTGAAAGTCGTCAGCAAGGCGTGACTTGGCAGCTGATAGTAAAAGGGACAATTCCTCACCATTGCCTCGTTGTATGGTATTTGACCCGGCGAATAACTTGGTGATAACAGCTGTGTCCGAATAGTGTGATTTGAGTGTGTAATGTTAGATAGCTCTCCGGTGTGTTTTGGGATCGTACCGTGTGCTCTTTAGCGTGTGATGTCTGACGTTTTGCTCCACGTGATGGGGAGCTTCATCAGGAACTCGTGCTCTCGAGTTTTCTCCAGGAACTCAAACTCCCAGCACGCGGAGCAAATCGCCGGTAGCGAAGAGTGCCCAACCCAACACGCGGTACAATCCGGAAACACGTCTGAGGGCTATACAGGAGACCTGCAAAAAAACCCTACTCAGTGGAATGTTAATGTAATGATTGTAATCACTGCTCTGACTACAACTGTTTACATACCCAAGTTGTCAATACAAAAGCTGTGCTTGTCCACCAATGAATAATGGCTTCCCCGCGTCACTTGGGTAATTTTACCATACTTCTACACTGGTCAGCAGCGTTTGTTGTAGAAGGGAACATAGAAGTATAGTGCAACAAT
Source organism: Lampetra fluviatilis (assembly GCF_964198595.1). Lineage (NCBI taxonomy): Eukaryota > Metazoa > Chordata > Hyperoartia > Petromyzontiformes > Petromyzontidae > Lampetra > Lampetra fluviatilis. Next base: position 4,681,098 of record NC_136300.1, read on the forward strand.
ATTGCTGCACTGAGATCTGTCACCTACTGTGTAGCCGTACAGCCTAGGACACATGTAAAGCACGGTGATCACCTATCAGAACACATCTCCAGGTCTAAGTTTACATAGCTTTCCAGATTGGATGGTCATAGTGCAGAAATAACACCCACAAACGTGAGAATTATCATTCAGTCTTGCAAAGAATGGGTATTTGGGGTTTTAGACAATTCAGGCAGATAAGACTTACTCAATCAGTCACCTCTGCTGAATTACGACAAATATGCATACTGTAACATCCCCAAAATTCAAATTGACCACCTAGTTTACTGTTGTGGCAATTCAGCTTGAGGTAGGTTTCAAGAACTTAACGAATAGTGGGTGTACAGACACATGCTTGAATAAGTTTCCACTATCATAACACTTAACTGAAATATAAAGTTAAAACATTTCAGTGACTTATGAGTGGGTTTTAAAATTACAATATCTGCTTGCAGTCATACTGCCTTTGCAGCTATCTTTTTAATTAGAAGTGATTATAGAAAGCCTGGTAAAATATGGCCTTATTTTTCTTTTAGACTACCTGTACAGTCAAACTCATCTGACGTCTGAATAGCATCAACTCCTATTATCTTTAGCAGCTGAAGAGTATCAGAAAACTCCTATTATACGTGCCCCTTTTCATCCTATTATCCATGATTTTTTACGGACAAGAGTAAATTTAAAGGTAGCATTGCAGATAAGAGGATGTGCGAGCTACATCCCCCACATTATCGTGAATATAACATATATTTGAATTTCAAATGCGTATTTAGAATTAAAGTTTAGAAATACAAAAAATGTCTCGCTTTAGTTGAAGAACAATGTATATTTTGTAACACAACAACAGTCATTGCCAAATACAGTTAGTAATTTACTTGGTTTTGTCAATGGATTAATCTTACCCACCTTTTAACACTTGAAAAGAAAGGCAGACTTTTTTATGTTTAAAAAATATAATGCAAACAGAATTGTAACGTGATCACATTTAATATGGTTGTCCCATGCCTTTGCAACCACAGTTAAGAGTCGTGTGACAGAAAATCCGTACAAGTGGCAGATTTACTCACCCTCCCCCCCCCCGAAGCGTGTACCTGTACATAACATCACTGGAGCGGAATTATTGGCACGTGTGCAATCAGTGTTGGACATAATTTGTTTCAGAATTGTCAGCTCCTTGATATAGAGGTGATCCTGATAACACAAATGTTAAGCTTGTAAAATGTAACATTCATCTTAACCTTAACTCCAATCAAGGCCTTGACCCTGACATGAAAATCAGTGACAGCCCTTCCCTGAAGGGAACATATCCAATCTTGTGTCCATTTACTGAGACCTGGAAAAGCCCTGTATTGAGTAATGTTTGTACAGAATATCTGCACAGGCTGATGTAGAGTGCTATCTTTTTTTAATCAAATAACTGCAAATACATTTAGTGTTTCCCCTATGAACATACAATGTAAGGCAATCCCTGCCAAAATCTCGCTGCAGAATTTAAATTAACCAACTGACTGGTCTGATAGCGGAAGTTATTTTGTTGAAAATCACTAGTCAGGTATGTCCTGCTAGAATCAATGTGAAAGGTGCAGCCTATGAATGACTTGCTCACTCCACTGCTGGCAGATGGGACTTCAATCGAGGAATCTATAGATAATTCGGCCTCCTCTTACATACTAGCCAGACGCCTTTGAAGAGATGGCAGTACCCACACTTTACTCCACCACACGTGGGTTGTATATTGACTAACTTTGGTGTCGCTATTCATTCTGCTGGACGGATAGATGCAGGGGAGGGGATTTTAAAAACACTTGCCCATTGTTTCAACTGTCACACCAGGAGATCGAACTGCCACTTTTTGGATTCCAAATTAAATCTGATAGCGGTTACACGCGAGCATTATGACATTTTAAATGTAACGAGGCATTGTAAAAATATTAATATACGCTATTAAGTCGATCTGAGCCCACAACTCATAAAATGAAGTTGTTTATGAAAATAAAGGTTCAATTTCACTCAATAACCATGCTTGTATGTATGTGTGTTGTAGAGAAGAATGTGACCATATTGCTGTCTGGAGGAAAGAAAACGTACTTTTCAAAATACCTCTCCTTCGCCGCAACAGAGTAAGAAAACCACACACAACGCTGCGATGTTCCGCATATAACCAAGGCTTCGTTTCTCATGGAATTTATTCCAGGGACCCAAACCCCCGAGACCTCCCTGCTTCTCAATATGGGAATATTTTACAGAACCCAGCACCGACTGATGTTAACCCTGCATATAACAATCAATCAAGTTATCGATTAAAATTATTATAACATGCACGATACATTGACTTGTACATGTGAGAATAAATTAATCTTTACAGTCTACGCATCATTTTATGCAAATGTAAATTAGAGCTAATGGAATAAACGAGAAAGATGATACAAATTATTACAGATGGTACTAATGAGACGGACAGAGCATACGCGACAGGTAGCAAACGGACCAAATTTTACTGCTATTCGAGAAAAGACGGTGCATGGGATTGATTGCACGGCCCAGTTAAAAAAAAATACAGACAGTTACCGTGATGCACAACGCAAACTTGACAGTGTAGAGAAGACACGTACAAAAATACAAACTACGAATGAGACAAGGAGATAGAATAGACTAGACAACTAGTACCAACGAGACGGACAATACAAATAAGGAAAATTACACACGAGACAGATGGTTAAGATAGATGAGATAGAAAAATGAGATACAAAAATGAGATACAATACAAGACGAAACAAATGAGGCAAAATATTTGGAACCAAAAATCAATGTACAACACAGGAAATAATGAGTGAAGCATACACAGTATAAATAATGAGGTGGATATAGGGAATTATTATTGGTATGGCAAGAAATTGTCTATTCCTCAATAGAATTGTTGCCCCAAATTAACGACTCCGCTGTTGGTGGGCTTTCAGTAATTACTGGCTTAATAATTTTACACGTAACGTTACATGTTGTTATCACATAAAATAAATACTACTAAAATGATGGTAAATAATGTTTACTTATCTGTTGTTATAGCTATTTAAAACATGATTGCTATTTATGCTGTATACATTATATATATCAAAAACTCGATTAATAAATATTACTACATTTGTATTGTTGTGTCCCTTAAATGAATAAAATGCCTGTACGAAAGTATTGTATGGAATAAAATACACTAATTCTTTATATGCAAACGTAACATTACATTTATTGAATGCCACTACTTGCTGTGTGTGTGTGTGTTTGCTAACCAGGCAGATACTATCGTCTCATTAAATATGAAACCCTAGTCTTATATAAGATGAGGTCAAGGTCTTGAACCTGGAATCCCAGCATTTCTGGCTCATTACCCTCGGCAGCAGCATAACATTATCGGCTGGCCAGCCCTCCTCACGATGTTTCTCCTTCGTCTGCAGCGATGGAATTGTGACCAGCGTGGTACCAGGTGACTACGATGGGGACTCGCAGATGGATGTTCTCGTCGCCACAACGCTCGATAATGTATTTCAGCAACTCACCGTTTATTGGGGAAACCAAGGGAAGACAGGTAAAAACACTTATTAAGTAATTATTACATTTTGAATAACATTCATATTTATTTAATACATTTGGATTATGTGCCATTTTTAAAGAGCAAGGCTATCACAGATGCTCTATTTTGTGTGTGTAGACATGTATAGTATGCCAGTAGGGAGGGAAATTATAAGTGATATTACCAAATTAATTAAAGTAATTTGCTGATAATGTCCAAATTCAACAAATTTGGACTGTAATGCAGGCACATATGGCCTACCTACTCTGTTTTTTCAAGAGCATCACAAGATTTTAACATACGCTGGGAAGACAGACTGAATGTATTGATAGCAGTTAATGCACCCACGGCATTCACCTGAGCGGTCGATGGGCTCGACTTGTGATCCCGTGGAACAAGTGGCACATTTGCAATCGCTTGGGTTAGTCACCATCCGGAAATAAACAAAGAAGGCTCTTCTTCTTGGTTCTTTCGGTAAAGTCACGTAGAAGGGAAGTAATAAAATAATAAAAATAAAACATAATAAAATAATATTATTTTATAATAATTATAATAAAATTTTATTATTATGTTTTATTTTTACTATTTTTTTATTATTTTATTACTTCCCTTCTACGTGACTTTACCGAAAGAACCAAGAAGATGAATCCCTGCAGTCACGAAAGCTTTAAATCGAAATAAAACAAGGCTCTGTATCACTGCCAACAAAAAAAAACAATAATTTAGTCTATCAGCCGATGAGTATTTTAGAGAAACGTTTCCCAGCGGCTGATGAAACTTGTTTATTATTCATCGACATGCTAATGTCCAAACAAATTAATCCATACTCCCTCCAATTTGTTTTACATTTTTCTAAATCCATCTCCTAAATATAAATTACCTGGTCGGTCAAGATGGCCCAGTCAGGTTATTGTGTAAAGTAGCAATACCTATAGTTTCTGAAACTTTTACTTAAAAAAAAATCCTGAGTAAAACCTCACGTTTTTGCAAGTACATATATTTACACCCCCAACTCGTATATCATTGACTTGATTGAAAAGCGTTTTCACTCCAAGATGTCTTCATCTCCAGCCTAGCTATACAATGACCCTTACACAAAAATCCTCTCTAGCCTGTTAAGCTTATTAATTTGTAAAATGAAGTGCACAAATTCCTTACTTGTAATTATCTAATGAACAAATCCTGTAAAAATCTCATCATCACATCCAAAGTTATATTCTAAATGGCAGATGCAGATGCCTTGACCAAGCCATTATCCAAATTGCATTCATTGCTAAGCAGAATATTATTTTTTTCTTGGATCTCACTTGTTCCCATTATGCTGCTGAATGTGTCATATAATGCATTTAAAAGTTGAGTGATTGATTTCAGCATAGCCTGCTACTTTGTGTATTGTGATGAACGGACTTAGATTTCCTTTTAAGCATATGCAGCTGCAGCGAATGCACACCCAGTTGTCAGGAAACTGATGTGATTTATTGACCATTGCATGGGTGTAATGGGATGTGGAAGTGTGGTTTAATAATAACCAAGACGGAGAGACCAGAAAAACAAGGATTCTATGGCAGGGAGCAGAGACCTCTTTATTGAAATGCTCACAAGTAGTCAAAATATTCACTGGGCTGCCGGAAAATTTAAGGACACACCTGTATGACGTCGAGTCAAATGCGAGGATTTGTTGAAGTTTCATGTTCTCATGAATGACATTTTGTTTTATACCCACGTGGACACGTTTTCTGTCTTTATAGAAAACCACACGAAACTGGAGCAGCTATTTAAAGACGAGCCCCTCGTATTAGAGTAAGTATTATATTTGCTCAGTCTTCCAGGAGTTATCATCAAATTATATTTTTAATGACTTCCAGGATGACAGCCAGATTAAAATAAATAACTTGCAGACATTAATTATACAAATGCATTTAATATAGACGTCACGTTATGGACCAGTGCATAAGTCTTGTCTCCATACGAGGACTTGGCAGTGGCTGATTCATACACGTTACATGCTACATACAGTGTAATTCATTACAACGACACGCTTTATATATATAGGCATGAAGACGTGATCATCTTGACAGCATATTCTTCACAAGAGGTATGGAGACCACTTCAGCCTCTCCATTCTTTGCCAACTGGCACAGGTTTATTCCAGACTTTTGTCCAATCCGAGACTTGCCAGTCTAGCATGACCAGTTATCCATCCAGCAGTGGCCTCTCTCTCTCTTTCCTACATTTTTACTACACCACGTGCTTTTTGCGTGTTAGTTTGTTGTCCTTATTCCACACCTTCGATTAGCGTGGTTGGCTATGCACGGTGTAAAAGAAGTTCAGACGCTGTCTTTCTGACAGACCTGTTCTTCACCTGAGGACGGCTGCTTGCGTTGTGGCCGAAACGTCGTGAGAATTATTTTATTATGTTTTATTTTCATTATTTTATTATTTCCATTCTACGTGACTTTACCGAAAGAACCAAGAAGATGAATCCCTGCAGTCACGAAAGCTTTAAATCGAAATTTAAGTTCAACATACATACGTACATTTTTGGACCAGCTGACCAGCACTTCCGCTCTCGACATTGCCACGATTGATTATCCAATTTTAAACCAAGCAACTTTTCGCAGAAGCTCCAAATACAATCCCCAGTTGCGATAGCATGATGCCGTCCATTCACCGTTCTGTGTAGGAGATACGGAGAATACTGCGGAATAAGCCACATCTCCAAGGATACGCATTTTGAATGCATCCCAATGGAATAAAGCTTATAAATAAACTGTATAAATATACTTGCATTAGTGTGTTGCAGCACAGCCCAGGGCCGGTGCAAAGCAGTGCAAGCACTCCATCGCAACCTTCCAATTGATGCACCAGCCACTTTGTCACAGCTTGTGCCATCCTCAAAGGGAGTTAAGAGTCTGCTTTCCCATCTGGTTAATTGCTTTCTTTCCCAAGATATTAATTTTGCTAAAGTTTTTTGACCAAATGTAGTTGCCAGAACGCCTCCAAATCCTTGCAAGTAGGGGACTATTTGCACTACTAGCATATGTGTACTTGACTCGGAGCAAGAAGTTCTTTCTTAATGTTATTTTACGTAAATGTTTTGAATTGTCACGTGAAATTAATCGAAAGCTTTAAATAATAACGTGGCTTACAAAACATATTTGAAGTTCAAAACAAACCCATGAGGTTCACACATTTATCGCTTCATCAGGAAAAAAATTACCATATATTCCTATTAATCTATTGTGTTCTCTGAAGAAGGTACTTTGGCCAAAATGTCAACTCTCATATATTTTAAGACCACATTGTTATTGATGAATGTCAGTTTTTTTCGTGAATTGTTAAAGTGCACGACTGCCACACAGTAGCATCACCAATTAATGTGGTTAATGTGTGTTATCATTGTAGTTTTAATATGCATTTATTTTTCGACTAAATTTTATAAATATATATCCTAAGAATAAATTATGATTTAGTCCCGAGCACTGGACACTGTGTACTGCGTTTTAGTTGGTGGTTTCACAATTAGTAATTGCCTGGCACAACATCGCTTATTGGTTCCACATTTTTATTGTAGTTAGTGTTGCCTAAGCTGTATTTCACCCACGTTTCTCTCGCAAGAGAGAGAACATTTTATTCCATCATTTACGTTCATTTTACCGTCACTACCCATTGCCCCGTGACAGATTTTATATTTAATTTGCAGATGGCATCGTAATAGAATACATGCTACCTTAATTTTGCTATTTTAATATTTTCAACCTTTGATTACATAAAAATAATGAAAATGTATGACAAATGAGAACATTTTACATTATGCAATATACAATATGTTTGAATATGAAATACCACTTGACATGACATTTACATAAATATTGCATAAGTACGTGGATGCGTTTGTGTGTGTTGGGCATGGTGCTGGCCACCCACCTACCCCCTCGTGTGGGTGGCCTGCACCAAGGTCGTGATCGGCTCTCACAGGTGCACGCTAACAGCACTTGGCCCAAGTCTGCCATGGCTATACAGTGGATCATTGTCTCTTTGTGTGTGCTTAACAGCTTTGATGGCGACATGATACCAGATGTTCTGGGAGAAATTAAGGGAGAAGAAAAGAGTTCAATTTGTTTCATGAAAAACAGGTAATGGTGCAAACTTCCACTGTGCATGATAGCAGCTGTACATAGAGAGAGAGAGAATATTCGAGGCAGCAATGTTAACATCAGCACAGCTGTGAGCTGTCAAATGAGCCTTCTGCTGTGCGTATGACGGAGAGGATGAGGGTAGATTTTGGTAAATGAAAAAAAAGGCACAGAAACAACATTGCATTTGTAAGTGAACCCCTGAAGGAAGCTATATATCTAAATGCAATGCTTTGCTATTTGGTTTTGTGTGGCGGTTGCGTGCTGTATTGTATTGTCAACAGCAGGTTTGCCTGCCTTGTTTCCCCAAAATTAGCAATCACATTCTTCTTAGGTTTCCCCCATCTGCTACTTTTCTCTTAATCTCTTCGTAACAATTTTGATGGTGTCTCTTTGCTGAGGTCATCCACGCACATTTTTTTTTTCTCGGTGCACCTCTTTAGCTGCACGTATTCATCTTTTTACGAGATTAAATTGAATTTTTATTTAAAGCTTTCGTGACTGCAGGGATTCATATTCTTGGTTCTTTCGGTAAAGTCACGTATATTATTTTATTCTTTCCCTTCTACGTGACTTTACCGAAATAACCAAGAATATGAGATTAAATTGCATCTACGGCACAGTATTGTCTATCCACATGTCCCGCAAATGCCATTTCACTGTGCAATCGTGGTTAAAATAATGATCGGGTTCTTTGACAATTATTTGTAAACCCTCTTTGTTATTAATTCTGTTCTTCCAATTAATGTTCAGCATGTGATGATTGCTTGTGTTGCAATCGAAACGTCGTGATAATTGTATTGTTTTATATTTTATTATTTTATTGTTTCCCTTCTACGTGACTTTACCGAAAGAACCAAGAATATGAATCCCTGCAGTCACGAAAGCTTTAAATAAAAAATTGATAGTTTGTTTTAATTTGTTTCTTTTTCCTTTGGTAAAAGTTAATCTTCATTTGATTTCTAACAAACGTCACTTCTTAGGATCTGTTTGTTAGTTGTTATAAACTGCTTGTAACACACTCTTTGATTCTGGAATGCATGCCTCATCAACTCGAATGTCCTCTATATATCGTTCGTGATTCAACCATCCACGTTCCTGAGTATTTGTAATCGTCAAGTTGTTGAAGTTCTTAACCTTTTTTTAATCACCGTAACGTTAGTTTTCGTTTTCTTCAATGCCATTACATCATTTTTATTTAATTGATTAATTTTTAATTGTTGATCTCACCTATCATCGGTAAGAATAATATCTGTCATCAATTTATTTGGGTTATTTGCTTTCATTATATTCGTACCGGAATTCTTATTTCTACTTCCTCGATATGAAAATAAGTCGTTGTTGATGTTACAACCAAGAGAATGAAGACAGCCTCATCTTGAGCCTCGTCTCATTTCAAACTCCGTAGGCATTCCTACGCTTGTTCCTACTCTGCACGTGTTTTGGCTCAATTTATTCCCGGCCACATGTCTTGTATCAGAATGCCCACACTTAATCTGGGCGGTTGTTGCGAATCGCATCACAATTTAATTTCCAGCTTCTTCATCTGAGTGCTTGAAGTCAATTTTGTATAATCCTAATTTTTTTGGTTCTTTCGGTAAAGTCACGTAGAAGGGAAGTAATAAAATAATAAAAATAAAACATAATAAAATAATTCTCAAGCAGCTGCTTGCGTTGTAGCCGAAACGTCGTGAGAATTATTTTATTATGTTTTATTATTTTATTACTTCCCTACTACGTCACTTTACCGAAAGAACCAAGAAGATGAATCCCTGCAGTCACGAAAGCTTTAAATCGAAATTTCAATCCTCATTTTTTAAAGGGATATTCTATATCTTCATGTCCATTCTGGCTGTGAACTCGAATTTAAGTTCTGCTCTTGATTGATATTCTTTGTGTATCTAATGCTGTATCTGAATATATATATTAATACAGCTTTAAACAAGCGATAATGGTTACACAATATCCTGCACTTTGTAATTGCAAACATTCGCATCAAAAGAGCCCAGCAGTATTACTGTGTCATTGTGTTTCTGAGGTATTTATACGCATGACAAAAATCAAATAACTCATCTGAGTCTAATGCTGGAGCATATGCTTGTATTATGAACAGGTTTCTGGGATTTTGCTGAAATGTCTGCAGTCTTTAAGAAATAGCATCTGTATTTAATGTAATGCAGTATAATTCCTTTGAAATGATCGCTGCGTGCTATTCCTTCTTTTCTCTCCACGTGAAAATATGACTTTAAACTCGACCTCTGGACGGTAATATACTTCTGAATTCTCCATCATCATTCCAAGCAGTTTCAGTGTTCCTAAGAATGGCTCCTTTCTTTCACTCCAATGCCTGATGAAGATGTCCGCTAGCTATCCAGTTTAATTCCAACCTCAAATGTCCCGCACGCAGATTATCCACCACCAAACACTGTCTGCCGTGTCGCCGTCAAGCAACCGAGCAAAACGACTCTCATTTTCACAACCATTTCCCTGCGTGCCGGCACTATTGTTTGTGATATGTTGGAATATTCGTGAGTATTTTTCACAGCTGTTGTCTACGGTGTGCAACCAGAAGGGCACGTTCATGGTTAAACAGACCATTCTCTCATGCCCAGACAAGCTCGCATGCTTGCAGTGGTCCCACTTCTGTCCCCTGGACACACCTGTATATCGTGACTGGCCGGCTGTCGAACACACCCCTGTCTTTTGGTCTAAGTGGGTGCGATGGACTCGAGAGGGAATGAATGGAACGGCCTGTTGTGCGTGTCCACTCGTAAACACGAGCAAAGGGGCAGGCAACCGGGTCGGCGTGACCTGGGGCTCACGTGGGCAGACTCAACATCCCGTGGTAATGGAACCATGATGGGCAGTGTAGAGGATCTTTTGAATGGGTCTGGGTCAGGGATGCTGCTGTGGTGTTAGTGTTAATCTGAACGGTTGTTCGTGAATCGTATCACTTTAATTTCCAACTTCTTCATCTGAGTGATTGATGTAAAATTTCTAGAATCCTAATTTTTTAAAGGGGTATTCTTTATCTTCATGTCCATGCTGGCTGTGAACTCAATTTAAGTTCTGCTCTTGATTGATATTCTTCATGTGGCATGAATCGTTCGCACACTGGACTTGGCAATCCAGAGGTCGCCGGTCTCATCTCCCAGAACGGCAGTTGAAACTAGGGTGTATGTTTCTTAAATCTCTTCCCGCTTCGGTTCACCCTGAAGTATAAATGGGTTCACCATGGTTAGGTGATCAGCAGGTCATGTATGATAGTGTAAAGAGTGGGTACTGTCACCTCTTCCGAGGCCTCTTGGCCATTGTGGAAGAGTAGGCCAATATACCATCTAGTCGGGCTGCCAAGAGCTGTCTTCAGTAGGAGACCCTTTCTCCCAACAATGGCACTGGTAAACAATTTGTGTCGAATTTAAATTATGATTCTCACCGCTGCTGAAGACTATACCGACAGGAAGTATTATTTTAGCAATGTTGTTTGGGAAGGCAGAATTAATGAAGGCTACCTGTAAAGGTTTATTGAAGCGAAAAGCTTTGCTCACTCATGGCATCGTCCTGCCTGGATTGTTTATTTTCCTAAAATACCTACGGAGAAAAGTTTAAATGAACTGGAAACCCCATTATAACCATTCGTTCCATAACATTGCACTCTTTGAAGGCAGTCCAATTTTATCCACGAAATAGCAAAGCTCCATTGTATTGAAACAACAGTGCCATTTAAAATGACATGGTGTCTTGGGGGGACAGCACCCGGAAGCCCCCATGCAAACGGATATGCTATTATTAGCGTATTGTATACAGCTGCTGGCCAAGGTAGCTGTTTCTATCGGCCGAAATGCCAATACATTTCAATTTCCAGTATGCACTGGATGTAAAATGTTGTTGTGTGTAATTGGTGGCAGCGGACATGAACGCACAGACGGCATTTGAGTGTGCGTGTGTGTATGGGGAGCGGTAGTGTAGCGGTGAGCGCACTATGCTACAAACCCAGCGACTCGATTTTGATTCCCTCTCGCAGCCAACAGCAGTGACGATTATCTTAACTGGTCATGGACCTCCCCTAGGTCGACTCAGCCTGAAATGAGGACCTGGTGCGATGTGGAAACATCGCCACTGGGGAGACGAAGGCGGCCGAGCGTGGTGCTGGCCACCCACACCGTCATGTGCCACAGTGCCTGCCTTCATAGGTGCTCGCTAACAGCACTTGCCCCAATAATCTGCACAAGCTATAACGGGGGATCTTTGTCTTTGTGTGCGTGCACGCGTGAGTACAGACGCACAGACAGCCAGGCCCCCCCCCCCCCACACGTATTGGCATTTATGATATTTATGATGCCATCCCCACTGGCCTGGCAAAACACTGCGTTATACGCAGGCGTAATGGCCTGTAATGCACCAAGAGACACTTTCCCGCCTTCTGAGGAATCTATAAATAAGCCTAACGAAGCTGCTCCTCTGCAATTATTTCACACCTATATACCGCGGACGTTTCTCACGCCCCTCCCTGCGTCTAATGAGGTGCGAAAAACACAACATGCCTCCGTGGCCATTATGACTCCCGTAATACGTTGCCCGATGCAGAATTGCACCTTTAAACTTCATGGCCGCTTTTACTGCATCGTGTGACAAACAGAGTAATCGATTGTAACGTTTGGTAACATTCTAAAATATCTCTTATGCATTCCGTGTGGTTTTACTGGTCATCGCATACCATACTTGGTATGCGTTGTGGTTTTACTGGACATCGGATACCATACTTGGTATTCGGTGTGATTGTAAATGGGCATGTTTTTTGTGCCAAAAGTAATAAGCGTTTCTCAGCATTTATTTAGTTTTACGTAAGCAAAGTGATTTCTTTTCGAGCCGCACCACTGCGACGTTTTTTCCCTTGTGCAATTCGGCCCACGTACGTCTGCATGCCCGCACGCTCACGCAGGGAACAGGTGGGTAATTTTACGTTGCGTTCAACGATTATGATTATCAAATAAAACTTCTGGGGATATTTTGCGCAAATCCGAGTTATTTTCTTCTTCTTCTAATGAGGTCATCATAATTATAAATGAACCCGTTTGAACCTTGAATATATTCCGATAACCCCGTAAAATTTGCTTTCAACAGTAGATTATTAATCATGCAGGTACAGTGGATTTAATGAGGGGAGTTGATTATCTATGGGACCGCTCTTGTGTGATTGATGTGGAGCTGCCGTATGCAGTTTAGAAAAAAAAAATCTTTGCAAAAGATTTAAATTTAATTTTCCTCTTCATCAGAGCCTTCTCATGCCTGGCACCGCTCTCTCCAAATGGTTTCACTTCTTCATATGAAGCTCCGTATTGTGAATCCTACGTGCCTTTTCGTGGGGATTAACCGACGGCGTGGAGATTTATGCCGACTTCGTTTTGCGCGACTTTAAATCGCAAATGAGGAGCAACCGGGAGACCCCCGCTCTCTTGTCCGTTAACCTTCCTGTGTGAGTTCAAATGCCTCGGCAACCGCTCTGCTCTTTTCCTGGATGTGGACCCTCACACCGGATGTGCCGACACCTTGGAGGCCAACGGTTGCTGGGGTTTTCTCGACGATGGCTCTGCATTTGAATTTGGTGCACACAGCGATTGTCACGTCTGCAACAACAACAACAGACGTAACAATTGTTATTGGTTGAAACCCCATCTTATTTAGATTTTATGAGAAGGCAATCTCTTCCGTACACAAAAAAATATGTGCAGTATAATGATACTGCATATTTTTTTTTTGTACATTTTTTTTTGTTAGGAGAGTAAAATTGGAAATAATAGAAAATAACGTACACTTCACAATCACACCTTTTGTTTGTTTCAGGTAATTAGGTACATGGGAAGTACCCAAGTCCGCCCTAGCATTTTGTCAATCCACTGATAACGGTTCACTTGGCTTCCCCTTGCTGTGTGTAAATTGGCTCCGCTTCCAATTAAACAACAACAAAAAATCCGCGTCGCAAATTAATGAACGCGGTCTGTTGGAGTGTCCAGGTCTGGTCTAAGCATGGGTTAACCATGGCCATGTGCTATGTTGTTGTGATGGATGACCCAGGGAGATAGGGGTGGGGTGTGGTTTTTAAACAGTTCGCTTGCAAAGCTTTTCCTTTGCCCGCCCGTACATGCCCACGATCGCATAAATCAAATTCCCTGACCTCCGCAACGCCGTTAAGTTACGCTGCGTTAAAGCGAACAAAAAAGAAACCCCTACGTTTGATTACTAGCAGCAACTTGCAAATTAGACCAAGCATATGGCTGTGAAACGTAGCATTACGAGCATGTACGGTACACTCGCAGCAATTTGTCAGCTTTAAAACGGTCTTTTTGCTCATTTGGAACTGCTGCTTAAATTAGACACCTGGGATTGTGGAATACTTAATACATTTAGATGCTAATTTTAACATTTTTAGGACTGTTAAAATTCATAAGCGTTTCTCAGCGTTTATTTTTTTTTATGTAAGCAACATCGCTAATGTCCTCGCGGTACCCCCTTTTGCACACCGCAAGTGACCTTTTCACATTGGCAGTTCCCGCTGAGAGGCTTGTGCCACGAAACCCATCGCAGGGGTGCGTAGCCACCATCGGCGCATGTGGCGCGTCTCATTTGCTTTGTGTGGGAAACTGAATGCCCACTATCTTAACACCTCAAATCTTGATTTCTATAAAATCAGCTTCTTTGTGGGTTCAATCATGTAGCTGCACTGCCAGGTGTTTTTATGTACCCCCTGCAAATGAAATTGTAACGTGGGAAAATACGCCAATCGATTTGGTTCACGAGCAAAACCGAAATTTGGAAAGGCGAACATAGTTTTGACAATTCGTGTAACGACGTTTCGCGGAAGATTGCATCCAGCATCAACAGGTGCTAACAAGAGCTCGGATCTCGCATGAGAGTACTTCCTGATTGGGTCCTTAAGTATAGGCCTGCATCTTCATCCACTCTTTCAATGCGTCACCTGCAGCCTTATCATCTTAACGTCTTAAAATTGTCCCCCAACCATAAGCGTCGCGTATTTTTTTGCAGTTAGATATAAGCACAACTCGTTTTTTTGTCTCCGCATAACTAAGTTAATGGTTTGTTTTTGATAACGCTCGTGCACTCTCCGTTACGCCTGGGCGTCTCGGTGCTTTACACGCGATAAGTGACGTGCATCACATCTCACGCCAACATGTATGAAAGGGCAGCCGTCCTTCTTGGCACAAGGTAACTTGGCACCTGTAGAGCGGGGGGGGGGGGGGGCAATGATGACTGTGTGTGCTATGTGTAATCCCATTTGAGTAATTAAGCAGCTAATATTTCGAATTTTGCTAATTTGGACCATGAAGTTGGCACATAATGGCCTGCCTCGTTTTGAACAATATCGGGGGATATTTTCGCGAATAATTTTTATTGAACCAACCTGGGGGGGTTGGTGGTGGTGTACAACTTCCGTGACCAGGGTGAGTGGTGCATAGCGGGATAGGCGGCTCTGACAGACAACCAACGCGGACTTGTGGGACCGTAGCATTGTGGTACATGCGTCAAATCCCTTTTCTTCGGGGAAGGAAGTGGGAAAGAGGGGGGTGTCGGCCTCATTTTAAGTTCAGTCAAGTAAGCTCAGGATCTCTGGAGTGGCATTCACGAGGTAGTGTTGTAAAGTTGCTCGGGCGAATAGGGAGTTATGCCCAGAGGGTGATCCTTCCAGGAGCTCGGGTGGATGGTCTTTCTAACCGGAATGTTAAACGCTTGGAGAAGGGTGAGTTGGTGTCTGGTGATAATCGGGGGATCGTTAACATCCACTGTGAAGTGGACGGCGCATATAATTTAGTTAATACACCCACGATAATAACCGGGGCGGCCTGCCTGATTAGAACTACGGACCTCTGGAACAAGCGGCGAAACGCGCGCTACTGCCGGGTCACGTAACACGTAATGAAAACATGTATTAGTTCATCAGCCTCTTGACTTTGCAGATCTACGTTATCCACCCGCTTTTGTTTAGCAAGCAAACTGCAGCCGATTTGACCTTCTGGGTCTCATCAGCAGGCTTGTTAAACAAATGCTGCCGGATTACCAGATATATATTTTAAAGGCTTGGTCTATTGAGTGATGAGTGCCCTAATGCAGTAAACAATTGAACGATGTGTCTTGGACAATGGTTGATTATGCCAGGTCAAAAAACAGGCAAAAAATTCAAGGGGATTTTTTTCCCTCCCATAACAGCTTAGAAGGTAATTACATTTTACTGGAAACGGGTGATACAATCTTCCGTGAGCTCCAGTCTACTTACCTGATACACTGGGCCATGATGACTTCTGTAAAGGCTGTTATCAAAGAGGCCACGTCTTAATGTGTAAATCACCTGTTATGGGGCCTTTTTGGAAAAACTTTCAAGAAATAATTTGTAAAGGCCAAAGAAATAAATAATTTGCTCTCAAATAGAATAAATTATGATTTTTTTCTGAATAAAAAAAATAAAGGATTGCATTGTTTCTCTGCGATTATTAAAAAAAGAATTCAAACTTGGGATTGTTTTTATTTCAAGGTTCAGAGTGTGTTATAAAAACACTCCAAATAAATAAAACATACTAATACATTTTGATTTAAAGCTTTCGTGACTTCAGGGATTCATATTCTTGGTTCTTTCGGTAAAGTCACGTAGAAGGGAAACAATAAAATAATAAAAATATAAAACAATAAAAAATGTAAAACAATACAATTTTATTGTTTTATAGTTTTTATTATTTTATTGTTTCCCTTCTACGTGACCTTACCGAAAGAACCAAGAATATATGGATACATTTTTTACAAATCGAAACGATGCCCACATACCCGACCCTGACTACAGTGTTCTGGAGACTTCCTGCAGTGTCTCTGACCATGTCCGTCCAGTGCTTGCTGAACTGCATTGGTTTGAAACGAATACATTGTAAGGTCTCACTCATCACACACAAAGTGCTTGCTACAAATGAACCACAAAACCTCGCTGATCTCATCAAGGAGCATAAACCATCACCCAAACGCCGGTCGTCCTCGGCACCTTTTGGCTAACAATCGAACAAAGACGGTCACTGCATCGCTCACTCTCAGACGCGTTTCTGCGGCCGTCTGGAATGCTCATCCGATATTAGGAAGCCACTGGAGCTATGCACTTTAAAATCTGGACTAAAAAGCTATTTTCTTTAGAACTGCTTTTTGTCTTCTTGGTTCTTTCGGTAAAGTCACGTAGAAGGGAAGTAATAAAATAAAAAAATAAAAACATAAAATAATTCTCACGACGTTTCGGCCACAACGCAAGCAGCCGTCCTCAGGTGGAGACCAGGTCTGTCGGGGAGACAGCATAAGACTAAAAGAACCTGGTCTTCACCTGAGGACGACTGCTTGCGTTGTGGCCGAAACGTCGTGAGAATTATTTTATTATGTTTTATTTTTATTATTTTATTACTTCCCTTCTACGTGACTTTACCGAAAGAACCAAGAGGATGAATCCCTGCAGTCACGAAAGCTTTAAATCGAAATTTAACTGCTTATTGTGTTTAGCTTGTCCTTCCCTCGCACCTCCGTTTAGCATAGTTGGCTACATAGTGTAAAATAGGTTCAACATGTATCCAAACCATGATATGAATAACAAATTAATGCCTTGTTGACGTAACCTAACATCAATTTAGTTGCAGATGGATTTTTTTTATTTTCCGCTGACATTGTCTTGAAATCGCAGATGTCATTGGACAGATGATAAGACCTTGCACCATGATCCCATTTCTTTCCGAGCGTAATGAAACCAGAGAACACACTAATTATAAACGCCTTAGCAGTACATTTTACACCCCGTTTGACAAACATTTTTACAGACCTATTACGTTTCACCCACTTGGCTGTGTTACTATTGATTTTTCACATCTCAAATGTTATTTATTTCCGCAAGAAGGGCCACATGAGCTGCTGCTAGGCTCTGTTATGGGCGACGTTGCAGTGCACATTGAGGCGGGATTCCAGAAGAAATCCAAGACCGGCGCAGCCTTTGGAGACTTGTCGTCAGCCTACGGCAACGTCTGGATTAAGAGCTTGATGTTGAAGCTTGCATGGACCATTCGTTGCCACGAAACAATACACCTGATATGGATGATGCTGAGCAATAGGCGACTGTGTGTCCATATGGGCGACAAAGCCAGCTGAAGCTGGTTCCTCAACAATAGATTACCACAGGGTTCAATGCTCACGGCAACACTCTCAATGTCTTAACGAGCGACATGCTGCCAACTGGGTCACGCAAATTTGTATGTGCGGATGACCTTTCCCTGACAACGCAAGCAGCCACTTTCAATGACATTGAATCCACTCTGAACCAAGACCTCAACACCGTGGAAGATTATTTTTGGAAATGGAGGCTCAAGCCAAAATCCCTATCGTACAAAAATCACCTCATTTGATATAAAAAAAAAAAATCGGAGCGCCAAGCACACTCTGAAAAGTGACCTGCGGCAACCTTGTGTGACACGACCCCACTCCAACTTATCTCGGAGTGAAGCTGGAGCTTACGCTAACCTTTCACGACCACCTGAAAATAGAGAGTCGCCAAGACGGGACGCAACATCAGCGTAAGACTAAAAGAACACCAAAGAAACATTCAATTATCTCAAACACAACTGTCGGCAGTGGCAGAGCATGCTTGTCAACAAGGACACTCAATTGATTTTGATAACGTTGAAGTGTTGTGTAAAACTAATTATTACTGGCCAAGACTGATTAGAGAATCCATTGAAATTGAGAGAAACAGAAATAACTTCAATCGCTCTGACAGCTACAGGCTTAGTGCGGCCTGGAAGCGTATTATTAAATAAATACAATTACAATTTCTTATAAGGGAAACACATACCAATGAATAACAATTGAATGATTACCAATCTATATAATTACAATACCCTCCCCCTCTTTGCCTCGAATCACTGCACCAGATTGAATTAAATGATGACGTCACCCTGCTGCTGCTGCTCTATTTAAGACCGGAAGCAACAGGAGAGCTTCACCATTCTTGCCCGATGAAGCTGATTGTAACTACCAGCGAAACGTCGGACTACTCAAATTTCAAATGTTGTTGATTCTCTCTTCAACACACCGGTGGGCTAAAGAAGTGAATTATTTCGTCCTTTGAAAAAGTGACACATTTTTTACTGTTTGGTCGTGTCGGGTGGTGGAGGGTTACGACACATTTATAAATAACGCGATCTGACCCAAAAACCTATATTATGATCAAAACAAGGGTTAAACTGATCTAGAAACTGTCAAGCGCAAGCTGGGGAACATCGGCACCAGTGCTACGGACACCAACGATGGCTCGTGTGTACTCTGTTGCCGAGTATTGTGCACCAGTATGGACCAGAAGCAGTCACACTCGACCTGCTGATGTCCATCTGAACACTGCAGTGCGGTGTGTCACTGGAACCCTCAAGTCGAACCCAACACCCCTGGCTGCCCGTGCTGTCACACAGCTCTCCCACCCATCCGCCCCGATGCTGCAACGCTCCGTGAAGTCTTGCAAATCGAGGAGAACTGTCACCTTCCCATTCGTCAGGACTTTGATGATGTCACTCGTCATCACTTTAAATCACGCAAGCCCTTTTGGACCAATGCACTTAACCTGAAGCAATGAAAATTTTACCTCGATGAAGCGTGGATAGCTGAATGGAGTTCAAAATAACTCTTAAACAAACGCCTTGTTTGCAGAAGATGCCTGGTTTTGATCTTTCATGAAGCTCATGGTCCACCAAAACCATGGCAGATACGGATACCTGATGCACAAATGGAAAAAAACTATTCATTGTGCGACTGTGGTCATCCAGAACAGACCGTACAACATATAACGATGCAATGCCCAATCCACAAATATTAAGAAGACATTACCAGCGATACACTCCCCTGCTACTGACACGGTTGTCTGGCTTGACCACCTGAATGTGAAATTGTAGTTGCTCTGCATCTACATCATTCATGCAAAAATAGAAGATGGGGGTGTCCTGTGATGGTACAGATCTTGGCTACAGTCACATGTTGCATTGGTCGCAACACAAACAGAACGTATTCGTACACGCATTTAAATGTTGCAGGAATAGAGAACTGGTAGAAAATGTAAAAAAAACACAAAAACGCAAAGCATGTCTACATTCTTTCATGAAAAAAATAAGGGGTGAAATGATGGTGCAATGCTGAGTGCACTGCGCTATGAGCCAGGTGAGCCAAGTTAAATTCCCGGCCACGGCTTTCACATCAGCGGGGAGTGACATCTGACGGAACCAGTCCTAAACCCCTCCCTCGTAAGGAAGGGCAAGTATTTGACAGGTACTATTCTACTTTACCGAGTGTTGACATCCCCAGCGTTTAACAGTACTCTCCTTTATTGTATTTGGATTGTCAACCAGCACTGGGTAAAACAGCATGTGCATTGGTCGTTCTCTTCTAGCATGTGCACCTGTTGTTCTCTTTTAGCCCCGCCCCCCCCCCCCCCCCAATACGTTTCATTCATTGGCTACCACATTCAGATAAGCCCCTCCTCCCCCCTTAACTTGTATTTAAGAACTTGTATCTTGGAATTTTTGCCTCACTTGATACAGTAAATCTAGCTGTGACGGTCCCACCTGATGACGGAGACTTGTGTTGCCTACAACACGTCGTGATTTATTATTTTATTTCTATTATTACTTTTATTAATTTTATTTAAAATTTTTTACCTACGTGACTTTACCGAAAAGACCTAAGAATAAGTATGGTGAAACCACTCCACCAACCGTCACGGCATGGGGAGGTCTCCATTATTATTATAAACCAGTGGCTTAATAAAGAGCTGCAATTTGTCAATTATATAAACTAGGGCAGCTACGTTATTTTCCAAGTTGAACATGCACCGATTCTTAATACAATGTTGACATTTTGTCAGCAGTGGTGTAGAAACATGGACCAAATATACTTTTCTAGCATTGTCATTATCAGGCAATGCTTAAAAAAAAACATCTGTTACAAACTGGGTCTGAACACTTCATGTTTTAAGAGTAACATTTCACGAACAGATGGGTGTCTAACCAATGTGTTTGCATGAAGGACGTGGCATAGATATGTTTGTGTTAATAGCCAGATGGTGTTGAATCCTTGACATGCATGAAGTGAGTTTCACTATTTGCTTAATGCTGCTTTTGGCTTTAGCTAATTATACAACAGACAAAGTAAATGCAACTCTGAGCAAAGTCAAATATGGTGTTTTACAGTTTCGAATTGGGGTTCCCGCAGCCTTGATTACAATTTATATTTCACCTGTTTTCAGGTGTGACTGGCGTTTGTGACTTCATCATCCATTGTTGCCATAGTGGCACTCCGTCCACCCGGTCTCTGTAGACCACAAAGGCAAAGCGTGCATTAGTCGTCTGAATGTTACCAGTGAGTGCGGCTGTAATGGTCACCGTTTTCCAACTCTTTACAAACTGCTTGACATCGAGTTGCTTGTGTTTCGGCAGCATGCACTGACAGCAGCACCACCAGCAGCATAATGTTCAGCAGCAGTGGCAGTCCAGTGCATAGAGCCATTTCTGGCATCAGATTGGACTGACACGTGTCAGGGTATTTCGGGCCTAGAGGGGCTTGGTGTTTTACAGGTACACTACAACGTTGCATATCCGACCTACTGGGAACTGAGGCATACGATGATATGTGAATATCAATAACAAATGACAGTTGCACAACATGTACACAGAGTTTATGGATTTCTGCACTCTAGTTTGAATGGAAGGGAACATTCACATGATTTTTTTATAATAAGCCAAGAATGTGTGTGTCCCGCGTGTGACGTCACTCCACGAGGCCCACCCCCGCGTGTGACGTCACTGCACATGAAGCCCACCCCCCTCATTAATATTCATGAGTGGGTGGATTTTTACACGAACGCAGAGGAAGGTCGAGATGAATTAAATAATTTATTACACAAATAGGTTCTCCCCTTTTTTCTGGCAACAAAACAGGTATTCTTTGGGTCTTTCGGTAAAGACACGTAGATAGAAAAATGATTTTAAAAAATATCACGACATTTCGATCGCAACACAAGCAATCGTCATCAGGTGAAAAAACTACATTTTTTCCTGCCTCAGCAGCTATCCCACTATATTATTTTTCACTTGATGATGATTGCTTGTGTTGCGATCGAAACGTCGTGATGTTTTTTTATTTTTCTATCTACGTGACTTTACCGAAAGACCCAAAGAGATATGAATTCCTGCAGTTACGAAAGCTTTAAATCACGATTTAATGCATATATTATCAAAGTATGTTTTTTGCTTTCTGACCACAAGTATTGTGGCTAATGCAGACATGATTCCTTGTAAAGGGTTTCAGTTTGGTGTTTTAACATCTCAATACCTGATTTGTTGCCAGAAAAAAGGAGAAAACCTATTCTCTTATTACACAAACTCGCTCAAATATGACGTTTCTTTACAGAAAGTGACGGTAAAAATTTTTATATACGCAGCACAGTGCTACATCCGTGCGGGACGTCACTGCAAAAGAGCCCCCCCCCCTTCATTAATATTCATGCCCGCGTGGAAATTTACACTAACGCACAAGAAGGTCGCGTACTCCACATGCCACACCCCTCCACAATAACCATGATGGGGTGACGTCACTCCACATGCTGCACCCCTCCCCAATAACCATTAGCAGGTGACGTCACTCCACATGCTGCACCCCTCATTAATAATCATGAGTTGGCGACGTCACTCCACATGCCACACCCCTCCACAATAACCATGATGGGGTGACGTCACTCCACATGCTGCACCCCTCATTAATAATCATGAGCTGGTGATGCCACTCCACATGCCACACCCCTCCCACACTTAACCGTGAGGGGTGACGTCACTCCACATACCACACCTCTCCCCAATGACCATCCATTGGCGGGTGACGTCACTCCACATGGGGCAACCCCCCCCCCCCCCTCATTAATAATCATGAGCTGAACAATGTTTTTGTAGAATTTTTCAGATTTACTGCAATATACACCCGTCCTTGGACGGGCAAAAAAGCTCGTACTGTAGTATGATATTTAGTATCGTGAGACACGTGGCTATCATCAGCACACTCCGTCCATCAAACGCCTCGCACGTGGAATTATGTCTAAAATGATTCCTATCTTGAAAAACACAGGTGGAACTGATTTCAAGAATTACAGACCAATTAGCCTCCTGTCACACGTGCACGAGAGTCATAGTGGCGAGATGTTTACTCCCTCGACTAGTATACAGGAGGTCATGGGTTTGAGCCCAGCACTGACGCCTGCTCTATATTTAGAGTTGGCATGTTCTCCTTGTGGTCACGTGATTTTTTTCTCCGGGTCCTCTGGTTTTTCTCTCCACATTATGAAAGACGCTTTTAGAGTACAGTAAAACCTTGGATTGCGAGTAACTTGGTCTGCGAGTGTTTTGCAAGACGAGCAAATTTTTTAAATAAATATGAATTTGATAAGCAAGCGAGGTCTTGCAATACGAATGGTACGTATTCGCTTTGTCTGCCGAGCGTCACGTGATCACAACTGATATACGAGTGCTTTGATATACGAGTGCTTTGGATTACAAACACGTTTCCGGAACGAATTATGCTCGCAATCCAAGGTTTTACTGTATTTGCCTGCTATACATTTCCAAACGATAAGCCACTTCGTTGAGTTATTCTTTGTGGCCAGGTCGCTTCTGAAAAAGAGCTATACAGCTCAGTGGTGCCTTACTTGGTAAAATAATAATAGTTTAGCATACGTGATTATTTGTGTAGATTTTTAAAGAATATATTTTGAAGGCGGACCAGGTATAAAATAAAGAGGCAAGCGACAGTAGGATGGAATGCTTTGGAATTCTGATATTGGTTATTAAAAGCAAAATACCATTGTGCCTCCAGGGGAACATTTGAAGCATTGTGCAATATTCCTTGAGGACCCTGTCCTCGTTCCGTGCAATATTAATTGGTTTGTTTTGTTGTTGCTGTACTGATGCACCACAGATCTCTGTTGTAAAATAGCCGTGCAACTGTCTAAAACAGGAGCGGTCCATGTAACGAATACAATGAATTTGAGTGCTTATAACCTGCTATGATGTGTGGATCACAAAAATGGACATTGACAAATAAAATGGGAAAAAAAAGATGACAAGCGAGTTTAACACGGAGGCTTTTGTTACCAATATCATCCATAATACAGTTTTTTTTGGGTTAGATCGCATAAATATATAAATGTGTCATTAAACCCGCCACCACTCGACAAAGCTAACTAGTAAGGGTTGTCACCTAAACAGAAAATGCCAATTCGTCACTAGTACAGCACACCGGTGTGTTTGAGAGTCAAGCCTCAACATTTACAAACGGAGTACGACGGTTCGCCAGTAATTGTGTCACTCCAGCTAGGTGCGTCTAACAAGGTTAAGATAAAAGGAGCTTCTTTGACATCGCCCTGCGTTGTGATGAAGAACTGGCAGTAGAAATATGGGACGTTATTTGTATTGCACAGCCGGCGTGCACCTCAAGACGCAAAATAGAGCACTCACGTTATCGACACTCGCAAGGGCCATATTTTAACTCTACACACACGCCAATTCCAGCATCGGCACAAACGATCGATTGCAGGGCTGCACCTTTACCGTATACACATGCCAATACAGAATAGTATTACATTTCAACCCTCCGTATGTGTTACAAATTGGACCCATAATTTCCAGAGTGCACTTTATAGAGTGTAGGCCCCTTCCCCTTGGTCACCAACTCCAATGCCTGTCTTGGTAACCTGCCCACCTCCATTCTGCAGGTTCTCGCAGAAGGAAGAAAGTGTTTGTGAAATGTTTGTATCATCCACGTTGGCCAAGAATGATAACCTTTTGAAATTGAAATGGCAATAGTTATTCATTTTGTTAGGACCATTTTTGTTATGGTAGGCTCAGGTGAGCCCACTGAGGAGATAGATGGACATACAGTAATCCCTCGCCACTTCGCGGTTCAAGTTTCGCGGCCTCAGTGCATCGCGGATTTTTCGAACTGATTTAAAGGCCTCATTATACCTGTGCAGTAACACCATCATCATCATTATCACATTCATCGAACTGCACAGGTCTGTCATCGTCGTCATTGTCATCATCATTGTCATCGTCGTCGTCATTACTAGAGTCAAGTCTCAAGATACTACTGTCATTGGTGAGTGTAGAACACCATAATACGTATCGTATGAGAGAGAGAGAGAGAATGTATAATATTAAGGTTTTATAATTAAATAGATTTAAGTAAAATATATATATATAAAGTATAAATATACATATTTTAAACATTCTGGTACCCACACACACATATACGGAAATTCCTAGGTGGCCAATCCTACTTCGCGGATTTTCACCTATCGCGAGGGGTTCCGGTCCCCATTAACCGCGATAAACGAGGGATCACTGTATATTCTTGAGTTACGAGATCAAATCCGCTTGGAACTGTGCCTTGGCATCAGAAGTTATAACCACCGACTCAAAAGCACTCACATTTAAGTACATCATAGTCCTACTAAACTGTTATTAAAACATTGGGGCAAATCTGATTTCTATAAATATGTTTTTGTTCTGTACTATCTAAATATGATTTATCCATGCATATAGAGGACAATGAATAATTTAGATGCATTTGCAAGACGCCTTCCATGAATGCTTCAAGGCGCCTTGCTAGAACAAGGATAATGAAAGGTCCAAGAGAGAAGGAGTTAAATAGAAATAGAATAAACCGACGTGAGAAAATTTGTTTTAAGACCGGACTTTAAAGTACCCATGTTAAAACAGTTTGTATAAAACCAGGTGCTTGGAGTAGCTCCAACCGGTGCCTCTGAGATGCTGGGTTCAAGTCAATTGCCACCCAGCATGATTAGACTTTCTTTTAAAGTGCCACAAGTTGATTGTCTCAACCCAGTCAGAAATAACTACGAAGAAAAAAAAAACCCCTAAAATTAAAGTTGGTATTGCCCCTGACTTTGCTAAATTGCAGCTCAAACAATCACTGCCACTGCGACCCTCACCAGGACAAGTTGATTGAGAACGAACGAATAATAACTGCCACGTGCCAGGCGATAATCTTGCATAGCGCGTATGAATGGGTAAAAAAAGACCACTTGTAAAAACATTCTGGGGAAATCCTTTTCTCTTCTTCCTGGCCATCGTCTGGCACATTGGTGTGAGTCTGGCGTGCCTCGGTCTTGTGACATGGCTTCTGAAATACGGCGCTGGACAAAAATCAATTATGATGATGATTATTATCGTAATTCTTCTCTCGTGAGACGACAGCCATTGGACAATCGGAATAAAATTGGGGGAAATTACCAAGTGTAGAAACAAGAGCTTTTTAACAAAAAGATATGACTCAAGTAGATGAAAAAATTCACCTTTTTAAAGAGTTTTTTTTTATTGCCAAAGCATTCATATTGTGATGGTAATATGTATAATTTGGTATAAATATTAGTATGAGTTCTCTTCGGGGACCGTTTGATAAGACTGAATGTAGCATTTAACCTTAGCTAGACACAAGGCATTCTCTGTGGTTAGAACAAATAGACTGAGCACAATGGGGGTGCAACTTTTCCTATAATTGCGACCGTATTGTCGCACTGCACTTGCAAAAAAATAAATGTCAGTTCAGATAACAGGATGCATTCACTTGGTACCCTGAGTTTATAATCATAATAATGTACTATTGCAGCACGGAGAAACACCTTTTTTTCCATTGAAATAAACATGCATTTGTGTACCTTGCACAATGGGGTCTACTTTCCATTGCAAGCTCCCATCGCTTTGTGCGGTTAGATTTGTTACAAAAAAAGGGGGGGGTCGGGGGGTGCGCAATAAGCGCGTAACCACACGAGGAGACGGCTGCCCTGCCGAGTAGCGTGCACGGTACACAATTACTTGTCCCACTTCGGTCCGCGTAGCGCGCTTCTGTGTGAATTCAAGTGGCGCAGCGTAGCAAATGTTGTGTTGATATAGGTGAGCTGCATATGCTCGAAATCGCACAAACCCAAGCCGCATGAAGCAAGGGAAAGTTCTTCTTGGTTCTTTCGGTAAAGTCACGTAGAAGGAAAATAATAAAAGTAAAACATAATAACTCTGTCTCCTCGACAGACCTGTTCTCCACCTGAAGACGGCTGCTTGCGTTGTGGCCGAAACGTCGTGAGAATTATTTTATTATGTTGTATTTTTATTATTTTATTATTTTCCTTCTACGTGACTTTACCGAAAGAACCAAGAAGATGAATCTCTGCAGTCACGAAAACTTTAAATTTAAATTCAAGGGAAAGTTGTCCATGATACGTGCATGGTACGCGATTGTGTTACTGTCTATTGATTGTGAATTAGGAGTGGTTATAATCTTCAATTATGTGCTACGGGCAATGTTCATTTACATGTTATAGATATGGAAAAGGAGTGGGTGTAGCCAGCAACGTGGTCATGATGTTTCAACACGACTCCCGGTTTTTTGTTTAATTTTGGTTGAGTTCACAGGGGAGGGCCCAGTCCATGTTCAGATATCATTTGTCAAATAATATGCACGGTAGTGGTCACGAATCAAACCGAGGTGACTGGGATTATAGCACAGTGAGTGAACCACTGCCTTTATAAAGTCATGCTATGGGTGTTGTGGCCAGTGCAATGGCAAAACACCCATGCTGCTGTTTACGCGCTGCATCAGTATTCATTTAAGACCGAGTTCACTTTGGACCCGTTGAGATATCGCACGGCCGCGATTGTTGCAGCGCAGTGCACAAACCGCTTGCCACACTGCTCCTCAGCAAAGACACCTACAGCGGAAACAAACTTTTGAGGCAAGTGCCGGAGTGAGCACCTATGAAGGCCGGCACAGTACTCGAGGCGGTGTATGGCCAGCACCATGCCTGAAAGGTCTTTGTCTCCCCGGTGGCGACACGTACACATCGCACCAGGTAACATTTTAGGCCAAGTCAACCTATGGGAGACCCAGGACCGGTTTATCGAATCGTCTTTGGTGTTGGCCATGAACAAGAATCGGAATAGGTTCATCTGGTTTGTAGCGCAGCAGCGCGCTAACTGCTTTGTTATGCACCACAACTTCCACTCGAACACACTTGGAGATAGCCTAATGCAACAGACTGCGGGGTGTCCCAATTGAAAGTTAGTTTTGGTTGGAATTTCTTTTTCATCAACTCCCGCAAATGCTTCCTCTTGTTGTTGCCATGTTGTGTGCGTCCAGATTGGTGAATTGCGTGGATGCCCTCCAAAGCAGCGGGCGCTTTGCCATTCCACACTCTCACGCCTTCTTGGACCTAAACCGAGACTTCACTGCAGGTACGCAAATAAAAGTGATTGCCGATCCTCGCAACGTGATGCCAAGAAACCCTCTGAGGTTTATTCCTAAGGCTCCCTTGAAGCCACGTCTCTATGTTTGTCAAGGGCCAAGTATCGATCGTGGTCTGTTCTTAAATATTTAAAAGTTTCAGGATTGCTGAGTGTGACTTGGCTGTTCACTGTGAAAGTTTGATTCTTTTTTTGTTCATTAGTGTGACCGTATTTGAGGAAATTAAAAATCCTTTTTTTCCATTAATCATCGCTGTCGATTTAATATTGTCCGTAATCATGACACATCCGCAATCTCTGTCTTGTGGCATCTCTCCCACTTTAGTATAAAATTTCTTGCTGTCGGTGTTCACACCTGATGACGATTGCTTGTGTTGCAATCGAAACGTCGTGATTTAATTTTCATTATTTTTATCTTTTATTATTTTTCTTTTATTTTCTTTACCTACGTGACTTTACCGAAAGAACCAAGAGTATAGCGTAATAATCATAAGCATCGATTATTATCTGTAAAGCGAATGGCTTGAGGGTTTTGCGTTCATTGACTCTCCCACTTGGGCACGATGTTTGTGCCAAAACTAAAAAACTGTGACCCGTGATTTGTGATCCTTTTCCCTCGTGAGTGTTATAACTGCTTGTTCTTGGGTGACATCTTTCGTGACTATTCCTCCGTTCCCTTCTTGCTTCCATCAACGGCTCCCACCTCGAGTCTAGCGCCTTGAATGCCAAGCGGCAGTGCGGGAGTGACGTAGGGAGGGGTGGGGGGGTTACCGCACAGCTCCGAGCCGCTGCCGTCCGCTGGGCTGTTTGATGATGAAGCGCTTTGCTCTGTCGCTAACAGCAGCTGTCTGCATTTAATAATACGTGCAATTTTTTCCTCGTTCGATTTGCACGGCAGTCCTTTTAACATTTCTTGACTTCTTGGTTCTTTCGGTAAAGTCACGTAGAAGGGAAGTAATAAAATAATAAAAATAAAACATAATAAAATAATTCTCGCGACGTTTCGGCCACAACACAAGCAGCCGTCCTCAGGTGAAGATGAATCCCTGCAGTCACGAAAGCTTTAAATCGAAGTTTCTTGACTTCCTCAACACTTTATCTTTACCCCAATTTAATTTCTTGCAATTGTGTAATTGATTGCGAATTTTTTTTTTTATTTGGGCCAGTATTGGCCATGACTGACGCATAATGAACATACTCTTGCGAACAACAACACGGGGTAAACGGAGATAAAGCAATGGACACACTTTGTTTTTCCTCAGCTTTAGTACATTTGAGAATAATTGTTCACGTCATTGGACAGTCTTATAATGCTCACGATATGGCAATTAACACAGCAGTGTTATGTAACATACACCAGTCGCTCCGTGTTTCATCATCGTGATCTTTACCATCGCCACCACCGCTGTCGTTTATTCCTTATTTATCATCGTCATTCTGCGGTCGTCTGTCTTCATTATCATAATTGTTCCTCATCATTCATCAGAGTTTATAAATATCCTGGCCCTGTCAGTTATCCATGTTCATCCTAATACATTGTCATCACCATCAATCATGCGTTTTCATCACCATCTGGTTTCACATGTGAACAACTCGCAAAGGCCTGTACTTCTTGAAGTCTGTCGTTTCACACTCATTAATAATTTGTTCATTTCAACATTTTTGAATCTTTCAAAAAGCTTACTCAGAGCTAATAAACGGTCCACCTTGGAAAGTGAAGTGCCTTGTGCCAACATGTAAGAATCATTTCCCCAGCTAACTTGTCCGCGCATGTTAGTGACAGATGTAGAGCACCGTCAGTCCCATGGAAACTAGCAGTGCGCAAGCTTCAGAGTCTGCCATATGACTGATAATGTCATTAAAATGTCATTATTCCACCATCGCTGCTCTGTGGCCTCCCCACCAGCAGTGACGCCCGATGACGTTCAACATGCAGGGTTGGGATGGATAAAAAAACGATAAAGGTGCAGCCCTGCAATTGCTTGCTGCTGTAGATGGGCCTCCACTCCAGGGAGTTCTATACAGCCCCCCTCGAGAGAGAGGGTATTTTGGTGGACTATTCCACGCTGGCCAAGTGTTTTGAGGAGGTGGGAATAATGCATCCTCTACCCCCACCGAATCTGATCTACCGATCACCTAACTGTGTGGTGGAGCTAGTATACTGCTGGCTGGACAGAGGCCAGGGGATCTTAGGAAACCTTCCCATTGTGTCAACTGCCACGCCGGGAGATTAAACCGTCGAAGTCGGCTCAAGTGTGCGCAGACCGTTACATCACAGCAGCATCTTGTCCGACGGGTTCACAGCCAGTTATAGTTTGAGCTTGAGTGCAACTAGGTTTAGTTTTGTGCGAAAGAGGGAGAAGTTACGAGTTCAAGCTGCAGATATTACAACTGTCCAGTTACGTGCGAAATCGATATCCTTGTTGGTGAATGGGTTTTTAAAGTTGCAGTTATTGATAGGTGTTTCCTGGTGAGTAGCTCACCAGTATGAGATCTAGTCCTGAAGAACAACTCAAGTGAAAAAAAAAAGTTCACACTAATAGTTCTGGCCTTGAAAGCATATTCTACCTTCACCTTCACCTGGCAGTGTAACCAACATTGGCGTTTTCCAAAGCCTGGGCTTTTTTTTTTTGAAGTCTCACCATGGCAGTTTTCTTCAACGTTTTCTCAGAAACATGAGTGCAACTCAAGCGTCCGTCATCAGGTGGGACAACCACAGCAAGAAAACAATTGCTGAAGTGGGCAAAAGGGCTGCTGTAACAAGAGGCTATATAGGTAAGAGAGGGGGGAGGAGTCAGGGAGGAGAGATAGAGAGGAGGGGGGGTGTGGGGTAGGGGGAGTGGAGTGCTGAAGCTAAGACACATACACGGCAAAATGCCGCATCTCCAGTTTCTTCAGCCTCCCACTCACAGCCCCGCTCACTTCCCCTCCCGAATCTGGCATTTTTAGGGAAGTGAGTGGGGCTGGGATAGGAGGCTGAAGAAACTGGAGATGCGGCATTTTGCCGTGTATGTGTCTTAGCTTCAGCACTCCACTCTCCCTACCCCACACCCCCCCTCTCTACCTCTCCTCCCTGGCTCCTCCCCTCCTCTTACCTATATAGCCTCTTGTTACAGCAGCCCTTTTGCCCACTTCAGCAATTGTTTCTTGCTGTGGTTGTCCCACCTGATGACGGACGCTTGAGTTGCGCCCGAAACGTCGTGATTAAATGTATTTAATTTTATACCTACGTGACTTTACCGAAAGAAGCAAAGAGTGGATCCCTGCAGTCATGAAAACTTCAAATCTAGAATGAGTGCAACTTTTCGGAAATGGATAAATACGACGTTTTGTTGACGTTGCACTCCCACAAGAAGGCGTTGTCCCGCACCTCCGGTTAGCACGGTTGGCTACGTACGGCGCGGACGAAGTTGAACGTACACACGTTCCGCAATCGATAGTGCTTAGGAGAAGTTTACCGTGGGGACCCTCAGGGAGTGTGCCTCCCTTCACACGCGAGCATTATCGATCACGTGCACGACCGTCACTGTTTGAACGCACCGATGCATAAAACTGACGGTCTTACCGTGCCCCACTGCAGTGAATTTGAGTAGCTGACCCAAATTGGGGCCGTGTAAAACATGTAAATGTTCCCCGTTCGTTGGTTTTCATTTTCAGCGCATCGATGTCAATTTGTCTCCGTCGGTCGTGAGTTCCACAAGATTCAGCCCTTGGCCCCAAGCTGTTTCGTGTCTACGTGTCCCCCTCGGATCAAGGATCAACAAATATAAACTTGGGATTTTCGCTGTTATGCAGATGATGCCCTCCTTGTATTTTGACTTTCATACCAAACCGGAGATGACAGGTTCCCTGCTATCTCAGTTCCTGAGTGAAATGCAGTCATGGGTGGCTATGATTTATCTCAGAATAAATTCCAATAAAACAGAGGTGATATTTGTCTGCTCCAAATACACTTTAGCTAAATCCCCCCAAGATTTAAATCCTTTTTTTATAGTCACGTGTTTACTCCAATACTATGAAAACGTGGGAATGACTGCAGCCACAATCGTGTTTGGATACCCACAGAGGCCTATATTACCATTTGAATCATTCATTTTTGACAAATTCGGATCCATTCCATCTGATAAATATGCCGAGATGTTAGTTTGTGCTTTTTTACTTCTCTCTTATACAACAGTAACGCTCATTTTCGTAGCCAGATTGCCGACGCAGCACGCACAGTTCATTAGAT
Organism: Lampetra fluviatilis; assembly: GCF_964198595.1. NCBI lineage: Eukaryota > Metazoa > Chordata > Hyperoartia > Petromyzontiformes > Petromyzontidae > Lampetra > Lampetra fluviatilis. The sequence continues at coordinate 4,713,414 of NC_136300.1, forward strand.
ATTACTCCAGTTCTTAAAACGCTGCTCTGGCTCCCTTTTAAATTCTACATCGATACTATTCACGAAGCCCTCTGTGACCGTGGGCCTTTATATTTTACAGGAACCGCTCAAACCTTGCGCTCCCGAGTCGCACCTTGAAACAATTGTTTGCCGAAGCTTTGTTGGTGAAGGCAAGTTGTCTAAAATCAGGATGGGCAAGGACCCCTAGTTGTCGTGCTGCCTTCCTCTGTAACAAACACATTCCTCCGGAGCGAGCTGGTAGGAACGTTGGGTTGCTCGGTCAATGGCCAGGGTCAACGGCGGCGTGGTGTATTCTGCAAATATGCCCGACTGTGAGGGCGGGCACAAGCCGGCGTGAGTAGGTTAAACGTTGAGTTTTATAAGGGCACAATGGGGTGACCAGCCCCTCCCCACCCAGCCCCACCCCTCCCACCCAGCCCCTCCCCACCCTCCCCACCCAGCCCCTCCCTACCCTCCCCACTCAGCCCCTCCCCACCCAGCCCCACCCTCCCCACCCAGCCCCTCCCCACCCTCCCCTCCCCACCCAGCCCCTCCCTGCACGACGGACTGACACAACAATCCCCTGTGGGCTGGTGTAAGTATATGTTAAGTCTCGTCAGAACTGCTGGCACAATTGCGTATTTTCAATCAAACTTAGAACGTGCTGCCTTTGCTTGAGTTGGCTTGTTTTTGACCCGGATTGATTGGCCTGTGGCTAGTTGGTTGCATTTAATCATTTAGAGATGCTCTGCACGAAGTGATTGTAAAACGTTTTAATTTAAAAGCAAAACTGCACTGCCGTGCCTGCCTTTGCTCGTCTCTTCACCGCCCACTTAGCTCCCTTTCCCCCCCCCCCAACATAATACAATCCGTTTCAACTCCCGCACGGGCCCACACCCGCGTCAATTAGTCGACGTGCGCTTCACTCAGGACGGTGACCGCGCTCAAGTGGGGTCACGTCTGCGAGGGCTCGCAGGAAAACCGCCAGGGCACGTCTGTGCCTGCGAGAGTTGTCTCTGTGCGTGTGTAGAGGTGTTACGGGAGGGCGAACAAACACACCAGGGGTGGTTATGCCCGCACGCGGAAGGATGCTTACACCCACATCCGCACCGTTTAGCCTGGGGGGGCTGAAACGGCGCTGTGATCCCCCACGGTCCCACCCCTCGGGGGAGAGTTGCTATATAAGGCGGTGAACCGGTGGGCTCGGGGTTGAGTGTTCAGCTTAAACCAGTGAAGAAGGAAGACCGGCTAGATAGGCCCTGGGACTCCCCTGGATCGCCGTCCTTCTAAGGACCGACCAGGGCAAGCCAGCGGCGTGGCCCCGAGAGCCCAGTGCCGATATTCTTGTAAGAGCCGGTCTGGTGACTCAGGGTGCCGTGATCCCAGCTTGGCCACACGTGTGTACGTACGATCGTGTGCCGAACTTCTTTCCCAACCGTACTGCGCTGATCGGAGGTGCCGGGAGTGTTTGCGCGTGACCGCGTGGCACCCAGATAATAACGATTTTATTCAGCCTCTTCCATATTAAAGTATTTGAACGCTGTATGTTAATTTTAACTTCACTCACAAATATAGATAAAATCTAAGCAAAATAGAAAAACGATAACAACAGTTTCAATTACTACTCTCGAAATTCCAATAATATGAAGAACTATGATAAAAGCGAATCAGAGTATTCCAATCAAACAACAGCATTTTTTAAAATCTTAAGTTACAGGGAAAGCCTGCTGTACAAATAGGTGAGTTTTTAAGACATGATTTCAAAAAGTGACGCGTACTCAGAATCCCTAAATGTACGGAGGAAGGGGATTCCACAATCGCGGAGTCTGGCTGCAAAAGGCTTCGTCTCTCATAGAACAACAACAACAACATCATCGTAGTCTCGTATTTGGACCGATGAGCAGACCAGAATCAGCTGATCTGAGTTTTTCGCGGGCTCGCACGGTGGACCTGTTTTTGAAGCACTGTGCCTGACCGCGCGGTCTTGCCTTGCTTGTTGTCAGGGATGAGCACCGCAATTTTTGCCTTTCACCCATCGAGGGACGAATGTTTATTCATTTTATGCGTTTTGTGTAATTACTTAAATGTGCACTTGCAGCCTCACTGCCAGCAATTACAGCTGCTTAGCGACTGTGACTGAGGTCTGCAGCTCCAATTACAAGATGCCTCCGTTTGAAGCATCAGTGTGCTTTAATTGGAGACGCAGCAAGATCGTTAAATATTAACCGATGTGGTGGTGAAACGTGTCACAGCTCAAGTGTTGATCATTGATGCTTACTACGAAAGGTGTCTTTGCGAGTTACATTTTTTGTTAAATAAAATTGTGTTATTGCTTCGGGTTTCTCCTGTAGAATGATATAGATTTAGTTCTATTCCAGGATTTCAATTCCGCTGTGACCTGCATTGTGCAAAGTATTGCATTCTGATTAAACATTTTGGCTAACAATGATTTCCACAGTTCAGTTAAGCTCTTCCGTCCCTGGGTAAAGGTTAAGAAAGAAAAATTTCGTGCACCCTTCTGGAAACCTTTCCACATTTGGCCATTGATTTGTAAATTACGAGCCTGCAAACAATCAACTGTACTGCTTTTACAGTTGTCTTCATCATGGAAAATTCAAAGAGACCGTTTTTTAAAATATTTTTTACAGTAGCACTGATAGATGCCCCTCGCTTTGGTCACATTTTTCAATGCCTCTATAGTAAAACCTTGGATTGCGAGTAACTTGGTCCGCGAGTGTCTTGCAAGACGAGCAAAATTTTTAAATAAGTATTAATTTGATAAACGAGCGAGGTCTTGCAATACGAGTAGTACGTGTACACACTTTGTCTGCCAAGCGTCACGTGATCACAACTGATATACGAGTGCTTTGGATTACAAACACGTTTCCGGAACGAATTATGCTCGCAATCCAAGGTTTTATTGTATATATCTTAATAATTAAAAACTTCCTTCATCCACAAATACTTCCACTCGAAATATTGTAATCGTAAATAATGTTTTAACACGTACGATTTCGCGGCCAATATCATCCATAATACAGGTTTTATTTGGGTTAGATCGCGTAAATATAGAAATGTGTCGTTAAACCCACCACCACCCGACAGAGTCAATTAGTAAGGTTTGTCACGTAAACAGAACACGGCAACGCGTTACTAGTACAGTCACACCGGTGTGTTGGAGAGCGAATGTTGTGGCTTTGCTCTCCAACACACCGGTGTGCTGTACTAGTAACGAATTGGCATGTTGTGTTCGTGACAAACCTTACTAATTGGCTGTGTCGGGCAGTGGCGGGTTTAACGACACATTTATATATGTACGCGATCTCACCCAAAAAACCTGTATTATGAATCGTAAATAATGTTGAGAATTATGAAAACATTTTGATGAATTGTCCTCGGTTGCCCTGTGTGGCCATCTTGTTTTCAAACAGCATTTGCACGACTCTACACGTTTGGGTGGGGGGTGGCTAATTGTGTCAATGTATTTCTGTTCGTGACAGATTTGTTTCTCACCAACCAAGATGGCCATCAAGTCAAGTATGACATGTGGTACAACGTGGTAAGAGGCCCTCTGCATTGAACACAAACAACACGAAATGTTAGCCAAGCACTCCCGTGCAATTAAGTGCTAAGCATTCTTGTCTCGGCACTCCATCTCAACAGACTGGAATGTTATAATTATTTTATTGTGCTGGAGTATTTTTTTCTTCTTCTTCTTCTCACACTTGCCCCAAAAGGGTCCCGCGACGCAAAGCAGAACGCGTACAAAGTTGATCCCGTTCCTTTAATTTAGTCCACAGTTCTTTGGATGAACGACACGGCTGGAAAGAAGCAAGAAATGAGAACTCACTCTGCACCGTAATAACGGTGGTTGAGCACAGATCGTAATAAACGGGCAGTCTCGGCTCGAGTCCCCAGCATGCGTGGAGATATCTCGGCGTGAGGTTTATGAAGACAATGACCAGGGGAGTGGTGTTGTATATTCATGTTATATTTGGTTTTTCAGATGCACAGTACTAAATGTATGAAGTTAATTTGATCCGCCCCATCATTATCCCGATGAAATCTGTTGTCACCTGCCGTGATGACACCAGCGAGCAAATAACTGTGCCTTTTTACACCTGATGAGGGAGGCTTGTGTTGCCTCCGAAACGTCGTGATTTAATTTAGTTGTTTTATTTTTTTTTATTTTATTGTTTTACCTACGTGACTTTACCGAAAAAACCGAAGAGTATGAATCCTTGCAGTCACGAAAGCTTCAAATCTAGAATTCTTCGTGGAGTTTTACGCTATCCCCCTCCTTAACCATCTTATCGTTGCTTGGCGCGACATCACACGGCGCCGCACATTTCCTTCCATGTGCCGTCACAAAGTGAGGCTGTCATCGCGGGCACAGGTGAGAGGCCATTTTAGCACTCGCCCAGTTTGCCAACAGTCCAAGAGTGGTGTGCGTTGCTTCCTAAGAGCGCTCTTCTCTTATATGAGGCACTGATTGCAAAAACACCGGGTAGGGGGGTGGGCAGGGGAGTGGTAGACCTCAATCTTTGAAGTGCTTGGCATATGAACGTATTGGCGGTACACCGGTGCGCGGTATTAAAATAAATAGCAACGCATTTTTTTGTTTTCTGTGTTTCGCAACCCCGGTCAGAATATCTTCTGAACGGGGTTGCAGGGTGCATGAAATTCAGTTCTCGTAATGTCGAAGCAGTTGGAAGAGGAGTGTTATGAGCGGCTGAACACGAAGCTAAACAGTCTTGTTGCCAGCACCACGGACAGTGATTTGGCAGTTGTTCAGATGGACGAGTCCATCTATGTTCGGAACATGTTCGGAACATAGATGGACTCATCCATCTGAACAACTGCCAAATCGCTGTCTGTGGTGCTGACGTTAAGAAAAAAACGCCACTTTTTTCAAATGTTCTTGATGTGGATTTCACACATGATGATGATTGCTTGTGTTGCAGTCGAAACGTCGTGAGAATTTTATTGTTTTATATTTTTATTGTTTTATTGTTTCTCTTCTACGTGACTTTACCGAAAGAACCAAGAATATGAATCCATGCAGTCACGAAAGCTTTAAATGGAAATTTAAGTCTTGTTGGCGTATAGCAGCACCCAGCCCTGTTGACGATTGGCTGGCTGCTTGTTCCAAAGGCGGATTTGACTCAGACGGTTCCTTGATGCAACGGACCCAAATCAACGGTCAATATTAGCCATTTGTTAGCAAGTCTCATTAGACTGAATAAACCTTCGAATCGTGTCAAACATGGCGAAAGAGTCAATTAAAGACAGATAAACAGATTTTCTTATTCGAATTTAGATGTTATTACTGTTTGTGTTATCCTGCACCAGTGTACCGCCAATACATCAATATACTCGCCATGAATTGAAGGGAGGAGGCTCCTCATTGACGCTCTTGCCCTTTCCTTTAAAGCTTAAATGGACTCTCAGGAAGTTAATCTTGCCTGCTTCAGTCGCCCAAAGGAATTACCGCAGGTGTGCATTTTGGCGAACTTTTGAATGCACGTGCTCAGGCAGCGCTCCCAATCTGCCCTTGCACGTTAATGTTTGGTTCAGCACACACACACACACACCATGCACTCCGTGGTAATGGATTCCCTGCTCTGGCTTGTGTGTTTGCAGAATGGAAATTTCACATACGGCCAGAGTCTGCCTCCTCCAGCGGACTTAAAAGTCATCGGGCAGTCGGCGTTCGCTGATTTCGGTACGTTTCTGAAAATGCACATCGGCTAATCAAATAATTTATTTACCGGGCACTGTATATCACCCGTACAGAATCACAAGCACAGTTAAATAGTGACTCGGTTTCAAGCCTTCTTGAAACAGCGGCAACGCATCACCTTGGCACTTAGCTTCATTGTCGGCAATGGAAACGGTGGCGTGTCTTTTGGCAAAGATCAGACAAAAAGTAACATTTGGCCATGTGTGCATTGGGTCTAGAATGTATCTACTGTGTGCGTGCGCGCGCGCGCATGTGTGTGTATGTTTTGTCCGGAGCGGTGGCGTTGCAGTTAGCGGCGCTGCGCTACGAACCCAGGGACCCGAGCTCGATTCCCACTCACAGCCAACACCAGTGACGATTATTTGAACCCGTCCTGGGCCTCCCTTATCTCGACTCAGCCTCAAATGAGTACCTGGTGCGGTGTGTAAACATCGCCACTGGGGAGACAAAGGCAGCCGGGCGTGGTGCTGGCCACCCACCCCCTCGTGTGCCACGCCAGCCTGTTTGGGCTATACGGAGCGTCTTTGTGTGTCGTTTACTATCTTCTCTCTTTTACTAAACCGCTTAGCAAAAGCAGCCAATCCCCATGGGAGCATTAAAGACCAATTTATCTTCTCAGCGTTCCCATGGGAACGCAGATTTTGGTTGAATGGTTCATTTGGCCGGCAGACTGCGTTACCGACAGCCGTGCTCCACGGAGCCACATTCGGGTGCTTCAGGTGCAACGATCAAAGCTGCAGCCAGATGACCCAGCGGCCGCTGTGGCCCATGTACGTACCAAAACAAAAAAAACGCCGACTTTGTCATTCGTCGTTCATAGGGGACCTTCGATTTGAGAGGAACTCTAAACGATGTCCATGCCTGTGGACCACATCACACAGAATGCCTGTGATCTTGTCAGATCCCAATAGCCAAGTGTGAATGAGCTTGGTTAGCGCATGGATGGAGAGCCACCGTGTGTAAAACAGGTGCTGCAGGCCGCTGCGGGCATGCGTTGCCAGCAGAGGGCCATGCGGCAAAATCAATGTTCGTCCTGTGCTATGCTCCAACATTTATGCTCCCCGTCACCAAATATGCATCGGTTAGCATGGTGAAGTATGCTCAAATAACCCCCAACCCGCATGACATGGGCCGCGCTGTCACCCAACATCGGATTAAAAGTATTTTCACGTGTGTGTGACAAAACAACGGCCTTGGTGAAGATGCGGAGGCTGTTCCGTACTTGTGTATATGTGTGTATGCCGCACATATGTGTGTGTGTCGCACGTGTGTGTGTGTGTATCTGTATGTCGCTCATCCGTGCGTGCGTGTGTGTCGCACATATGTGTGTATGCTGCATCTACGTGTGTATGTCACACGTACGTGTGAACGTCCTACGTACGTGTATGTATATGTGTACGTCGCACGTACGTGTGTATGTATGTCGCACGTACATGTGTATATGCGTGTATGTTGCACGTACGTGTGTATGTGTGTGTGTATATCGCACGTTTGTAAGTGTGTGTGTATATTGCACGTACGTGTGTATGTTGTATGTGTATATCGCACAAGGGCATGCATTGGCACCTTTTCCTTGACCACACATTTTAATCTATTTTATTTACAGCCGTGTCATTTTGGAAGTCGTGTTGGGTTTGCATAGCGTTGCATAATTAAACGTGATTAAAGTCCTACGGCCAGTCTTTGTCTGTGCATTGGAGGAAATTTCTTGGCGAAACCACACATTGGGGGGAGATAGATAAATAGATAAATCAATAACCTGTCAATGAAACGCTTGCATTGTATACATTACGTTTTGTTTAATGCACGCTGTCTGTCTTGCTCCGTGTGGAGGGAAGGCTGCCATGATTTATGTGGCACGTGGTGTAAATAACAAATTGTTGTTTAGAAAGACTGCCTCATTTTGGTGACTGTTTGATTGATCACCTTGCTTTTTCAAATTTACAGTGCCAATATGTCATTGGCACCCAGGTACCGCGTGTTGGATGCACGTGTGTGTGTGTGTGTTGTCCGGAGCGGTGGCGTAGCTGTTAGCATGCTGCGATCCGAACCCGGCGACCCGAGTTCGATTCCCACGCATGGCCAAGATCAGTGACTATTATTTGAACCAGTCCTGGGCTTCCCCGAGGTTGACTCGGCCTCAAATAAGTACCTGGTGAATTGCATAAACAGCGCCATTAGGAAGACAAAGGCTGCCGGGCATAGTGCTGGCCGAGCACCCCCTTGTGCACCGTGCCGGCCTTTGTAGGTGCTCGCTGACAGCACTTGCCGCAAAAGTCTGTTAAGGCTGCACGCGAAATCGTTGTCTTTTATGCATAATTATTAGTGAGAGTTGCAAGTCAATGCAAATCACCGTTAAATCCCACATGCAGACAAACCTGGCGATGAATTATTCCGCGCCTCTGCCGCACAGTGCAACAGCGGGGGCCCGGTGTGTCTCTGAAGCAAGGGTCCTTTGTGCAGCGTGAGTGAATTGCAGAGGGAGGCGGTTGTGAAATGCCTGCACAGGCATTTTATCTCCGGCGTTGCACAGCGCAGCAGAGTAATGTACGCACATTCATCTCATTGCCAGTGTTCCCGCAACTCCCGTGATTATCACTGCATACTGAGCATCAGCTGATGTGCATATCAATTGCCGCACATCTGTGTCTGCTGATTGGCAAACTTTGAACGTTCGATCGTTTCGGCGTCCAGGGGGGGGGGCCCGTGTTGATTAAACCCAGCCACAACCGAGGCGCAATAAAACAAAAAATTGTTGCGATTTGTACAAATGTCGTTGTGCAGTACCGCGTCGATCTGCCGAACGCTTCAATAACATTCAGAGAATGCTCAGATAACTATGACATTGATGGATGGGCGGCACATATCAGGAACGCGAGCCATTCGGCGTCGTATACCCGAGTGTGCGTGTGGCACACGTCACAAATCCAGGTGGAGTCACAGTTGACACCTCTTCCGAACCACTCCGAATGCCAAGCGTGTCGTATTCGATAGGCAAGCCCTCTCAATTGAATTATGCATTTTAGTTGGACATAACTACAAATAATAATGCTGAATAGGAACAGGAAAAGACCATCGTTGCTTTAATCCACGCTTCAAAAGAAAAAAACAACCACGTAAATTCGTAAACCATTCGCAATTTTCGTGGGATGTACGTGATTGCGTTTATTATAAGGTGCGTAAATGTTTGACGGGACACTTTGATTATTCTGGTTCGCTGTTCAAAACGAACGCTTTCGGACATGCTCCGTAGCAACACCGAACGTGCCCTTGCGTACGTTGCCATGTTGTGAGCAAACGCTTAATGAGAGCACAGCAATTGCTGCCAGCGACAACCCCTTCTCCCTTGCGGCCTGTTACATGTTACCATTGTCCCTCCTGCCACACGGTTACATTACCCTCAAAGCCCTTCAATGCGGAACCCTTTGTTGATCCGAGTTATCTGAACAGCCTCAAGCCCACCGCTCAGATTCACTTCTTCCCACAGATCCTCACAGGCACGCGGAGGGGGGACGATTTTGAGATTTAATGGCGTCTTTTTGTTTTTAGGCTTCCATTGTGTTTATTGCCAGATCCACATTATAAAAGGTTCCCGCGGCTTTTAACGTTGTTGCGTCTAACTCGTTTGCCAAATAAATCCCCCCCCCCTCCCCGGCGCTGTTGCAAAGTGTGAAATGTTTTTGTGTAACTCAGGACAAGTTTGTGGTCAAAAGCTTTGCAAAAGTTGGCAGTAGAACATTTGCGCTCTTCATTAATGCCGCCACGCCATTCATGATACCTGCAGTAACAGCTGCTTGGAGACCTTTGCGCGGATTTGCTGTTCCTGCCGCCAAATGGCAAATCGTAATTTTGACAGAAAAAAAAAAAATGCATGGTTTGTCGTTCATTTCTGAACGCAAAAGTCGAGCCCAAACTCTTGTGTTTCCCCTAACCTTCAGTCGACACACCTCGTGACCCCCCGAGTGTGTGTAAGACCGTTGCCCTGTGCCGCTTCTTCAGGTTTGTTCCCGTCATTACGGTGAAAAGTTTTACGTGTGCCGTTCATTATGACGCCGCGCCGACAGGATTTGTTCGCATGCCACGGAACACGGCTAAGGGGGCCAGTGCCTTGCGATGCCAGGCGCAGTCGTGGCAACCACGGTGGTCGCCACGGTGGCGAAATTTTAACTACCTCGCCAAGGTATGGAGGAGGGCGTGGGTTCGATCTTGACCCTGACGCCCGTATATTTGGAGTTTGCGTGTCTCTCTCCCCGTGGTCACTTGAAGATTTCTCCGGTTCTTCCGGTTTTTCCCTCCACATTTAGAAACATGTGTTTAAGAGTATATGGCTGCTAGAAATGTCCACGTGATAAGCCATTTCATTGAGCTATCATTTGTGGCCAGGTCGCTTCTGAAAATGAGCTATATCACTCAGTGTGCCTTATCTGGTAGTTTATTGCTTCGTGTTAGTTTAAAACCATGATTCTGCAAGTCAGAAACCGCAGCGGGACCAACAGTTGCTTGCCCATTGCAGGTACTTGGAGAAAAAAGTATCCCACTATGAAGGTGAGAACTTGACTCTGTACTTACAGGAGGATGGGTACCTCTACTCCCGTTGCCACAGTAAAGTGGAGTAGCTGAAAATATATTTAAAAGTGTCAAAGCTCTTTTGCAGCATGTGGAGTGCAGTGAATCGCACTTTGGTATTGAGAGAAAGTTCCGTCCTCTGCTTGTTTTTTTTTCTCTCTCTAAAGAGTCTCCAAGTGGGTAGAGTGAATGTTGAACAACTGCTTTGCAAGAGCCGAATTGGTTAACCGTGACTGCTCCGAGTTGACGCATCATCGTCTGGCTGTCGAGGCATTGGATAAAACGCAGCAGGTTGTAATGGATAACTGTGTTTGGTCAGTTATTGTCTTTCAGTATGAGATAATGCACAGCATACACAAATTCATCAGCGTTTATTATAGTGGGGGAAGTTGGGCAGAGCCTTTTGTGTACAGTGTAAGATTGAATTCTCTTCATGGCCAGACTCTGGTATTAATTTTTTTTTGCATAAGAATGAGTTCATTATATTGTGGGTATAAAAAAGAAATACATTTCAGATAATGACAGTGCTTGGTGTGATTGTGTGTGTGGATGTGCATTGATGGGCAGCACGCTGCACGACGAGCCCAGCAAACAGGATTATCATTCCTGCCAATGGTAAATGTCCGTGCCAAGTGGTACCATAACTTGATCTGGTCCTTCCTCTGTCGACTCGACTTAAATGAGTACCTGGCGCGATCATAAACATCGACACTTGGGGAGACAAAACTGGCTGGGTATGACGTTGGCTTCGCAGTCTACTCTTGGCTTAATAAGTATTCGCAAACAGCACTTGCCCCCAGTAGTCCATAAGGCTATTTGGGGGATCTTTGTGGATAGTGGATAATGGTAAATGGCACATTGTTTACTTGAGTGCAGTCCAAACCCAACTTAAGTCTATTCCCACCGATGACGAACATTGGTGTCTTGTGGAATCTAAACTTGACCAGAGCCTTTCCGTAGGTTGACTTGGCCTTAAATTAATTGGTGCCTAAACATTAACACTGGGAAGACAAAGGTGGTCAGACATTCTACTAACTGCACCACTCCCTCGCGTGCAATTGAAGACCTTAATATGTGCTCACTAACAGCACTTTCCCCAAAAGTCTGAATCGCTATATGGGGGGGGGGGATCTTTTGTCTTTCTAGTGTACATCAAAACAAAACTAAAACAAGTGATTTACCACCGAGTAAAGAAAATTGTCGACCAAACATTGTCCTGCCAAAATTACATTTCGCCAGCAATCTCCAAAAGTGTCCCTGCGCAGTCAGTGGTTTGTGAAAACAATCGGACTCTAAAGCGGGTAATGGCATTCTGGACTTGTTATCCACTCTCACCATTACAGGCGCACGTGGGGCGGCATCACCGCTATTCCTAAAATAAGCACGCACTGAGATCAACAAGAGACCCCAACGACCAGAGTCGTGATGGAGTCTCAGCGCTCGCTACTGGATGCCTCGCCACTTTGCCCAAGTTTGCGATGCTGCTGGAAAATACTCGCCGGAGCGATACGCCGCCTGCCCTGGTGTGGCCTTGGGCTGCCCTGGTTTGCATCTTTGCTCAGCCAGTCTTGTTTTTCGCCAAAATCATGGCATGTAATTGTACCCATTTGTTTGTGTTGCCGTCTTGCCTGCGGAAACGCACCTGGCGTGTTCTTTCGGTTGCCACATGCGTGTGAACGTGTGATGCGCGTGCACAGAGAGAGAGAGATGGACAGGGAGCGAGAAGGAGGGAAGAGAGGGAGAGTATTAGTTTGTGCCTGCTCAGAGTTTGACTTATCCCCAGAACCCTGCGGTTTTGTAAATGGGTGTTCTTTTTACTTCTGCAATAAATTACTTAGAATGGTGAAAGTTGACCACAAATCAACGTTGGTTGGGTTGAGGTGCCAAAGAGGATTTCATCATGTGGAGCTCTTATTAAGCGGTGGAATGTGAACATCTAATGATCAGAATTTTGTAATCAAGTAGCATCACATTCGTAACAATAATGAGGCCTGACTTAATCTATTACAACATAGATCCTTGTTGCTACCACCTCCAAAAAGAAATCCACGCGTTAACAACCCTCCACACTGTGTGGTTACTTGCATTTGAGCTGTGGATGATTTTTTTCTCTCTTCCTGCCACGTTCTTTCTCAAAGAGGTCGGCGATTGTGACCTTCCATTTAGCACTATCCTTGACATTTCCCAGCAACTTGGCATTTAACAATCCCAGTTGCATTCATTTGTTCAAATTGCTTATTTACTTAATTTGCTATCCTTCCCGGCTTTGTTGTTGTACCTGCAATTTTATCAGCCAAAAACATTAATATATTCAGTCTCTTGTTTTGCCGTCACATGCCCAAGAAATCTAATTTGTCTTTTTAAAATTATTAAAAACAAATTGTGGTTGATGTTTTGCCGGTTGAAAAGGCAAAACAATTAATTGCTTTTGAATAACAGTGAAAATGCCGTATCACTTGTGAAATTATCTTTCGGAATCATATTAATACTACACGTACGTTTTAATGCACATGTTAAATATATATATGTACCTTGAAAATAACACGAATAAAACCTCAGAGACTTCAGTTACAGCGTTTGAAATTGCCGGTTTAAATATTGTTTTTTCATTTTCAAGGCGGTGATTATGAAAAGTGATGACAATAAAGTACTGTCAGCAACTAAAAGTTTCCAGTCGTATAGCAGCATGACTGCTAACTATAATTTCCGTTGCGAGTTTTGTCCGGAGTTAATTATCACATTTAAATGAGTGAATTCACATTTCTGAAACCGTGCCTGGGAATTAGTCTATTTTTTTCTTTGGAAGCTCAGGTGGAGCTATGGCACAGCAGTTAGCGCACCGCTTCATGAACCTGCCGATTTGGCTTGGATTCCCAGCCACGGTAAATGTAATTCGGTTCGTGACACCTTAACTGCTCCTGCGCCATCCCTCATGGAGCAGTGTGGTGAAGTACAGTCAAACAGCTCCAATGACTGACCCGGCATTGATACAGGCCTTCATCCAGCCATAGATTGACAAAGAGCTGTAAAAAAAATACAAGATAAAATCTTGATTCTCCAAGCTACAATTCGTTCATAGCTCCTGTTGAAGTGAAAAGTCGGCAGGCGACATTGGTACCCTTTCCTTGACTAATGAATCGGATGCCAACATCTTCTGGGTATACTTTTTACCCGCAAGGTTTTATTTCACGGTTCATTATCAGGAGCCGTGTGTTGTTTCAACCCAAGAGAAGAGCTAATCGAGCAACGCCAAGCGCTTGCAAGTGCCAATTGGCAGAACATCGCACATTCTGAGAGCGTTTGCCTTCCAGGCTTTTGCTCACGTAGATACAAAGGCATCACCTCATTTGGCAAATAGGAGCCAGGTAACTTTCCTTCCTCTGATGGCCTCCTACTTGGTTGCTATTTGGTTCTATGAACTTGTGATGTTGTGCGCTCTTGATCAGGAGCTCGTTGGAGAAGTTGGCAGCCCTTATTCTGTGTCAGCATGGCTATGCCGCTCACGCCAGATATGCCCTATTCAAACGACGCGCGTGTTTTCGGTGTTTCGCGTATGCGTTGCTGCACACGTGTTGTTATTCTCCGGCTTTTCAGTTTAACACGTAGGCTTTCGCGACCAATATTATTCATAATCAACGTTTTTGGGTTTAGATCGCGTTATTTATAAATGTGTCGTAACCCTCCACCACCCGACACGGCCAATCAGTAAAAAAGTGTCACGTTGACAAAAGATAAATAGTTCACTGCTTTAGCCCACCGGTGTGTTGAAGCTTGGTGGGCTAAAGCAGTGAACTCTTTGTCTCCGGTTTTTGTTTATCTTTCTTCGTTCTTTCTTTCATCCACCCGTAAAATAAAGCATAAAATCTGTAACCTCACCCTGCCGCCGTGGGGAGGGGGGGGGTTGAGGGGGGGGTGCGAGCGATCACAATCCATGCGGCCCCCCCGTGGCTTGCGGCGATCTGAGGGATCGCGTCGGTCTATCCAAAAAAAACCCAGAAACGATAGAACGACTCCGACAATTTGAGCGCCGTGTGGTTTTTGTCGTGGCCGTCGGGCGTCCTGCGTCACTCTGAATGTTTCACTTTGCTCGTTAGTCACGTTCGTGAAGTCACGTTTTAATTAGGAGTTCACGTTGTTAGTTTTTTCTTAACGTGCTTTTTTAAATGTGTATATACCTACATCCGCAACACTAAACCAATTGCCAACAGTTGCTGTGGCTGTTTGCCAATACTTGATATATGGATGAGTATGGTGATGACCATCACCATCACCACCACCGTCGCCACAATCATCATCTATGTTATCTTGCTTTCATCTTGTCTGTCAATGTATTTGTTCTCCGTGTAGCATTGCTCGGTGATGAATTACTTGCAGGAAGATGTAATGCGCACACACAAAATTGATGGTTGGGAAACACACCCTGAGGCTTTGTACGCCCCTAAAATGGCGTTACACCTTGTCTGGATGTCGACGACTTTTGATTTTGAAATAACATGGCTCTTTTTTTTGTTGCTAAAGCAATCTCTTATTCATTTGTGCATTAGTTCGGTAATTCATTCCATTTGCCAATGCACAGACTTCTCTATCCATTCAAATATCCATCCATTAATTTGTGCAACATTGCTCATAAAAGGGAAAATGTAGGGGTGGGGGTAAAGCCAGTATTACGTGATACTAAAATTAACCTAGCTTACCCTGCATTTGCTCTCCGGCGTAACATAATACAATGTAATTTACATTCTTTGTGACATGAAATGTATAGTTTGTAATAAATAAATAAAATCCCAACACGGAATAATTTATCATTGACATGCATGGTTCTACCACACTTAATAGGATTAATAATAGTGCAGCTTTGTGTTTTTTTCTTGGCTTCCCCCCCCCCCCCTCATATTTACGTGACGTTAAATTTTATTGCTCACATATCGGGTAAAATTCCATACTTGGTTGTTGCCGTTTGTGGATGCTCATTAAATTGAAACTAACGGCCACAGTATTTGTAAAGATTTTGTGTTGCAGTACAGGATGAACCATAAATGTAAATGAACAGCAATGCTTAACATGATTAATTTTAAAAGGCAGGCCAATCTAACGATCTATATGTGGTTATTGCCATATTACCAAGAGGCAATTAAAATCCTAAGGGTATTTAATTAATGACTGTAAATCAATTAATTTGCATAGATAAAGTCAATACTGCTGTACAACGTAGAAAGGTGTGTTTGCGTGTGTTTTAATCAGTTCTCTACGCTCATACTCCAGATGAAAACCATGAAATGCATTGTTGGCTGTAGCATAAAATTCATTTATGATGAAAATTTTAACGGAATTCGAAGGTTTTTTTTTTACATCTGTTGTTCACAGTTTCTTCTCAGCTGATGTTGGGTTAAGAGTGTATGTAAGGTTTTGCGATGCCATCGCTGTGCAGATTCTACCTTTTTTTAATCCTATTCTTAGGCCCTTTTGTTGCACAAGGCTGTGAAGTCACCCCATTAAATTATTTTGTACATCATGCTTAGCCTGTGTTAAATGTTGTGGAAATTATTCTTCAGCACACCGGTTTGCTGAACTAGTAACTAATTGGCACGTTCTGTATACGTTACAAACCATACTAATTGGCTATGTCGGGTGGTGGCGGGTTTAACGACACATTTATATTTACGCGATCTAACCCAAACAAAACTGTTACGGATGCGTAGCCTGTGCTCAAGACTGGCGCTGCACTCCAATCCACGTGTTCCCCTCTTGGTCCCCTTGTATGCTGCAGCGTTCCTTCAACAGTTACGAAGCATTTTCAAGCCGTGCTGGGCTGTTCTCTGTGAAGGCCTGCACGGCTCGTTTCCTATCTCAGTGCTTCGTGGTTGCACGGCCCCGTTGTTCTGGACACTCCCTCCACCTCCTCCCCTCCATCTCCTCTGCTTATTCCTCCTCACCCGGGGGGGGGGGAAGCGATCGTAATCTCTCATTCTATTGTGTTTTTTTTTAACAAGGTGAAACACGTTCTAATGCTATCCAATGCTACCAGATATTTTTTTTATTTGTTAAATGTTTATTGTGTAAAACCTGACCCTGAATTTGACCCAAGTGACGAACACCATTCGTGGATCTGCGCTTCTGCATCGACTCCGCAACCCCCACGGCTGCTTCTAAGGTTTACCCGGCTCAAGGCGTGCGGCTCCCTATGGAAAGCAAAGCCACACGGCCCATATAACGGGATGGAGGTGTGGGGGGGGGCAAGGCCACAGTGAAAATCTGAGGCAGGCCCACTTGCCAAGTTCACCAATGGCATCGGCCTGCTTTTCACTGGCCGTGGGAACGTAGCATTCGTAAGAGTCTTGGATCGAAGGCCATGGCCCTCGAAACGAAGCCTGAGGTTTGAGGCCGGTAGGCACAAGGCCAAGGTCAAGGCTGGGAGCCGCAAGGCGAATTTGAGGCCAAGGCCCACGGGCTCTTTGGGCAAAGGCCAGTGTCAAGATGGGATCCTCTGTTGCCAACGCCAGTGTCAAACCTGGTGCCTCCAAGACAAGCCTCATATTTACGTCTCGCCCCTACTGACCAAATGTCCTCGAATGACCACGAGCCGGCGGCCCCGCGGTCAACGACTGGTCTCAAGGGACTCGAGTCGGGAAATTCCAAAAACCTGTTTTGGAGTAAGATGGCTCGTGACATGTGGAATGTTATTGCATCTGCATTTCACTCGGCATTTTTACCATCGTCACGATCAAGCATCCAAAGGTCTCCAGGACAAACAAGATTTTACGTGTTTAAACTTGCAGGAAGAGCAGTGCCGGTTGGAACACCAAAAATTTGTACAAAGCTTCCAAGTGGCTTCTGTGCATCATTCGACTCCAAAACGAAGCGTGTATATAAAAAAACAGATTTGCCGTTTTTTTGCATTGCAGAATGTGCAATATAAATGGAATCTATACTCGGAGCCTGTTGTAACACATGCTTAGATGGAAGCACAATGCATTTATACAAAATCTAAATTTAACCACGCGTCGCAATTGTCTCGTAGTATTTCAGAGCAATTATCACGTCCCAGCCTTACAGTTGAATCGCCAGAAAGGCACATTTTTATTTTTCGTTTTCCAGCCGCCCACCACCCCCCTCCCCCACACAGTGACCACTTTAATTTCACTCTCGTTTGTTTCTCCTCATTAAAGTTGTGACGCACATAACAGCGGCAATCCAGAAGGGGGAAGCCCCTCGCACTGCACTGTCGATGCTTTGATACAAGCACGGCAGGCATTTTTAAAAATATATACTTTTTTTACCCCATTCCCACCGGACTTTGCTGGAACAGTAATTGATGGAGCTATTGTCCCTCCCTCCTCACTGGGGTCCCACCTCTCATTCCTCTTACCTCAACTCGCTCACCTCCTGGCTATAATAAGCCTTCTGCTGCTTCGACGGGGCCATCGCAGGTTCCACAGTTCACTCCCATGGGTTTAATTAGACTGGAGTTTTGCTTTGGGAATTTGTCTGCCGTGGCTCTCATGGAAAATTACCCTTAATTGCATTTAGATTGTGGTCCAGGGCAGTTGTAATTGTGCTAATTTGTGGGACATAATGACCCCTCCCCACCCACCCCCAGCTCAGAATTTACCCGCCTTTCTCCGTAACATTAAATCCCTACTAGGGGTGCGGCGATGCATGGATTGATCAATTAATATCTTTTGACACATGCACGATCCAACTCGCGCATAGGAATCGGTGTTTCTCGATTTGTCTACACTGCACGTAATGAGTTCACGTGACTCCTGCGGCCACTTGTGGCCGCCACATTCGCCACGGTGTTGACAAATGTTTCTTAAATTAAATTGAGACACAGAATCGCAATGTTTAATTGAAGCGACTGGAAGGTGAATCGTGACATCTCTATTCCCCGCACCGCTGAAATATACCCTTCTGCCCTGCTTGTGCTCCGAGGGAGAGTAGACAGAATACACAAGTAGTTGGTTGATGCCTGCCTAGAACATTAACTTAAACATAAATATTCCCATTGTTTTTAGATACTGCGTTTCAACTGACACATCCGAGCCAAGCCAGCGTGAAGCTGCAACGCTACGGGTGGTTTTCAACTGGCTGTTGGCCATGCTGAGCCAACCCCAAACCGTTATGTGCTGGCTTCACAAGACATCTGAATTTGGCTCGGGGCCAAGCTGGTCCAGGGAAGGGTCTAATGATGTGTGACACCAGTCGCTACACTGTGAAGAACGTTAACAACGTGACATCTGCATGCATCTAGACCCGCTCAAGATGGGCTGGCTCGTCGGCAGACCTGGCAGTGGCTCGGTAGTACAATGGAAAACGGCTGATGTATTGCTGAGACAAGTTCTATTTGCGAGAGCCTATGAAAACCAGAATGCCTATCGAGCCCGTCGGTGACGATGTTGACAATCTCAATTTTTTGGTGCCGATTGCCACCGCTGATGTGCATGACCGAGATTCAGCATCTCGTCACCGGAGGTCACGTCGCGCTGCGCACGTCGCTGCAGCCAACGTGCGCGGACACCCTCGCCCGCTCGCCGCCTTGTCTCTCAGCTTCTACGTCGTCAGGGGCCGCCAGTCAACAAATCCCATCTCGCGTCCCCTTTCCTTAACCGCGAATTGTGCCGGAGGCGTGACCCACGAACACTCCAGTTTAATTTCCGCCCGCCCTCTCCTACCCCCATCCTACCCTCCTAATTTATGACAGGTGGCCGAATCTTAATGGCATGTCCTTGTTTCCATAAAATGCCGAAAAAAACCGTGTATGTATGTTGAACTTCTTTGGCATCGTACGCAGCCAACCGCGATATGAACGATTATCTGACTAAGATGGAGAGAATAATGCATTGAGTCATTGATTATACATTTAGATTTAAAGCTTTCGTGACTGTTCTCCACCTGAGGACGGATACTTGCGTTGTGGCCGAAACGTGAGAATTATTTTATTGGTTTATTTTTATTATTTTATTATTTCAATTCTACGTGACTTTACCGAAAGAACCAAGAAGATGATTATACATTTGTAAGCTCACAATGCTCCGCATAGAGTCACGTGCTTGAGAATTGTATGTATTTTTATATGTATCTTTCTATGTGTATTTTTTGTAATGGGTTTATATTTGTTCTTACAGCCGCTATAGGAGATCCGATGCAAACGAATGTTTGAACGATTTCTTCAATCGAATCGCAACCGTCAATCTCGATAATTCATCAATTTGCTGACCATTCAGCCCATTACTCCCCAACTGAATACATAGCCACAATTTTCCAGATCTCCTTTGCGTGAGCGGAAAATGAATCTCATTGGCCGCTCACCTCACCTCGGTTAAACTGAGGACGTGGGTACGTCCTGACAACGACGGTGGAGCAGCAGATGAAGTCGGTGGGCGCGGGATACGTGCGCGGTATTCAGAGGGGGTTGACATGCTAATGCGAGGTCCCTGCTGTTTGCAGATGGAGATGGAGGTCAGGACCACCTGCTCCCAGGCTGCACGGACAGCGAGTGCCACACGAGCGTCATTTATCTCAACAAGCCCGGCTCGCAAGTGGTATCTTTGCGCACTGTCTCACCTGCTCCCTTGCTCACGTTCTCGCTCACACACTTGGTCACGTGCTCGCTCACTCGTTCACACGCTCACTCGCAGACTTGCTCACAAACTGACTCGCTCACGCCTTTAATCGCTCACTTTCTCACACACGCCCTCACTCATTAAAACGCTCACTCACGCACTTACTCGCTCACGCACTTACACCCTTGCTCGCTCACACTTACTCAGTCGCACGCGCATGCATTTTTTTGCTCACACACACTGCACGTGCAATTTGCCCACTGACACACCTGCTCGCTCACACCCACACACTAACGCATGCATTGGCCATCTCGCGCGCTGACTCACTGTGTCGTGCTGACTCGATCACCCACTGACTTGGTTAGACGTCTGCAGCAATATCTATTGTGTCATATGTTCTCCATCTCTATACCGTATGTTTTTATGTTTTGAAAGAGATGTGTGTGAATGCGTAATATATGATTTGAATATATGTACACATTTACACGTGTTAGTGTTTGTGTATTCTCCTGCAAGGTTGGAGGTCAAAGGGTTTTTATAATGAGGTCTCGGAAACATTCTTACGAAGGTCCTTATGTACTATTTAAAGCCATATCATAATTCTCTAATCATGCATAACTCTTTAATAACACAAAGCATTGATAACATCCACATGTAGAAAAAAACGGCGGCTGCGTGGCACAGTGCGCTATGAAGCCAGACTACCCGAGTTCGAATCCCGGTCGACATCGGTAACGAATGATATCTTAACTGATCTTGGCCCCCTCCCTTCACCAACTTGCACTGACCCAGCGTGGTGAAATATCGTTGAGCAAACAACACAAAATCTCCCCATGACTGACGAGGCATGGCAAGGCCTTCCAGCAGTGGCTTGGCAAAGCTCTGAATTATCACCGATATTGTGTTTTATCGGAAAAAAATAGTGAAGGAGACGAACCTCACCTTCCCGATGAACACGGAGAGTGCAGCGTAAACGGTTTATCAGGATCACATTTGTGTACCACGTGTCTATCTTGAGCGTTGCCGATAAAGTTCTCAACCAAAACAACAATGAACTGCATTACATCAATTCGTGCGAATCTGAGCACACTGACAATAATTAATTCTCAAAACCTGATCATTACCCCCTGGTAGCGTCCAGTGTTAAAAATGATTGAAGTACACGTGTTGATTCATTGCTGTGGAGGCTTTAAAGCGGTTGAGTCCGGTCCTGTAATGTGATCATAAGAGCTGGACCCATTTCAGACGCTGCATAATCCAATGTTGGATGGGGTGAATTGTTTTTTTTTAAGGCAGCACTTGCTATAGTCTGAAGTATTTAATGGAGCAGCAGGTGTGAGCCAGTTAAGGCTTAAGTACAAGTCACAGCAGTGAGTAAAATTATCTGTTTGTAGAGGAGCTGTCTAATTTTTTCCGATGGGAGAGTCGCAACAGCCATGTGAGCAGTGAAGCTGATCCAAACCACAGATCCCATTAAAGCGTTCAAGCTGGGCTCAGGGAAACGTATTAACTACCATCTTAGCAGACGAAAGGTCAAACCCCGTCACTTTGCTCCGACACGAGCTAGGTTCACCCTCCCTCCCTCCATTTATTTTTCTCTTCATTTTCTGCACGATGGATCGGCAACTGTTCATTGACAACGGTGAAGTTATTCCACGTTCAAGTTGCCTGACAAGTCTCTGGTGGTGCGTGTTGACTTGTTTTGTGCGTGTTGACTAGATGGCCTCGTGGGCAGACACTTCACTTCAAACCTCTCCCGGGTGGCATTAGACGTCCTTTGTCGTGTCAGCTCTCGCACTGTTGATGCTGTGTTTTGTAATAGCATTACTGTGATGATCAGCATGTACACAAACCAAGACATTACGGCTGGCCATTAAGACGTTATTAATGTAAAATGAAAACAACAGGGTGCCCGCATCTGATCATTGCAGCACGCCAGCTGTAATGGACTGAGAAGTCGTTTCCGTTCCCCATTGTGCCCCTGTGCTCTTGGTTAGATAAGTAGCATTCAAAGCATAATGCCGTGTCGCTGGGCAGGCACATTTGCGACGGCTTATCGCGTGCTGCGTGTGTCGAGAAATTGTTTTAAATCCGGCGGCATTGCACGCTGACGAATTCCGTGGCGTTGCAATCGCTTGGAGGGGCAGATATTATCTGCGAATGCCATTACGATCATCGCAGGATGGTCACCTGCAGTGCACAGTGTTGCGCTGGTTACTGGCCGGCTATAGTTGTCGGCAGCGGCACGCGTCAGCAGTTTCCTGGCCTTATCTTCGTGAAGAAAGGGAGATTGGGCAGCAATTACGTGCATGGGTCATCAGTCACTGTCATTCATTAATTTATTCATATCCCTTATAAGGCGGGTGAGAGTGCAATAACGTGCAAAAAATGTTCTACGCGGGAGATCTTGTAGAATGTCGAGGAAAATATACATCCGTAATACAGGTGGGTTTTTTTTGGGGGGGTTAGATTGCGGAAATATAAACGTGTCGTTAAACCCGCCACCACCCAACACAGCAATGAGTAATGTTTGTCACTTAAACAGAACGTGCCAATTCGTTACAAGTACAGCACACCGGTGTGTTGGAGAGCCAAGCCACAACATTTGCAATCTGAGTACGACGTTTTGCCAGTAATTACAACTAGCTTCATTTATATATTAACACGATCTAACCCCAATAAAAACCTGTATTATGGATGATATTGGGCGCGAATGCCTATGTGTTAAACTGAAAATATCCATGTTAAGAGTATTACAGTACAACTGAAACACGCGCATGTTTTGATCGGGTGGGACATCTTAGTTGCATCACGTGCAGCAAGTACAATAGCGAGAATGTAAAAAAGAAAGTAGCACTTGCGTATGCAATGAATAATACCTTGCAAGTTGTACTGAACAAAAGAACTTGTAAAAAAACCACCTCGTAAAATATTCCACGCGTCTATATTATTATATTATCAAGCGAGGAATACGTTTAAAATTTATTGGAGTTAAGTGCATTTAGCAGATCCTATTACATTCCTATATCAGCTTTTCAGCATCCGAAATGAAATGTTAGCGTGACAGTAGAGATGAAAAATTACATGCAATTTTCCAAACCTAAATAAATGCAGCACATTGACTTTATGCAAGGTTAACCTATTTATCAGAGCGCTTCGTGGTAACATTACATATCTCTAACACCTCAATAATGCGTGTGGATGCTGCAGGCAGTTGTTAGGCTTAATGAAGCGTGGTGCACAGTGTGCACGTAAGAGCACTGCTGCAGATGCGAGTACTGATTGACAGGGTGATAGGCGTTTACCTTTCCTTCAGAGGAGCACAACTCATTCGGCTCCTTCTGATGCTGACAAGCAGACCTCACACGAGACACTTTTAGCGGATCTGGGTAAGAGCAGAAATCTAAATTTCGATTTAAAGCTTTCGTGACTGCAGGGATTCATCTTCTTGGTTCTTTCGGTAAAGTCACGTAGAATGGAAATAATAAAATAATAAAAATAAAAACATTATAAAATAATTCTCACGACGTTTCGGCCACAACGCAAGCAGCCATCCTCTTCACCTGAGGACGGCTGCTTGTGTTGTGGCCGAAACGTTGTGAGAATTATTTTATTATGTTTTATTTTTATTATTTTATTATTTCCATTCTACGTGACTTTACCGAAAGAACCAAGAAGCATAAATCTACTATCAGGGCTCTGGCAGTACTACCGAATGTGTCTCAATTACTCCGTATGATCACTGCGAGAGATGCCCCCTCTCGGCATTTAATTGTTCCTGAGTCAAGGTACGTTAACGCCCTCAGAAGTTGGGATGAGAACGGATTATTGTCGGTTCCCCATCCAGAGGTCTGCACTTGAGCAACTCAGCGTCGCGAGGACACTCTTGAGGCCTCGGGGAAAGGATCTCTTTGCCCCAAAGGGTTTAGTGCTCCCAAATGTTTCAACCATAGACGAGGGGGCGGCAAGTTAACGTTTTCAAATGGCGGGTTCCGGCAGCACTTGACAAGAACTAGTACAGGGTCCATTACGCTCGGCGAAGGGAACGTTTCCTGCATAGGTGAAGGCACTTTTTGAGTTCGCCCAAGGTGAGTTTTGAAATGCGGTTCGTTTGTGCTTATTTTATCCTTTCATTGCCCAATGTTGTTACCCCTGAGGTAAATATGACTTGGACATTTTCTATTTTTAATCGATTTAATCTCAATTATAATATTGGCATCCAGGCAAAGAGTTTTCTTTAGCTTCCTATAACATGTATGCCAAACAAATGTTATTTTTTACGACTGAAATAAGCAAAAATAAATTGTTATTATCTGAACAATGCTGGTAACTAAATTGAGCCGTGTCCTTATTACATTTAACGGAACAATCACAATGAACAAATCGAGATTATGCAGGGCAATGAGGGATGGGGGAGCTGGCCGGCATGAAACTAAAACCCGGATCGTACAAAAACCCTATGCAAATGAGGCTATAAACACGTCTTGTTTACTTGTGTAGAATGGTGATGATGATGTAGAATGTGCCTTCTGTTTTTATTGCCCCTTAAAGTAATCGGTTTATCTTGCTGACATTTGTGGTCACATGGGCACCGAGTCCACTGACCCATAACAAGTGAGATGCGTACAATAATTTAACTGTCGTGCGTACGAATATATGATCTTTTTCATTTCTGCAGACGTGCTTAATCTGCAACCTGGATAATCTGTGGAGATGGATCGCCAAAACTTAGCCGTGCAGCAAAACGGTGGCCAACTCTGAAGCAAAAACGTAAAATAGGGGCACAAATCGCTGGCGTCAATCATCGAGCAATTTCCATCGCACCTCCCTTTCACATTTTGACATTTTTCTCAAGACTCAGTCCAGCAGCCACAGCAACAGCAGGCGTGTGACGGCATCAGGCAGCCGAGACGTTTATCATCAAACCCCGCAGGAAGGGAAACAAGGTTAATAATAAAAATGATGTTAGTCTTAAATGAAAATGAGGCAAAAACGTGTGTATATAAAACACGGACACTTTGGCTTCACTCGCCGAATTCACAGTGCGCCACATTTTTTGCCGATATGGAAACTGCACACAATGGAAGCCTCGCGACACTGCACTCATTCTCCATTATTGGCATTTGCTCGGCAAAGCTCACCCAAAAAATGTCTGCTGAGAAGCAGTTGAATGAAATTTTCATTTAAAGGTGAAATCTCCCCCCCCCCCCAAGATTATAAGGTAGTGCTGTAGCCAAATGTAATTGTGTCCAATTAGATAAGCGAGCCAGTGTGCCGGTGTTTGTATTTACTTTCTGTTTTGCCAACACCAGGTGTGTCAATAGAGTTAATGAGGGCTCTCGCTTTAAAAGAAAAAAAGGACAATTTCATTCACTTCAACTCTAGCATTTGCTTGTTGGTAAACTGTAAAAAAAATCAGACTGGCCAGTAGGGTAATCTGAATGGATTTAGTGAATATTTAATCCAATGATTTCATGAACAAATAAGTAAAAGTGTTGTATGTCCCAGGCTGTCATGTTGGCCTTTTAGGGTTCATGTTTGGAAGGGGGGAAACATCGCATTCCCATCTCAAACAATTCAGCACGATCTCCCTTAGAGCCCTCTTTCCCAGAAAACCTTTGATCACATCAAAGGCCCTATTTTACCCAACAAGAACCGTCGTCCCTTAAGCCGCAGCAGACACTGCTGGCCCATTTTAAAATGTGAATGTCAAGTTTAGTGGAGGATTACAAGTAACAATGTTGCGATAGAAATAAGCATAATACCATATTCTCGTGAAATCCAACTTTAAAGCAATAATTGTTGATCAAAACTTAAATTATTGCTTATTCCGCGTGGGTTAGGTAGACTGTCCAAAGGTACAATTGCAATTTTGCAAGGCAGTCCTGTCTCCTGAGCTGCATTGGCTTCCGGTTGCCGAACGATTACATTGTAAGGTAGCACTCATTACACACGAAGTGCTTTCCATAAATAAACCCAAATACCTTGCTGATCTCGTCAAGGAGCATAAAACATCAGGCGAACTCCGTTCATCATCGCAGCGGCTTTTGGCTGACCATCGAACAAAGACTGAATCGCGCTCTTTTAGATGCGCCTTTGCGGCTGTCTGAAACGCTCTTCCTTCCAATATTCGGAAGCCACTGGCGCTATGCACTTTTAAATCATCTAGATTGAAGCCTCATTTCTTTAGAAGTGCTTTTTGTGTTTTGTCGGTTGTCCTTCCCTCGCGCCTATGATAAGCACAGTTGGCTACGCACAGTGCGAAATAAGTTCAATATACATACATACATACGTACATACAAGTCGGTGAAGAACCCAACATCCAAAATTAAATTTTTGCTCATTTAAGCAAGGAGATTATTTAAGTTAACTTGAACTTGTTGGTCCAGGTATTGTGTGAAGATGGTGCGAGCGGCTGAGTGACACCCGTTGCTGCCCCTCTTGCCTCCGATGCCGTGGCCCCCCCCCTTCCTTCTTCTGCTCACTGCGACTCCCCGCCTCTTTCTCCCCGCAGTGGACCAACGTGTCGGGCAGTTTCCGTAACAGAGACGTGGAATGGCGCTTCAAAGGGATGAAGGCCAACGAGAGCCCCACAGGCTTCGGCCTGCCCATCACGCTGCACATGGGAGACTACAACATGGACGGCTTCCCCGACGTCCTGGTCATACTCGTCAACTCCTCTGATAGGTAACGTGTTCAAGTCAGCTTCTTGTTTTGTTTGATTGTGTTTGCATTTGAAGGCCATTGTCACCAATTTAAAGGTGTATACGTATTCCCACGTTTGCAGTCACTGGGTGTTGATTAATAACAATACAGTAATTCCACTTATATAGCGCTTTTCGTCAAGGATCTCAAAGCTCTGTACAGGACACAGCAGATACTCAGCATAAAAATAATTATATTATAAATGCATCTTAAGAATCCATTTACTAAATTAACTAAAAGTTTAACAAGCGGAAATGTATAAATTGAGAAGTTGAAGGAATAACCTTACTCACACAGATCAAAGTGTCCTGTTTTTTCTTTACGCTTTCAAACTCAGGATAAGAAGCGTTAAGTTCTGTTCGTCTGTCTGTTACAGGGGTACGATAAATCGTGTAAAGGGATCCGATATGAACAGAACTTGAATATTAAGTTGTGTTGTTATTAGGAACTTGCTGTATGGAAAACTGGCCACGTAGATCAAAGGGGGGTTGCCCATTATCTCCCCAGCTGAGCCTAGTTGTCTCATTGTGGCCTACGGACATACTGCTTGCTGCGCACCTGCCACAAGTGCTCCCATTATCATCGCATATTAAATTCTTTGGAGGAAAAACGCACGTTCATAATGGTTACAGAATTCATACGTATGCCTACTTATTGTTTGGGTCTTTCGGTAAAGTCACGTAGACAGGTTAAAAAAAAATAACAAAAATTACGTTTTGATCGCAACACAAGCGGTCGTTATTTTCTTTGAACTTATTCTTGGTTCTTTCGGTGAAGTCACGTAGAAGGGGAATAATAAAATAATAATAATAAAACAATAACATTCTCACGACGTTTCGATTGCAACACAAGCAATCATCATCAGGTGTGAAAACCACAGCAAGAAAATTTTGACCCAAAGAATATGAATTCCTGCAGTCACGGAAGACAAGAAGTATGCCAACTTTTCCTTCCTTGTTATTGTCGTAAGTTGAGCGACATTTTCTTTATCCAAACTCTTTTTCCGAAACTAAATGGTTTCTCTGAAGTGAACATTAGCGGCGTCGTGTGCTGTGATGCGCACGTTGGTTTCACAGGCGGGCGCTGATTGTTGCAATCCCATTGTGTGGCCTCTATTATATTTAGCTGAATTCACTCGAAACCGTCTTAAATGTGTTTGTTCCACCAAATATAAAGAGCGTATAAATGCTTGTCCTGTTCACCAATATGATACATTTTATGGAAGGAGGTGTCAAGTTCCATACGTTTTACCGGCGTTCCGAATAACTTGGATTTGCAATAGATACCACGTGTTGAGTACAAGAGCAACATTTTAAATCTGGAAGAAGTCGGGCTGCTTGTGAGCAAGGGCTTTACCTTGTGTTTATTGTATGTATTATCACTTGGCGCTGTTTCACTCTATTCGCCACCTACACGTCGCAAAAGCCCACGTGTTAAAGTGACGTAGAGTTTACTAGCTCTCTCTTCACAATAGAGGTTTTGTGGGTTAGATCGCGTAAATATATAAATGTGTCGTTAAACGCCGCCACCACGCGACACAGCCAACTAGTAAGGGTTGTCACGTAAACAGAACGTGCCAATTCGTCACTAGTCAATTAGTGTTGACTTAATCCAGTGTGCCTGATGAAGCTAGTTGTAATTACTTGCGAAACGTTGTACTTGTGTTTGTAAATGTTGTGGCTTGGCTCTCCAACACACCGGTTAGTGCTGTACTAGTGACGAATTGGCCACGTTCTGTTTACATGACAACCCTTACTAGTTGGCTGTGTCCAGGTAGTGGCGGATTTTAACGACACATTTATATGTTTACGCGATTTAAACAAAAACCTCTCTTATGGATGATATTGGTCGCAAAAGCCTACGTGTTAAGATCTCTCTTCGTTATTGACCTTTGTGATGAATACGGTTGGGATACCCACATTTACCCCACCGCAAGTGATCAATCAGTCAGAGTGCCCGGTATACGGCGCAACAATCGATCTTTGTTGATATATATCTAGTTGCATTGCACATGAATACGGGAATCTTAAAGCGCTTTTCATGAGCTAAAAATATACGAATGCCCAATCCTTAAGACTATGTCAAGAAAAAAAAAATCTATAAATGTCAGTATAACGATATACTGTAGAAAATATAATGTGTAAATAATAAAAAGTTCAGTCTCCTAAAGATAATTTCGTAAAATCGGGAAAAAATGCAGTAACAGCTGATATCCAGCGAGCTTCAAGGTGTATTACAGTTGCAATTAAAAGACGGGTCTTTAGTTGAGGTTTCAATTTATGTAAACGAACTTCCCCTCTGACGTTCATGGAGAGATTGTTCCATAACGGTGAATCCGGATGGCTAAAGGATCATCCCCGTCCAAAGTCGTGATGCATCGGGCGGTGAAGAACTACTATTAGGTGGTTCAAAGCGCCCGAGTGGGGCCGGCAATGTGCAAAAGCCGCTGTGTGTTGTGTGAACAGAAGGATTTTAAATGTAACCCTCAATCCCTGAGCACTGGGGAGTTTTGCTCTTGACAAGACGTTGAGAGCAAACTAAACTCGAGCAGCTGCAGTCTGCGGTTGCGTTGGCGTTGATAAAACACGCACGTGAGGCAGGCCAGCACACAGCGGATTAACAATCTTCAAGTCATTCACAAGTGTTGGCATAATCCAGTGTGCCTGATATTTACTGCTGTGTCTATTAAAACTAATTGTGCATAAAATATTTTTTCCCGAGAGTTACACTTTAAATATGTAATGTTCGTATTGATGCTTTGGCCAATAGGACTTTGTAAAGATACAGTACATTATGGTTTCAATACCACATTTGAGACCCAAACTCCTCCTCCTTGACACCGGTGGTGTAACCATCAACCGCATCAGAACGCCAACAGGTCGACGTACACATCTTCTTCATGAATGGAAAATTCAAGACTCAAGCCACAGCAGTGTGATTGTGGCCCTGTAACTAAAACTACGGACCATGCAGTAAGCCGCTGTAGTCTACGCTCCTTCTACGGAGGAATAGTAGAGCTGCACACTCCCTCCTGAAGCGTTCTTGTGGCTATCATACCTCCACATTGACATTTAGCTCTTGAACAGATTGCCATGCGTAAGAATAGAATTCATCTTATTGGTTCTCTCGGTAAAGTCACGTAGAAGGGAAGTAATAAAAAAAACATAATAAAATAATTATCACGACGTTTCGGCCACAACGCAAGCAGCCGAAACGTCGTGAGAATTATTTTTTTATGTTTTATTATTTTATTATTTCCCTTCTATGTGACTTTACCGAAAGAACCAAGAAGATGAATCCCTGCAGTCACGAAAGCTTTAAATCGAAAAAAAATCGAATTATCGTTTCATCAGCTGCTGAAGCACCAACCTTTCTTTACACCAACGGAACGCACGCAACGGTCACACACCGAAATGTGTCCGTGACGACACGCGCAACAGAGCTGAACGGACGCATGCATGTGTGCGCGTGTGCACGCGTGACCATGTCGCCTTTTAATTACAATTGGTTCGAATCAATTGATTCCATTGTCAATAAAGCGAGTGAATTTGCAACCAACCAGTTGGATATGGCCAGGGGCCCGGTACCCAAATCGTACTTTGCACTCCGATCGTGTTTTTGTACGTTTTGCTGTTGCAACGTTCTTATCTGCCCCGACAGGACATCTGTGAAAAAGAGCTTGAAAGCTCATCGGATTCCTCCAGTATAAATAAACATTATGATTCTGTCCCCGTTGTGCCCCCCCCCACCCATTCGCCGCCTATTGGATCTGGCCAGGAGCCCCCCAGTTCACCGCCTGTGGCAATGCACAGGCCCGGCCGGAATCCATTATGGCTTTGCGTGCTCCGTTCATTACATGCGGGACAGACAGCAGCAGCAGCAGCGTTTCACAAGAGGCCCTCATTTTTGCAGCGTTGTTTCATGGCCACAATTTCTGTGATCTTCTTTCAATGGTGTTGTGTATTATTATTTTTTTCTCCAGGCTTTCTTTTTTAAATCAAAATATGTTGAGATTTATTTTTTTACTATATTCCGCACGGCTAACAAAGTTTATCCATAAAAATCAAATGAACCTGTTTAAAAAAAATTGGTCTTTTATACAAATCTTGCCTGTAACTTTTTCCATAAACTCTTATTATGTATTCTTAGGTTTTTTCGGTAAAGTCACGTAGGTAAAACATCAAAATTAATAAAAATAAAATAAAACAAAAAATCACGACGTTTCGGAGGCAACACAAGTCTCCGTCATCAGGTGGGACCGTCACAGCCGGATTAGCTGCAGCTAATCCGGCTGTGATTTTTTATTTTTTTTTTATTAATTTTGATGTTTTACCTACGTGACTTTACCGAAAAAACCTAAGAATATGAATCCTTGCAGTCACGAAAGCTTCAAATCTGGATCTTATTATGTAACTATAATCACTTTAAATTTCGATTTAAAGCTTTCGTGACTGCAGGGATTCATCTTCTTGGTTCTTTCGGTAAAGTCACGTAGAAGGGAAATAATACAATAATAAAAAATAAAACATCATAAAATTATTCTATAATCACTTTTTTCCCCTTATACACAGTACATGATACATAGCATTTGAGCGATTGAGCAGTTCTGCAGATGTCCCTGCTATGAAGAAGCACCAAGATGGGCCATTGCCCGAAACGTTGCCTAGTACAGCAATAACTTGGTGATGTGGCTTCCATGGGGAATGGAGGATACCGTTTGAACAAATACGCCGGTTTTATCTGCGAGTTAGGCTTATATGCTTCGCCAAATGTATTTCAAGTACGTGAAACTTTTCAAGGAAGAAACTGAAAGCCTGCATTTTAACTCCGATGTAAGAAACAATAATCGAATCTCTTACAGAGGGGCTCACCAGTCGGTGGATTGTAGAGAAGTAGTGGGACCGTTTAGAGTACAGTACACAGTCGTACGGTACACTTTACAGACTACCGCAGCAATGCTGAAGTTCCCGTAAATAACAGATAAGCGCACGACAAGATGCCAGGTGGCTGTCGCATACGCGAAGGAAGATTTATCTTGCCGTCTGATTCCAGTTAATAGAGCATTCCGGATAGCAAAGTGCCGGGATAACTGAGGTTTTGCTGTGTGTATATATATATTTTCTCCTTTTCAAGCAGTGTTATTGACGGACGCGTTGTATTTTTTGCGATTGGGGCACCACTTCCAATGAAGTATATCACAAAATGCGTGTTGCAGCTTTGTATGGCTGAGGCTAGTAGGCATTGCATGAGAAGGGGCCTTTTATTTGTATGCATGAAAACGTCATTAAGCTGCAACCCACTACTATCATGAGATAGTCACGCGAGAGAAGAGTTTGTGTTAAAAATTTAATTCAAAAGCATAATTTTTTGCTGACGCGTATGCCGTGTTAATAATGCTCATGGCAGTACATTATTGTGATGCTAATGGGATCGACTGCATTGAAAAACCAAAGTAATCAGTGTGAGTCGGCACTTTTTTAAATAATGAGGAGTGGTCAAAACTTTTTAATTCCTTTTTCGAAAAGGCATTCACTTTCACCCTCATTTAAAATAAAGAGGGAAATGCTTAATTTGCTTGCATTCATTAACTGTGTATTTATTTTGCGGCCGGAGCTTTTTTCTTTGGCCAACAAAAAATTACAGCGGGCTACGATTATTGTTTGCTTAAATATCCCCGTTTTTATTGTAGAGTATTTGTTCAGCAGAGTATCCCAGAGATTGTGTTGCGCCGCAAATCAATCTCTCCGCTTTCACACGCGTGCGTACCCCCGTCCACACCGCTATGTGCTCTGCCCTGTTAACTAAATCGATACGATTAAAACTTCTCACCTGGTGATGTCTACCTGCGGTGGTGCGACAATGACAGTGTTGGTTATTATATCGCCAGCGTTATGCAGGGTGCTTTGTCAACATCAGATGCTCCGTTACGTGAAGCCTTCCATGTTTTAGTTTTGCTTTACAGAAATGTTTCTTAAGACTTCGATTTGTCATTTGTTTTTGTTTACACAGATGATCCCGTTTAGCCAATTTACCCGGCTATTTTACAAGGGGGGATCCGTGTCACCAATGCTGGTGGTGGAGATTCACGACAGAGTAGCGACCAAAGAAGGAGGACTGACCGAGACGATATCCTGCGCAGAGATGTCGCGATGAAATCGGCTCGGGTGCAGGTGCTGCCTTGGAAAGGCCTTCATTTAGCATTGGATAGATCATGGATGGTGATGATCCACATCAGACCTTATTCAGCAGGGCACTACCCTGACATGTATTGAAGAATTCAAATCACTGAAAACCTACGTTATTTTACCGCATAGGAGTGTCTATACCAGTCAAGCACTTGCTGTGGGGGTACCCATACCAGTCAGGTACAATTATAGCAACCTCTTGATAACATTGTTATTGGTTAATTAAAACTACATTCGCAGTGGCAAGATGTTAACTACCTCGCCTGGTATGCAGGAGGTCGTGGGTTATATCCCCACACTGACGCCTGTATATTTGGAGTTTGCGTGTTCTCCCCATGGTCGTGTGGATTTTTCTCCGGGTCCTCCGGTTTTTCCATCCACATTTATAAAGTGCATTTAGAGTATTTGGCTGCAATACATATCCACATGATAAGCCACTTTGTTGAGCTATATGGCCAGGTCGCTTCTGAAAAAAGAGCCACATAGCTTCAGTGGGCCTTAGCTGGTAAAATATAAAATAGTTTAATAGTTAGTAGTGTAACTCCCTGCCCATCTGTGTTGACCGCTCAAGCATGTTTCCGTCTTCCTTGGCTGCCTTTCTGTCACGAGCTTAATTTATCATTCGTCGTAATGCGCTGGAACAAGTCCGCTCATTTTCTCCAGGATGAATGGCATCGTCTCGGGTTATTGTGGGTGTGTTTTGCCTCCCGACCCCCCTCGTGATTTGATCACCAGCATGAACGTGTTTATGCTGCACGTACAGAATATTTTTTATGCGTGCTTAGATTCGGAACACCGAAAGATAACGAGCAGCGTGTTACTCTACCGACCTTGAGAAAATTGCGTGCCAGGTCACCCACGCGTCGATCTATTTTGCTGAAAACATTCGGAATGCCTCCGCTCACATTTGTTATTGTGTTTTTGTCGGGGAGCAGTGACTTATTGGTTATAACGTGCTGTGTGCTGTGGTCCCAGAGACCTGGGTATGATTTCTGGCCATGACACTAGGAGCCACCCTTAGGTCAGATAAGCTTTAAATAAGTAATTTGTGAAGTAAACATTGGCACTAGGAAAACAAAAGCACCGGGGGTGGCCACAACAAAACAATTATGTTGGTACAATTGTCATCTTATAAGAAACTTGTTAACAGCACTTGCAGCAACATTCCACGAGGTAAATCTGGGGGGGGGGGGGTTTGTTCAAAGTATTTTGCTGTGTTTTAGAAAGTAAAAAAATACGTAAATTAAAAAAAATGTAAGCTTAACATTAAATGTAAAATGTCCTATCAACTCACCCGAATAAAATAATTCGGCATTTTTTAAATTCATGTTTATTAGAAATATATTAACCTCTGTGTACCAGTTGTTGATATGTCTTTCACTGAAGTAGTCGTACAGTCGTCGAGGTATCAATGGCAGGTGCGTACATATGCGTGTACATATGAACACAGTGTACAAAAACACACGCTGTCAATGGCGATGACCGTGAAGCCTGCGTAGACATGTAACAGCGCAGCCGTAGTAGTATTAGTCGTACTAAGTAATGGCATTCATTAACCTATAACACGTATAGGCCTCGTACTGTTTGAAAGAATATGGGACCCTAGCCCAAGGATCTCGACATCAAACGGCAACAAGCTATGGATGGCCAGGGGCGGGTGACAGACACATCGCCGTGAGGCAGTTATTCCTCCGTAAGTCTTAAAGGGATGGAACAGCAGCTGGCCTTTAGAACTAGCAGGAGCCCCGTTGCTGCACGGTCACTTAAAAGCCGTCGTGTCATGCAACGTGACATTTCCACATTTTCCTTGGTCAGATCACCCCCCCCCCCCCCCGCTGATTGCAAACCTGCTCATAAGTGAAATGTTGTGTGTACACTTAATAATAATAATAGTTCAATTTGTAACGCGCGCAAATTTGCAGACGTAGTGGCCGCAACTCAGTGGCGCGGAGCCAAGCTCAGAGTCGCTCGAAAGCGTGGTTATAGAGGAGAGTTTTTAAGTGTCTCTTGAAAGAGGCGATTGAGATGCTGCGAATGTGCAGAGGGATATCGTTCCAGACTGTTGGGGCTGCCACCGAGAAGCGGCGCATAGACACGTGACCATCCTGGATCTTGGTATCAAGAGGAGGTCGTGAGTCGCGCTGCGCAGGCATCTGCCGTGTGCTGCGCTGCAAGTTGTCAATAATGAAGAAAGGTACGGCGGGCAGGCAGATGTGAAGGCATTGTGGCAGAGGCAGGTGGTCTTGTATGTGACCCTACTGGCGATGGGGAGCCAGTTGAGAGCACGGAGACAAACTAGTGAGTCGAGACGGGGATGAGTGTGGGCAATGATGTATACAGTTGTTTATAATGATTCCATCTTATGATCATTAATTCTGTTATGAAATTTACACCAATAATCGATCCTCAGACACTGTGATTACTGTGACATTTCTGGTTTCCACACGGCATGTTGCCATTTTTTCTGGTTTGTGAGTGCCGCTACAGATAGCACTGAACGTAAAATGGTCATCTCAGGGCTGTCTTTCATTTACTTCCGTGTGATTTCACCCAAGTGAAGCGGAGAATCAATGTATCAACCCTAAAGCAACGTGTGATTATGCTAAATACATAAACTCTGAAATCAGTTGATGCAATTTGTGAATACGTCGTTTCACGTCCTTTGAATACCATGAGTCTTGTTGGAAATATTAAGAGGTGAGGGGCCACTTTATTTTGTGGTGGGTGTATTTTTTTGCATTATTTGATTTATTAAATCCTTTATATTAAGTTCGCTTGCTTGCGTGCTTGCTTGCTTGCTTACGACCGTGCAAATCTTTCGGTCGTGTTTTAACCCACTTCCCGTGATCCAATCGAGCTGACATTTTCCACACAGACTCGTGCGTGACAATTAATTTTCGTGAAATTTTTTTTTCCAAAATTTTACACTGTTTAGGGAAATTTTTTTTAAATATTTCATTACCAATTGCTTAATGCTGGCAGACAATCGTCTGACCCATAGGTGGCAGCCATCTCAAGCCAGAGGACGAGAGGACTCTAGCCGCCACGCATATAAAGGATTTATAGTGAAAAACTTTGTTTTTACGGGTTAATTTTTTTCATTTCTGCTGTTGAGAATCAGTCTTGCTGACACCGTGATTTCATTTATTTTCGACACATGGGGTATACATTGAGAGGGTCTTTTATATATAAATATTTTTAAATTCCTCCGTCATGTGCATCCGGCTAATTTAAATGATTGTTTCTGTATTTTTTTTCAAGCAGTTCATGTAAAATCTGCTCACTGCACTTTATTCGAGGGCTTGGAAAATTGAAGCGTAGCTCACTTTTGCTGTGAGCACTGATTTAAAATTGAATCCTGCTGGTGCAGTGTCTTATCAATTATTCACTCATTCGTTTTTAGAGTTCGTTTCCTTTTTTTTGCTTGCTTAGCTACAGTACATACGGAATGTGTTGCACCTATGTTACAAATGTGCCGGAACTTGAATAAGTTGTCAATGTATTCACCGTGTGAAGACCTAACAATTTGACTACATGTTTTTGAATAAGGGGTGCACAGTTCAATCTACTTTACAGCACAATGCATTTTCCTTTAATACAGACGCATTGCTGTTTATGCAGGGCGTTGAATGGTAATACAAACTTTATAATGAGGCATAGATTCATACATAAAAGCGTCTACTTACATTCACAATTGAAGCACGGGACACGTGACTTTGTGTAAGTAATTAGATTGTGTGACCCTGACGGCCACTAGGGGCACTGTCCGGCTGTCATTAAACAAAATGTGTTCATTGTTAACTCCGCATCAGAATATTTATTTAGACTGGAGAAATCCGATGAGCCATGAAGCGCTTTTGCAACACATGTCCAGTCGGCCATCGATTCGCGACCTGGATTTGTGACTACACTAAACTAAACTCGATTAAAGTGTCCCTCGACACGTTACGAATAATAGCGTGTGGGTAATCCACGAAAATTCTTTAATTTATTTCCTTTTTTTGTTCCTGGGATATATACTGTGAATATCTGTATCGCGACTTTTAATCAAACGATATACATATATATTTTTTTAGGAGGAAGATCTCTTCACGTGAGGATGGCTGCTTGTGTTGTGGCCGAAACGTCGTGAGAATTTTATTATGTTTTATTTTTTTTATTTTATTATTTCCGTTCTATGTGACTTTACCGAAAGATCCAAGAATAGGAACATCTCTCCTTTTTTTTTTATCGAGTTTCATAATACATCCCAAGTCTACAATCATGAAGGGGCGGGGGGGGGACAGGTAACAGAGTTGTTTAGCTTAGGAACAAAAAAATAATCCCCCACACATGGTAGGATGACACTTGACGTTCTGCATGGGGATAGTTTGCCGACCTAGTTGCTTCACTGCTCCGTTTGTTGAGGCTAAATTACATTGCTGGACATCTGTGAAACAGCATAGCTCATCGGATTCCTCCAGTCTAAAGATTCTGATTCTGACATTTATGATGCCACAGATATCGTGTTTTAACAACCGAGATTTGTCTGGAGCCCGTACTGTACGTGTCACAATATAACCAATTGCACGGGAAAAACTGGCCACCTCTTCTGTCTGGAACCACTGATTTCTGGCAACTAACACTGTCTGGATATTCAAGGCCCTGTCCATATAGCCACTGAGCAAAATACCAAATGCAAACGTTAAAACACAAATACTAATATTCAAGGTAACTACATACAAAACAACAATCCCTGAATCTCATATAATACAGCTGGGAGCTGTACGCGTTTAATAATTCGTTGATTCACATGCTATCGCGACGAGGTAAATCGACTCAATGATACGATGCTTCACAGTCAATTTAAACGGGCTTTTAAACTTCATCACGGCACCACTTCTCTGGGTTTTTTTTTAAGGTTTACGATTTTATTCTTCGCAAGCAATGCTCCATGTGTTTTTTTTAAACGACCAGAGTGTACGTTTGAAGTTGTATTTTTCTTCCTCACGTATTTTGGTTTCTGCGCCAGAAATCACGATTGCGAAACGTGTTGATCCTGTCACGTGATTGTGAAAATGAAAATCAAAAGGTAATGAAATGAAGGACAGTAGTCACATTGCCGTGTTTTTGGCTGAAGCTGCTACTGCAAGCCATAGCAACCACACATCGTAGCCTGTGCCTCTTCAATCATGTTTAATGCATGTTGAGAAGCCACCGAGATACAAAAAACTAAATTCTATTTCAGGAAGACCGAAGATGTCCCTTGATATGTAACGAATAATAGTGTATAGTAAATCCATTAACCATTTATTTAAAAAATGTTGCCTTTACAAATAATATTTATATATTTTTCATGGGATGCATGGTGAATATCTGTATTGCGACCTTTTAGTCAAATGGTATATATGTTTTTTTAGAAGGAACGTCATAATACATTCCAAGTCCACTATGCTGTAAATTCCATGTTTACACAGAAGGCCCTATTTTGTGCTATTTGCATGTATTTATATAGAGCTGCATTAATATTCATAGAGGTTCTTTACAGAGCAAGGCTGTGCTCGGGTTATTGATTGCCTGTGCACAGTAACCCGGTTAAGGCTCTCACGGCTTATTTACAAGAAGGCCCGGTTTTGTTTTAGGGTGTATTGCACATTTATTATGGATGGTTAAGTGAGGCCACAAGAAACAGATCACAAACCTACTTGACCAGTGCATGTTTTCATACTGACACCGTTTAAACTCAGTAATGCAATAGGTTACAATAATTCCATTACATGCTCCGTATTTTTTTTTATTTTACTCTGCCAGATAAGGACCACGCTATGCATGATTACATGGAGTAAACGGTTCACAACCAGTAAATATCAGAGGTGTGGACTCGAGTCATGTGACTTGGACTCGAGTCAGACTCGAGTCATGAATTTGATGACTTGCGACTCGACTTGGACTTGCATAACAATGACTTTGTCCCACCTCTGGTAAATATAATACTCAATTCGTCTTTTTTGTGCGTGTGAAAGTTATTTTTTGTATATATATACCCTTTTAAAAATATAGACATTTGTTTCCCGTGGGAAGTGAGCGGGCGGCAGCACGTGGCCCAACGTGAAGCGATAAATTAGGGAATTGAGATCTTGATAAACACGTCAAACGCGACTCTCGCATTCATAAACTTTGACTAATTACGCGTCCTCTCGCTCCCCTCGACCGAAACGCGCACACTGTAGTTGTGGACTGCCCGTTGGCAAAAAAAAATATCAATTGCTTCAGATGTGCACAGCTCGTTTTGATCTCCACCACACCTTTCCGGCATCAACTCCCATGAGACTCACGCCATCAAGACGTTACTCAGCCGCACGCCTTAAGTGGATACCGCATGGGCGCAATGCAGAATTTAAGCAGCCAAAAGAGCGTTGGAGGAGCTGTGATTTATATAATCCACATATGGTTGCCAGCAGACCTACATAAGCAAAACTGTGAGATTGTAGTCTCGAGAATTAAGTGAAGCACATTAATGCGAAAGCAGTAAACAATAAAAACTGGCTGTAAGCCTAACCGGGCTCCCAGAACGACATCTTTTTCGAGTTTGTGTTAACGGTAGAGTTTTACAATTGCTGGGTACACTATAAGCCAATGGAGCGTTAAAGTTAAACGTTCATAGCAGGGCAACCTGACACGATCAGATGCTCATGTATCATAGGGTGTAGGGTTTTTTTTTCTTCTTCCAGGCCTCGCACTTGTGCTGATCATATCCTCACCTGGGTCCTTTTGCCAGTTGTTGCTCGGGAGATGCCACCCCTGTCGTGAAAAAAAATCGCGAGCTTCTTCTTTTGCCGGTTAACAAAAAATAAGTGATGCAACGCTGCGGGAAGAGCGTGTGAAACTCTTCAACTCCATAAGGTCTGAAATTTTAAATAAAAACTGTCTCTTTCCTGCTTTCCATTTATTTTTTTTACTTACTAACCTTTCTTATGCTATTCGTCGCGCACTGTTGCACTTTATTCTGTGCACTGTTGCAATTTACTTTTGCTCAGTCAGTGTTAGCCGCCGAGGGTCGTGACGCATTTCCTTTTTTCATTCCTCTTGCCGTATGCCCCCCCCCGCCCGCGTACCCTTCTCGTTCTGTTGTAGTGTGCACTGATGCCTACTTTATTGAGGGCGATATTGGCACGTAAAATAAAGGCTGATTGATTGAGTTAATCGATTCGCAAGAGATTGTGGAAGTGGGGGGGTGGCACGGTTTCGGGGGGGGGGGGTGAGCTGCGTATTTGTCCCGCGTTCGGTGCCACTTGTTGGGTACGGTGGCCGATGCTCGAGCAAAAGCAATTTTGAAGAGAGCTCCTTTTAACGCTTTGATGGATATCTTTATTGCAGGCTCCGTGTTGACAGCCCTTTGCAAATGTCCATTGGCTGAGGCTGGTTATTTCTGGAAGGTGCTTTGCATTAAGTGTGATTGCTCTCTTTCCCGCGGTGGGAGGTTCGCCGTACGCTGTGTCACCGCGTGCATTCCCATGCCCGGTCCACCTTTTTTTAACCATTCACAACGCACAGCAAATGGATTAAAAGTTTTAAATGCTCCAGGGAGCTTATTAAACGATTTAATGTGGATTTTTAATCAGCTTTAACAAGCTTTCTAAGAAAAGATATCTTCTGAAACGGAAGTCCATTAACATTATTATTCCATATAAATTAAATAAGTGTACACGCTATAATGATTCTGTATGTGCATAATAGGCTTATGCCCTTCAATGTTGTTGAGCAAGAATGTTGTTTAACAGTCGTTTGTGAATAGCTGACCGTTTAAAATGCGAGAGTCTATTTTTATCCCTTCGTTCTGAAGGAGGGAGGCATGAAGTCAAATGCCACTGCCAAGGAAAATATTTACATTGCGTCTTTGTAGAGTTTCACTCACCCTGGTAGTGGACATATCCAATGTCAGAGGTGTCCAATTCAATTGCCTCCATGACTTCGGCCAAGTTGCGAGGGCTAATCTCCTCCGACTTTGATGCAGGATTTGCCAACCCTCCCCGATTGGCTGGGAGTCTTGAGTCTCCCAGTGAGTACTGAGAAGAATACGAGAGATAAAAAAAAAATATATGAATGGACATAATTCAAATATAGGAAATAATATTAATTGTTTCAAACATAACAGTGTCATCTGATTTCATTTTGGTTTCCCTTGGCAGTGTAATGACATGATACGTTATGTAAACTGGAAGTACTCCCGTAACAATGACATTACGTCCTGTTGGGAGAAAAATAAATCTCCCGGAATATCTTAAATCAGAATTGGCAAGTCTACTCTGATAGCCCGACAGGATTGGTGCGTAAAAGGTCAACAAACACAATGGCACAACTGGAAAGGCACGATCGCGATAGAAGCAGTTTGCAGAGATGCCAAGGCGTTTTTGCAAAATGCCTGAATAATTATTGCAGCTTAAACATTGTGCCTCTCGACCATGGTTCTGCTGCATTCGTTCACAACATGGAGACTCGCGAGCAATTTCTGGCCAAAGAGTTCACTTCTGAGAGTAGTTATTCAGGGTTCGTTTTTTTATTAAAGTCTGAACCAAACACGTCAACGGAACCCAAGCCACGTACGGTGCTGCTAATGGCTTTGGAGAGTGTGCATATTCACAATAGGACTTGGATGGCCATTGCGGTGAGTGGCTTGCCACTTTGATGCAATAGTGTGCTACAATCCAGAGATATTTAAGTAGCGTGCATTAGCGTACCAAATTCTGAGAATTGGCAGACACTGGCTGAACTATGTTTCCCTTAACATTAAGCACATTTAGTTGAGTTGGCCTACCTTGTAACATTTCTCTAAATTGAAAAAAAAAAACACTGAGTTGTGATCACCAGACAGTCAAAATTATATTTACCATCATGTATTTGTCACTGGCAAACCTGAACATATCTTGTGTTTTAATAAGTAGACCGCATAGCTCATTGCATAATTTACAAGAATATACCTGGAGATTATTACGAGCCCCAAATATAGAAAATGTAAGATACCTTTTCAAAATAGTATCTGAACATACAAGGCATAAGATGGCAGGCAAACCAGCAACACTCGACATGCAAAAGTGAACTCGCCTTTGCGAACCGGACCACGGAACCATTGACAGTGTCACATGCAAATATGAAATATGTATTATTTCACACCACACCAGGTTCTTATTTTCGGCCGAGTAGACCTCGGGGAAGCCCAGGACCGGTTCAGATAATCATCACTGGTGTTGGCCATGAGACTGAATCGAACTCGGGTTTCCGGGTTCGGAGCGCAGTGTACTCACAACTACATTACCATTCCCCATTTTCCACGCATGCGCGCACGCACACACATGTACACACATACACACGCATGTTCACGCGTGCAAATATAACTGTGCACTTAAAAATATACATGGAATTCTCCACCACTACATTCGGTGCACCCTCCGCTGCTCAACGAGTCGATGTTACTCTTTTGTTCTTTTGGTAAAGTCACGTATAAAGATAAAATAATAAATAAAATACTAGAATACGACGTTTCGATTGCAACGACGTTTCGATTGCAACACAATTTAGCATTCTCAGGAAGAATGTAATCAACCAGGTAGGGTGTTGACTGTTATGTTATCCGACTCTCTGTTGTCTTACATTACATTTCTAAGTATACTAGATTTGTGTTTCTATTTCATTTATACCTGATGATGATTGTTTGTGTTGCAATCGAAACGTCGTATGCTCGTATTTAATTTATTATTTTATCTTTATACGTGACTTTACCGAAAGAACCAAAGAGTAATTCCTGCAGTCGCGAAAGCTCCAAATTAAGATTGAGTCGATGTTGTTTAAGCGGAGGCAATCCACTGGAAACCCAAAGCAGGCACAGGCACCACATTCGGCGAGCGTGCACCGGCAAGGGATTTTACCAGGATCGGCAATGCGGAGGTGCAAAGGGCACACTGTGGCCCGCTTTA
Source organism: Lampetra fluviatilis (assembly GCF_964198595.1). Lineage (NCBI taxonomy): Eukaryota > Metazoa > Chordata > Hyperoartia > Petromyzontiformes > Petromyzontidae > Lampetra > Lampetra fluviatilis. The sequence continues at coordinate 4,756,126 of NC_136300.1, forward strand.
GGCAGTCTTCATCCTTGTGCGGACCCCTGCCTGCCTCGCACACGCTGGCAGCTCCAGCTTTTCCCTCCCCTCCACCCTCGGGCGATTGCCGTTGATCAGGGCAACGCGTTGGCCCCGCTCTCAGGTGTGCGCCACGCTGCTTGGGACACCGCGAGTGCCCCCCCCCCCACCCCCGGCCCTTTGGCACACATTCCTCACCGACGCAAACGAGAGGCGACAGCTAATCCGTGCTCCCCCTTGCAACCGGGTCGCGCGGCAAATGTCACCACCGCAGGTGCCAGCGGCTTTTCCACCCTGGTAGTGCTGGGCAGAGTTGGGGCTACCGGCGTTAACCCGCTCCGTGAGCAAGGGAGGGAGCGACAGGAGTTGCCTACTCAGCGCCATGCAGGTTTTTTTTCGCGGTTGCGCAGCGTGCCATTTGGCTTCGAAGTCCCGACGTTTTGTACCACGTTCTGGGAGCTTCTTCAGAAACTGTAGACATTCCAGCTGTGAGTTTATTGTGTGATGAACAATCTCATTGCGGAGCCCGCTTGTGTAAAGGATAAAAAGGCCACCATTTTCCTCTGCAAAATATATTTTTCAGTTCCTGAAGAAGCTCTCAACACGTGGAGCTAAAATGTCAGACATAATGCCAAATTGCACGCAGTACAACGCCAAAAACGCAACGGAGCACTGAGTAGTTGCCTTCCAACTATGTGATCTGATGGGGGACGACGTTCAGCACGGCGCAGAGAATCTGCGTGCCGCACGTGAACATCGTAACGTTGGTTTGTAGCAGAAGCCGGCTTGTGAATTTCTCTCAGCCAAAATCACTGTGGCGTACACATAGGTCCCCTGCGCGTAAAAGAGCACCACAAGAATAGTGGGTAATAGCATCATATAATACACATACATGGAACCTTTCCCAGGCTGAATGTTGGCAGGTAATATGTATCTTGGCCATGCATAAAAAGTTTTCCTGCATTCCCTCTGTGAATTCTGGCAAAATATAAGGAATGGTCGTGTCACAGTTACAATGATGCCGTCCCCGTTGCTACCTGGCCATTCACCCACCCACCCGCCTACCGACCCCAGCAGTGCATTTCTCTGAAATAAGCTGCATGCCCCTGCTGTCAGAATATTCCTGCCATCCATGCTGTCCCCAACGGCTGCTGCTGTTGCTGTCGCCTGTGCTTTGTTTACAGCTGAGGTTGATTGCTTCCATCTACCTTTCATTTGGAAGTGCCAAGACACATCCAGGCGGCCTGTGGAGATGGATGTGAAATGAGGATCTGATCGAGTTTGACATGTCATGTGCTCTCTCAATCCCACCGATAAAAAACATTTCTTATTTTTCAGCCTTGTACTGTGTGTTCTCATCAGTAGCAAACATTCTGTGATTTATATTTTTCTGTACCGCATATATAGCTCGATATACAGATGTATTTGTCACAGGTTGCCTATCCACATGTTTGGTCTCAAGCTTAGAACAATGTTTGTCTGGCACCGGTGAGCAGAGCAAGTTTAAGGATGTGGCTGGCTGGGGAAGAGGTCAAAGGTCAAAGGCCTCGGGTCGACACCACTGAGATGCTGGATTTGGATCTGGGCAGCTCCCCATGAAAAAAAAAAATCTGGGTTCTCAAATTGTCGCAGTTTGATCTCAACCTGCTTTACCAGTGACTGCACGGAAAGAAAACTGCTGCAGCAGAGCCCCATAATCCACAGTGATATGGGGTCAAAATTTTGCGGATCCCTGTAATCCACGGCGCACTGCAGAGATTAGTGTCGTAATCTGCGGAATTGTCTTTGCGCCGACGCGGTGTGCGACGGGTTACGGGAGGAATTATCGGCGCGACTTGAGTAGTTGACGAGACTGCAGGCTACTGGGGGAGGCACTGGCACATGACTCGCTTCCATGACACATTCCAGCATTCTGAGGTTATGAGATTTTGTAAGGGCCAAATGGTACAGATATTCTTAAGAATCCAAAGGATTTTTGTAGCATCTCTTTTTTACTTTATATGTGAGTCGTAAAAAAGCGATATTTTACTGGTAGGAACCGAAAAAGCCTAAGAGTATGGTAGGACACACCTGGTTCCACCAGCCCACAGGGGATTATTGTGTGACTCACAAATCTCATTGCAGAGTGCTCGAGAAATAGCTCACCCTATTGTGTAAAGGATAGAAAAACCAAGTGAATTTGGTCGCGATGTCCTGTGAAAATATCTTCCATAAGGCATGATGTTCTGAGATTTCTTAATCGATTCTTCATCTCACGACACCGAGAGCACAACTTAAATATTTTGGGGGGTTATGGCCACACATCGAATGCAGTACAAATAATAAATATTTAAAAAACACTTTTTCAAAAACACGCTTTAATGAAATGAACTCCACGACTCCAGGAAGTGGCTTCAAAGCTTGCCATAACGTAAGGGACCGTGGTAAATTACAGCCAACGTCAGTTGACCGTGGACAATTAGACCCAAGTCGAAACATAACATATAGAAAAGATTGTTTAAATTTTGTAGGATAGAATATAGTATTGTCATCAGTATGACATAAGTATACCAAGTTTGCAGTCGATACCACATTGGGAAGTGGGTTAAAATTTAGTTACAACATCAACAACAACAGACAGAGTGAGTTAAATAAAATCGTGTAAAATGTCAAAGAGTAACGTTGGCCAGTTTGGTTATTGCATAAAGTTGGCCACTCCACGAACACACATTGGCCTAATACAAGCAACTGGCTTAGGTCTGCAAAAAGTGTAGGCAGAGTATTTTAATTACAAATTTGACAGTACTTCCGTTGCAGCTAAATAAAATTAATTAGCGTGTGCATTCATGGAGATATTGAATTTTAGATTCTGTGCGTGGTATGTTTTGACACCATTCAAAAGTGTAATGGAATGGTTCGCATTACTTACACTCTAATTGGAGCATGTGTAATTTTGGAACGTTTTAATTGAACGGTAATGTGCTTTCACATTATAAATTTGGCTGGGATAGATGTAAATATATATTTTTTCACGTATGCAAAAGTTAATTGCACAACATAGATACATATCGGGTTTCGATGAGGTCAAACATTGTTTCTGCAACACGATTAATTATCCTTTAGTTAATTTTTTTAGAAAAGCATGCCGTATAGCAATCCATAAGTCACATTATATAATCAGTATGAACGCATATGTGTGAGGACTTAAGGGATTTTTCTGAATTATATGTTGGCTTCTGCGCAATTCTTTGTCCTCGCTGTATGGATATAGAAGTAATGCATCTTAATAAAGACTTCCCTACACTGAGTAAAACGTACGTTCCCATTAACATGCATAGCATCATAAAGCTCGCATGATTTATTCAAGCCAGATAGTACAATGTGTTTCCTTACCTCTACTTTTCATATATAGATATTGCACTCGATCAATGTAGGTGAAAAAAACCCTGTTTAGCAAACCAAACAGATAGATATGCTTTGTGTTATTCCATCAACTGGAACCTCGCCATCTCTGAGGGTGGGCGTGTCATACAAATGATGATCCAGAGGTGATCCGCCAACCCTTGCAACCTAAGAGCATCCGATGCTCACTCTAGATACGTGCACGGGTTTTGTGTGCGAGAATTCCATATTTGGCTGCTGTAAATTTCCACGTGATAAGCCCCTGCGTTGAGCTATCATTTGTCACCAGATCACTTCTGAAAAAATTAACCCGTAAAACAAAGTTTTTCACTATAAATCCTTTATATGCGTGGCGGCTAGAGTCCTCTCGTCCTCTGGCTTGAGATGGCTGCCACCTATGGGTCAGATGATTGCCTGCCACCATTAAGCAATTGGTAATTAAATATAATTTTTTTTTTCCTAAAAAGTGTAAAGTTATGGAATTTTTTTCACGAAAATAAATTGTCACGCACAACGAGTCTGTGTGAAAAATGTCAGCTCGATTGGATCACGGGAAGTGGGTTAAAAAACGACCGAAAGATTTGCACGGTCGTAAGCGCGCAAGCAAGCAAGCAAGTGAACTTAATATAAAGGATTTAAAAAGAGATGTATATATCAGTGGGCCTTGCCTAGTAAAATATAAATAGTCGTGGAAAATAAATAGTAGCTTCAATACAAATCATATGTAAATAATATATTAAAATCATATGCTACTTGTGGAACGAATTAAACTGTACAAACCAGGCAGAGCAAACGAGAAACGGTGCAGACGAAACTCTAAAAACCGAGGCGGAAAACGATCGATTATTTCAATACAATCTCGACGTCGAACCACCACAATCCATTGAGCCAGCATTTGGTTGAATCGCTTCACGCCTAGACGCCAGAGGTCGCAACCGGGTACCCGATACCCATACCCTACCCGATACCCGGCTACCCGTACCCAGCCTTGCCACCGAGAGGGAGGGTGGAAACTTTTGCCTGGCGTGCAAAGGCTTCGGTGAAAAAACTCGAGTCGACGTGACGGCTGGCACGCACGCACTTGGGGACGATTGTGCGGCACGAGAGGCGTTCACGCCGAGGTTTTGTTTGCGGTGCAGCCTTCTTCGCTTTGCCCGTGCCCTCGTGCGCAGGGTGCTCCAAATCAACTATTGTTATTTCACAGTCGAGTCATTACACGATATTTATATTTAATTAGCGTTGGTAAAAAAAACTACATTTTAACGGGACCTAAGCCAACTTCATACAAAAAAATGTGTTTTTGTTAATTCAAAACAAAACAATCACAGCCGTGAAATTTATATTAATGAGAGCTTGGTGTACAACTGGCAATTACAGGCGACTGCATGAATTTTGATTAATGCCCGCCACCTATTTATGCAGCACCAAAAATGCACGCCTACTCGCAAGCCATCGCTTAGACGACTGTGCTCGCAGATTGTTAATGAGACCGAGAAATATGGTATGCCGCAGGAGGGAATTCCTGTGCGTGAGCTGTTCTGAATAGGCGTTGGAGCAACTGGAGAGGAAAGGACTAGATTACAAATAACACGGGAAATAATTAATTACCGAATCATCATCATTAACCATTGTCCATCCAATTCGAGATTAAGGCATCCTTATGCTATCGCCATCCCCCCTCAGTCCAGTGATGCGACAATCTGTCTCGCTTGAGCTTTTATTGAGTTATAAATCATAAACTTCATCTTCATAACCATTACCGAAGCTGACACCTACAGCCAATTCCCTAAATCGTCAATAATTCTACCCAAAGCACCGGCTTTTGGCTAACCATCGAACAAAGACGGTCGCTGTATCGCGCACCTTCAGATGTGCTTCTGGAGCTATGCACTTTTAAATCATCGAGATTAAAAACTCATCTCTTTAGAACTGCTTTTTTGTTGTTTAGTTTGTTGTCCTTTGCCCGCACCTCCGATTATATCCCGTGCATACATACACAGCACATAATCGTCTGGCCCTGGTAGATATCCACAGTGGAGATCTTTACGTTTGGTAGCCAATGCTGCACATTTGAACGTCAGGCTACTGCCACAGTGAGCAAGTTTCGCGTTCGTTTGTGAACAGTTGCACAGTACATTTTGCATTTGAATGACTTCAACTCAAAAGGACCACGTGATCTCCTGCCCTGGCTTATTGTCTGTTGATGTGCACATGCCGTGTTGATAGTTGGTTGTTATTTTGTTGCTATGGGGTTCTTGTCAGAACGCACAGTTCCGACACATTATCTCATCGACTAGTTTTGTTTCAGAGAAGGGTCATGCCTGCCGAAAATGAAGGCGTCACACAGTTAGGAAGCATTGCATTCACCCGGTGACTTACCATATTAAACGTGTTAGAATAGATTACATTACGAATGCAGTGCATTTTGGTGCAGTAATTATTGCAATATTCTTGTACACGTGAACAGGCTTATTTTCATAGAAAAAAATTCCCCCGGTGAGCACATTCTCTCATCTGGCATATATGCAACGTTACAATGTTTCCACTGTGCGGTGTTTTTCTAATTGTAGCCGCTTGGCTTGTGAAATGAGATAGAACACATACTCTTAGTTCTTTCGGTAAAGTCACGTAGGTAAAAAAAATGAATTTATATTTAATAAAAAATAAAAAAATAAAATCACGACGTTTTGGAGGCAACACCGTCAAAGCCAGATTTGCTGCATCAAGTGAGCACTTGATGCAGCAAATCTGGATGTGACTGTCCCACCTGTTGACGGAGACTTGTGTTGCCTCCGAAACGTCGTGATTTTATTTTTTTATTTTTCATTAAATTTAATTTCATTTTTTACCTACGTGACTTTACCGAAAGAACTAAGAGTATGAATCCTTGCAGTCACGAAAGCTTCAAATCTAGAGATAGAACACATTGCCCTGCATTTCGCTCAGCAATCCTCTCCATCTGACTATTCCGTACAATTATTTGAGCTTAATTTTATTTTTAAAAATAGACAGCTGCATGTCCCAAGGATGCGCTTTGTTGTGCCTTTATCTTATTGCCGCAGAGATATCTGCACTAATACACCGTACGGTGCGAGTGCATACACCCTGATCGCAAAGCGCCCACAATTGGCGTCTTCGTACCGTTATTTAAACTCTGAAACACCCTTCTTCTTGGTTCTTTCGGTAAAGTCACGTAGAATGGAAGTAATAAAATAATAAAAACAAAACATAATAAAATAATTCTCATGACGTTTCGGCCACAACGCAAGCAGCCATTCTTCACCTGAGGACGGCTGCTTGCGTTGTGGCCGAAACGTCGTGAGAATTATTTTATTATGTTTTGTTATTATTATTTTATTACTTCCCTTCTACGTGACTTTACCGAAAGAACCAAGAAGATGAATCCCTGCAGTCACGAAAGCTTTAAATCTGAAACACCCGCTACTCTTTCACTCTTATCTGCTGATTCAGCTGCCAGTAGTCAGCGCTCAACCTTTTTGCTGGCTAAGTGTTTCTTAATTTGCGGCAGATGCTGGGGGAGTTTACGAACGCGGGTATGTTTCTTTATCGAGCTTGGGTTGTTCGTGAACCAAAGACATGAGCAAAAAAATTAACCCGTAAAAACAAAGTTTTTCACTATAAATCCTTCATATGCGTGTTCAATGGGCCACAACCCAGCCCACATTGGTCTTTGAAACGGGCGGCTAGAGTCCTCTCGTCCTCTGGCTTGAGATGGCTGCCACCTATGGGTCAGATGATTGCCTGCCACCATTAAGCAATTGGTAATTAAATATAAAAAAATGTTACCTAAAAAGTGTAAAATTTAGGAAAAAATTTTTCACGAAAAGAAATTGTCACGCACAACGAGTCTGTGTGCAAAATGTCAGCTCGATTGGATCACGGGAAGTGGGTTAAAACACGACCGAAAGATGTGCACGGTCGTAAGCGCGCAAGCAAGCAAGTGAACTTAATATAAAGGATTTAAAAAATACGTCTTCCCTCATCGCGTATAAACTTGCAAGAGTCTAACTTTGCCTCACTTACAATTTTTGTGAAACTGATATACGATGGATACTTCGTTTTTTTTCTTCTGCGAAGTAAAATTACCTGGACAAGGGGTAAACTGTACGTTTTTATTTCGATTTGAAGCTTTCGTGACTGCAGGGATTCATCTTCTTGGTTCTTTCGGTAAAGTCACGTAGAAGGAAAATCATAAAATAATAAAAATAAAACAGCGCTTCAAACCATTGGAGCACTGTCTTTCCGACAGCTCTGTTTCTTCACCTGAGGACGGCTGCTTGCGTTGTGGCCGAAACGTCGTGAGAATTTCATTTTATTATGTAAAATTTTTATTTTATTTTATTATTTCCCTTCTACGTGACTTTACCGAAAGAACCAAGAAGATGGACGTTTTTAATTTGAATTGTTACGTAGTTTTCCTGTTTAAAACCCGCTTTCTCGTTTCGATTATTTCGCTTTCATTCGTGCTCGGTGGTTTATTTCAGTCTCTTGGGTTGTATTTTTTTGGTGTTGGGCTAAGATTAATGTGCTATCGCATTGCGCAACAACAAGGTTGGTTTATTAGGACACGTACCGCTGGGCCACGCATGTCTGCGTATGTGTGCGTGTGTGCATGTCATTTTGAACGTAGTCTGTGTACGTGCACACAAACACATGTCTGTGGAAATGTAATATTGGCAGGGGCAGTTCCGTAAATTCAGGCAATCATTTCAGGCATTTTGAAGGGGATGCGTTGTAATCATTTGAAAATAATTCAGTTTATTTTTTCTTCGACAATCCTAACCAATTAGGATTGTCATCGCGATTGTTTGTCCACCTTTCTTTCTTGGTAAATACCGCGGTGTCGGATGTATTCCGATGAATCGACGCTCATTCCCCGCTAGGATGGCAACAGTACGTACACTTTTAGCGTGCGTCAAACATTCGGTTTGTTCCATAAATAAGCAATATTTTATTAAACTGTAGTTACCATAAAAATGACACCACCCACGTGTATCGAAAATATGACTGTGGGGTTTACCTAGTTTGTGAAACTGCCAGACAGCATTCGTTCATCTAGTCAAGGGGAAAAAAAACTCCACTTACTCTCAAGAAGGGTGGGTCAGAAATATCCACTTCTGGGTCAGATGTATTGGCCGTGTTCTTTGTCCGTTCGTTTGCATGTTGAATTGTGAAACACGCGTGGCCGGAGAAAACCCACACGCGTACAGGGGTGACGACTGAAAACACAGGGACCAATGGTCAGGAAGCCCTCAACCCTCCTGCCTCTGATAGGCGGCTTGCTGCCCTGCAGGTCGGCATCTATCATCTGCCTGTGAGCCACCAACCCTGCTTAAAATGAGCCGGCGCAATCGCTTGCACTGACAAATCTGACGAGCTTTGTACTTAAATACAAAACAATGCTAACTGCATCGTCTTCAACTTGAACTTTAGTTATAACCAGACGAGAGGCCATCGGGGAGGGGGATAGTCTCTCTTGGCAAGAATGCGTGCAGGCGCACAGTCATCACAGTAGAGCTGCTCTTGTCTGCGGTGATGTGAGGAATGATTAAAATGGATTTTATTCTTCACAATACCAAGACGCATTTGTCATGCGGCTCCGATCATCCACAAAAAATATTGTGTGGATAATAGGAAACTTTTGATTTACAGCTTTCGTGACTGCACGGATTCATATATTTGGCTCTTTCGGTAAAGTCACGTAGAAGGGAAATAATAAAATAATATTAATATAAAACAATAAAAATTCTCACGACGTTTCGACTGCAACACAAGCAATCATCATCAGGTGTGAATTGCTGTGGATTTCACACCTGATGTTGATTGCTTGTGTTGCAGTCAAAACGTCGTGATAATTGTATTGTTTTATATTTTTATTATTTTATCGTTTCCCTTCTACGTGACTTTCCCAAAAGAACCAAGAATATAATAGGAAACTGTTCTGCAACGTATGATGAAAAGAAGGTGGATAATCGGGGATAATAGGCAGACTAGGGCGCCACGGTGGTGAGATGTTAACTACCTCGCCTGGTATACAGCACGTCGAGGGCTCGGTCCTGACCCTGGCGCTTGTATGTTTGGAGTTTGCATGTTCTCCCCGTGGTCACGTGGATTTTTCTCCAGGTTGTCCAGTTTTTCCCTCCACCTTTAAAATCATGCGTTTAAGAGTATCTGGCTCCATAATGCAGGCTGCAAAACATTTCCATGTGATAAGCCATTTCGTTGAGCTGTCATTTGTGGCCAGGTCGCTTCTGAAAAAGGGCTGTGTGTAGCTTAGTGGGCCTTACCTGGTGAAATAAAAATGGTCTATAGTTTTGTTTAATAGGTGCCCGGATAAAAGGAGTTTTGCGGACCCTAGGTCACCCGCGGATAATGGGAGTCACGGGTAATACCGTCACGGATAAGAGGTGGCCGACTGTAAGCTCCAAACTTAAAATCGGAGCAGAAAAACAAACGTTACAACAATTGACGAATACCATTTGCTTAACATTTCATCAACTGAAGCTCCGTTTTGAGAGAAAGTTATTGCTTTTATTGGAAATTGTATTAAAAATAAATCGGTTTAACGTAAGCACGCGGTGGGCAATATTAAATTATGGAGATGAAGTTTTGCATGTGAATGCACTCACATTTTATTTAGTTTGGGTACACATTGTCTGCTCATGTATCCAAGCTATAATAAAATGTAATCAAGTGTAACATTATTATCTATTTTTTGAGATCTGCCGGGGAACATTTTGATGAAGCTTGTTTGTAAAATCGTCTAGTCGGCGCCAGATTGTCGACGTGTTCATCTTTTATTTCGTGCAAAATTAAGCAGCGTTTAAAATGCCTTCGCTCTGTAGCACCACTGCATCATTACGCGCACTGAAACATTTAAGGGGTTTTCTTCTTCTTCGAAAACGCTAATTATTTTAGAAATTTCGAAAGTGTTTCACCGTGAGTCATTATATGTTTGCTCGTGAAGGCTCGCTCGGGAGTTTTATGGGTGGCGCTATGCCTTGTAGATTGTTTTGCTTCACGCTGCAATCCTGGCCATCGTTCGCAACACCACAGAGGCAATTGGTATCCGAACGTGGCCTGAGTAAGTCCTGGAATAAATGACAATGCATAAATGCGGACTTGCTGAGGTCTGCCGATGAGCATCAGTAAATCAAAAGACGAATACTCGTAATATTTGGTTTTTTCGGTAAAGTCACGTAGTTAGAAATAAATTGAAATAAAACAAATCACGACGTTTCGATTCTGGCTCACGGACAACACCAGTGACGATTATTTGAACCGGTCCTGGGCCTCCCCTAGGTCGACTCAGCCTCAAATGAGTACCTGGTGTGGTGTGTAAAACATCGCTAACAGCACTTGCCCCACCCCCCTACAGGCTATACGGAGGATATTTGTCTTTGTTGTCTATGTATATAGGCCGTGATAGGTGCTCACTGACAACACTTTCCCCAGATGTCTGTTAATGCTGTAAAGGGGGACAGGGGTCAGTCTTGACTTTGTCTTGACACCGTGGGAAGCGTAGGTGAGGCATCTGCCATCCGTCTTAGTCTACCCACAACACATGGGTGTGTCCTGTAACCTGCTGCTCCGCAGCCTTCCGCACTTCACGTGGCCTCAAAGCGCACGTCGCCTGACACAAGCACTGTGGTGACATGGCCGTCATTGTGTGTTTGGATGTATGGGCAATGGTGGCGTAGTGATTCGCGTCCCTTTCCCGGGCCAGAGAAAACGCGAGTGCTGAGTGAAATCTGATTAGTGCTGGGTCTCCTCGCATTTGACTCTGCATTGAATGAGTACCTTGTATGATGTGTAGACATCAGTAAATAGAGAGTGTCGTGCTGGCTACACCCCCCCCCCATGCGTCGTTCCGGCCTTGATAGATGCTCGTTAACATTGACAGCCTACGTGGGCTACACATGGGATCTTTGTCTTTGTCATATTTCTTTTGATCCTGCCTGGTGTAAACACAAAGAAAAATGAATCTCTCTTGATCTCTGGCCCAACCTGTGATCCGGTCTTTCCTTTGGGCATTTTATAAAAACATTATTGGCATTATAAACATTTACTTGGTAATATCGGGCTCATATATTATTTACGTTTTTCTAAGTTATAAGTACAGTATTGAACTCCAGACTGCAGGAAGCAGATGCGTTTTGGCAGATTTTTTTTTTCCCCTTTTTCTTTTTTTGTTGCGGCAAGCAATCGACTGCCAGTGTGAGTGTCACTCATTCGCCATTCGGCTGCCACCTTTTTGAACCGAGCACGTCTATTTTCAGCAAGTTTTGATTCCCTACCATCTCTCCCGTGCCAATATTTTCATCTCGCAATATTGTGTTGCATCGAGCATGCAATGGTCTCGCTAGGCATTAAAATGTGCAAATAGCTGCATGTGTCCAGAGTAAACATACGTGTGTGTGTGTGAGTGTGTAATTAAACACATTACGTGCCTGCAAGTTTGTGTGTGAATTTCGTTTAAATTAAATGTGGGTCACCGGTGTGTCACACGGAGTCCGTGAGCATTCTGCAAACCCAGAAACGCATGGTTTGATTGTTGGATGCACAGAATCCGTTTCTGAGCCAGATCAGAGCCTCTACGGGTCGCTTCAGTCTTGAATGAATTACTTCTGCAATGCAGACAAAAGCAACTTGCTGGGCATGCTGATGGTGGTCCTACCACTTTGCATGCCATGCTGACCCAAAAAGTGACTTTGCTCGGCTGTATTTGGTATCTGTTTATTCGTTTCATTAAAAATATTTACCAAAATATTAATTCCTGGCACAAAGCACAACGTAAGTCAAGTTAAATGTATTTGATTAACCAGGTTGAGAACTCAATAGGCCTGGTTAGTGTTATTTACAAAAGTGGCTCTGGTTAACAGAATGGCTAGAAAAACTACCTACATTTTGGAGCGAGCCTCATGTGATTTCAGTCAAAGTACCTGCAACATCTAAGACCTAGAAAATGTCCGCAGCGTTAAAGACAGGGGCTTTGGCAGGACACGTCGCTAAGAAGGGATTGTGACCGACGGTCAAGAATAGTGGACAGGCACCCAAGCAACTGGGACGCGTCAGAGAACGAAAAACGTCGTCCGAAGAGATGGAACGGTGCAATCGGCTCGGGCCGCGGGTACCGGGCGGATTGTTACGTCGCACAACTGTGAAAGATGGTGACAATTTGAGGAGGCCTTTTTCCTGCAGTGGATCGATCGTCGTCGTCGATGACGATGTGACCCAACGGGAGTAAAAAGCGTTACGAGTTGCAGAGCCACTCGTCGTGTGTCCCGCTGCGGACCTAGCGCTGTTACCCGGGCGCCTGGGTAGAGGTGCGGTGCCCAACACAAGCGCAAGCTCACCGGGATTTGTATTGCGAGGCGCTCCGGCGAAGAAGCCATTAGCCGATGTGGAATACGAGTTAACAGCAGAATCTGGAGGAGTCCTTGCAGGCTAATGTGGCGTGTCGGAACACTGAGACAGCCCCTCTGAGAACATGGGTCTTAGCAACCGTGGCAGCCTTTAACTTCTTCTGCGCTATATAATATGGCTGCTGCTGCTGCTGTTGCCCTATGTACACTTGCACTGTGTAATAAGATGAAACACTGACTCTCTCTTGCAATTTCTATGTTCTTTGCGTCTTTCGGTAAAGTCACGTAGATAGGTAAAATTTTTAAAATATATATATAAAATAAAATAAAACTACGACGTTTCGATGACAACGCAAGCAATCGTCATCAGGAGGATCATCAGGAGGATGAAGATCGCTTGTGTTGCGATCGAATCGTCATCGTTTTTTGTTTATTTTTTTTTGTTTATTTTTATTAATTTATACCTATCTACGTGACTTTACCGAAAGACCCAAAGAATATGAATTCCTGCAGTCACGAAAGCTTTAAGTCAAGATTTAATACATATGTTAGGTATATTTTAAAACCTGTTATTTTTTGATGCTCAGCACCTTATACCTCAGTTGTGCAAAGGCATGTGTACGAAATAAATTTAAAAAAATCTCGCCAAAATTGGTCTCTTTCATTTAATGGCGAAATTGCACCATGAAGAAGCACTTTTGTGTGGTATGCAGCGCAGCTTTAAGGTTATACATTCAGGTGGAAACGTTGCTGCGGCTCTGTTTTGGGGGGAAATGGAGAAATAATGTCACGATTGGGTTTTCAGAAAATGAGGAGCCTCATTACAGGCACTGGAAGCTAGTGGTGCCAATGGAGAGTGAAATGTTTTGGCCAATATTCGTTAATATTCATTATTCATTCACATTTGTCACCGTCAAATGCATTATTATACTGTATATAATATCGCGTGCAAAATTATATTTTCAATTTCAGCCGGAGCTGGTAGATTACGCGTTGGAAAGTAGATTGAATTGAAAAAAAGTGGCAAAATAAATCAAAATGCATTAAGCCAGTGGCAAATGTAAATCAAAACGAGTTCATTTGAAGCGATGCTACTGCTGCGCTCGCTCCGCAATCAAAGCTTACTTGATCATTCTGCACAACGCGCTAACGAGGATGTTATTTCCCGCTCTCAGCATTTCACGACACATATGCGCGGGGTCCTCTTCTGCCTCCGCGCTTTTGTTTTCTTTGAGTCTGCCCGTGGAGTCGCAAAAGACAAAATATCCAAGTGAGACTGATATTTTTGAATACGTGGGGTGAACCTCCTTCCCCCCCCCCCCCCGTGCCACTCGTTACTGATGACGGCACGGGCAGGTGATTGTTGGGACACCGCCGTTTTGTCATTCATTTTTAATGGGGGGGGGAAGCGCACCGCTGGGCAAGTGCCTCAGTAGGGCAGGAGCGGAAGCAGTACGTGCGGTCGCTGACGGGCAGCAATTCAATTCTCGACTGCAGTGTTCGCCAAGTTGTAGAAAATTAATAGTCCTCCGTATAATTCTCACTAAATCGCTTCATGTGCGCTCCTGAACTGTGCGTTTGCGTTGGATGAACCAATTTAGCATTTTGACTCTGCCAAAAAAAATCACTAGCAATTACATTCGCGTGATATTTATTTGCAGTTTAATTGGAAAACACATTTTTACGTTTTGTATATACCCGCGTGTGACAAAGACGATCGGGCGTGGTGCTGGCCACCCACCCACCCCCTCGTGTACCGTGCTGGCCTTCATAGGTGCTGGCTAACAGCACTTGCCCCTACAATCTGTTCAGGCTATATGGGGGATCTTTGTTTTCGTATTTTTCTTTTGTACACTGTATATGAAATGCAAATAAATCGATATGCAGCCCTTTCTCTTCAGAAAGCATTTCTTTTTAAATGTGGTTTTTAAAATGAACTCTTCACGCTGTCATGAAGATGCGTGCAGGTTTAATTCCCAGATTTAAAAAAAATACTGCTCGGTAAATAGCACTGAATATTAATGGCTCCTGAGTTACTCTGGGAAAAAAAGTCGGTACATTTTCCACTGCTGCGTTGCCGACGTTACCTGTGTTTCCAGCAGCCAGTGAGATGAAATGTATACATCTTTAAATCTTTAATCTTTCTTAAAGTACTTCGGTGCAGCAGACATTGAGGCATTACATTTTCTTCAGAAGATGTACAGTCGGAGAAAATCATAACGCCACCTTCATAAATAGAATTTGGCTGGGCCACTTCTAAGTTCACGGTTTTACTCAATTTTTACCGTGAGCTCTTCTTTGATCAGTTTAATAAAATATGGCAAACGACATGTTGGCTTACATTCACTTTATTTTGTCTTTGTTTTGACGTCGCGTTTTTTATTAGTCTGACTTTCTTGCCCCCACTCATAGCGCTTTATCAGTTGTCGTTTGACTCCGGGCAAGGAAATTGAAAACTGAAATGAACACCACGTAGCATCTCCCGCTCGTGTCCGGAGGGGACCGTGCATGTTTGCAAATTATAAATGTAATTAGACTGCATGCAGACGAGCTGTTTTCCTACAAGTGGCATCGCCACTTGAGGTTCTGAAGCCATGCGACACTTGACAAGTGGCAGTGACAAGCTGTCAGTCCAGATCACGTTTAGCAAGCGGTGTGTTCTACTCTGTTCACCCGTTGTCGCCCTCTCCAAGTCTGCGAGTCTTAGGAAATTAATTGAAAATACGCGTGCCTTCAAGTTAAGAGCTCATCCTGTCTCAGTTGGCGACAGAAGCACAATGCTTTATATGTTTATGCCGTGTTGCTAATGAAATTGTACAGTACATTTTTCGAAAGTGAAAAAAAATAGCTCCTTTCTTTCCTATGCTCTGCCGAAGATCGAATGATCTCGAAGATGTCAGATCTCGGCAGATCTAACAAATCGAGCAGGTTTGAGCTTGGTTCCCGTGTGTATAGTTGACTGTCAGGGTTTGCCAGGTGTTGTAGGTGTGCGGCTGTGAGACATGGCCAGATGATGGCAGTGCTGAGAATCACCCCCCCCCCCGCCGCCTCACCGTTCCGTGGGTTTTCTGGTTTCCTCGCCACGTTCCGAAACATTCATGAAGTCGGCCAAATATTAAATTGCAAGACCTCTGAAAAATTCATGTCCTGAGAGTTAATGTTACCTTGGTAAATAATTTTCATCACTTCTAAACTAACTGCCATTATTATTACCATTAAGCCAAAGGATCGGGAAAGGAAAAACATCGTATGTAGTTGTGAGCATTCATATGAACACTTGCACTGTGTAATAGAATGAAACACTGACTATCTCTTGCAATATATATGTTGTTATGTATATTTTAAAACGTGTTATTTTTTTTGATGCTCAGCACCTTATACCCCAGTTGTGCAAAGTCATGTGACGAAGACAGATTGTTTCAGACGGCTCCAGACGTGTCGTGTTCCGTCAGTTAAAATTGATTTTCGCGTCCACAATTAAATAACAATAAATAATTTACAGCCCTTTGTCGATACACCACTTGATGAAGACCCCCCCCCCGCCTGCCCCCCTCGTTCCGCTCAGATATCACCGACTGCTGACGTTAGCCGTGGATGGTAATGGAACTCGGGTGGCCAGGTTCGTCGCATTGTGTTGAATTCAGAGGTCGCAAACGGGTTTTGATTCCTTACCCGTACCCGGCCGCACCAGGGTCACAAATGGGTACCCGTACCCAGCCGGGTACGGGTACCCATTCCCTACCCGTACCCTACCCGAAATAAGTGACAAGCGGTTACTCACCAGTGACTCACGGCCTACCCGTACCCGGCCGCACCAGGGTCGCAAACGGCTACCCGTACCCGGCTGGGTACGGGTAACCGGGTATCGGGTAGGGTACGGGTATCGGGTACCCGGTTGCGACCTCTGGTTGAATTGTGTACGGGAGAATCAATTTTCTAAAATGTGCTAGAATTTACTTCTTAGTCTGTTAGCACATGTATAATAGAACATACAAGACGTGCCATACAAGTGAGGCAGTACAAATGGGACGAAAACAATTATAGAAACTTGATTGAATTCATCAAATCACTGCAGGGGTGGGGAGGAGAGTGAATTGTTGCTTGTCTAGAATACTGACAGCTCAAACGACCATGAGGGATTGGCCCTGGAAAACGAAAGTCACGGAATCGAGACATCTTTCTGACCAAACACAATTTTAATCCTCGGGGCTGGCACGGAACTGACCGTTTGGTTCAGCGGTAGAGTGATCAACTCGCAATCGCAAGGTTGCAAATTCCAATCCTAATGGGCATAAGGCCGAGTGAAATCTCTAGGACATCCAATTCACATCTTTGCATCTTGTTAAATCTATTCTCATTGGGGGGAGGGGGGGTTAGTGTAGTGGTTAGCGCGCTGCGCGACCGGAGTTCGATTCCCGCTCGAGACCAACACCTCTGACAATTATCTGAACCGGTCCTGGGCATCCCCGAGATCGACTAAGCCTAAAATGAGTACCTAGTGCGGTGTGTAAACATCGCCGCTACAGAGACAAAGCAGCCGGGCGTGATGCTGGCCACCCACCCCCTCGTGTGCCGTGCCAGCCTTCATATGTGCTCGCTAACAACACTTTCCCAACAGTCTGTTAAGGTTATACGGGGGATCTTTGTCTGGTTGGGGGTTGACTCAGCCGATAATCTCTCCAGGATCGATAAAAATAAGTACCGCCTTGTTAAGAGGGGTTCTATGAATAGACTTGTCCGTGCCATATGATTGCAGAATTTCTACCACTGGTTCAGGACTGTAAACAGGAGATGAGCACCACCTGAATGCCATTTTTTTAATAAATCATTTGCCTTTTTTAAAATCCTTTATATTAAGTTCACTTGCTCGCTTGCTTGCGCGCTTACGACCGTGCAAATCTTTCGGTCGTTTTTTAACCCACTTCCCGTGATCCAATCGAGCTGACATTTTGCACACAGACTCGTTGTGCGTGACAATTTATTTTCGTGAAAATTGTTTTCCAAAATTTTCCACTTTTTAGGAAAAACAAAATTTCATATTTAATTTAAAATACCAATGTGATAACAATGAAACTCTTACTCAAGAAAAACAGAAATGAATAATAAAATAAAACCGATGCCACGCATATAAAGGATTTATAGTGAAAAACTTTGTTTTTACGGGTGAATTTTCTGTCTGGTGTGTTTCAATTTTTTTACTTTCTTCACGGGTTCTTTTGTGCCGTCATTGGCAATCGGGCAGAGACCATCTACCTTGCTGCACAGACCCAAAACGGGGGATGTGTTTGCGTGATTTCCCCACGCAAGCATTAGCTGTGCCCTGAGCCACCCAGCCGCTTTGATTCCCTCTCCGTGGCTTTATGCTCCGTACAATGCCGTGCCTCTGCAAAATATCAGACTGAAAGTACAGGTAGCCTTTTCACGGCAAAGCTTCTACGCGGCGGCTTTCGTCGCACATTTACCGTAGCAACGGCATAACTGGAAGAGGCAGAGAGGCCATTCCTTTGTATTGTTATTACATTGCTTGTCTGAAGGCATTTCTTAACTTTACTCGCAGAGCTGCAGTGTTTTCATGCCACGTAAGAGTGGGTCATTGGTATGGTCTCGCGAGAGAGTTTCACGCGCGCGCGCGTGTGTGTGTAGCTAGTGCATGTGTCATTGCCGTGGGACTCTGGAGCCAAACATGCATACTAAGTTTTATTTAAATGAGATCTAAAAAAGAATTTGTTTTTAAGTATCGCTTGAGACAGACCCACAAACAAACGCAAGGCTCATTAGTCATCACAGAATGCCCCTTCTATCACTGGTGTCAAGGTACAAAGCATTTTCTGCTGATTAATGAATGCTGAGAATAGTCCAAACAAAGACTTGTTTTGCTCACATGAGGGTCTGGTGACAATCACAATGGGCAGCTGGCATATGAAAGCCGATTGGGTTTCTCATGCTAGCCTATACCCAATTGGCCATCTCCATGCCGAACCTCACAATGGATCCTCCCACCCTCAACCAGTATATATACAAGGACTGTTTTCTTGGAATTTCTCTTACTTGATGCAGCAGTCGTGCTATGACGGTTCCACCTGAAGACGGAAGCTTGTGTTGCCTCCGAAACGTCGTGATTTTTATTTTATTTTTATTTTACTTTTATTAATTAAAATGTTTAACCTACGTGACTTTACCGAAAAAACCTAAGAATATGATCCTTGCAGTCACGAAAGCTTCAAATCTAGAATCTCCATGCTTGTTCGTTTTCTTAGCTTTTTGGAAGGATCTGAAAATTGATTAACGTTGATATAAATGTTAATTTTGCAAGAGAAGCTTCGTGGGCTTTACCGCTTTTGCTGTGTTTAAACGCGCTAGCATTCTTAAGTTGTTTTTCATTATATTGGCTGCATTTGTGAAAATATAAATGTATACGGTCTTGATTAAGTATGCCGAGATCAAATGACAAAAACATTTATTACTTTATCTTTTGTGCACTTTGGGCACTCATTCCAATTGTAATATTTGCCTAGGGAAAGGTTATGGTAATACGTCATGCAGAGTCATTTATTCTCAGTGCACTTATGCGTGTGTGTGTGTGTAATATAGTAGCGGTTAGCATGCTGCACTACGAACCTGGCGACCCGGGTTCGATTCCCGCTCATGGCAAAGACCAGTGACGGATTATCTGAACCGGTCCTGGGCCTCCCCTAGGTCTACTCAGCCTCAAATGAGTACCTGGTGCGATGTGTAAACATCGCCGCTAGGGAGACAAAGGCGGCCCGGCGTGGTGTTGGCCGCCCACCCCCTCGTGTGCCGTGCCGGCCTTCATAGGTGCTCGCTAACAGCACTTGCCCCTACAGTCTGTTAAGGCTATACGGGGGATCTTTGTATAATATAGTCCAGTATATGCATGTATAAGTAGGAGAATGGTAGCATAGCAGTTAGTGCGCTACACAATCAAATAACAAGTGGCGAATCTTTTTCGATTTAAAGCTTTCGTGACTGCAGGGATTCATCTTCTTGGTTCTTTCGGTAAAGTCACGTAGAATGGTCTTCACCTGAGGACGGCTGCTTGCGTTGTGACCGAAACGTCGTGAGAATTATTTTATTATGTTTTATTTTATTATTTTATTATTTCCATTCTACGTGACTTTACTGAAAGAACCAAGAAGAAGTGGCGAATATCTGAACCAATCCTGGACCTCTCCTCGGTTGACTCAGCCTTTAATAAAGCGTATAATTGGTGCAGTGTGTAAACATCAGCACTGGGGAGACAAAGGTGGCCGGGCGTGGTGTATTTAAGGGTACCGTCTTGATGCGCATTGGTGCTCACTAACAGCACTTCCTTCAAGTCTGTCAAAAGCTATACGAGGCATATTTTATTTGCTTGCATATGTCCGTGTATGATCTTTTTTTAAATTCCATTGATGCTGAGCAAGCGGACTGTGAATTTACTTCCACTAAAAATCTAAACAATAAGAGCTGACTTTAATATGAAGGTAAAATTAAATCACATTCCAAAAACATACAGAGCTTTGATAAATGGGGGAGAACTTTGAAGTGATTTGCCTCTGGTCATAATGACGTTTTTTTTTTAAGTTCATTTAAAAAAATGTGTTCATAGGCAAAACATCAAATGTGATTAAGCCATATTTCTACAAAACATGTAATCATTTATTTTCCAGCAACATTGCAAGACTCATTGGGAAATTGTGCAAAATCCTTGGAAAATTTTAAAAGCCTAGCTTTTGTAACTCACTTCTGCGTCTCTATGTAAATTTATAAGTATAAAAGTCATTTGATGTCGTGTATGAGATTAAAGGTGGTCTATGTGCACGTATATGGGGTCTCTATGTAGGTCACTCAACATGGTCAAATCTGTCTCACTCTTAAGGTGTGCGTTAACGTGTGGGTTGCCTGCCAAAGGCATTTGAAACTTCCTTTTTGGGCCTTCAGTAAAGGAAGACACTGCCCACCCTTGTCGTACCATATTCTCCGGGTTATAAAATGCTCTGGAAAATAAGACGCATCAAAATTCTGTGCCCAGAGTCAATAAAGTTAACCAAATTTGGTCTCACACAAATACACACACACACACCGGTGAACGAAACGCACCCTCAACCTTTGAATGCAATTACATGGGAAAAAGGTGATTTCGTCGTCTGGAGAAGAAAGTACTTGTTGCGTTTCTGTGCATGCGCTAGCACATCACTCAATCATGCACGTGTGGCTCTGCGAGCTTGCGTGCCTTTTGTGCGCGAGCAAAGCAAGCTGGTTTTATATCTCAGGGATGCACAAAGGTGGCAATTTTTATGTCTGTGCCTAGAGATGTTTACACCGGTACCACTCTCTACTGTCCACAGAGTAAGGTTATTGTGCAGCTTATCCAGCGCCAATACTTGAGAAGTAATTGTTACTTGTAATTGTTATCCGTAATAGAGGTTCATCTTCTTGGTTCTTTCGGTAAAGTCACGTAGAAGGGAAGTAATAAAATAATAAAAATAAAACACAATAAAATAATTCTCACGACGTTTCGGCCACAACGCAAGCAACCGTACTTCAGACTCTGTCGCTTCGACGGACCTGGTTTTCACCTGAGGACGGCTGCTTGCGTTGTGGCCGAAACGTCGTGAGAATTATTTTATTGTGTTTTATTTTTATTATTTTATTACTTCCCTTCTACGTGACTTTACCGAAAGAACCAAGAAGATGAATCCCTGCAGTCACGAAAGCTTTAAATCGAAACGTAATAGAGGTTTTTTTGGGATTAGATCGCGTAAATATAAATGTGTCGTTAAACCCGCCACCACCCGACACAGCCACTTAGTAAGAGTTGTCACGTAAACAGAACGTGCCGATTCGTTACTTGTACAGCACACCGGTGTGTTGGAGAGTAAACCCCCAACGTTTACAATTCGAATTCGACATTTCACCGGTAATTACAACCATCCTCATCAGGTGACAGCCACATAAATATTTATGCGATCTCACGTTTATATTTATGGCCGCAAAAGCCTTCATATTAGACTGTAAATAGTTCCTTGCACTTATTCTCCCATGTACAGGATGCCATGCGGTTCTTAATGGGTGCTTGCCTACGGTACTTTTGAATGGTCAAACAGGATGGTATTTTGTGTGCCTGTGTGTGTGTCTTTTTTGGGCAGTGATGGTTATCGCAGTCGGGGATAACCGCAGTGTCCGAATCTGGTGACCTGAAGTCGATTCACAGCCAAGGATAGTTTCAGTGACGTGTGTTATTTAAACCTGTCCTCCGGCCATATACGAGTTCCTGGTGCAGTGTGTAAATATCAGCACTGTGCACATTAACCGGTGGTTGGTGAAAGCACTTCCCCCAATGATCTATGGAGGCTACACGGGGTATTCTTTGCATTTGTGATGGGGAGGAGCGGAGTTGTTGCATCTGCCACTGCGCAACGAAACCCGGAGACCCCAACGATTCCTGAGCACGGGCCAACATCAGCGGCGAGTGACAACTGAACCAGTCCTCAATCATTCTCAAACGAGTACCCGGTGCAGCGTGTAAGCATCGACGCTCGGAAAGCAAAGGCGGTTTTCCTACTCGCTCACTGGCAGCAGTGTTGCGTATGGCTATTTGAGGGATTCATCTTCTTGGTTCTTTCGGTAAAGTCACGTAGAAGGGAAATAATACAATAATAAAAAGAAAACATGATAAAATATTTTTTAATAAAATCGTTTATTATGTTTTATTTTTGTAAAATATTTTATTACGTTTTATTTTTATTATTTTATTATTTCCCTTCTACGTGACTTTACCAAAAGAACCAATACGATGAATCCCTGCAGTCACGAAAGCTTTAAATCGAAATTTATTCGAGGGATCTTTGTTGTGTCTTGCGCTTGTGTCCGCTCGTGCCTCCGCACGTGCAATGTACTGCAGCTCACGGACCGCGTTTCTGCTGGAGAACGTGCCCTGCACGGAGCCCAGCTGCAGCGCCGCAGGACGGATGCTGCAGCCCCTGTGGGACCTTCCTGAGCTGACCCGGCTGCCCAACGCCTTGGTCGCCACGTTCTTCGACCTTTACGAAGACGTGAGTGCACACACGCACACACGCACACATGCACGCACGCACACGCACGTACGCACACGCGCACGCACGTACGCACACGCGCAGTCATAGACACACAAAAGCAAAAATCCCCCATATAGCCTTAACAGACTGTAGGGGCAAGAGCTGTTAGCGAGCACCTATGAAGGCTGAAACGGTACACGATGGGGTGGGTGGCCAACACCACGCCCGACCGCCTTTGTCTCCCCAGTGGCGATGTTTACACACCACACCAGGTACTAATTTCAGGCTGAGTCGACCTAGGGGAAGCCCAGGACCGGTTCAGATAATCGTCACTGGTGTTGGCCGTGAGCAGGAATCAAACCCGGGTCACTAGGTTCATAGCGCAGCGCGCTAACCGCTACTGTACCGCTCCCCACACACACGCACGCACACACGCACGTACGCACACGCACAGACATAGACACACAAAAACAAAGATCCCCCCTATAGTGATAACATACTGTTAGGGAAAGTCCTGTTTGCGAGCACCTATGAAGGCCGACACAAGGGAGTGGGTGACCAGCACCACGCCCGGCCGCTTTTGTCTCCCCAGTGGCGATGTTTTACACACCGCACCAGGTACTCATTTGAGGCTGAGTCGGCCTAGGGGAGGCCCAGGAGCAGTTCAGATAACTGTCACTTGGAGATGCACACAGGTTTGAAGGCACACGGACACAGAGAATACCCTCAGTAATCGGCCGAGCTAGCCACTGCCCCAACGCCCATGCCGCCACGATCTTCAACCTTTACGATAACAATTATTTTAATAATTTAAGTTTTACATCGGGTTATTCATGCTATAATTGCATTTCACAACGCTGTACAATAATTATATGCAGAATCATATTCACGGCTTAATCCTATCGATAGCAATTATTAAGTAAATGCAACCCTCAGAAATTTTTAATTAATTAACAAATCAAGATATGGTAAGAAAACAAAAGGTATAAACAGACAAGGGTCTAGCGCTTAGCTGCTCACACCAGTATCAGCAATTAGTCCACCGAGTGACATCCCAGGGCAAGATCCCAACCTCTCACACAAGCCAGGAAACCTTCACAGGAGAGGTGATAGAGTGCCAAAAAGTGATGCCTAATTTAGACCAATCGGTCAAATGTCTAAAATGTGATTTGCTATTTATCAGTGTGTGTGAGTCTGTATTCGCACCACAGGGTGCATTGCAGGGGTGTGCGGCTGTGCGCGTAAATTTGTGTGGGTTGGCGTTGGCCTAACCAGCTACACACCCAGTGGACTGAGGTCGCTTCTTAGCTCTAGATTTGAAGCTTTCGTGACTGCAAGGATTCATACTCATAGTTTTTTCGGTAAAGTCACGTAGGTAAAAAATGAAATAAAAATTAATATAAGTAATAATAATAAAAAATCACGACGTTTCGGAGGCAACACAAGTCTCCGTCATCAGGTCGATTCTTAGCCACAGCTCATATCAGTTTGACACGTAGTAGGTTTTCGCGACCAATATTATTCGTAATAAAGGTTTTTTTTGGGTTAGAACGCGTGAGTATAAATGTGTCGTTAACCCGCCATCACCCGACACAGCCAACCAGTAAGGTTTGTCACGTAAGCAAAACGTGCCAAGTGACAAACCTTACTGGTTGGCTGTGTCGGGTGATGGCGGGTTAACGACACATTTATATTTAAGCGATCTAACCCAAAGCACTTTTATTATCTTGATTTAAAGCTTTCGTGACTGCAGGGATTCATATTCTTGGTTCTTTCGGTAAAGTCACGTAGAAGGGAAACAATAAAATAATAAAAATATAAAACAATAAAATTATCACGACGTTTCGACTGCAACACAAGCAATCATCATCAGGTGTGAAATCCACAGCAAAAAAAATTGAAAAAATAAATTCCACTGCAACACAAGCAATCATCATCAGGTGTGAAATCCACAGCAAGAAATTTTTAAAAAATAAATGCTTGCTGTGGATTTCACACCTGATGATGATTGCTTGTGTTGCAGTCGAAACGTCGTGAGAATTTTATTGTTTTATATATTTTTTATTTTATTGTTTCCCTTCTACGTGACTTTCCCGAAAGAACCAAGAATACTTTTATTATCCACAGCTAATATCAATGACGAGCAATATCTGAACTGGTTTTGGACCTCCGCTCCATAAACTGGCTCTTAAATCAATGCCTGCTTTGGTATATAAACGTCTGCACTAGGGAGACAAACAGCACTTTCCCCAAAAATCTCTGTGGGCTATACGGGGTATCTTTGTGTTTGCAAGCACTTGTGTCATCGTTGCCCATACACAACATGCTCAAACGCAAGGTTTCTGTACACACAAGGCCGCAGGTCTTTAGCTTTGTGTGATAGTCCATCCAGTCACGGTTTAACAATAAATCGCTTATCAAGTTTATATATAATTTATTAAATTCACGGCCCATGCACCAAATCACGTGTGCAAGAATTTATCTATTTCTTTTGTATACGTTGTATGATATGGGTTAACGCGACCCTGAAAGCCACGCGAGGTGTGCGTCGATGTTAGATGTACCTGTGCTATTAATTATTGAATTGAATCATGACCCTGAACCGCGACTATTCATTAAATTGGCCGGGGGGAGGGGGGGTTGGGGATGGTTTGTGGGATATGTGGGGGTGTGAAGGAGGCAGGGTTGAACCCTTCCTCCCCTGGTATCTAGCGAACCCCCTCTTTAGGCTGTGAGGGTGCGCCAGGGAACTGTGCGGCCAACACCTCGTAATCATTTTCTGTGCTGAGATGAACTAAAGCTCAGGCCGGCTTCGGCTGTCAATTTCTAACAACCTGTCATCGCACACGACCGAACGGGGTAATATTGCAGAGTACTTGTTATTTCTTCATTTGTTCTTTGTGTGTACACACGAGAACACACAGATCCCCCCTTATAGCGTATTGCAGTCGTGTTCTCCTATAACGTGGTAGTTGCATTATTATAAATCACGTTATAAATAATATGTAATGTAGGGTAAAGCGCAGCGCGCGATAACACATGAGATGCTTACGCAGGCTGAACAAAGACTGAGGCACGTGGGTAGCATCTCGCAGCATCCAGCAGCATCCCAATGCCTTGTGTCATGCTACGCCGAGGCAGCCGTAGAAACTGCTTATTCCTAAATTTCGATTTAAAGCTTTCGTGACTGCAGGGATTCATCTTCTTGGTTCTTTCGGTAAAGTCACGTAGAAGGGAAATAATAAAATAATAAAAATAAAACATAATAAAATAATTCTCACGACGTTTTGGCCACAACGCAAGCAGCCGACAGACCTGTTCTTCACCTGAAGACGGCTGCTTGCGTTGTGGCCGAAACGTCGTGAGAATTATTTTATTATGTTTTATTAATATTATTTTATTATTTCTATTCTACGTGACTTTACCGAAAGAACCAAGAATATGCTTATTCCTACTCGCGCAATGTAGATTTGTTCACTCAATCGCATTATATCCAATTCGCATCCGCGTTTAAAAAAAATGTCTTCCCTAATACATTCATCGCGTTATATCCAATTCACGTTATGAAAACAAGGCACGTTATAGCAGAACTGACTGTATAGACCTGTTGGGGTGCATTCTGTTAGCGAGCACCTATTAAGGCACACGATGAGGTGGAGCTCACTACCCCTGGTCACCAATGCCGATGTTTACACACTGTACCAAAGGACTCACTTGAGGCCGAGTCAACCTAGCGGATGACCAGGACTGGTTAGCTACATCCGTGGGCGGGAATCGAACGCGGCCATTGCTAGGTTCGTCAAGGAGGAAGGGCGCTGGCAAACAGCGGCAACGGCGCTCCCCGCTGCCCGCGAGATAGTGGCACCATTTTACCGTTTAATGCGTCTGATTGGGTTTGGGAGGAGCAAGGTCAAGGTGTGGATGGTGTTGGTCACTCTCGTCCGCGACCTTCATCAGAAAGAAGCCGACGGCGGTCAGTCTCGTGCAGCCCGCTCGCTTCCCATCGAAATGAAAACCCTTTCGGTAAATAGAACGACTGCCCCGTTTTGGAAATGGAGGCAGAAAAAGAAAAAAAATCACCACATTGGGAATGGATTGTAGATAGAATTACTCCCACAAGCCCCCCCCCCTCCCCCCCCCCATGAATACTAAGCAGAGGAGCTTGTTCCCAACCGTGCATTCCCCCTGAAGTCTGCTGGAATTAAATTAAAAGTCGTGTCACGCTAGCAACATGTGGTTTTCTTCCGAGACGGTGGCAGGGGCTGTTTCGGGTCTGTCAAATGATTGTATGCGCCCCCTGGGCTTTCTGTAAAGCTGCCAAACAAATAGCACTTACTTAAATTAGCATGTGATGTTAATATGGCCCACGCCTATATGTTTTTTTTCGTGTGACAGAGCTGTGTGGTGGAAAGGTGTGCCAGCTTATGCTGGTAATTTTAATAAAAAAAATATTTTATTCATGTAAATGGAATGGGCAACACATTTCAAACCTCCGTAATGGGACAGTAATAGTATTGCACTTGCTCGCAGTTACAATAGCATTGAACTATTACGCTCACGAGACACGCATTGTGGTTTGAATGTCGAAAAAAGGCTTTGTACCATAATAAATTACATTAGCGTCCCTTTTTACAAGTATTTTGCTATTCGATCATCTGGAATGACTAACAATGCTTTGATTAAACGTTCGCTCAAAAAACACACGGGGATGGATTCGGACAGATGTCTTTTGTCAACCTCCCTTGCCCCCGGTCTCCCACCTCAGTGCTGATGACTAAGAACCATCGGGAAATAGCTCATGGAGACCACAGATCTCTCATGCAAAGGGAGATCTCGATGCCTTGTTTACTTGCACGTCGGCCTGCCAAACGGCTTCGGCGGTTCGACGGGTTCGCATCATCTCAATGTTCTACTTCTGCCCAACGCTTTCAGGAAATGATACCAAAAAAAACATGGTCGGCGCGCTGCGCTATGAACCCGCAAAAACCCGAGTTTGATTCTTGAGCGAGGTCTGAACCAGTCCTCGAAGTCCCCGAGTCGCACCGACCAGCGTGGTGAAATATGGTAAAGCTGACTCCCCCCTCCCACCCCCTTGATTAAAATGAATGGCTGAGGGAGGTCTGCATGACTGATGTTGATGATTTTAATGTATGCAAGGGAGAAGAGGAACACAGTTTTATTTAACTAATGAAATTAAGTTGGGATTCCTGGCACATGTCCACTTTGCCCAGGAATGGAATCGGCTGCGGTGTGTCTGGCTTCAGTAATTTGACTGCTCTGTGCTGCTCTTAGCTACGCCACAACAGCATCTGGTTTGTTTAATCTCACTGACAGCATTTGGGGAAGAAAAGAAGAGTGCATGTGGCAAGTGTGCGTCTCTTCTCCGTTAATGTGTTTTTTTGTGCGTGTGATCCGTGTACGTATTTGTTCTATAAAATACACAAACTTAATGTATTTAAATCTACCGCTATCATTATTATGATTGTGTTTGTATTATGGCAGAGTAAATGTTTAGCATCGGTCAGCCTATGCACGGTTATGTCTTACGTGCTTCCTCATTCATCTGTGTTATTTGTGTGCTTCCTTCGGATCTTGTTTACACGTCCGTGCGTGTGCGCGTACAAACAGAGATGATCCCAGTGACCCAAGTTTGATTCCAGCCAGTGTTGTTATCGTAACCTGTCCCGAGTCTCTCCCCCACCCCATGACCTACCTTAAATACAGCCTCTGGTTTGACTGCTGCGTAGGGTTTCACATTTGTGCTGTAATGTGGTTTCGGGCTGTACCACGTGTTCTTCCGCACGATGTCCAACATTTCGCTCCACGTCCTTTGTAGCTCCTTCCTGAACCACGGGTGAGAGAAGTCGTAAATCGTTGCCGAACAACAAGCGGTACAACCTGAACACAATTTCGATTTAAAGCTTTCGTGACTGCAGGGATTCATCTTCTTGGTTCTTTCGGTAACGTCACGTAGAATATAATAAATAAAATAATTCTCACGACGTTTCTGTCGACAGACCTGTTCTTCACCTGAGGACGGCTGCTTGCGTTGTGGCCGAAACGTCGTGATAATTATTTTATTATGTTTTATTTTTATTATTTTATTACTTCCATTCTACGTGACTTTACCTAAAGAACCAAGAAGATGAATCCCTGCAGTCACGAAAGCTTTAAATCGAAATTTAAGACTGGAGAGACTTCACTTGTCCGTGTCACCACCTCCCTCATTGGCTATGCCTGCCTCATTAGGGGGCTTGCTAACGATACTTGCACTGGTATTCTATGAGGCTATATGGGATATTAGTTTTCCTTCATGTTTGTGCATTCCTAATAGGCTCGCAAGTTGCCACGGATGTATTTTCACCTTGTGCGTGCACAGGCGGAGCCGGTAGGGGTGGGGTGGCACGTGCCCCCCCCAATGATCTGATCGAAATTAGAGATTTCGATCGGATCATTGGGGTTTATTAGTAATAAATCGGCATTTTGTGACCCCCATTGCCACTGTGTAGCATATTATTACGTGCCAGGGACTCTATGAGATGATAGGACAATAATCTGAGTCCATTATTGGCAATAAGTAACGGCAAAACGGTTATAAGTGACTCACAGAATTGTGCGCAGTTGCGTATACAATCCACGACTTCCCTGAAGGCATATCTTCAGCGAGCGCGATGCCGATCACACAACGCGGTTCGAATTCGACCCTCGATCGATGGCTGCGCTATCGCCGCACACACGTCGAATAAAAAGCAAGGGACAAGTCCTTACTTACTAACAACTATCATCTTCTTGGTTCTTTCGGTAAAGTCAAGTAGAAGGGAAATAATAAAATAATAAAAATAAAACATAATAAAATAATGTTTTTTTTTTTTTCTACGTGACTTTACCGAAAGAACCAAGAAGATGAATCCCTGCAGTCACAAAAGCTTTAAATTGAAACTATAATTTTTCATTGCTGGAGGGGTTGCCCCCCTACCTGAAATTCCTGACTCCGCCATTGTGTGCGCGTACATCCGCCCCCTCCGCATGCATCTGCCAGCTGGTTTTATCTCGAACTGTTCCCGCTCGAGACGCAAATTGCACTCGATGCAATGTGACAGTGGCCTTCCACACAACTCGCAAAGCCTTTGCGCGTGCAGCTTTTAGACTCTCTCCCCGCAAGCATCGATCGGCGGCGATCCATTATCCTCTCTTGCGTTATGCCCGGCACGCCAACGGCTGATCATATCGTCCCAATTGCTGCCGATATCGTGAGTTGAGACGCTGCGTTTGAGAGCGTCGTGTTCCATGGCACGTTGTGTGAGACACTGGTTGGTGGAGTGCTGTGGTCTTTCAGCTTCAGCTTGATGATGTGCTTTACAATTCGATATTGGGAACAAAGCATGTATTATCTATCCCTGTAAACTGGTTGTACCCAACTTTTGATTATTTCCTGTAGGGGTGAAATCATTGACATGGCACTGCCTTCCTTAACTATTTATAGTGCTGGACAATGTCTGAAGCCGTGTTTAAAAATAAACACCGATTCCCTTAAAAATAACTAAGTCCATAAATAAACGTGCTCTCAGTTCCACCATGCAAGGTACGTCAGATGTACCTGCAACGTTATCCTGTCGCATTGTATCGGTTTCCTGTATAAGGCAATGTTTATATTTTGTTTTATTATCACAGTTGCTGTGCCCAGGCTCAAAAGCTCAAGAGGCTAAACACTAATGACGAACTCGGTGTGTTGTCTTTTAATACCACCGCGTTAATTCTTTATTTTTACATTGGTGGTTTCAGGCAGCTAATCTCCCTCATCAGATACTGAGCCAGCTCATTCAACATCCTGGGTTCAGCGAACAGAGAGGGTTGTGACTGAGCCTAGCATAGTCGTATGGCTCGTGAAGGATTGGAACATTATCCAAGCCTTACTCGAATGGCCCAAGAACATTTTTTGAGCTGTCAACCCTCCTTGCTGGTGGTTGTGGCCAATGCAGATAAAAGACAAAACATTTCACCAGAGACACAGAGAAAGGTTCCGCCTCCTACACAGCTACAGAACTCTCTCGTACGCAGGTGCAAGTGTCAGTTGGTCGGTGTTGTCCCTGTAGCGTCTCATGCTGGGGCTTTGCTCTGTCAGCATGTGTCTCTCTCTTCTGCTCCTGAGGAAGCTATCGGGTGATGGAATAGGGCTACTCGGTGTATGCGATTGTAGCACACTGTTGGAAATAAGAAAATAACTTAGCTAAAGCAAAAAAAATGTGCGCGTGGCGCACTCACATACGCAAACACTCGCACACACACGCACGACAGATGCGGCCGTGCAGGCTCTTGCGCAGCGCACACGTGGAGTGGTGTGACGCACACGTGCTGTGCGGCACAAATGCGGTGCGATGCACGTGTGGGTGTTGTGACGCACACGTGGGGCGATGCGACGCACACGTGGGGCGATGCGACGCACGCGTGGGGCGAGGTAGAGGTGGCGAATGACACGACGGGGGCTCTGGGATAATGTCGACTGCTGTGCCACTGTCACAGCAGGACCCGTCTGCTCAAGGAGCCGTGTTCCCATGGAAACGGGGGACCGCTGTTGCCGCGGAGGAGTGAGGCGCGGACACATTTTCCGCTCGCGCAGCCCTTTCACACTCGGTGAAAATTTCCACGTGCCGAAGTTTTTTTTTGCGGCGCACGAGCCGCTATGCGCGCCACACCTGCGCGGGCGCTCGCCTGCCTCGCACGTGATTTCTGCCCCGAACATCTCGGCATCTTCGCGCGTGCAGGCGCCCGTTCGATTTTCGTTCTGGCGAGCGGCGACAGCTTTTGGCGCAAGCGGTTGCTGTGAATCGGGGTTCGTTGAGCGCAGGCCGCGACAACGGGCAGAATGGGTCCGGCGTACACAGTGCCGCCGTCGATGAGCACGGATGGCTACCGTGCGGTGCGAATTAAGTTCAGCATACGTCGTCGTCGTCAGCAGCTCCAGCAACAGCATTGCATTCAGTGCCATTGCCATCATGATCGTTAACAGCAGTCCAGAGATCAGGATTAAAAGCATTCCCAATGTCAATGGCTGGACACTAGTTGACAAGGTTAAGGCAAAAAAACAACAACAACAACAGGGGTTACATAAAATAGGCGTTTATTGCAGCGACTGAAAATTGCCTATCATGGGGAATGCTGTATATCAACGTGATTGGCCACTTATTCGAGGATTGTGTGTAATTTATTCCATTAGCCATGCGTTCGCCGCGGTCGAGGAGCCTCGGCGGTTGGCAAAGTGTACATGGCGACGGCACAAACCGTGTGCAGAGTCTGAATTTAAAACCCCTGTGCCGCGTGGCAGACAAGTGATCGATGCAATGCACCTGGGCAGTTAAGAAAACAAAAGTTAAAGGCTTTCCCTTCATACGGAGAGATCGCATGGTCGTTTTTTTTTTGCAAGCGTAAGCCTTTTTTGGTGTCATCGTATCTCGATGTCAAGTGCCCTCACTCAAAAAAGCAATCAGGGGCATTCCGGGACAGACTAAAGGCCAAAAAGAAATCTCCGCGGAGACATTGAATGTCTGGAAATAATGACTCTGTGGCAACCAAAAAAAATACTCAACGAAGAACCCGCCAAATATCCGTGGCAGAACGTACCATGTAGCTCGGCGGGGATTATTGCGGATAAATAAAAAGGGCCTCGTTAGAAATCAATTGAAATTTAGACCGGAAGTCGGCGCCATTCGTTGCGGCTAGAAAACGAGAGTGCCACGCACGATGCTGCCGAGTAAGTCTCATGGCAGAGCTGATGAGATTCCCAACAAAGGGGAGACCCATTGACGGTTAACCACCAAGGCCAGCTCGGAATTAGACTCGGGCACAGATCAATTGATGGATGTTTGGGAAAATTGGATGGAAATTTGCCTCGTGCGAGAACTATCTCTGGGCCGGCGACCTCCCGCAGATCGTTGCGGGGTTTTAAGCAGCAGGGCAGACACCGGGCAGTGTTAAATCTCCAAGAAATAAATGACCAACATGAATTTTGTGTGGGCCCCCATGCCCCCCGCCCCTGCCCCTGACCCCGAGGGACAGAGCTGACTGAATTCACGTGTGGCAATTGAAGTGTATTACTGAGATATCACCTGAAAGGAAATGTTAAACATAGACGACGCCAGTTTAACACATAGGCTTTCGCGACCAATATTATTCATAATCAACGTTTTTGGGTTTAGATCGCGTTATTTATAAATGTGTCGTAACCCTCCACCACCCGACACGGCCAATCAGTAAAAAAGTGTCACGTTGACAAAAGACAAATTAGTTCACTGCTTTAGCCCACGGGTGTGTTGAAGCGCGAAACCACAACATTTACAATTTGAGTACGACGTTTCGCTGGTAATTGCATCCACTTTTTTACTGATTGGCCGTGTCGGGTGGTGGAGGGTTACGACACATTTATAAATAACGCGATCTAAACCCAAAAACGTTGATTATGAACAGACGACGCCGCATTGTGTGCGTTACCTGGTTTAAAGCCGTACTTTTAACGTCTCTGGTTGTTACATTGGCATGCTTGACACGGCGGTGCTGATGATATTATAATCAAAAACCCTTATTTAAGAGCGGGCGAGAGCTCGCGCGGATGTTATATTGGACGTCGACGCTATATTGGAAATGTTATTATTGATTAAAACTCTGTGCGGCCGGCTCTGTCTAGAATTTACATCACGGCGAGGTACTGAGCGCGTGAGCACATTCCAAAAATCAGGGCGGTACGTCAAATGTTTTTTTTGCTTTCGTCGCCAAGCTGGGACATTAACGCCTACTGCCACCTAATTAGGTCCTGTATCACACACAAGCACGCACACACAAGAACAGACAAAGATTCCTTGTATAGCCTGTGACAGACTGTTGGGGCAAGTGCTGTTAGCGAGCACCTATATAGGCCGGCACAGCACACGATGATGTAAATATCATCACTGTGGCTCCATTGATGATGATGCTTACACAATGCACTACCGTAAGTACTTTGTTCATGGCTAAGCTGACATAGGGGAGGCCCAGAGCAGGTTCAGATATTCGTCACTGATTTTTTCCAGGAATTCCGTGGCCAGACATCGAACTCAGGTTTGCGGATTTGTAGCGCAGTACAATAACCACTGCACCGCGGCTCCACAAACATGCACGCTACATGCACATTAACTCACGCGCACATAGACATGTAAACAACCGCTCAGATATAGAGCATCACGTGAACACGTGAACGCATGCGAGCAAACATCTATTGGCAGATGTACACAAGCGCGAGCATCTATTCCATCGTGATGCACGTGGGATGGATTGGTCACACATGCATTCTGCATGGTGCAGAAAATAAACATGTGTTTCACCTGCAATCTGTCATGGGAAACTGTAGATGTTTTTATATATTTTTTTCCCTTACTTTAGTCAGTGAAGAGTAATTTTTATCTTCTCGTGCATAAATTATTAAGAGCAAAAAACACCGGGTTTTTTTCTTTGTATAATGCGATTGTGAGAGTCAAAGGACACCCCGCCCTCCTTGAATATTTTTTCGATTTATAATAGCAGTCATATATATATCTAATAGGAGCCCGCTACAGTAGACGCAATGCATGAAAGGGGTTTAAAAGTTGAAACGAACGTCCAGGCAGGCAGGTAGGTAATCCAGACGGTGTACGCAGATCCCTTTCGGAGCATTCAAGGTTTTTTTTCAGCCGGGTACCCTGAGTGTCTTCCTCAAGCTTTTAAGCCTGCGAGAACGGTCCATGAAAACGTAATAAACGAGTGAGATGCATCCACATGAACGAACACTAGTGAACTAAGCATTCACAGAAATGTTTAACGCTAATTAAAGGTAATTGTTTACAAAAACAACAAGCAGATTAACATCCATCTGTTTCCTTGCTTACGCGTTCCCAGCAAGGTCCAATGCTCGTCGTGTGCTCACGGTGTTTAATAATAAAAATGCTCGTAAGGTTGTATGTTATTAATTTAACTTCTTAAATCCTATTCTTGGTTCTTTCGGTAAAGTCGCGTCGAAGGGAAATGATCAAATAATACAAATAAAACAATAAAATTCTCACGACGTTTCTTAAATCCTGCAACGTTATTGTGGCTGCGGGAGGGACTTGCACGAGCTGTCTGCCATCGCTCTCCTACTTGCACGCCTCCGCGACACAGACCGGTGGAAAACATTGGCCGAAGAGTGAGGAAGCTCCATCACGCTCGCACGCGCGAGGCGTCGCCGACGCGAACGGGACACGTCTACATTATTCTAATCCGCCCACTGACCCAGGTCGCTGGCAGCATTTGCAAGACCTCTAATCTTGCCCTATTTGCGGGCTCGAATTCCTTTTTATTTACTGCCGCTTGGTGCGCCTGTCACTGGAACTCCATCACCATTGCGACCGGTGCAGTTCCGCCCGCTTAGCTTCACCGTTGAGGCTTTTCCACCTAATCTTGAGCAGGTCCACCGTGCAAATCGGTTGCCCGGTAGAGAGCGCGCGGGTGGTGGGAGGGGTGAAGCGGGGGAGCGGGGGAGGTGAATGAAATGTCTCCGGGTTTGCTGTCGCTGTGTGTTGCGTAGCGCATCGCCCACCACTCGTGGGGCTTCCTCGACTCGGGCTTGCGAGAATTCCATCGCGTGTGGTGGCAAATGCCCGCACACACACACACGCGCACGAGCGCTCGCGGGCATTCGCCGGTTCGTGCAGGCGCGTACGGCGACGCATGTCCCTCCAGCACAAATCCACCCCAATTAATTAGCTGTCTACACCCAATGCAGTGTTGGTGTGTGGTTAACCTGCAATTCCCTGTCGTACTATATTATATATAAGTTTTGCTGGCTGGAGGGCGGGAGGGACGGCCGTAAGAATGGACGGTGATGTCCTAAGGACGTGTGTGTTGTTGGTCGATGTTTAAAAAAAAAATCACAAGCGGTAATGCATTGTGAAGCTCATGTATTTTTTTTACTTTAAAGAGCAATATAGCGTATCCCCATCCCTAAGCAGTTTGCATTTTTTATTTTTACCCAGTGACCTATTTGCTATGTCGATGTTCAGATATCTGATCTTGTCACATGTCAGCCTATACCTCAGTCCAGGAGCAAGTCTGATATACCACGTCATACCGAACAATTATGTGTAGCAGCACAAACATATGCACGTGAACACACACAAACACACAGGCACAAACATCAATGCAGGGCCGTGCTTGTGTATACATTTTTGCATGTGCCCACTTGCATGCATTCTTCGTGCAAACACCAGTATACAAAGCACACACACAGGCACACGTGTTCATACTGCATGAGACAAAGATCCTCTGTACAGCCTTTTGGAGACTTTTAGGGCAAGTTAGTTGTTAGCGAGCACCTATGAAGACCAACACGGCACACTAGGGGGTGTGTGGCCTGTCTTAGTCTCCCCAGTGATGATTTGTTTACACACTGCAGCCAGGTGCTCATTTGAGGCTGAGATGACCTTGGGGAGGTTCAGATTTTCGTCACCAATATTAGGCCGTAAGCAGGAATCGAATGCAGGTTGTCACATTTCTTGCGTTGTGCGCTCACCACTACGCCACCATCCCAAACATGCGCACACCCACACACACGCGTGGAAATTGTGTCTACCGTGAGGGTAACCAGATGCCTTCTTGCAATTGAAAAAATAAAGATTTGTTTCGTGACTTGGATGTGCATGAGTTGGGGGTGTGAGCAAAGTGAAGCCCGTGCCTGTGTTATGTGTCCTTTGCAGGACTGGGCGCGGCAGTGAATTTGTGTTGATATTCGTGGCTTGTGTTGTTGCAGGGCATCTTGGACGTGCTGGTGATGGGAGGGGACCTGTCTCTCTATGCGCTGCACAATTCTTTTGAATCTGATGCATATTTCGTGAAAGTCATCGGTGAGTCAAATTTCGTTGTTGTTGCTTTTCTACGTCCTTCATTGCCTCTCTCTGTCCCTCTGACTCTCTGTCGCCCTGTCTGCCAGTCTGAATGTGCTCCTCTCCCGTCTCTCTTTCTGTGTGTTCCTCATTCATTGCCCGTGTGTCTCTTTATTCCTACGTATTCCAAGTGGTCGCTTGCTTGAGGCTCTCTTTCTTGCTGACATGCGCGCACATGCACACACACATGCACACGCACACAGCCAGAGGATGGTCAAATGAGTGGGCTGAATGGAAGGCAGTGACGTTAATGGCAGAGCCGGATGGCTCATTAACAGTAACAATCGCGATGGGTTGGCA
This sequence comes from Lampetra fluviatilis, assembly GCF_964198595.1. Classification (NCBI taxonomy): domain Eukaryota; kingdom Metazoa; phylum Chordata; class Hyperoartia; order Petromyzontiformes; family Petromyzontidae; genus Lampetra; species Lampetra fluviatilis. Next base: position 4,793,152 of record NC_136300.1, read on the forward strand.
TGGTGACCCAAAAAACAAGGAGTGGAGATTTTGCTTGCGTGCTGCGGCTGTGGGTGGCTGTGGGCGGCTATGCCATTTGCGGCGATTGTTCGTAGGCGCCACGGTCGCGAGATGTGACCTACCTCGCCTGGTATACAGGAGGTCATGGGTTCGATCCCGACCCTGACGCCTGCTGCTGTATATTTGAAGCTTGCGTTATCTTGCTCTCTCGCAATGGTCGCGTGGATTTTTCTCCTGGTCCTCTGGTTTTTCCCTCCACATTTAGAATCACGGTCACGTGTTTAGACAATTTGGCTGCTATACATTTGCACACGATGGTAAGCCACTTCGTTGAGCTGTCATTTGTGGCCAGGTTTTTCTCTGAATAAGAGCGACATAGCTCAGTGCGCAGTACCAGGTAAAACATTTTTTTAAATCGTTTAAATATAAAGGGACCATGGTAATGGGATTCAAAGAAACTCAACTCAGTTGACCTGGCCACACATCATCGTAGATCATTCAAGTGGCTTCTCATACGTGGGAATTTATAGTAGCAGCCAAACACTGTAATCTAAACGCATGTTTCCAAACGTGTAGGGGAAAAACGGGAGGAACTCGAGGAAAGATCCACGCAACCACCACGGGGAGAGAGATCAGTCAAACTCCAAATATACAGGCATCATCAGGGTCGGGATCGAACCCACGACCTCCTCCTACGTATCAGCCTAGGGAGGCAACATCTCGCCTCAGCGGCGCCCTAGAGGCGGGCACGGAGTGAAGCTGGCAGCACAGGCGAGGTGCCAATGGCCGAAGGGTTTTGCGACTCCTGTGTTGCCGCCTCTGGAACCCGCCTCCCCTCTCACCAACTTCCACCCCTCCCTGCCCCGCAACCCCTCCGCCCCGCACCTCCCCTTTCATCCCCCACGTGGGTTGAAGTCTCTCGTTAGTACAACCCCAGAATAAATGATCCTGTGGGACTTGTTAAAAGCCACTCGGCGGTTGCGCGACTTCTTTGTACGGCGCAGCAACAAACACTGGGCAGCATCTGCGAACTTATAATGATCAAAATCGTGTGAAAAATCTGACGGGTTTTTTTCCATTCCCCCCGTTGCTTTGTAACAATTAAATCGTCATCTTTACATACGTCCGCTTCGCGTTTGGTTACAGCGAGTCGGAGAGAACAAACACACTTACTGGCTTGTTTCGGCAGTAAATGAATGCATTATTTCATTATTTATGTGCATATATCTACCATATATATGCCATATATAGTATTACACGTATGCAAAAAGACATTAATTGAAACGTGTAAATGTATTGGGAGTAATTAGGATTTTTACAGGTTCATTACAAACGTGATATACGTTACCGTAGAGTTCGCTGTGTATTTTGGGTTCCAAGTCGGTTGCTCAGCAGTGAAGCCGATTCATAATTGGTTTAAATGTGTACTTAACCCACAGTCACCCAACTCGGCCAACTAGTAATGTTCGTCACGTAAACAAAACGTCACAGTTAATTACTGCTTCAGCCCATCAGTGTGTTGGAGAGTAAATCCACAACATTTACAATTGGAGTACCGTGATGTTTCACTAGTTATTAAATCCAGCATCATCGGGCGATTTAGCCAGAATTGTGAAGAGATCTTGCTGCTTCTGCTCTTAAATAGGACGCAAGATGACGTCATCACTGAGCCAAACAACTCGCAGCGAGGCCGAACTCACCGTGGCTTTTCGTTCTTGCGAAAAATGCCCAAAATAAGCGAAGGGCTCTGCCCTCACTCCGTTTCCAGTCAAATTAGTCCCACGCTCCTTTCCACTTTGATTCCGGTCCCGATGCTCCACCGTCATCGTTGGGGGAACTGCCCGGGTTTTGATTAAAACAAAAAACCTATTGGCTCGATGGTGACTTAACTGCTACAGAGCTGATCATGTGATTTAAAAAAGGCTCGTTTGCTTAGAGCTATGACGCATTCACCTCCAAACTCAAAACTCTCATCGCCCGTAGAGTACCGACCAATGTAAGTACGTATTTATGTTGAAATTATATTGCACTGTACGTAGCCAACCTTGCTAATCAGAAGTGTGGGGGAAGGACAATAAACTAAACACAAAACGCAGTTCTAAAGAAATACGTTTTTAATCGAAATAAAAAATTGCATAGCTCCATTGGCTTCCTAATATCAAAGCAAGAGCGTTCCAGACGGCCGCTGAAGCGCATCTGACCATCTTTGTTCGATGGCTAGCCAAAAGCCGCTGCGAGGATAACCGGAGTGTGTGTGTGTGTCAGTGTCATGGTTCTATGTTTGAGCTCGAATCGCCCCCACAGTCTCTCTTGCAGTCCAGCTGAGAGGGCACCGAGGCTTCTTGCACAGAAATGAATGCCGCTGTGCGTTGCAACTCGTTCGGTTTCAAAGCCAAGCCTGGCGCTCTTCAAGGAGGAGTTTTGTGGCGCATTCTAATTTTGCAGACACATCGTCGTGCCCGGTGTCACTACACAACGCCGTTTCCAGCCGAGGGGGACACACCACGTGCCTCGCCAGTGTCCCCATGCGGCTTTTGATTTTGTGAAGATCTTAGTAATTTTATAATTATAATTTACAGCCCTTTGCCAATCCACTGCTGGATGAAAGCCAAAATGTGCTAACTACCCCCCCCCCCCCCAAAAAAAAATTTGTACAATTGTATGAGCCAAAATGTTTATATTCTACTCCGATTTTCTATTATTAGCTAAAAAAAACATACAATGCAACTGGTATTGGCGAAACATCCCAATGTTTAAAAAAAAATCTGCTGCAATTACTCAATTGGGATTACGCTTAGCAACATCGCCCCCTACTGAAAAAACTTGTCAGGTCTTTAAAACAATTGGTGACACTCAGCGAGGCTTTCGCTGCTAAAGCCGCATCATAATAATATAATTTGTTTGTATCTACATTGTAATGCTTTCTGCATTACACTGAGGATTATGGAAAGGAAGACGGATTTGTTGCCAGAAGACCTTGCGTCCGGATCATGTCCACATCATTCCTAGAAACAGAAAAAAATGGGGTTTCCTTTGCCCGCGGCAGGGAATCCGACTCGGGTTGCAAAGATCAGAGGACACACGGTGCGCGCTGACCACTGCGCAGCACTGCCGCTTCGCGTTTATGACGGAGAAAGAAAACAATATAACGGTGCCGACGAGACCAGTAAAGGTTCCGGCTGCAGGCTGCTGCTCGTGGACTCATGCCTGCGCATGGATGCTCAGAGCGCGCACAGTCCGCTTGGCTTGCGCGCCGAGGGCTGCTTGATTGAGCCCTCCTCTTCACCGCTTGCTCACTGACGGTAATGATCCCTTGGCACTCGCTCGCTGGAGTAGGCAATTGTGTGTCTGTCACGGCCAAATTAAGCCCCGGTTACAAAGACTGGCCTACCTCGGCAGCAGCCGGGAGATGCGCGGTGCAACCCAGCCTTGCGCCGCGGACACGGGGTGCAGGCCCCTGTAATGATTTTCCGATTAAACATTCATTCGCACAGCTATCAGAATCATGCCAGTCACTGCCAGGCAGCAGTTTAGCCGAGGTTGGAGCACATTATTTGTGGGCTTTGTGACCTGGCTTTGAGAACCCGGCTTTGTGTACACAGGTGATCATTTAAATGGAGAAACTGTTTGGGAAAATTATTCTGCTTTGAGGCAAAGTAAATCAGTGGTTACATGTAGGGTTTAGAATTGTGTGCTCTTCCGCAATAATTGTCGACTCTACTCTTGCTTACACATCTTTCACATCCAGCTTTGCGTATAGACCTTTGTTGATAGTGTGCCCTCAAAATTCCAAGGCAGGCGTAGGATTTTAACCATCAAACTCGTACAAATAGCAGGAACTTACAAGTAGTAGGTTTTTACCCTTTAAACTGGTACAAAACTGACACCTTTATACAAGGCATCATGTTTGCAATAACCGCAACACAAGCAGTCAAAATGCAAACAAAAAGAAACAACTCTGATAATGGTAATGATATGCACTGTCTTTGGAGTTGATTGGTCCACACCCGAGACAGCTTTCCTTAGAGCCTAGTCTCCATTGGTGTTGGACCAGATGACACCAAAAGGCGTACAACTCAAAAACAGCGCACTATAAGAGTATTGAGAGCTCGGGGTAAGCATTTACACTATGAGACCTCCTTTACCAGTGGCAAAATATAGTAGTAGGTTTTTACCCTTTTGACGTCATCTGGTCCAACTCCAATGGAGACTAGGCTCTAAGGAAAGCTGTCTCGGGTGTGGACCAATCAACTTCAAGGACAGTGCATATCATTACCATTATCAGAGTTGTTTCTTTTTGTTTGAAATTTGACTGCTTGTGTTGCGGTTATTGCAAACATGATGCCTTGTATAAAGGGGTGAGTTTTGTATCAGTTTAAAGGGTAAAAACCTACTACTATATTTTGCCACTGGTAAAGGAGGTCTCATAGAGGAACTTACAAGTTTGGTGGTATTTTGCACTTAAAAAAATATATATATATATCTCAAAGTAATGTTGCTGATGTATCCAAGTTTCTTCTTTTGCCGAGTGGGCGCTGTGCAAGCAGTGCTGCTGATGAATACTAATGTTTGCAATTAACGTGCAAGGGGCATGTACCTTGCAAAACGTGAGGTGCGGTGTGTTTGAGTTAAATTCCAATTTCACGCCAACCTGTCCACATTTAAAATGTTGCGCCCCAATAATAATAACAGATTAGTTTATTAGACTGCCAAGCAATATACCTTCCAGTATTTAAATGCAGGCAATTACACACATTGTATCACTAATTAGTCAATTATGTGTCAAAACATTCTCTTGTAAATGTCACTTTTTTTACGGTTGAACATTGGGCCTGCCAGATGGCTGATTTGGGTGAGCTAAGTTCCACTAATGGCTGCATTTGTCAAATGTTCACCGTGCACATGTAAACAGTGATAATTATATATATAATGAATTAAACAAAGGCAACTCTCACTAAAATTTAAACAAACACCCGTAGCACTAAATACCAACCACGCAATCAAGCAGTGCCACTTCCCATGCCTGGTTCCATGCGACAAACTCATCATGCGTTACCGTGGAGGACTGTGGGTAAAATGCAAATATAAGCACAATTCCGTTCTATAGCTGCACATACAAACAAAAATATGTTTCAGACCATCAGCATATCGGTATTCAAGATCAATAGAGTTACTTGATAATATTGCTTTGGAAAACCAATTGGCTGTTGGACCCAAACTTATTTATTTTTGTACATGGGGACAAAATGGAATTCTGCTCATATTTGTATAGATAGATTGCAGGCGCAAGATTATCAACTAAATACAGTGCTGAGAATCTTACTTTTTTACAAATGTCACGCATAATTTTGCATGCCGTGCATGTGCGCTAATAAGTGAGCATGTGGCTGTACGCGAGTATTCGCGCAATGCGTGCGTGTGTGCGCGCGTGCCCTTGTGTATGCGCGCTCGCGTTCATTGCGCACATATCTCTGTGCAGTTGAAGCCCATAATAAATTATAGAACCCAATAATGGGCTGCCTAGCCGGTTCGCTTCATTTGTATACCCCTAGCTGCATTCCCAAGTTATCTCCCTTCGAGTGTACACGTATATGGTTATGTACACGTAGAGACCTGTGTCATTCCACTGCTGGATGAGGGGCCTCCCCACGCTGTGCAGGACGTGTGGGTTATTTAAGCGTAGAAGCAACCACGTCTGACCATGTCCGTCCAGTGCTCGGTGAGCTGCATTGACTTCTGGTTGTTGAACGAATACATTGTAAGGTCGCACTCATCACACACAAAGGGCTTGCCACAAATTAACCACAAAACCTCGCTGATGTCGTCAAGGTGCACAAACCATCACGCGAACTCCGGTCATCCTCGCAGCGACTTTTGGCTTAACATTGAACAAAGATTTTTAATTTTCGATTTAAAGCTTTCGTGACTGCAGGGATTCATCTTCTTGGTTCTTTCGGTAAAGTCACGTAGAATGGAAATAATAAAATAATAAAAATAAAACATCACATTATAATAATATTATGGATCATGTCTTCCCGACAGACCTGTTCTTCACCTGAGGACGGCTGCTTGCGTTGTGGCCGAAACGTCGTGAGAATTATTGTATTATGTTTTATTTTTATGATTTTATTATTTCCATTCTACGTGACTTTACCGAAAGAACCAAGCAGATTGAACAAAGATGTGGTCACCGCATCGCGCGCTTTCAGATGCGCTTCTGCGGCCGTCTGGAACGCCACTGGAGCTATGCACTTCTAAATCCAGATTGAAAACTCATTTCTTTAGAGCTGCTTTTTGTGTTTAATTTGTATTGTCTTTGCCCCTCACCTGCCATTAGGGAGGTTGGCTACGTATGGTGCATAAGAAGTTCAACATGTATACAAATCGCCGTGTTGGTCAGCGCGGATTAGTGAAGGCGGAGAGCATAAGCTGTTAGCGTGCAGAAGTACAGCACCACAATCGATTTTGTCGCAATTTCCTCTCTAGGCCTTGCTGCCTCGAACGTGACATCCCTACAAGGTCTTCGAGATCTGATGAGATAGGGCTAATTTTGAGTGGTTTGTTCATAAGCTGTACGGTTGTGTCTACATTTATCATACAAGTTAAACCGTACGTGATTCTTACTGGGTGAAATCAATCTACCGGTGTTTTGGTGAACGGTGATGCCCTAGGTGTTCTGAATGCATCAATAGCCAATTAAAAAAACGCGAAGCAAAATATCGAATATTGAGTAAGGAATTAAAAAAAAAATCATTGCCCCTGGAATGTTCTTGTGTCAGTCAGAAGTCCATCGGCAACCTTACCGTCACATTTACCAGCACATGAGACAAATAATACCATGCTCTATTATGCAACCTCTACAATTTTTTAATAGTTTCTGTGAAACGTGAAATTATATTTTTTTCCAAACTTCATACTACATCATGAAAATGCGTTTTTTTATTTTTACATTCGAGGAAGCTGTGGAGCATAGTGATGTTCACGTGACAAACCTTACTAGTTGACTGTGTCGGACGGTGGCGGGTTTAACGACACATTTATATCTACGCGATCTAACCCAAAAAAAAAACTTGTATTATGGATCACATTGGTCGCAAAAGCATACTACGTGTTAAAATGTACATTTCAATATGTGGTGGCACTTAAATCGGTGAGAATGATAAACTAAGGGTTTAACAGAAATAACGCGATAATTACGCCCCACGGTGGGGGTCGTAATCAGATTATGCCAAGAATATTGACCGCAAAACCTGAATACCTTGTGTGACTTTTGATACGAAGAAATCAATTACACTCAAACAGAGCAGAGCGTTATAAACACTCATGCCGTAAATCCATTGTCGCTGTTGGCAATTATTGTTATCATTGGATGAGACCGCTCTTCCTTTGCTAATATGTTCAATCGGGTATATAACAGAATGATGCCGCCATTGTGTAATGGTTAGCACAATCCAGAGGTCACTGGGTCAGTTTTACTAAACCCTCATCATCCTTCACCTCTGTGCACCCAGCAGTAACAAATGGGTTACACCACGGTCAGTTGATCGGCAGGTGACGTGTCATGGAGTAAAGTGTGATTGCTGCCACCTCTTCCAGGGTGACTCACCATTACAGGATACAAGAGTAGGCCAAATACCCTCCAGAGAGGCTCCCTACATGCCCCTTTTAGTGGAGGCCCGTTTTTGGCCACCATGAGCAAGCAATGGCAGTGCTACGCCTTTACATTTGTCACTTCTTCCGTTGTACCGCCGTGTTTTTCGTTAGGTCGTCTGTCTGGTATTTTACGCACTGGTTAATCTTTTTGTCAAGAGACCGAAGTAAAAAGTGTCCTTGTCCATAAAGCGCCGAGAATAAATGGTAGAAATGTGACATTTCAGCGCCCTTGGGATAACTTCTGTGGCAATTGACTTGATGTGCAGTTTCCTCATTTCACAATGGGCTCCCAAGTTTGCAACCGCAATGCAGTAATTGCCCTTTGCTATTCAACAACATTGTTATAGCGTCATTATTAACACCACGGCACCAAACGACATCGCATTTGCAAATTGCAACCTTCATGTGGAGGTTATGAAAGGATGAGATTACCGTAAAGGAAAATAGCAGACTATGCCACCAAGGAGAGTTGTCCAAAGGTCAATCGTCACATGGATATTTTATGCAGGACTCATTTCTTGATGAGCTTCAAATCCATACTCTTTGGTTCTTTCGGTAAAGTCACGTAGGTATAAAATAAAATTACATCACGACGTTTCGGGCGCAACACAAGCGTCCGTCATCAGGTGGGACAACCACAGCAAGAAACAACTGCTCAACCACAAACAATCACGTCACCAAAGAGTATGGATCCCTGCAGTCACGAAAACTTCAAATCTAGATTGAGCTTCAAATTAGTGGCATGTTTGTTTACAACATCACTTCATGTAAATTACCTTTGCTGTTCAACGAGATTATAATTAAAGTCTTGTCATCTGCGGCGTAAAAAAAAACAAAAGTCATGTTCACAAATGGAAAACTTAACATAATCCTTCTTCTAGATTTGAAGCTTTCATGACTGCAAGGATTCATACTCTTTTGTTTTTTCGGTAAAGTCACGTAGGTAAAACAATTAATAAAATAAAATAAATGAAAACAACTACATTAAATCACGACGTTTCGGAGGCAACACAAGCCTCCCTCATCAGGTGTAAAAAGGCACAGCTACAGTTATTTTGCTCTATCTTTTTTACACCTGATGAAGGAAGCTTGTGCTGCCTCCGAAACGTCGTGATTTAATTTAGTTGTTTTCATTTATTTTATTTTATTGATTGTTTTACCTACGTGACATTACCGAAAAAAACTGAGTATTAACATAATCCTGCCCAAGCGTATTTACCCAAACAGTCATACGTAAGTCTTAATATTTTCTGTCTCTGAGTGTAATCCCAAGCCTGAATCTGTCCATTCGACTTGGCTCACTTTTGAACATCACTCCGTCCTCGGCGTCATTGTCCATGTTTCTGACCTGTTAAGTAACGAGTTCTAATTCGCCATCGGATTGAACTGCACGGTTAAAATGTTGGCAACACATTCCTCATATACCTGCAGTTTATTTGTGTTACTGAAAATCTTGGGGAACCTTCAACAGCACAGTTTTAGTAATATTATTACCAGAGGTGTGGACTCGAGTCATGTGACTTGGACTCGAGTCAGACTCGAGTCATGAATTTGATGACTTGCGACTCGACTTGGACTTGCATAACAATGACTTTGTCCCACCTATGAGATGTGGACTCGAGTCATGTGACTTGGACTCGAGTCAGACTCGAGTCATGAATTTGATGACTTGCGACTCGACTTGGACTTGCATAACAATGACTTTGTCCCACCTCTGATTATTACTCTTATGCCTGTTGACCCAAGACAGCATCCCTGAGTTTCATGACAGCCCTGCCAAGTTTAAACAGAAGCATTTACAACGAGCACAGCCAAGATGTTGGCAAAACACCTGGGACTCTCAAATTTCAAAATAATGTGTGTCGCCAACGCCGCCGAGAGGATTGAGACTCACGATAACATTTTCATTCTATCATGTGCACGTGGTCTTACTGACATAGCTCAAACTGCTGTCTAATCACGCGTATATATTTATTAACTGATGATACCTTTGAGAATAGGTTTTCCCCTTTTTTCTGGCAACAAAACAGGTGTTAAGATGTTAAAACAGCAAACTGAAACCTTTTGAGACTAGGCTCAAAAGAAAGCTGTCTCTGGTGTGGACTAATCAGTTTCAAAGACAATGCAGATATTATCAGAGTACGTTTTTTGTTTGCATTCTCACCACAAGTATTGTGGTTAACGCAGACATGATTCCTTGTAAAAGGTTTCAGTTTTGGTGTCTTAACATCTTAACACCTGTTTTGTTGCCAGACAAAAGTGGAAAACCTAGTCTCATATTTTGGCACTGGCAAAGGAGGTCCCATGATGATGATACCTCTTCTTCTTGGTTCTTTCGGTAAAGTCACATAGAATGGAAATAATAAAATAATAATAAAAAACCCAATAAAATAATTATTTTATTATGCTTTGTTTTAAATAATACAAGAATAAAAAGAAAGCATTGCAAAATAATTATTTAATTATGCTTTATTTTTATTATTTTATTATTTCCATTCTATGTGACTTTACTGAAAGAACCAAGAAGATGAATCCCTGCAGTCACGAAAGCTTTAAATCGATGATACCTCTGTTGGAAAATGTCCGTGGTGTAACAGTTCGCACCCTGGACTTGCAATCAAGGGGTTCGCCGGTTCGATCCTCCCAGGGCCGAATTTGAAATCAATGGGAAAGTTTCTTAAATCACCCCACCTCGGTCTACCCAGCGGTATCGCCGGGTCGCGTGTGGTGTGGTTGTAAAGTGTGGGTACTCGCACATCTAGAAGCCATTCTACTAGCAGTGACGTGGTCGCGCTGTTGCAGTGCTCCACCTTTGAACCTTTGCGCCTTTATGGAACGCCCCGTTTATGTGTTTCTCCACCTCCCTGAATTCTGCAGTGTCTAAGGTGGCCTGCAGCTCTGAGTTCGGCTGTCCGATCAAATGAGAATATTCCGGCACCTCTGAGTGACTGCTCCCAGTCTTCCCCGCCCATTTTCTTCTGCCCTCACCTTACATCCACCCCCGCACTCCTTGTGATCTTGCATCAGAAGTGTCCGCGTTTTTTTTATATATATAGAACAACATTTAAACAATGCTCTCTATACTCCAAACAACATTAAAAGAATGAGTGCAACTATTAAGGAGGCGCTGAGCATGGCCGATGAATAATTTATCAAACCTAGTGCCAAGGAGTTGCGTACGTTTTTAATTACTTAGACTCTAGCGGGAGAGGAACAGAGAGAATATGAAATTAAAAGGCTTTAATGGTTTGATCACTCTTTGTATGGCTTTCATTGGAAATATCTGATTCAAGAACCGTATTGTGAATTCTCGATCTGGCCTCTTGTTAGATGCTATTTTTTTTCGGGTGACATTTTCAGGTTTTTTATTCTCTCTGTGTGTGTGTTGCGGTTCGAGTAGGGAGTAAGGCACGGGCTGAGTTGTGAGTGAGTTAGGACACGTGTTTCATGGGGACATATTACATTGAACAAGACTGATTTTTTTTTACTTTACATCCATCTCGAATATTGAGGCACGTATTTTGTTGCAGCATTATGGTAAATTCGCGAATTTGATGGTCAGAAGTTTAAAAAAAATTGTTGTGTAAAAAAAACATTCGTTGAGGATATTTATGCTAGGTGTTCAAATGCACAGTTGCTTGTGCATGCTTGTGAATGTACACACACACGTGTGTGTGCAAATTAAATCTGTCACGATTAAATTAGCTCAAGTGTAGGATAACACTTTGATCCGCAGACACATGTTGGCTTCCCTTGTTTTACAAAGCAAGCGAAAATGCTTAGAGATTATGAATTATCCTGCTTTGCTGCAGAAAGAAAATACCGCTGTCAAAAAAATGATTCCTATCAAAAGGCCAACATCAAGACTGAATAAAAATGGCACAAAGGATTTTTTTTTTCCTTTCAGAAATTTTTTGTCGCTTTTCAGTTTTTCTTTTTTTTAAACCATTTTCAACATTCGCAAGAATCGATAAGAGACGGGGCAGAGTGGAATATTTCCGACGTGTTATCCCCGCGTCGCTTCTCTCGCCGCGGTCGGCCAACGTGCACTCGGCTCGCCGTGAGACTGCTGAGTCACGTGCCTGCCTGCCTCGATGTCACCCACGCTTCTCTCCCACTGCCACCTGAGCATCACTTTGTGCTGCACCTGCAAGGCACTTAGAGGTCACGAGGGGAATAATTAGCTCTTCGACGCAGATTTATGTTTACCGTGTGAACTGACATTCCTCAGAGGCTGCACGGCACAACCGCAATTATTTCCCCTACACAGCAGGGGAAATATTTGTACAAAACCAGGGCTGTTTTGTGCTGATATTTTACAATGTTCACGTTCTGTGGTGACGAGCCCAATAGCTAAAATGTAGTGCTCTTTCCATGAGCATTGGGCTACTGAATAGCTTTTGTTTAATGAAAAACAAAGGCCCTTAGAGTCCTGACTGCCGAGGAGACCTGGAAGGTCAGAGCTAGTTTAGCATTGTCCTATTGAGGTGAATGTTGCTACTGCTGTAAAGTATATGTTCAGAATGGCTTTAGACCAAAGGATTTTAAAAATATTGATTTTTTTAGTCCTGGAGAGATAGACCACCTCCTGTCTGTTCATTATTCATTCACTAAAATATATTGCCAGATGATTGTTTTCAATCATTGCAACCTCGATTATAAGAGTTGCGCATTTATAAATGCACCTACTTGCATTGTAGGAACTTGGACTCTTGACAAAGCCATGGAATAAACGCTGACCAGTAAGCAAAGATGCGTGGAGAGGTGCATGCTGGGAGTTAAATTGAGAGACGCAAAATAGGAACACGCGGATTAAAATACAAAAGCGAAATCGGGGGACATCATGTGGACTGTTGGGCAAAAGCAAGCGGGCTTGTGTGGGTAGACCTCAAGAAAGGATGACGGCCGTTGGATGGAGGCTTTTGATGGAATGGCAGCCGGAAGCGAGGGAACACACCAGACAGTATGGCCTCCACGGGGGGAGTGGAGCGATGAGTTAAGCTCACGCGCAAGCAACGAGGTGGGCTTGCGACATCACGGGACCACGAGGGATCGGTGGTGACTTGGAGAGGCTTTAACCCAGCGGTCGATTCGTCGTGGTCGACGGCGGTGGTGGTGATGGTCATCTTGATCCTTCACCAAAGCTCTTCGTGACAAATTCCTGAAGGCCTTGTTTCATTTAAGACCCAGTCCAACCTTCAGTAGAACGTGATTATACGCGTCATCAATTTTTGGTGGCCTGTGGTGTCACCTTAAAGTAATCTTGATCCAAGATTGGTCACTCGGGGAGTGTCATTACTGTCACACCCGAGCGGGTTCGTCTGGATAGCGCCGGTCTATTATAGAGCTATGATTTTTTATAGTATATGATGCTTATATATATTATACCTCTTTGGGTTCCTGATGAACGGTGTTGAGGGGGTGGGGGTGACCAGTCGTCGTCGGCAGTCCAGAAACATCCTTTGTTGTACTCTACTTCTTTGCTTTCACATTCACACCTTCACCAAGCTGCACGACTGACCAGCGTGGTCAAGCGTGGTTAAGGTCAAACCACCCTCCCTGTGACCTGCGCACAGGCATGGGGAGACCCTCATCCAGCAGTGGATTGACCACAGGGCAAAGCCTTCTCCAGTGTACAACTGTCACTGCATATTCCTGCAGAACTCAAAATAACTCGGACGCCAATAACCAACGTAAAATAGTTGATTTATTCGTATTACCAATCGCCAGGCTCAGACTGACAAACTCTGTGCGCTTAACAGACCCTTGGCGTTGCATGCGTAGTAGATTATTGTGTTATTTTACGCCGTGCTTTTGAGAACGTTCGAGCTAAAGTCCTTTGCCGAAGGGGTGCGATCCCTCCAAGGTACACGGTCAGGTTAGATTTGTGTCGGAGAGAGGCGAGCTTTTGGATCTGTAGAAAGGGTGGAGCGGGTGTTACGCAACGCTTCACACTGTCGCCTGAACGTGGTCAGCTTATCCCAGAACAACAGGGCATCGTTAGTTCAAGGGACGCAAACGGCGCGTCCATTTGTTGTTCGCTTGCTTTGCCGCCGTTGCGCCGTCTGTATCATTTCTTTGTTCGTGATGCTCGTCGGGCTGCATTGGCTCGCGGCGACTTTTGGCTAACCATCGAACAAAAGACCGCCACTGCATCGCGCGCTTTCAGATGCGCTTCCGCGGCCGTCTGGAACGCTCTTCCGTCCGATATTAGGAAGCCGCTGGAGCCGTGCACTTTTAAATCTAGATTGAAAGCTATTTTATTGAGAACTGCTTTTTGTGTTTTCTTTTGTTGTCCTTCCCCCGCACGGATAGCACGGGTGGCTACGTACGGCGTGAAAGCGGTTCATCGTGCATACAAACGTAAACGCTCTCGCAAGTCTTGCTTGAAAAACGTAGGGTATTATCTCTATGAGATGTCACTTTGGTGAAGGCTGGGAATTTAAAAAAAAATCTAATTGCTGCTGCTATTATCAATGCCATGTGTAAAGCCGCTCTCATAAATGTGACTTTTTAATGCCCTAATCATCATCTTTTCATTTTCCTTTCCAGTGCTCAGCGGACTGTGCTTTTCTTCCTGCCCAACGCACACCCAGGTGAGTGTGGTGGCGCTTCTTGTGCCTGCTGGTTGTGTGGTCGCTCGTGCAATGGTGGTTTCGAGAGCACTGCAGGATGGGTGCAGTGGAGCACGATTGCGCTCCGCTCTGAGAACAGAATTCTTAAAGCCCCCTGGCTTTGGAGAGGGAAATAAGGAAAGAAGAGAAGGTCCCTGCCGTGAACAATCACGGGATAGGAGAGCCGTATATATTGCAAACAAATTTAAAAGGCGAGCTGAGAAAGCGCTCTTCCTACAAACTAAAGACAAAGATCCCCGTATAGCTGGAACATGCTTTTGGGGCAAGTGCTGTTAGGGAGCACCTATGAAGGCCGGCACGGTACACGAGGGGGTGGGTGTCCACCACCATGCACGGCCGCCTTTGTTTACCGAATAGCGATGTTACCACGCCGCACCAGGTACTCATTTAAGGCTGAGTCGACCTAGGGGATGCCCAGGACCGGTTCAGATACTGCCAGTGGTGTTGGCCGTGAGCAGGAATCGAACTCGGGTCGCCAGGCTCGTAGCACAGCAGCTCGCTAACCGCTACACCGCCGCACTACCGCTCTTCCTCCATGCAAACGCACACACGCAAACACGTGTGTGTTATAGTGGGATACGTGTAATCCCTAAATAATGGATCGGCTCTCTCGCTTGCTCGCATACGAACGCCGGCCGGGAGCCGCGAGCTGGGAGCGAGTGGGGGGGGGGGGGGGGGGTGGCGCACCGCCGTCTCGCGTCGGCGTGAGCGTGCGCACGCCACCACCACCACACCATGTGAGCCGCGCGCGTAATTAGATCGCCTCGCTTTCGCTGCCACTGACCGCTCGATAAGTGGCGGCGATCTCGTGCGGTGCCGCGCCGATTAGCGGCGGCTCGAGCAAGCCCGTGCCGCCGATCTCGTTTTTGCTTTTTGGGCCCAGCCGTTTTGTTGCCTTGGGTTTGAATGGCTTGAGATAGGAGGCACACCTGTTGCCGCCAATTGCAGACCAGGTGAGGATTAAAATCAAGAACGCGTAAGTAAATGTGGCAAGGCTTTGAACATGGAAGGAAAGACCAAAGGCAGAGAAGTCGAAGTTCAGAGTCCTTTCAGTTTCAGTGTGGGGTGGCATTTATCACGTGATTGGGTGCCCAGTGTTCAAAATTCCACATTTCTCTGGTTGGTCGAGGCTTGCCCACGAAGTGGTACTCATTTTATGGACCCCGGGGGGATGATGGGATAAGTCACCCTCCGACTGGGATTTGATTACGAGTCGTGCACTCTACCGCTGCACCATCCAGCTGGATTCCGTTCAGCAGTATTGGTTATTTGCTCATTACCAGCGATGTTAAAGACCTTAGGATTTTGCAGCCAATATTATAATTGATCGATGAATTTTGGGTTAGGCCACATAGTTAAATTTGAATTTGATAATTTGTAATGGTTAAAATGTAGCTTAAATCTGACTGGTCATTCTGACTTCCTGGTTTTTTATTCTGACTTCCTGGATCTTGTCCTGATGACGCTTGACACCGACGCTTGTTATCCAATTGCTGAGTTTAGTTTTGGCCGTGTCGGGTGACGGGAAATGGTTCTAACAACGGGTTGTAACAACAAATTCTAACAAATTTCACCCTAATGAGATTGAAAAATAATGATTCGGTAAATTGCAACAAACGAACGATCATAAGAATTCAAACCGTGGATTTCTGCCTTCATCCTTAATTTAGAGGTTGCTGTTTCGGGAAATAAAGGACCACAGTGTTGGATCTGTGGCTTTTCCAGTGGCGGAAGTAGTTAGGCTTGCCCACCCCCCCCCCCCCAGTGAGGATTAATGGCCGCATGGAGTGCACCACCTGTGTGGCATTAGCCCCTCGCAGCGATCGTTTCCACCCGCGGTGACGTCACCCACGGCTAGCTTTGCCACCTGGGCAGACAGAGTGTCTTGTAAAACGCAGAGGTGTGCGTGGACCCTCCGCACACTTTTATGTGCCCCCATCACAGTGTTGTCTGTTAGCCATTACGTACGTATTTTACCGTGACCGTGTGTGTGTGCGCTGGAGTGGTGGTGCAGTGTACTGTGAATCATAAACCGCTCTACGAATTGTAGATGTCAATTCGATACTCGGCCACAGCTTACATTGGTGGCGAGTAATTATTAAACTGCTGCTGGCACCCTCCCCCCCCCCAGCCTCCCCCACTGCCCACTTTCACCATCGTGGTGAAGTATGGTCAGACATCCCCCGTGACCGACACAGCATGGCGAGGCCTTAATCTAGAAGCGGATTTACAAAGGACTCTGGATTACTAGTCTCATATGGTAGCTGTACTCAATACCTGGTATTTGAAAGTCACCACCGTCATTGACGCTTATGTTCAATCACTTGTTCAGTGGGTAAAAATGGAGCTTAAAAATACCCCAAACATTACGTCGGTAAGGCATTAAGTTCTGGAAGCCTACCCCTTGAGGTGTTTGTATTATAATGCAAATCCCGTAAAGTACGTGCGTCCGTGCATGTGTGTGTGTGTGCGCGCGCGCATGTGCATACATATGCATCCTTATTCATGTGCTTTGCCAGCACGGGAAACTGACATCGGTGACCTTGGCTGTGACGCGGCTGCAATGAGCTCGAAGGTGCCCATGAGATGAGACCTCTCTAACCCCCATTCTCTTACCCCTCCCCTGCCGTCCCCCCGACACCCCCTACGCTGCGCGTCCCCGTCTCCTGCCGCTGTCGCCAGCCGTTCGGCGTGAATCAACCGGGTCCCTACGTGCAGTACACATCCGTGGACGCCAACGGCTATCAGAAAAATGCTTCTGGTGAGTGGAGCCACGGCCACCTCGCGGCCGGCAGTCCCCGCACGCAGCCACGGGCAAGTACACGGCGCGTTGTGCGGTGCAGCCACAGCTGATGGATGCCGCGCCGTTGTCCATCGGAGGCGCGTTTGAGATGTTGGCCATGCGTTGTGCGTCGCTGCCGCGCAGTCCTGCGAAAAGTCATACGTTGTCCGTTGCGGCGACAGTTGTGTGTACACGTTGTACTTGCCTGGCGCACCATTGCAGCCACGGCTGGTGTACATCGCACCTCTCCATTGTGGCCACAGTCACGTACACAGCAGGCTGTGCAATTGCAATTCATCTCTTGAAAACAAAGCGGCCTTTTTTATAGTCACAGTGACACGGTATTCATAAACTGAAAACACAATGGGGTGCCCTTCCCTGGTTTACGGTCTGCTCATGAAAGGATCACTTTGGCTGCCATATGCCAATAAGATGAACCATAGCTTCCCCTGAGCAAAGGACGCCTTTAAAATGCCAAAGGCTTCTGAATCAGGCAGGTGGACCATTAACATATGCCAATATGTCTTGTGTGCTGCTGCTGCTGCTGCTTTATGACTTTTGCTCGAGATTCTAGTATAATAGCGGCGTGCTTTGTTTTGCATATTCCAATATCTCATCTCCAACTAAGCAGCCAGTCTAAGAGCATGGATCTGAATAGCAAAAATAAAAGCTTCCAAATGTATCACTCCCAGATGAATGCCTGGAAGTTTTGTGCCAACTCAAGGCTGCAATTTGTCCACAAGTGCAATCACAACACGGTCGTGCTGTCAACGGTGAAAATGTCCAAACTGGAAATCTGGTTGCGGTCGTGGTCTTCAAATCGTTTGAGTGTGGGATACAAACTCGGGACCAGCCTCGCAGCTGCCCCAGAGGCGGATCTCATCAAAGCCAACCCGCACGCACACAAGCACCAACAAATATAAAACGAATTAACAGTGGCGATTGAATGAAAGAAACGAGCTCAAAGCTGCATGGGGCAATGCGGCTTGGAATAGGCGAAGTTGTGAATGTCTGCGTGTGGGGCCAGCGTCACTGGGGGGGGGGGGGGGGGGCACATTGTGAGGGGGTGGGGGGAGGTGGGCGGAATTGATTTAAGCCAAGCGGATTGTGTAAATTGCACGGAGATGGAGGGATTTCCGTGTTACCCCCCCACTCGTCTTGCCTGCCCTCCATTCCTCCATAGGTGCCGTACATTTTTCAGTCTTGCTCGCTGTGTTACGCCTGCACGGCTGCCTGCAGTTTTGCCACACGCGATTGGTGTGGCGCCGCGGTGGTGAGATGTTAACTAATGTATAGTTTGGTGTCAGTGAGTCTTTGCTTCTGAGTCTGCCCACCTGGCCTGCCCATGGGGCTCCCCGGCAGAGCTCGCAGGCGACGGCACCTGAGATTGTGTAAATGCATTGCCGCAGCTTATCTCGGCGGC